>NC_091469.1:2281381-2909953 GCF_036971445.1 Narcine bancroftii | reverse complement strand
TCCTCTACCATCCAGCTTTAAGCAGGGAAAACTGCCACTGGGTGAAGGACTCTCTATGCTGTCATGCCAAAAAATACTGAATAGAAACTTAAACTGGTGAAAAGAAACTATTAACAGTTATCACTGGTACATGGCCAAGTTAGCCAGTAATTACAACCCATTTTCCAGTGTCAATGGTTTCAGTGTCATTGCCATTTCAGAACAATGGTTTGAGGAGGTAAATTTGTTCTAATTAAGGACAATTTTGGGATGTGTTTCGGCAGAAAGGTATTGGATCAGTAATAGTTGGAGCAATTTGGGATGAAACAAAATCTGCATTTCACGCGTTTCCCCCCCCCCCTCCGATTTAAAAAAAAACCCAGCCACACACTCCCTCATCACTGTGGCAGATTGACAGAATGCAGGAGGTAAACATAAAGTTGGCCTGTGTCCAGGCAGTGGATGAAGAACCACACCAGTCTGTGCTACCACTCTTGTACACTCCTTCATTTGAATGGCAGCACCATGCTGAAAGGAAATTGCTTACATTGGCATTCCCGTGGAACTCGTGAGTTGGCCCGAGTGTCCTGCTTTGTGAATGTTAGGACTAGATCTGCGTCAAAATTCCAAATTGAGGCAGGTGCTTGGCACTGAGCAGAATAGAGGTGAATGACAAGTGGCTTTGTACAGTGAGCTATGAATCTGGGGAATTCCTACTGCAGAATAAAGCTAGTCATTGATGTCTTAAGCCAGATCAATTATAAATGCAGAGGGAATTCCATGGTTATGGAGGTGGGGAGGAGGGGGGGAAAGGTTACAAAATATCCTCATTGGATGATTGTTGTATAATACATTGACATTTTCCTGAATAATTTCAAAGCTTGGGTAATTTGGCTTTTCCATTCTTCCACTGCCTACGGTTATTGGAATTACAGATATTTCTGGTTGGAGAACAGTAATCTTTGTGTTACATGGACTCTGTTGCGCATCCATAATCTTGAAATTCAGCTTATTTTGCCCAGATCTGAACGTACATCAAGTCATGTTCAGCCATTTCTCTTGAGTTTGTTGAACTATGTGGGTCTTTGTCTGGAAATATCTTGATTTTTCCAAACCTATATTTTTTTAACCTTACCCCTGCCTTTTCTTGTAATTATCTCTAAGCTGGAGGCATTTGGACACTATCCTACTTCAATTCTTGCTTCTTATTCATTGCTCCATGTTCGCTGGGCATTGTTTCAGTTGCTTGGATGCTAAGCCAATGGATGCTGGAAATATTGTGAGCCGTTTTGGGCCCCATATCTAAGGATGTATATGCTGGCATTCGGGAGTGTCCAGAGGAGGTTTATGAGAATGATTCTGGCAACAGAGGGTTAACGTATAAGGAGTGCATGATGGTTCTGGGTCTGCACTCATGAGAGCTTGGAAGGATGAGGGGAGATCTCATTGAAGTATATCCATATTGAAAAGGCTAGATAGAGAGAGCATGGAGAAGATATTCCAGTATTGGCAGTGTCTAGGACCAGAGGGCTCAGCCTCTGAATAAAAAGATGTCCATTTTGAACAAAGAACATCCCTTTGAAAAGAGGTGAGGACATTTGTCCTCAGCCAGAGGGTGATAATTTTATGGAGATCATTGGAAGTCAAGCCATTGGATAGATTTAAAGCACAGGTGGATAGGTTATTGATTAATCATGGCATTGAAAGCTATGGGGAGAAGACAGGAGAATGGGTCTGAAAGGAAAAAGGCAACAGTTATGATTTGAATGGCAGAGCAAAATCAGTGGGTTTAATGGCCTAATTTTGCTCTTGTCTGATGGTCTAAACCCTGGAATATCTTCCTAAAACCCCTACTTACTCTCTATTTCTTAAGATGTCCTTAAAAACCCCTTCATCTTTCTTAACATCTTTTTGCTTGTGTTAGATTCTGTTTGATAATGCTCCTGTAAAGTACATTTGGATATGTAACTATAAAAGGATAGTGTTGTTCAGTTCAGTTATTATCAAGTTAAGCTCTGTTATAGAATCCTGCAAAAGTGGGCAACCTTTTAGTAACATTCTCCAATTAATCGAACTAATATAATTGAATTAATCGTGTCGAGTTAGGGAAAATATTAAAAGTGAAGGTTAAATTAGATCCAAGAATTTTTTTTGTTGGGTAATATATATGATGAAGACATTAAGTTGGAAGTAGATAAATATTAAAAAAATTTTGAGTCTAGCAACGGCAGTATTGAGAAAGGGTTTAACTAAAATGTGGAAATTAGGAAGTAATGTAAACATAGAAGAATGGTTTAATGAAATAAAGTATTGTCTCCCATTAGAAAAAAAATTACTCATAATATTTAAGAGAAGGTTGGATGTGTACATGGAGGTGAGGGGGTTGGAGGGTTATTGGCGGAGAGCGGGAGGTTTGAACTAGTGGAGTTGTTCTAGTGAACCGGTGTAGACTCGAAAGGCCGACATGGCCTGTTTCTGCTCCGTAAATGGTTATATGGAGGAGATTCTCACTTGACTATTACTGATCTATGATCTTAGACTCAGTAACTGACACAGAATCAGCCAAATGACTGGATTCTGTGCTGAAATGTCCTGGGATTCTGTTTCAATTCTAAAGGTGGAACTGAGTAGAAGATGGGTTTGAAAATGTATTTGTTAACAAGTTGTCATCTTCATGAGAGACTATTTTGGAAACTTCACTTGAAGAGAGAAGTGGCTCCATTTAAACTATACATATACTGTAGATTAGATAATTCACATCATGTACACAGTTCTGTGAGAGAGGTGTATATGTGAATGTTTATTTGTCTGATTGAGTGTGTTGACCTTTGTATTAGAGCCTTATGTGCATGGTAAGTCTCTTTGAGTGTGTTCCTGTAGGCGAGTTGTCTGTCTGCATGCATGTGTGGATGTGTATCTCACACAGATGGACATGCGGTGGAGAGGAGGAATGTGCATTGAAGTAACTGATGTAGTGCCTACAAGTATTCCATAATTCAAGTTTCAGGTTTCTTTTACATTAATGTACACAAAAAATGTTTTTCTTTGTTTATGAAGGCACACAAAGAAGCACCACTTGTCCATTGTCAAGTCAAGCAAATGAGAGACACTTCTGAAACATTGAGTGTCCATGGAGCTCGTGTCCCCATTAGGGTTAGGATTAGCACGGCCTCCTTTTTACTCCAGTTGTGAACTTGAGTTCGAGGCATGCGAGTCTAGTTTCCTTGACCCCTAAAGCAATTGGGACGATGTCATCGCCTGAGATCCTGCTTACCATCAGCACCTTCTGGACCCTATACTTGGTCCCCAGAAGCCAATTGAGTCCTTTGGCGGCCGAGCCCTGTGTTGAACGTTCTTACATTTCCAACATCGACCACTCTTCTGGAAAAGCTACTCGACTGGCTGTGCATTGGTTTATGACATCTTAAGATGGATATGCAACTCGCAAGTTCTTTCCTAATTCTTTGTCAGAACTGAGTGTTTCTGTGGGAGAACACTCCAATGCAGGGATGGTCAAACTGTTTTAGTTGTGTGCCACAGACAGAAAAATATAAGGAGTCACAGGCCAAACAATATTAAATCCAGTAGTTTTGAACCTGCTACCCAGCAAGAAAAATGGTGCTTTTAGACCAGAAAACACTTGTGTCATCGAAAATTCATTTTCTGTCAAAATAACTACACACTATTGAACCGTTTAACTGTTGACATTACAGTAATTTATTGATGTACTCACATATTACTGAGGTAATTTCTGTATCTACTGCTCTTAAATTTTATTTAAATGAATACAATAAAACTCTTCTACAAAAAGCAGTGCTAAATAAAAAGCCAGATCCAAAATATGAACAGTAGAAAAGATCAAGAAAGGGACAAGGCAGTCCGCATCATTCCTCCACAACTTCCAGAGAATGCAGTTCAGGGCCCAGAGTCCCCCTTAATGATTATGCAATGTGTACCGTAAATATTCAAGTATAATGCGAAAACATTTTCCCCCCTTTTTCCCCTCAAAAATAGGGGGGGTTGCATTGTACTCGAGAGTAAAATTTTAAAAAAAATTTTCTGCAGGCGAGCAGGTGCGGTAGACAACAGCGTGACTCTGGCCACCGAGCAGGCAGCAGCGTGACTTGGGTGGGTGGCAGCGCGACTCAGGCGAGCGAGCGGCCACGTGACCCGGGTGACTGGGTGGGCAAGCGGCAGCACGACTCGGGCAGGCGAGAGGCAGCACGACTCGGGCAGGCGAGAGGCAGCACGACTCGGGCAGGCGAGAGGCAGCACGACTCGGGCAGGCGAGAGGCAGCACGACTCGGGCAGGCGAGAGGCAGCACGACTCGGGCAGGCGAGAGGCAGCACGACTCGGGCAGGCGAGAGGCAGCACGACTCGGGCAGGCGAGAGGCAGCACGACTCGGGCAGGCGAGAGGCAGCACGACTCGGGCAGGCGAGAGGCAGCACGACTCGGGCAGGCGAGAGGCAGCACGACTCGGGCAGGCGAGAGGCAGCACGACTCGGGCAGGCGAGAGGCAGCACGACTCGGGCAGGCGAGAGGCAGCACGACTCGGGCAGGCGAGAGGCAGCACGACTCGGGCAGGCGAGAGGCAGCACGACTCGGGCAGGCGAGAGGCAGCACGACTCGGGCAGGCGAGAGGCAGCACGACTCGGGCAGGCGAGAGGCAGCACAACTCGGGCAGGCGAGAGGCAGCACGACTCGGGCAGGCGAGAGGCAGCACGACTCGGGCAGGCGAGAGGCAGCACGACTCGGGCAGGCGAGAGGCAGCACGACTCGGGCAGGCGAGAGGCAGCACGACTCGGGCAGGCGAGAGGCAGCACGACTCGGGCAGCCGATGGGGGGGTTGTGAGAGACGACATCGCGAATCGGGCGGGTGAGGAGTGGGGGGGGGGGGTTGTGAGAGATGCCAGTGCAACTCAGACGAGCAGCCGGAGAGACGGCAGCGCGACTCAGGTGAGTGATGGGGGGGAGTCATATTATACACGGGAGTAAAATTTTTCCCCTCAAAAATGGGAGGGTTGCATTTATACATGGGTCATATTATACATGAATATTTACGTTAAATCTGTAGATAGGCTATTAAAGTTAATGGATTCCTTGCAAATCAAACAAACACACTTCCCCTTGACTTCTGTGAAAAAGTATCCATTTTCCCACTGGGTCTGAAATTTTTGCCACTCCCTTGCTATTTTACATCCTTTTGGTTCCACCATGTTTAATCAAATGAGGCAAATGTTTTCATCAATGAGTAACATTTCAACAGTTGGTCCAGCAGATGTTCAAAATGGCAGCGACATCTAGTATTGGAACTAAGAAGTGCAATGAACGTAGAGTGTAATTTATTGTTAGAAACTTTGTTCTAATGGGCCATAATCCATTTTATTTTTAAAATTCACCCTGGGGCCACTTAAAAATGGGCCACGGGCCTCAGTTGGTCCAGGAGCCGTAGTTTGGACACTCCTTATCCAGTGGAATCCTCATTTCCCACTTACAGCCACAGATGAATGATACTCACTTTCACTGAAGTATTTGATGTATGAACAATATCAATTTTGATCAAGGAAAGGATCAGGAGAGGGAAACAAGTCGCAGGGAGAATCCGGCAGGTTGAGTCAACTGATCAAATAGCAAGTAATAAATCAGTCAGGGACTCAAGAGAACCACCTTTACCCAGACAGCTGTAAGAATTTGGGATGACATCAAATTGTTGAGACAAATGATTTTGATGGATTAAGGAGAAACTTAAAAGCCACAGGCAGCATGTGCATAGAAATTTAAAGCCACCTTTTAGAGGTGCACATATCCTGAAAATTGGGACCATACCCATGCTTGTGTACTTAAAGCCCAATTTTAACTGTATAATTTAAGATGATAAAGGGCCTCGGGGGATGTTCTCTGTTGTGCCCTCCTCCACCCCTTCAAGCTTGCCCAAAGATGTAGGAGAGGGAGAGAAACAGGGTTGTGCTGAAAGTGGAATGCAAGGTGGGAGCGATGTGTGATGGAGCAGAAATGAGGAGGTCAGATGTTATATCATTATATCTCTATTGCGAGTTCATGAAATTCAATATCACATAAATCCCACTGTGTGAGTTTAAGTGAATTACTTGGTATGTTAAATTTCACTGCTTTGAGCTTCAGAAGTAAATGGGGATATTTTACAGTAGATGTGAGGGAGGGGTGTTGATTCTGGAGGAATGCTGTTGATTTCAGGAGAAAAATGTGCTTTATTTGTAAAGAGCTTGCATTGTAAAAAAAAAAGAGCATTTCTTACCTTGTAGTTCTACAAAACCAATTTATGAAAACCGCTAATGCTGAAATGTTTGCAGCAACATCAAGACAGCAGTTGGTCAGGTGAAGGATATTGTAAGGGCGTATGGCCAGCTCAAAGTAGAACATAAACTCCTCCCTTAGTCGTCTCTATATTTTACAGATTGTTTCCCTGGAAATAAGTGGCTCACGGGTCCTGATCTTTTTCAGTGTCACTTTTTGCTCATACCGTGATGAAGGGTTTAAGCTCCAGAGTTGATCTTTGCTATATAAATTACACTCTTTGATCTGCTGAGTTTCCCCAGCATGTGTTTTTACTTTAATTACGGTGTCTGCAGACTTTGATGTTTTAGTCTTGTTTCACTGTGTACTATTTTGATTGATCCCCACTGCATGCTATCTCCTGGCATGTGTATCTCAATTGGGATCATGTTCTGTATTGGAATTTCTATCTGAGAATAAATCTAAATTCCACACTTCACAATTCAGACCCATCCAGGATCATGTGTAAATTTAAATCCATTGTTTCAAAACACCTTGAGATCTTTTTGACCTCTCCGCAATAACGTAGACTCACTCAACCTCAAAGCTAGTGTGGTCCATGGTTCTACTGCAATCCAGGCTACAACAAATGATTATCTTCCCTTCTGATGTTAAATATTGCAGATTTCAACTGCTCTCTGATTTCATTCGCCTGATTTTTCACTCCTGAGTTCTAGCCTTTGCCATTTTTCAACATCCTTGCTGATTTTCCCCTCTCTGATCGAGCGATCTATCGTCATCAGAGAACTCAGCCTTGTTTCTCTGCAACTTCATCTTAATGAATGATGAGCTTGATAAATTGTGCTATTGTTCTGTCATGCATTAAATGTCCATTAGATATGCATTAAATGGTAGGCTATTGAGATGTGCAGAGCAACAAAGGGAGTTAGGAGTTATGGTAAATAGTACCCTCAAGGCTGATACTCAGGTAAATGGTGTGGTGAAGAAGGCATTTGAAATGTTTGCCTTCATAAATCGGAGTATTGAATTCAAGAGTAAGGGGGTTATGATGAAATTGTACAAGGCATTGGTGAGGCCAAATTTGGAGTACTGTGTACAGTTTTGGTCACCAAATTATAGGAAAGATAAAAACAAAATAGAGAGCGTGCAGAGAAGGTTCATGAGAATGTTGACAGGATTTCATGGTTTGAGTTACAGGGAAAGCTTGTGCAGACTAGGGCTTTTTTCTCTGGAGCGTAGAAGATTGAGGGGGGACTTGATAGAGGTGTTTAAGATTTTAAAAGGGACAGACAGAGTAAATGTGGATAGGCTTTTTCAATTAAGAGTGGGGGAGATTCAAACTAGAAGGCATGGTTTAAGATTGAAGGGGAAAAATTATAAGGGGAACATGAGGGGAAATTTCTTTACGCAAAGGGTGGTGGGGATGTGGAATGAGCTTCCGCCAGATGTGGTTGAGGCGGGATCATTGGTTACATTTAAGGATAGACTGGATAGTTACATGGAGAGGAGAGGACTGGAGGGGTATGGACCGGGTGCTGGTCAGTGGGACTAGGAGGGTGGGGATTTGTTATGGCATGGACTAGTAGGGCTGAACTGGCCTGTTCTGTGCTGTAACTGGTTATATGGTTATATCTCCACCCCCACCCATTTCTTAGTCCAGAAGTCTTAACCCCAGACGGAGTATCCTTTCTTCTGCCACCAGAATTCTTCTCCAGTTTTCAATCAACAGAGTTGATGCATGGATCCTGGTTACCTGCCACATTTAAACATCTTTAAATTTAAATTTAGACATATAGAATGGTAACAGGCCCTTCCGGCCCATGAGCCCATGCTGCCCAATTACATCCAATTGACCTACAAACACAGGTACGTTTTGAACAGTGGGAGGAAACTGGTGCACCTGGAGGAAACCAATGCAAACATAGGGAGAACGTACAAACATCTTATGGACAGCACTGTGTTCGAACCCGGGTTGCTGGTACTATAACAGCATTGCACTAACTGCTATGTTAACTGCGTTGCCAATAATTAAATTTTCCATCACACTCTCAATTTGAACCCAGCTTCCTGTACCCACTTTCACTATAAAAATTTCCAATGAAAATTCAAGGAATTGCACCTCATCTACCATCTGAGCACGTTCCTGTATTCAGGACTCAATATCAAATTCTACAATTTCAACTAACTTGTTTACTCTGTTTGTATCAGGACAGGCCATTCATGTGAGGTCTCTCATCTATGATACTGGCTCAGTTTTTCTCTCTCCATTAGGTCAGCTTGAATGTGAGCATCCGCTAAATTCTTACATTCTGCACCTTTCACACTCCTTTGTCCATGTTCTCAATCTCGAGCTGCCCACATTTCATAAATGTTGTTTTGTGGCAGCATGCCATTAGGCAGGCAAACCGGCCCCGCATGTCACGCATGTGGTGGGGCAGCCGGCCAAAATGGCGCTGTCGGGGGTTTCTTCCTGACCTCGGAACCAGGCTTAGAAGCGGTTCTCAGCGCGGCGTGGTTCTCAGCCAGGTCCGGGCTGGGGGAATAAGAATAGCCAGGCAGACCTCAATAAATCATTTTTGCTCACTGAACTCAACCCATTTGGTTGTGGAGTTATTCAGTAAGTAGAGTAGCCGTCGCTACATTGATGACCCTGACAGGTTCAAACGCCTTTGAACCCGATATGAACAGCTCCTTGATCAATGCTATAGCCATCAAGCTTTCTGACTTCTGGGTGCAAGATCCTGAGACCTGGTTCAGCCATGCAGAGGATCAGTTTCACCTCTGCCAAATTTCATCAGATACGACCAAGTTTTATCATGTGGTTGCCGCCCTGGACCAGTCCACCGCCAAATGAATGCTGCACCTCGTCCAGCACCCTCCCACGGAAGACAAATACAGGACCATCAAGCGGTGATCACCGGCTCCCTCGGCCTCTCCAGGCGCCAGCGTGCCGCTCGGATGCTTCACCTCGACGCTTTGGGAGGCAGAACTCCAATCACATTGATGGATGAGATGCTCACGCTCATGGGCGATCACACCGCCTGCCCACTCTTCGAGCGCATCTTCCTCGACCATATGCCCGAAGACATCTGGCCATTACTGTCCCAGGAGCGCTTTGATGATCCCAGGAAGGTCACTCAAAAAGCACAGGAGCTATGGCTTGAACGATTCCCGGAGGGCTCAGCAGACCAACTGGTTATGAACCCCGGGCATGACACGCCAAGCTTTCCTCTAGCACTGTGATAGTCAGCAGGCTTTGTGAAGGGAAGGTCATGCCTCAAGAGCCTAATTGAGTTTTTTAAGGAGGTAAGAAAAGTAATTAATAAGGGTAGGGTGGTAGATGTGTATATTAGTTTTAGTAAGGCATTTGACAAGGACCCCGACGAGAGACTCATCCAGAAATTCATGAGGCACAAGATCTTTGGAACTTTGGATGGTAGATGTGGTGTATATTAGTTTTAGTAAGGCATTTGACAAGGACCCCAACGAGAGACTCATCCAGAACTTCATGAGGCACAAGATCTTTGGAACTTTGGATGGTAGATGTGGTGTATATTAGTTTTAGTAAGGCATTTGACAAGGACCCCAACGAGAGACTCGTCCAGAACTTCATGAGGCACAAGATCTTTGGAACTTTGGATGGTAGATGTGGTGTTTTCTAGTTTTAGTAAGGCATTTGACAAGGACCCCAACGAGAGACTAATCCAGAAATTCATGAGGCACAAGATCTTTGGAACTTTGGATGGTAGATGTGGTGTATATTAGTTTTAGTAAGGCATTTGACAAGGACCCCAACTAGAGACTCATCCAGAAATTCATGAGGCACAAGATCTTTGGAACTTTGGATGGTAGATGTGGTGTATATTAGTTTTAGTAAGGCATTTGACAAGGACCCCAATGAGAGACTCATCCAGAAATTCATGAGGCACAAGATCTTTGGAACTTTGGATGGTAGATGTGGTGTATATTAGTTTTAGTAAGGCATTTGACAAGAACCCCAACGAGAGACTCATCCAGAACTTTATGAGGCACAGGATCTTTGGAACTTTGGATGGTAGATGTGGTGTATATTAGTTTTAGTAAGGCATTTGACAAGGACCCCAACGAGAGACTCATCCAGAAATTCATGAGGCACAAGATCTTTGGAACTTTGGATGGTAGATGTGGTGTATATTAGTTTTAGTAAGGCATTTGACAAGGACCCCAACGAGAGACTCATCCAGAAATTCATGAGGCACAAGATCTTTGGAACTTTGGATGGTAGATGTGGTGTATTTTAGTTTTAGTCAGGCATTTGACAAGGACCCCAACGAGAGACTCATCCAGAAATTCATGAGGCACAAGATCTTTGGAACTTTGGCTGTGTTGAATAAAAAATTTGCTTGTAGGAAGAAAGCAGAGAGTAGTAATGGAAGGAAAGTATTCTTCCTGGAGGTCGGCGACTAGTGGAGCTCCTCAAAGATCTGTTCTGGGACCCCCTGCTCTTTGTGATTTTTATAACTTACCTGAATGAAGAGGGGGAAGAATGGGTCAGTAAGTTTGTGAATAACAAGAAGGTTGGAGGAGTTGTGGATGGAACTGTAGGTTGTCGAAGGTTACAAAAGGATGTAGACAGAATACAGAGTTGGGTGGAAAATTGGCATCTAGAGTTCAATCGGTTAAGTGCGAGGTGATGCATTTTGGAAGGTCAAACCAGAAGGTTGAGTGCAGAGTTAATGGTTGGTTGGTTACTTAAGAGTGTAGATGAACAAAGGGACCTTGGGATTCAAATTCATACATCCGTCAAGGTGGCTGCACAGACTGATAGGATGTTGGACTTCATTAATAGGGGATTGAGTTCAATGGTTGAAAGGTCATGTTGCAACTCTACAAATCTGTGGTAAGATCACACCTAGAGTATTGTGTTCAATTCTGGTCACCTCATTATAGGAAGGATGTGGAAGCTATGGAGAGGGTGCAGAGGAGATTTTCCAGGATGTTACCTGGGTTTGAAAACAAGTCTTATGAGGCAAGGTTAGCAGAGCTGGGACTTTTCTCTTTGGAATGTAGAAGAATGAGAGGAGACTTCAAAGAGGTCGACAAGATTATGAGAGGCATTGAAAGGGTGGACAGCCAGCACTTGTTTCCCAAGGTAGGAATAGCAAACACCAGAGGACATGTGTACAAAGTGAAGGGAGGGAGGTTTAGAGGAGTCATCGGGTAAGTTTTTTTTTACGCAGAGAGTTATGGGTGCCTGGAATGCCTTGCCATGGAAAGTGGTGGAGGCTGAAACATGGGGGCATTTAAGAGACTCTTAGACAGGCACATGGATGGGGGAAATGTGGAGGGTTACAGGGTAGGGTGGGTTTAGTACTTTTTATAAGGGTCAGCACAACATCGAGGGCAGAAGGGCCTATACTGTACTGTCATGTTCTATGTTCTAACCTACACCCCCGGTAAATGGTTGGAGGAAACCTGAGCTCCTGGGGAAAATCCACACAGATGCAGGGAGAACATACAGATAGCGTGGGATTCGAACCAAGGTCCTGATCGCTGGCGCAGTAAAGGTGTTGCGCTTACCATTGCGCTAACCATGCCACTTATAGTTTCCAGTCAACAAATATTATCAACAGACTATTTTACCATTGTCACAATATTTTGTGAGAGTGAGCTGGTTGTAAATTGGCTGCTGTGATTCCTTATATTACAGTATTGTCTCAACTTCAGAAGTACTTCTTCAACTACCTAAACTCCCTGGAACACCCTAGGGTCCTGAAATGGGAACTCTTGATTTTTTTGTTTTTGTTTCTCATCAGTTTCACAAAGGCCCAGTCATTGGAAGAGTTGTGAAGACAGGCTGCGAGTAGGGTGATCAATGACTTGTTTACAGTGAAGATCACCTGTTTACTGTTCTGTGGTTTTACATTTAGAAATGATCTCTTCCAGGAATTTCTGGAAGATCAAAAATATCAAGATGAAGAAAACTTAGCAGAAAATCTGGAATCTTTCAAAAGTAAGTGTCAGAATAGCCCTGTTTCTGGAACCTGATGCAACATTCTAGATTGTTCTCAAAGATCTGCATTAATCATGTTTAAGCTCATTGGTGATGGTATCACATTCAGCCCTTGTCATGTTAGGTGGTGCTTAGCAACTGCTTGGTTTGTCAGTACTGACTGTGATCCTTGTGTGTGTGCTGTCCGCAATTAAAAACAATGTGGCCCTCGTTGACACATCCTGCTTTTCTCTTTTTTAATTTACTTGGCGCAGTCTCCGAATCTGTCACAAAGGTGTTGGTTCTGCTGATTCCTGCTCCCTGCAATGGATCTATCTGAGGTGGAATGCTGGAGTCATGCAAACAGACCCAGGAAGGATGGATCTGGCTTTAGAACTTATCATTAAATAAATCCACAAGAAATTATCGCATTATCTTCCTGAAATCTGTAAACATAGAAGATAGGAGCAGGAGTAGGTCATTCGGCCCTTCGAGCCTGCTCCGCCATTCAACGAGATCATGGCTGATCTTAAAGTTCAGTACCCCGTCCCCGCCTTCTCTCCGTAACCTTTAATACCCTTTAATAAAGAAAGTAGGACAGTATGCCAGAAATAAATCAAAGATGCGTGGCAGGCAGAGGCCACTTGGTCCATTGTCCCAGTGCTGGTTTTTGAAACAAATGTCCATTTAGACCCAATTTCTTCCTCTTTTCCCAAACAGACATGGAATTTTTTTCCCTTTTGAGAGTTATCCATTTCTCTTGATTCATAACTCAGCATTTTGCCCACTACTCTCATGACCCTTGGGTGCTAACTATTTCGAATTTGAATGATCCTATCACGCGGGTACTTTGATTACATACCAATGAGATGAATTTGCTATTGTAATATGCCCTTTGTGTAGGTCAATGGTAGGAAAATGAGTGAACATGGGGGAGATGATTAGGGTGTAAGAAATGGGATTTGTGGACATCATTGCTTTCAAGATTCAATTTATTGTCATGTAATAAAACAATGTCATATTACTCAAAATTGCTTTTGTCTGCTGTAAGGCAGACGGATTTGCCATCAGCAGAAATTTCCTGAAGCGCCTCTTCCAGTCAGAAAGAGAAGCAAAAGAGAGATCCTCCAGAGTCATTGAGTGTCTATGGATTGGCCCCAGATCTCCCGTGGCCTTCACAGCCACACAGAATCCAGTACAAACTATTGACAACCTGAGCTCCAGAGCTGAACCTCCAACACAATCAGGAACCCTTCAGCACCCTCTTGCATCCCAGTTCCAATACTTGGTACTCCATCAGCCAGATTCGAGCCTGTCTCCAACAGTCTGCAGCCTGGTGCGAGTCCCTTGACTGTAGTCTCCAGCAGCCCACAGCCTGCTTGGGTTCTTCGCATCAAGTCACCAACAGCCCACCACCTGTGTGCTTCCTTCAGCTGCAGAACCCCTCACTGGTCTGCCTCCACAGTCACCATCCCGTGGGTCATAACTTCTGTTTCCCTTTCTCAGATGGGGGTTTGTCTCCCTGTTTTTCTGGTGTACTGTGCCAGTCGTCCGCTTGCCCGGAGTCTGTAACCCCTTATGGCTGCTGCCAATCATAGAAGCCATCATCATGGGTCCAGACTCCGCTGTCACAGGATTTTAAATAAAACTACTATCGGCTGCTTTAACAGGTCATTTAAAGCCCCTGTATGGAACCAATGGCAGTCGGACTGGGCGGTTGAAACCTTCGAGAATGCTGCATCTTTGCTCCCTGCTCTTTCTGGGTCTGCACCAGTGGCAGCACTGCCATTACAGTAGTTCCGGTAGCGCCACCATTTTTTTTTTGATGATTGGTGCAGATGTGATGGACCAAAAATTTTGTTTCTATGTGACGTGAATTAATAGCTCCATGACTCAAACTACTTCTATACAAACTGATAATGTTTAGTTAGTGTTGCCATGGAACAGTGAAAAAGAATGGACATCAAAAATTCCAGTTCAGCAGTAATGTGGAGTGCCCAAGAAAGTCGATCTTTCTCAGCATTTCTACCTATAATGTAACCTTAAAGTTACAGATTTGAAAATGGCTTTCAATCCCATTATTTTGCACAACATAACCACTCTATGGGAGCAGTGAAACAACCAGACAGTACACTTTCCACAGTTACGCAGTCAGTCTACTTTTCTCAGGCATCTTGCAGATAGTTACTGTCTGGTTGCATCACAGTTTGGTTTGGTAGTACAAATGCCCAGGAACACAGAAGGCAGGAAACGTAGCAGATTCTGACCTCTTATCTATTATAGACATCTGTGTGAAATGCTGCCCATCACTGTGGCCACATCCTCTTTGAGTAGAAGATATATCATGCCTGAAGACCAGCACCGATAGGTTCAAGGACAGTTTCATACCAATTTATACAAAAATGCTGGAAAAACTTAGCAAAAATAAAGGGACATAACCAATGCTTCTGGTCTGAGCCCTTCATCAAGGTATGAGCAAAAACCAGGCAGGTGCCTGAAACAAAATGGTGGGAGAAGGGGCACGGTCCACAGGCAAGAGGTAATCGATTGATATAGTGGGAAGACAAAAGAGAAAAAAACTAAAAAGTGATAGGGTGAGAGGATGATCCCCCGCAAATTATAGTGAAGCATTGCTTCTTTTAGAAGGACTTTTTGGGCCCCCGAATGGTGGTGAGGGAGGAGGTGTAGGTGGAAGAACAGCACTTTCTGTGGTTACATTTTCCTCTCAATAGTTATCAGATTCTTGAAGCTCCCTTTCGTACATTAATCATGACCTGTTCATGGTAATACAAGGCACTTTTTTCTGCTAGGATTATTATGAATATTTGTTATCGTTATGTATTTATTGTCCCTTTTAATTTAATTTGATTAGTTTACTATCATAACTTTACTTTTTAAGTACCTGTTCAGCTAGAGCAAGTAAGAAGTTTGGGCAAATGTACTTTGTACAATGTGTGTGACAAAAGCTCATTATTATTACCCTTCCACATCGTTACATTCAAAATAATTTTCAAAATGAAAGAAGCAGTCATTTCTTTTTCCTACTCTTTGACATAAGCAATAAATTTCTAAGTGACCTTGATGACTATTTATCCCTTTTGATGGCAGATTGTTTGAATGGCATATGGTTTCTAGCTAAACAATTTGATCCTCAGTTTATTAGGCGCAAGTGGAAACAATACATCTGTTCATAGGATCACTGTGCTGTGGAAGGCAGCATTTGCAGATGACAGAACTCTCTGTTCCATCTTCCTGCATGGAACAAGTTCCAGAAATCCCATACAAATCCTTTCCTAACACTCCATTCTTTTGAGTCTTTCTCTTCCTCTTTCCCTCACTCTCTTTCACAGCTTCCTCCCCCTCTTCTCATTACTCATTACGTCTATGTCGCCATCCACCTCTCTCTCGTCCTTCACTCCATCTTTATTTGGCATACCTGAAGACTCCTCTTTAACAACAATATTGGTTATTTGCACTCGTCCCTTCTCCACATTTGGTTTTATTAACATTTGATTTTCATTCCTGTAATCCTTTTGATTATTTATTAAAAAGTGCTATTTTACTGGAAGCTGTGATTGTTTAAATCCACCATCATCTTTGATTAAGATTCTGTTGCTTTGCTTGGTTCTTTAGACCTTGGGAGTACATTGACATTCACCATAACTTTTTTTTATGTTGCAGAGAAGTATGTGGAATTTGATCTCAATGACCAAGGTGACATTGGTGAGTTCTGGCAATTTGATAATCTTGTATATGAATGTAAAATGGCTTTGAGCGCAGTGTGACTCCAACTCCTGTCAACACTTCAAATGTGGAGAAGGGACAAGTGCAAATAACCAATATTGTTGTCAAAGAGGAGTCTTCAGGTATGCCAAATAAAGATGGAGTGAAGGAGGAGAGGTGGATGGTGACATAGATGTAATGAGAAGAGGGGGAGGAAGCTGTGAAAAAGAGTGGGGGAATAGGCAAGGAGAGAAATGGGATCAAGTGGTGTGAAGGAATCAATGAGGGAAGTGATGCACCATGAGCAGAGAGAGCAAAAGGAAGGGGGGTGAGGGAGAACAATAGAAGATGAAGGAAAAGAGATGAAAAGTCAAAATCATCAACGTGAAATAATCACTGATGTAGTGTCAGTGAAGTTTGGTATTGACACATATTCAGCCTAGTTCCAGCTCCCTTGTTCTTTTGTTAGTGTCTCTAAGTGAACTTAAAGGAGACCTTTTTATTAACACTAATTAGCATAATGCAGCAAACTCTCCACTTCCTATCAAAGCAATGAGCAACAACTTGTATTTCATCCTCAAAGACATAATAAGCTCCATGGTACGATGTAATAAAGTTGACACTGAGTAGACTGCAGGAATATTAGTACCAGATGTTGTGACAACTGACCAAAACCTTGTAACAGGGAGATTTTCGGAAATACATTTGAGATTTTTCAACACCAAATAAATCAAGCGTTGTGGGGAACAATGCATAAAATCAGAGTTGAGACAAAAGATCTTGAACAATGACAGTGAACGCTTGAGTAACCTGCTGCTCCTTTTTGTGTTATATTCACAGCTGAACATAGTTCTGAAGAATTAGTGACTGGGTGAGCCCTTTACTGGTCTGATGCCAAGCAGATCAACAACTCGGGCCCAATGTGTTTCATCTCCTTCCTCAGCGGTCCATTGCTGGTGTAACATTTCCTCCTGATTTAAAGAATCAGGCAGAATGGACAGAAGCCATGCTCTGCCGTTTCTCTGCTGCCTCTCCAATTAATCTTTTCCCTGCAGTCTTGCAAGATGTGTGAATACGCATGTCCTTTCTGGCAATTTTCAAGTTTATTGTCACCAAATACCTGGTACAGTGAGAGATTTTTCTATGAGCAGACTGTAAGGGTATGTCTAACATTCACGCAGCCATGCAGAGAGTACATTTACAGTGAATAGGATTACATAAAGAAAGATCAATTAGCACAATGCAGGCACAGCGTGATAGCACTGTTATGGGGGCCAATTATTTTGGATTTCAATTATGATTGAATCTCATTCCACCTTCCCCTTGAAGTAGTAGTGTTCAAAGTCATGATGAGTTTTGATAAGAGTAAGAAAGGAGAAACTATTTCCAGTGGCAGCATGGACAATAATTGCAGATTTGAATGAACTGATAGAAGAGAGAAACTTCCATGGAATAAGATTTGATTTCACCTCAAGAGAATTAAATGAATATGTGGAAAGGAAAAGATTCCAAGACTTTGGGGAAAGAACAAGGGAACTGAATTGAATGGAAACTTCTTTCAAACTACTGACCCATACACAAGAGGCTATATAATCATCCATTCTCTAACAATCGTCATTCTAGGTAGATAGCTTAGATGGCTTTGCTAGACTCCAGTTGTGGACTTTGTCAAGATTGTGCACTTCAAAGGATTATTGATGATTTTGATGCTCCTCATATCAATTTAGACTTGATGAGCCTGAAGCAGATGCTGGAGAAACTTGGAGTTCCCAAAACTCACCTGGAAGTGAAGAAGATGATTGCAGAAGCTACCGGTGGCAGCAGTGAGACCATCTCTTATCGCAACTTTGTTATCATGATGCTGGGCAAGCGCTCCACAGTTCTCAGATTGTGAGTATTGGTGCTCCTCAGAACCTCAGTTCCTTCCTTTGCTAAGTCTGGCCACGCTCCCCCCAGTGGCCATTTAAAGTTAGAGCAGGTAGACTTCCACTGAGCAACCCCACTGATAATAAAACAAGAGTTTCAGCCAAAGCTAAAGAGTGAAGTGATTTCTCCTCTGGGGCCCAGTAAAATAACTTTGGAACACTGTTGCACAGAAGTAGAATCGCAAAATTCATTAAAGGTCATTTGGCCCTTTGAATCCACAAGATTATTACTTGTGGATTATTATTAACTGACTGAAGGCATATTTGAGGCAGGGTGAGTTGGATTGTTGAATTGCTCTGACTTCAGTCAGTTACTCAGCTTAATTTTGAAAGCTACAAATCAATGCCTCCATTAATACCTTTGGCATTTACCTATTCTTAAAGCTGACTCAAGCCCCTTCCATCACTGTTTTTTATCTGTTCCACTAGTTTTATATCCTGATGAAAGAGCCAGGTTTCATACTTTGTCCTCATCCTTGAACAATATAAGTGATAGAAGAATAAGTTACAATGCAAAATTCCTGCCTTGTTTTATTTCCTATTTTAGCTTTCTTTACCACTGTCTCTCAATCTCCCAAAACCTTTGACCTATGAAGAGAAGTGCTGAATCTCATCACATACTAGCCTGCGGAAGTTAATGGGGTATGCATGTACTTGATTCTTAAACAATGCAAATTTGTACGAAAGGTCTAGAAGTTGAAGGAAAACCTTTCATTATGCATCACCTTTCACAGCCTCAATATGGTGACTTTAAAGCCACAGGATACAGAGAAGTGCTGAGACATTTTCTCTTCAGTGATGTTGGTTGAAAGATAACTGACCAGGACAATGGTGAGCACAGTTCAGGTCTGGGGAGGGAGATAAACAATAAGCAACTCTACCCATCGAGACTGCTCTGCCATTCAAATCACAGCTGATGTATTTTTCCTCTCAACTCCATTCTCCTGCCTTTTCCCTATAACCTTTGTCTCCCTTATTAATCAAGAACCTATCAACCTCTGGTTTAAATCTACTCAGTGACTTGGCCTCCACAAGAGTCTGTGGCAATGAATTCCTCAGATTCACCACCCACTGACTGAGGACATTTCTGCTTGGTTTAATGTTTTATGCAAAAGGTTGATCCTCCCTCAGTGGTCTGTCAAGCTAGGGCTAAAATCTTTGGAGTTGGAACTTGTAGTGCGCCTAACGCAACCAAGAGCATGGCCTCCGTGCAGGCCAACCACCCCCCCTCCCCCCCCCCCCCCCCAATTGGAGAATAGTAATGTAGTTAACCACTGCCGTAATCTGTATGTCAGACTCTTTAAATACTCTTTGTCAAGTATAGGTTTGACCTGCTTTGCTCACCCACTCCAGCTTAAAGGGGTAAGATTGGGGCTCTGATCCTGAAAGCCTGATATTAGCCACAGGTGGCAGGTGGGGTGTATTTAAGATTTAAAGGACATTTTGTTTTAATGTGTTTGTATTCAGTCTTAATATTTGGATAGGAAAAGGCCCTTTCAAGTGTGTAGCTTGACTTATTTAACAGACTGTGTATGGCATGGATTGTCTGTGTTTACATAGAACAAGATTAAGTGTAGACAGCAACTGAAAATAATTTGTTTCAACCAGCTGTGGAATTAGGTCCATTTGAATTCCAAAAACTAGTGTTCGATGAATTGAACCTTACAACTTGTGGATGAGTTGTTAATAAAGGATCCTGTCTGCTTAGGCAGACTGAATAGATCCGATGGCACAATTAGAAGAAAGTATGGAGTTCTCTCCAAAGCAAATGATTATCCCACAACCAACATCACTGAAAAAAGATTATCTTCATATTATCATATTGCAATTTCTGGGAGGTTGCCATGGATTAATTATCTCCCCTGTTTACCACATAA
This sequence comes from Narcine bancroftii, assembly GCF_036971445.1. Taxonomy (NCBI): domain Eukaryota; kingdom Metazoa; phylum Chordata; class Chondrichthyes; order Torpediniformes; family Narcinidae; genus Narcine; species Narcine bancroftii. Next base: position 2,890,203 of record NC_091469.1, on the reverse strand, counting down.
CAATGATGTTCACAATCCCTTTTATTTTCTATAAAGGGCTAACTTCGTGAGAGAAGAAATGCAAGTCTTCCCGCCCCCATCCTATTTGTTGTGCTGTCCAGATGTCAGATCGAGAAGTCATTTGTTGAGCCCACCACTCACCAAAGGCTGATCAGAGTGAGATTCTTACCTTAGCTCTAATCTTAATTCATACTCAGGCAGGAATTTTACCAGTGAATGGTGGGCTACTCAAGTCCATCTGTTTAAGTTAGGAATTATCACAGAGAGTTGAAGTAAACCTTGTCAGCATCTGTGGAGTAGGATGCAGAGCTGAAGTCAAAGTTAGAGGTAAAATAAGTTCAAGGGACAGCAAGAATGAAAGGGAAGATCTTTGAAAGGGTAGAAGATAGGGGAGACTAATCTGGCAAAACTTACAGTAAGGTCAGGTGAAGTAGAGTGGTAAGGCATTAACGAATGACATAAAATGGGAGCGTGGAGATGATCCAACTTGGGGATGGCAACAAAGTGCTCCTTGCTTGCTTTGTAACTTGCTGGTGCTTTTAAGCTCATCTGTTTTTGTGTCATTACTTCTGACCCCAGAAATTAAGAGACATCATTTGAGGGGATTTAGATATCCTGAAGTCATACAGACTTGATACAAAGGCAGATTTTTTTTATTTTGTATCTGGATAAATGGTGTCAGTAATAATCATGACCTGTTGCCTATTATTCTGAATATGGAATTTCTTTTTGGTTTTAAACTAATTTGTTTTTTCTCTTATTATAACTTTGCCTTAAATATGCTAACATCACATGTTCAAATACACCTTGGAGCGAATTCTGTATGTTCTGCAACTCTTGTTAATGACGTTTCTTCTGCTATTCATTTTAATTGAAGGAGTGTCAACTGAAAATTTCCTTTCATCCTAATCTCACAAATTAAAAATTTAAAGTCAGAGCTAAAACATTTCTTTTCAGAATCATGATGTTTGAAGGAAAAAGTGACGGAAATGGTTCTAAACCCAAAAGACCTCCAGCTAAGAGAGACATCTCCAGCCTCCCTTGACCCTGGGCGATTGGATAAAGAGCTGGGAATTACTTTGCACCTTTCTTGGATTGTAATGTTTCATCTTTGCCTTCTTGAAGTGGTGGCTGAATGGGATTGCAGCAAAATGAAATCTGCAGGACTCAGCAGTCTTATTTCATATTTTTCAAATCTGTGTGTCCTTGTACAATGATGCAGAAATCAACAACTCAAAAAGCCAGGGCTATCCCAGAGAACTTGCAGACTAGTCCAGGTGTGGAAACAATCACACCCTTTTGTTGCAGACTCTGATGTTAGTGGGGAAAAAAAACACTGTTTAAATGTTGATCTTGTCTCCATGAATAGCATTGTTACTTCTGAGCCAGGAGATTGTAGTTTTACAATTCCAAGGGGTTGGGTCCTCAGTCACTGCCCCCAATGCTATAGCCAAGGTATGTGGCATTGTCAGGGCACAATTTTGAATACATTCCAACTGTTCTCATGGGTAGATTTAAAAAGTTCCCCTTACACGCAGTTGAAGAAAATCTGGGGGTTGTTTTTTTTTGTATCACACTGCTGTCAATGGGAGCTTGCTGCATGTACACTGGATGTTACCATTCTTACTCCTTAAAATAGTAATTTTCTGTCAAGGGCTTTGGTATAGCTTGGGTTACAAAACTTTCAGTTTAGAAATCCATTTTTTAGGTATTGCATCGGCTGGTTAATGTTCTAAGCCTGGGTGAGAATTCCCAATGTTGGCCAGTGCGCCTGTTCCTTTCTATCTCTCAATATGTTGCTACCATGTTATGTGGTATTGATTAAACCTGCTGGGCCTGCAGAAAGTAGTGGCATGGGAGGGTTAATCAGAAATAATAGAACTCTTTGTTCAGAAGCAAGCATTTGGCCTAATTCCTACTTACAGAGTTCTATTTGATTGATGAATGTGGAACATTTAAACAATACATGCAGCACAGTAACAGGCCATAATGGCCCTCAAGCCCATGCAGGCCAATTACACCCAATTAATTTACAACTCTCGATACTTTTCAAACGGTGGGAGGACAGTGGAGCCCTGCAGGAAACCCACGCAGACATGGGGAGAACGTACAAACTTATTACAGACAGTGGGGGGTCCGAATCCCAGTCCCAATTGCTGGTGCTTAACCATTATACCATCTGTGACATCCAAGTTGCAGTCTCCACAGAAGTGCAAGTATCTTGTGCTCACACCAGCGAACTTGTTTCTAATCTTAAAGATTTCAGCAAATCGCACCTAGCCCTACATTTTCAAGAGAAAGAAATTATAAAGGTTGAGAATGATAGGTTTTTGGATACTATCACAATGGAGGGATATGGGGTTCTGGTAGGAAATTTAATCCAAGGCAGAGATCAACCAGAAAATTGCAAAATGGGGAAAGACTATTTGGAAATAAGCAAGAAGTCTGCAGATGCTGTGGGTGGCCTCAAAGGTGCTGGAGACACTCAGTAAAGTTATGCACTGAGAGATCATAGGGGAAGGGAACAGAGGGCAGAGAAAGATGCTCTCAGATAAGGAAGGGAAGGGACCAGGGAGCGAGAGGGAGGAGGGAAAGTGCAAAAATGGAGTGAGGCTTACCAAAAATTGGAAAAGCTGATATTGATGCCGCCTGGTTGGAGACTGCCAAGATGGAATAGAAGATGTTGTTTCTCCAAGGACTATTTGGCCTTTGATGTGGTTACTCTGTTTTGTTCTGATTACTTTTGCTTACATTAATCATGTAATTTCTGAATCTGGCTTTATCCTTGTAAATCCTTTTGCATTTTCAATATTTAATATCCAAGTTATGTTTTGACTCAGTTCAATATGCTACCAATGCCATTCCATTTCTGTCAAGTTACTTTTCCTGCATCTAATATAATATTTACTTCAATTTCACTGACTTCATTGGTTTTGACTTTAGGAAATAGTTCCAAATACTTACTCTCTGTCCATCTCTTTTATGTGGATGGAATTTCTTGTGTGAAGATTTCAGTAACATTTTGTTAGAAACTGTAGGAAGAATGGTTCCATTTAAAATTTTGTACAGCTTCGAAGGTGAAATAAAGCAATTCTTACACATTAAGTCTCTCTGTTCATTTCAACTACTCTCATTGGAAATGACTGGCAGTAATCCTTCCCTGCTTTAAGAAAGGGATCCATTGAAGTGGTGCCAATGAACATGTGGGCAATTAATGCTGAGCTTAACATGAATATCAAACCCTCCCTTTCTAACATCTGCCTGGCACAGTAAGATCACATTAGAAGATATGAGAACTTGTTACTTGATGAGTATTTCACTGAAAGCAGAGAATACACCTTGTGCTTGTTGGGATATATTCACAACAATGACCTCATTATTAACACCCCCTCAATTAGCCAATTGTGTCTGAGAGGCATGAAAGAATGAATTACCAGGGATCAGACTCCAAATGTACCATTTCTGTTGATATATTTGTACCCGCATCATCTGAGTGTTCTGCCACAGACACATGGGGTGAGGAATGTTGGCACTTCATTATATTTACATTTAGGTTCTCAGTGGAGTGAATGAACTGAATTTCCTTGGTGCTTTTGGTGTAATGTCTTGATGCTGTAATGGAACTGTCCTGGAAATGTGCAATCTTGTCCCATTCTTTGAGTTGACATTTCTTCAATCTCAGGGTTGGAAATCTTTGAAGTTCTCTATCACTGAACACTTTGATTCAGATTTATTGTCAGGGTACATACATGACATCACATACAACCCTGGGATTCTTTTTCCTGCAGGCATGGCAGAATTACCACTAATTGGTAGTGCAAAAGAAAAACTGACTCAACATACACATGTAAACATTAAAGAAAAGTAAAGAAACTCTGCAGTTCAGAGGGGGAAAAAAATCAATAAAGTGCACAAGTAAGAGTCCGTAAATGAGTCCCTGATTGAGTTTGTTGTTGAGGTATCTGATGAGTCTTTTTTTAAAAATTATTTACGTATTTTAAACCACAGTAATAATTGATTACATTCAATTCAAAAATTATTTCAAAAAGTTATACGTGGTATATAACCCTTCCCCACATCCCACCCTCCCACCTTCCCTCCCCCCAACCCCTAAAGAGAGGAAAAAAAAGAAAGAAAACAGAAAATGAAAAACTGGAGGATGCCAAGGGAATAAAACATTTATACCATGAAGTCTATATTGGAGATTACTAAGAGGTGAGGACTTTGAGAGTCTATTAATCATGCAAATCCACATTTTGTAAATATGGGTGCCATATTTTCCAAAACACATATTTAGGTGGTGCGAGTCTTATGGCCCCTGTACCTCTTCCTTAATGGTATCAGCAAGAACAGAGCATGTGGTAGGTAGTGTGGATCCTTGATGATTGCTGCTGCTCTCCCATGACAGTGCCCCATAGATGTTTTGATTGTGGGGAGAGTTTTACCCATGATGTCCTGGGCTGTGTCCACTACCTTTTGAAGGGCTTTATTCTCAGATACATTGGTTTCCAGTTAATAGACCATGATACAGCCAGTCAGCGCATCTTTCACCACACATCTGGAGAAATTTGCCAGGGTTTTCAATGTCATGCCAAACCTCTGCAAAAAAGCAGAGGGGCTGTCATGCTTTCCTCACGATGGCTTTATTGTATTGGATAGTCATTGAACAAATTAAGATTGAGATTGACAACCTTTTGAATGCAATAAGAATCAAGGGATAAGATGTTCTGAAGGAAAGTGGAATTATGAATATTTTGCCATCTTTAAATGAGCAGAGGACATAATGGTATCAACACCAGTGGAACCCAGAAACAAGACCTCAACGTAGCAAAGTTGCAAGTCAGAACTATGCTTATGTTAAACAGCAAAAATTACATGCAATAGACAGAACTAATGGATCAGATCATAACTTTACAAGTGTGCAACATTCATCAATGAATGCTTGTGGACAATTCAACTAAAAGGAGGAGTAGACTGACATCCATAGCAACGGCAGAACTCACTGTGTGCTAAAGACAACGCTTGAAGCAGTGTAACCTCATTCATCCAGAAATCTCAAGGCTGGATATTCAACAGTTGACAATTCACCTTCTTGAGGCCCAAATCCTTTCCTCCACTTGCAAGCCACAAGTCAGGAGTATGATGGAATTTCCATAGTCTTAATGGATGCATTTCAAACAATATTAAAGAAGCTCAACACCATCTAGGACCAAGTATAGACAGTCTCATGTTCAAGTTCAAATTCAAAATTATTTTTGTTCAAGTACATACATGACATCACACACAACCCTGAGATTTTTTTCCCTGTAGGTTTGGCAGTTATAGGTAGTGTAAACTGTACTCAAGTAAAATTGTGTTTACAAAAGAGAAATGTAAACAAACTGACTGCAAATATAGAAAAAATAAATATTCAGCAATGGTGGGTGGGTAGCAACTGTTCCTGAATCTGGTGGGATGAGTCTTGTGGCACCTATTCTTTTTTCCTGATGGCAGCCACGAGAACAGATCATGTCCTGGGTGGTGTGGATCTTTGATTATTGCTGCTGCTCTCCGATGGTTGCGTTCCATGTTGATTTTCTCGATGGTGGGCGGAGTTTTTCCTGTTACGTGCTGGGCTGTGTCCATTACCTTATGCAGGGCTTTTCGCTCAGATATACTAGTGCTCCCATACCAGGCTGTGACGCAGTTGGTCTGCACATGTTCCATTATGCATCTGTAGAAGTTTGCAAGGTTTTCGAAGTCATACCAAACCTCTGCAAACTCCTGAGGAAGTAGAGGCACTGACGTGCTTGCTTCACAATGACGTTAGTGTGTTGGGTCCAGGAATTTAAATTTGCTCACCCTCTCCACCGCTAATCTCCCAATGATCATTGGATTATACATCTCTGGCTTTCCCTTCCTAAAGTCTACAATCAATTCTTTGGTTTTGGTGATATTGGGTGAAATGTTGTTCCATTCAGCCAAGTTTTCAATCTCCTGTATGCTGAGTTATCGCCCCTTTTTATACAACCCGCTCCTGTAGTATTGTCAGCAAAATTGTAAATGGTGTTGTCATACCTAGCCATGCAGTCTTGGGTGTAAAGCGAGTGGAGCAAGGGGCTAAATATGCAGCCCTGTAGTGCTCTGATGCTGGTGGAGACTGTGGAGATGTTCTTGCCAATCTCCACTGATTGGGGACAGGAGCACATCCAGGATCCAATAATACAGTGTGGTCCTGAGGCCCAGGTCTTGGAATTTGCTGATCTATTTTGAGGGGATGATGGTGTTGAAAGCTGAACTGTAGTTAACAAAGCATCCTGATGTATGCACCTTTGCTGTCCACATGTTCCAAGATTATGGGTAGAGCTAGTGAGATGGCATCTGCCGTAGACCTCTTGCTATGATAGGTGAATTGGAACAGATCGATGTTGCCACTCAGATAGGAGCTGATGCACTTCAACACCAGCCTCTCAAAACAATTTGGATCGCTCCAGGTTATGAAAGAGCTCACTTGTGGAGATCAGAATTTATTTAAATTTCCCCATGTCAAAAATAAGTCTGCCTGCTGTTTATCCATTTGAAACATATTTTACAAATACAATCCAGAAATGGAGTGATACTTTTCCTTTTTATCAATAATCCACAACAGTAAAAAGAACACATTAATTGCATGCTTAAAAATTGGAGGATGCTGACAGTCCCACATAAATAAGTGAAATGGAAATATTATCATTCCACAATTATTTGATATTTTTCTCACACTAATCAAAAACTTCCCAATTGAAATTCATGGTCTGAACACATTTCAGAAGACACTATATAAGAAATAGTTGGCTGTCTAAACTCAATTGATCATCTTTAAATCAATACCACTTTAAACAAAAATTGCTGATATTTTGTCTTTCTAATTTCATATATCAAACTGTAATATCTACACACCTTGGTTTTGAGGAAAAAATGAGAGTGCTGCCAGAGCTGTTTCTAACAACAGAGCTGTCACTGGGGTGGACCCGGGATGGTGGAGTGTGCAGACACACCGGTGCTCCAAAGGCTTCAACTGACCATTCCTAATGCCAGCAGCTCTGAACAGGTGTTAAATGGGCTGTTTTTAAACTTAAATCCTGCAACCACGGGTCTCTGCCAAACATAGCGGCACCTGTGCTTGGCAGTGGCCACGAAGGGTTGCAGACTCTGGGAGAACACCCTCTGTTCAGAAGAAGCAGAGACAATCCTACAGGATGGTGACCACGGCGGCAGACGAGCAAGGGGATCGGCGGCTGAGGGATCCACACAGGTTGCAGCTGATTTGTGGCCAGGAGATCCGCACAGGCTGCTGGAGACTGGCTCATAGGAACCAGGTATCGAAGCTGGTATTCTAGAGGATGCTGAGAGCAAGAAGGTCACCCGAAGCACCTCAGGTGCTGATGGGTTCCTGATCGTGTCAGGGGTTTGGATCTGGAGCTCAAGTTGCTAATGGATCAAAAAGGAGTCTTTGTGGCTTCAGAAGCGCCAGAGGTAAATCCATGGACACTCAGTGATACTGAAGGGTCTCTTTTGATTCTCTTTCTCTTATAGTGTCAGTGATGTCAGACAACACTAACGGTAACTCTGTCTGTCTTACATCTGACAGAAGTAAATATGTTCTGTACTATTACATGACAATAAAGGAATCTGGAATCTTGAATTTGAATTTTTGCACTTGCTAAAAAAAATTGGTTCATGGAAAATTCAAGAAAGAAATACTTATGTAATGGAGTAAAACCACAAAAATGTTCAAAGACCTCAGCAGCTCTTGCAGCATCCATAGAGGTAAAGATAATATAACCAATGGTTTCTTCAACCAAAAATAGACTTTATTCATGATAAATTATTTATAAGAGTAAAACCGTTCAAAGTCTCTTCCCACCCTTAGTTCGAATCCATGAAAGTCTGCAGATGCTGTAATTGTAGTAAAAACAAACGAATGCTTGAGGAACCCAGCAAGTCTTGCAGTCTCCATAGGAAGTAAAGTTAAAGGTTTCAGGCAGACCAAAGTGTGACAAACACCATTGACTACAAGGCCATCAGGCAGTAGTCGGCATGGAACATCCTGCAAACACGGAGGACTCTATGGATTCGGTGGGGTGGTTCTCTGAGCAGACCACCTTAAGCCAGGGATGGCCAACCTATGGTGCATATGCCCAAAGTGGCACATTGGATGATTAGAAGTGGCGCATTGCACCCCAGTGATAATAATGAAAAAGTAAGTCAACTCATGCAAAAAAATAACCAAAAACCGACTTGTAGAAAAAAAATCGATAACAGAAATTCAAGTAGCTGAGAGCTAGAAATGGGTTTGCTGAGAATAACTAAAACTTAGCAATTATTTTTAGTGAAATCAAAACAGATTCAAAAATCTCATTAAGGAAAGTAATGTTTATCTTGTTTTTACATTAAACCAATATATCATGTAAAAATGTTAAATATGTGTATATTAACATTTTTACAAAAATTGAATGGGAGTGCAATATGGTGCATCTGAACTAGTGTGTGAAAAAATTGACGCTTGGAATGTAAAAGGTTGGCCAACCTTGCAGAATGCCTTATAGAACTACAGAACATTACAGCATAATGCAGACTTCTAGAGGTATGTCAGGGTTGGGGGGCCAGGTGGCGGGTGAAATGGGGGAAGGACCAGAAGATTCAATTTTCGAAGAGTAGCTATGAAGTATTGAACTGCACGTTTCACAAACATTTCTACGACTGATTCCATCTGCAGTGAATTCGTCCATCGTTATTGAATGAAGATCTACCGAGACCAATGCCTGAAGAGGGCGCACAAAATCAGTGAACCGGTGCGGACTCGAAAGGCCAACATGGCCTGTTTCCGCTCCGTAAATGGTTATATGGTTATATGGTTATAAAAACAGGCTCCTTTGGCCCTTCTAGTCTGTGCTAAACCATTTTTAGCCTAGTCCCATTGACCTGTACCCAGCCCATAGCTCTCCATACTTCTCCCACCCATGTACCTGTCCAAATTCTTCCTAAATGTTAACATTGAGCCCACATTTACCACTTCAGCTGGCAGCTCGTTCCACATGCCCACCACTCACTGTGTGAAGAAATTTCCCTTAATGTTCCCCCTAAACTTTTCCCCTTTCAACCTTAACCTATGTCCTGGTTTGTATCTCACCTACCCTCAGTGGAAAAGGACTACCTACATTTACTCTGTCTATCCTCTGCATAATTTTAAATACCTCTCTCAAATCTTCCCTCATTCTTATACATTCCAGGAAATAAAGTCCTAACCTGTTTAACCTTTCCCTGTAACTCAGTTCTTGTAGTCTAGGCAACATTCTCTCCACTTTTTCTATCTTATTTATATCTTTCCTACAGTTAGGTGACCAAAACTGCGCATAATACTCCAAATTTGGCCTCACCAATGTCTTATATAACTTTATCATAATGTCCCAACTCCTGTTCTCAATACTTTGATTTATGAAGGCCAATATGCCAAAAGCTCTCTGTACAATCTTTAAATTTTTTTAAAATTTAAATTTAAAAAAATTTAAATGATTACAATTTTTGATTTTTAAAAATACGTTTAGACATATAGCACAGTAACAGGCCATTTCAGTCCATGAGTCCGTGCTGCCCAATTTACACCCAGTTAACTCACACCTCCAGTATGTTTTGAATGGTGGGAGGAAACTGGAGTCCCTGGGAAAACTCAATCAGACCCTGTTTCCTGATTGCTGGTGTGGTAAAGGCTTTGCACTAACCGTCGTGTCAACTGTGCCGCCTTTACCTATCCACCTGTGATGCCTCTTTCAGGGAATTATGTATCTATATTCCCAAATCCTTCAGTCCCCTACCATTTGCATTAAATTCCATCTGCCATTTTTCATCCCATTTTTCCAGCTGGTCCAGATCCTACTGCTAGCTTTAAAAACCTTGTTCACTGTCCACAACACCTCCAATCTTAGTGTCATCTGCAAACTTGCTGATTCAATTTATCACACTATTATCCAGATCATTGATATATGGTAGATGACAAACAACAATGGTCCCAACACCGATCCCAGAGGCACACCATTCATCACAGGCCTCCAGTCTGAGAAGCAATCATCCACCATTACTCTCTGGCTTCTCCCATCCAGCCATTGTCAAATCCAGTTCACTACTTCATCATGAATACCAAGCATCTGAACCTTCCTGACTAACATCCCTTGTGGGACCTTGTCAAATGCCTTACTAAAGTACATGTAGACAACATCCACAGCCTTTCCTTCATCAACTTTTCTGGTAACCTCCTGGAAAACCTCTATAAGATTGGTTAAACACAATCTAACATGCACAAAGCCATGATGATTATCCCTAATAAATCCCTGGCTATCCAAATAATTGTATATTCCATCTCTTAGAACACTTCCAATAATTTACCTTCTACTGACATGAGCCTCACCGGCTTATAATTTCCAGAGTTTCTTTTGGAGCCTTTTTTAAACAAAAAAACAGCGTGATCTACCCTTCCATCCTCTGGCACCACACCCATGGCTAAGAACATTTTAAATATTTCTGCCAGAGGCCCTGCAATTTCTACACTCGCCTTCTTCAAGGTCTGAGGGAATATATTATCAGGCCCTGGGGATTTATCCCTCTTCATTTGCTTTAAGACAGCAAACATTTCCTCCTCTTTAATCTGTATAGGTTCCATTACCTCACTGCTTATTTTCCTTACTTCTGTGCCTGTTTTCTGAGTGATTACTGATGGAAAAAAAAATTATGTTGTCTCCCATCTCTATTGGCTCCATACAAAGCCGACTACTCTGATCTTCAAGGGGACCAATTTTGTCACTTACCATCTTTTTGCTCTTAATATACTTGCAGAAATTTTCCTTCACTTTATCTGCCAAGACAACCTCATGTCTTCTTTTAGCCTTCCTGATTTCCTTCTTGGTTTTTCTTGTATTTTTAATGCTCCTCAGGTGCCTCATTTGCTCATGTTAATAATAATAATAATAATAACAATTACAGCACGGAAACAGGCCATTAGGCCCTTCTAGTCCGCACCGAACCAAACACCCCTTTCTAATCCCACCTCCCTGCACAATGCCCATAACCCTCCATCTTCCTCTCATCCATATACCTGTCCAACCTTTTCTTAAATAATACAATTGACTCCGCCGCCACTATTTCTCCCGGAAGATCATTCCACACAGCTACCACTCTCTGAGTAAAGAAGTTCCCCCTCATGTTACCTCTAAACCTCTGCCCCTTAATTCTTAACTCATGTCCTCTTGTTTTAATCTTTCCTCCTCTTAACGGAAATAGTCTATCCACATCCACTCTGTCTATCCCTTTCATAATCTTAAATACTTCTATCAAATCCCCTCTCAACCTTCTACGCTCCAAAGAATAAAGACCCAATCTGTCCAATCTCTCCCCATACTCCAGATGCTTAAACCCAGGCAACATTCTGGTAAACCTTCTCTGCACTCTCTCCACTCTGTTTATATCCTTCCTATAATTAGGCGACCAGAACTGCACACAGAACTCCAAATTAGGCCGCACCAACGTCTTATACAATCTCAACATCACCTCCCAACTCCTATATTCCATGCAATGATTGATAAAGGCCAGCATACTAAAAGCCTTCTTCACCACCCTATTCACGTGAGTTTCTACCTTCAGGGAACGATGTACCGTCACTCCTAAATCTTTCTGCTCTTCTGTATTCCTCAATGCTCTCCCATTTACCACATATGTCCTATTCTGATTCTTCTTACCAAAATGAAGCACCTCACACTTATCAGCATTAAATTCCATCTGCCATTTTTCAGCCCACTTTTCTAAGCAGCCCAAATCCCTCTGCAATCCTAGAAAACCTTCTTCATTATCCACTATTCCACCTATCTTAGTATCGTCTGCATATTTACTAATCCAATTCACCACCCCATCATCTAGATCATTAATGTATATAACGAACAACAATGGGCCCAATACAGATCCTTGAGGCACACCACTGGTCACCGGCCTCCAACCTGACAGACAATTATCCACTACCACTCTCTGGCCTCTCCCTTTCAGCCAATGTTCAATCCATTTGACTATCTCAAAATTTATACCTAAAGACTGCACCTTCCTAACTAACCTTCCATGTGGTACCTTATCGAAGGCCTTACTGAAGTCCATATAGACAACATCCACTGCGCTACCCTCATCCACATTCCTAGTCACCTCTTCAAAAAATTCAATCAGATTGGTCAAACATGACCTTCCTCCCACAAATCCATGTTGAGTACTCCTGATCAGACCCTGTCTATCCAGATGTTTATAAGTACTATCTCTAAGAATTTTCTCCATTAATTTACCTACCACAGACGTCAAACTTACAGGCCGATAGTTGCCAGGCTTCCTCCTTGAACCCTTTTTAAATAACGGAACCACATGCGCAATGCGCCAATCCTCCGGCACTATCCCCATATCTAATGACATTCGAAAAATTACCGCCAGAGCCTCTGCTATTTCCTCCTTCACTTCTCTCAATGTCCTGGGGAAGATCCCGTCTGGTCCTGGAGACTTATCCACCTTTATATTCTTCAAAAGCCTTAAAACTACACCTTTTGTAATCTCTATATTCCCCATATTTACCCAATTTGCTTTTTTTATCCCACATCTCCCAATATCCTTCTCCTTAGTGAATACCGAAGAAAAGAAACTGTTCAATATCTCCCCCATTTCTCTAGGTTCCACACACAGTTTTCCACTCTGATTTTCTAAGGGACCAATTTTGTCTCTAGCTTTCCTCTTACCATTAACATATTTGTAGAACTCTTTTGGATTTGTTTTCACCCTGCTTGCCATAGTTTTCTCGTACCTTCTTTTAGCTTTCCTAATTCCTCTCTTAAGATTCCTCTTACATTCAATGTATCTTTCAAACATCTCCTTAACTCCATGCTTCTTATATCTAATGTACGCCTCCCTTTTTCTTCGAACCAAGTTTCCAATATTCCTTGAAAACCACGGCTCTCTCAAACCTTTTGCCCCTCCTTTTAACCTAACAGGAACATAAAGCTTTTGCACTCTCAAAATCTGATCTTTAAAAGACTTCCATCTCTCTACTACATCCTGCCCATAAAACAAATTGTCCCAATGCACACCCTGCAAGTCCTTTCGCATCTCCTCAAATCTAGCTTTTCCCCAATCAAAAACCTCAATCCTTGGCCCTGATTTCTCTCTTTCCATAATGACATTGAAGCTGATGGCATTATGATCACTGGACCCGAAGTGCTCGCCAACACTAACCTCCGTCACTTGACCCATCCCATTTGCCAACAGTAGATCTAACACTGCTCCTTCTCTGGTCGGCACCTCTACATATTGTTGTAAAAAACTATCTTGCACACATTTCACAAACTCTAACCCATCCATTCCTTTCACAGAATGTGTTTCCCAATCTATATGTGGAAAATTAAAATCTCCCATAATTACAACCCTGTGCTTATCACAAATATCTACTATCTCCCTACAGATTTGCTCCTCTAGGCCTTGGTCCCCTCCGGGTGGTCTATAATACACCCCTACAAGTGTAACCTCTCCTTTCCTACTCCTCAGTTCCACCCAAATAGCCTCCGTGGATGTGCCCTCTAATCTATCCTTCCTAGGCACCGCTGTAATATTTTCCCTGACAAGCAATGCAACCCCACCTCCTCTTGCCCCTCCGACTCTATCACACCTAAAACAACGAAACCCAGGGATATTCAGTTGCCAATCACATCCCTCCTGCAACCATGTCTCACTAATCGCTACCACATCATACTTCCAAGTATCAATCCACACCTTCAGCTCATCCACCTTTTTTACAATACTCCTGGCATTAAAATATATGAATTTCAGGGATTTCCCATTTTTTAATCCCTGTTTTCCCTCATCTTTAAGAACAACATTATTTACTTTTCCTGACAATTGCCCTTCATCTTCTTCCAGAGCATTTCCCTTCTCTATCACCTGCCATCTGTACCTGTTTTCCACCTCTCTCTTCTTTTGAACCAGATCAACAATATCCCTTGAAAACCAAGGTTCCCCCTGCCTGCTAACTTTGCCTTTGTTCCTGACAGGAACATACAAACTTTGTACTCTCAAAATTTCACCTTTGAAAGTTTTCCATTTACCTCGCACATCCTTGCCCATAAACAACTTATCCCAATCCATGCACTCTAGACCCTTTCTCATTTCCTCAAAATTGGCCTTACTATAATTTAGAATCTCAACCCGAGGCCCAGACCTCCTCTATAAATAACTTGAAACTAATGACATTATGATCACTGGACCCAAAATGTTCACCCACACATACTTTTGTAACCTGTCCTGTCTTGTTTCCTAATAAGAGATCCAGTATTGCAATCTTTCTAGTTGGTAGCTCTACCTATTGATTTAGAAAAATTTTCTGAATACATTTGACAAACTCCAAGCCATCCAGCCCATTTACACTGTAGGAGTCCCAGTCAATATATATTTAAAATTAAAGTCTTCCGCTATCACAACCTTATGTTTCTTGTTGGCTATCTCTCTACAGATTTGTTCCTCCAATTCTCATTGGTTATTGGGCATCTGTAATACAAACCCACGAGTGTGGTCATACCTTTCCTGTTCCTCAGCTCCACCTATATAGCCTCAGTAGATGAGCCCAGCACAGCTGTGATATTTTCCCTGATGAGCAATGCCACTTCTCCCCCTTTCATCTCCCCACCCCCACCCCACACCCCCCCCCAATTCTATTGCATCTAAAGCAACGGAAGCCCAGAACATTGTACAACCAAGTTTCATTAATGAGCACAATGTCATAATTCCACGCTCTAACTTCATCTGCCTTTCCTACAATACTCCTTGCATTGAATGCACCTGAGAATATTTCCACTATATTACAACCCATTGACTTCCAACGGTGCATTCAATTTTAATATCATCTTTTCCCTTCTCCATTCCTCTATTTGCTCTGCCACTCTGGTTCCCACCCCTATGCCAAATTAGTTTAAACCCACTGAAGCAGCACTAGCAAACCTTCCTGCATGGATATTAGTCCCCCTCCAGTTCAGATGCAAAAAATTCCATCAGAACAGGTCTCACCTTCCCTGGAAGAAACCTGAAGCCCTTCCTCTTGCCCCATGTCTTTAGCCACATATTAAGCTGCATTATCCTCCTATTTCTAACATTACTAGCACATGGCACAAGTCTGCTATCCTGAGATCACTACCCTGGAGGTCCTGTCCTTTAATCTAGTGCCTAACTCCCTGAACTCTCCTTGCAGGACCTCCTCACTGTGAGAGATGAGTAAAACTAATATGAAAATATGAGAGATGAAGAAAGCTAGTATGGATATATGTGTAATGAATAAAGCCAGTATGAATAGGATAAGGGTAGATAATAGAATGTAGGAAGTAAAGTTAGTCTGAATAAGATAAGGGAGGGTCTTCTAGCCTTAGAGAGAGTCAGCAAGTTCCGCATATGTAATTAGTAAGGGTTAGACAGAATTAGCAAGTTCTGCATATAAGAGTTAGTAAGCCCTGAGGGTTGGGAAGGTGTGAATAAGGACAAAGGCAGGTGAATAAGGACAATGACATGATGGGGACACAGACAAGATGCCCCCTGGTCCTCCAAGTTCACAGAAACAGCACGTAGGCAGACAGGATTGCCTAATGCCAAACTTATCCAGGAGGCAGAAGAATGTTAGGGGGGAGAGGGTACCTCTACACTGAAATGAACTGTATAAAAGTTGGGTGAGCCCCAGTATGTGTGTATATTCCCAGGGTAAGGGGAAGCACCCAACTTTGCATTGTTGTATAATAAATGTTCTTTGTTCTCAATTTTTGTTCCAAGCAAATTCTGTGAAGGTACTTCTGTTTCTCACAAATGGGGGCTCGTTCGGGATCCCACTCCCTCCACTGACAGAGTGCCTGACGACGAGGGTAGGTGCACCCCGGCTGATTCAGCTGGACTCACGGACGATGGGTGACTGGTCAGTGGATGAAGCGAGTGATATCCAAGAAGAGGCATTGAGAACAAACAACAGGAGGACGTTAAGGAAGCGCACTAGGAATAGGTACTGGATCCCAGTAAGAGGAATTTTACTTAACTGTTAGTATGGGAGGTGTGAGTAGCAAGGGAAATAGTCCTAAGGAAGAACGGGACGATCAGATAACTAAGCAAAGTCCGTTAGGATTAATGCTATCTGATTGGGGTGCAGGGAGAACCCGCGGGAAAGACAAACAGACCATGGTCAGGTATTGCTGTCTGGAATGGGTTAAAAACCCGATAAAAGGGAATTTGGTATATTGGCCAAAGTTCGGATCCGAGAAGGACTGGATGTGTCAGGCATTGAACATCTGGCTCTATCAAAATCAAAGAGATAATATTGACAGCAGAGAATATGCAGCCTGCTGGCTCAGTGGATCGGTTGATCAACTGGTTTTGAATGAAAAGGAATGTAAGGACAAGAAGGATGAGGAACCTTTTGTCCTTGAAACACAAGGATGGGATGTTACATTCCCTTCCTCCACCTTATGCTCCTCCTATGCCGGCTCCTATCTTTCCCCTCTCTCCTATGCTCTACCCTTCTTCACCTTCCCCTCCTCCCCCACAGCTAAAGAAAGGAGAAGAAAGTAGGGGTGGTATGATGACCCGTTCACAAAGTACTAGATTACCACCTCAATTGACAAGAGAGGGAGGAGACTTTGATTCAAAACAGTGTGAGACCCTCCGGGAGGGAAGGGCAGGACCCTTTGATTCATTTCCCAGAGAGCAGGAATCTAGACATTATAAAGGAGAGGATAAGCCAGAAATTAACTGGATGAGACCTTTACGGGAAGTTCCCATGGGAGGGGGTCTTGGTTTCGTAAATGTGCCCCTGACTGGTACGGAGGTGTGTAACTTTAAGAGAGAAATGACCTCCCTGATAGAGGATCCTCAGGGATGTGCCGAACAATTAGATCAATTTTTGGGACCAAATATATATACATGGGATGAGTTAACGTCGATCTTTAGGGCTCTGTTCACTTTGGATGAACGTGGAATGATTCACCAGGCAGGGATTAGAGTCTGGGATAGGGAACACCAAGGGGGACCAGAGGCGATACCTAGGGAACTTAAATTCCCCCTGGCAAAACTAAATTGGGATAAGAATACTAATGATGGTTGCACATTAATGGAGGAATATAGGGTTAATCTGATAAAAGGAATCAAGGAATCTGTTTCAAAGGGACAGAATTTTAAGAAAGCATTTGAGGTTCTCTAAGGTCCCGAGGAGACCTCCTCTGCATTTCTGAATAGATTGTGTATGGCCATACAGCAATATGGGGGTCTGGATATAGAATCCCCAGCGGGAAAACAATTGGTATTAACGGGCTCTGTTACAAATTCAGCCCCAGACATTAGAAGGAAATTGCAGAAGACTGAGAATTGGCATGAACAGGGAATAACACAGCTTTTACAGATCGCATAAAGGGCATACGTCCAGAGATCTGAGGATAAACAGAAAGGAAAGGCTAAGATTTTGATGCAGGCAGTCAAGGAAGTCGTGGAGGGACTGCAAGGAAAGGGTAGGGGCTGCAGCCAGTAATTGACCAGTTGATGAAAGATGGTATACTCAAACCTTGTATGTCACCTTTTAATACCCCTACCCCTGAGGCTAACGACCAGTACATATCCAAATATTTAAAGGGACTTTCTGCCTCTCTATATGAATTAAAACGGAAGGGTTTATTAGCTCAAAACCCACCCCTGGAGCATCCTATTCATTTTATTAAATCTGGTGATTGGGTATATGTAAAAGCATGGCAAGATCACCAACTAAAACCTGTCTGGGATGGCCCCGATTGTGTACTTTTGATTACAGACACTGCAGTGCGAAAGAAAGAAAAGGGTGGACTCACATAGAACGAATTAAACAAGCTGCTGATCCATGGACTAAAGACATTGATAATCTACCCTCCACCTGGCGTGCAGTCCTTCATCCTTCTGATCTGAAAGTTAGTTACACTACGCTGGGAAAAAGTGCTGTAATGTTGTTTTTACCATTTGATGTTTTGTTTACTTGTTGGTTCCCAATTTTTGGGAAATCACCAAATTGCTCACAATGTATTAAGTCCTCCTGGAATAGGGGCAGCAGAGGTGACAATTATTTACCTTTAGAATGCAGACAGGGCGCAGGTATAGAGTATAGTCATAGTGGGGTACCTTATTTAGTATGGGTTAATATAGGATCCCAACATGGACCAGAGGAACAGAATGGCCCTAGGGGAGTAGACTTGGTTTGTATTCCGGCCTCTACAGATATTAAAAAGAGGAGTTTAAAGAGATAGCACAAAGAAGATGGTGGGACAATGACAGACAGAATGTTAGTCAGGATTGTACATGTAGCAGAGATAGAGTGAATACATATGCTAATGTTCGCAGACAGGCTGCAACTCACAGGTTCAGTGATACTTATGCTAATGTTCAGAGACAAGCTGCAACTCACAGGTTAAGTGACAAGAAACACCCCTCCCGAACTTGGTCTCCTGTAAATCATCCTTTGGGTCACACAGACATTCGGAATGTTAAGAACCACCACTGTAAGGGGAGTTCCAGTTGTAAACGACGTAAGCTGCTCCAGAACACCATAGCTGCTTGGCATTTAAATCATTTATTCAGACTCCAGGCAGCCTTGGAGATCATCACCGAATAGACAGAGATGGCCCTGAATTTATGGGCTGAAGAAAGACGACAGATACGAGCCACAGTTCAACAAAACCGCCTGGCTCTTGATTACTCGTTGGCTGCTGAAGGCAGCGTTTGTGAAAGACTGGTTAATGACAATGCTCACAACGGTCAGGTGGTTAAAGACACTTCTTCAGGAGTTCGAAAATCTTCCCATGCCCAGGTTCAGACTTGGCAACCTTGGTCCGGTGTGGGATGGACTAGACTTTTTATTGGTAACTGGAGTCTGATACCCACAGCCCTTATAGCAGCTGCACTCGCTATTCTGGCCATTATGGTGCTCCGCTCCCTAAAGACTTGTGTGCAGTATTTAATTCAACGGACCCCTCGTCAGATCACTATAACCCAAAGGATGTATGTTTCCCAAATTCTGCCTGATGATGCTGAGACTGCAGTTCAGTTACTGACTCGCTGGGAAAAAGACCAAGTTTACAAGTAATACATTCCAGTTGAGAATTCATGAAGCGTAGCTAAAAGAAAAGTGAGGATTGTGAGAGATGAGTAAAACTAATATGAAAATATGAGAGATGAAGAAAGCTAGTATGGATATATGTGTAATGAATAAAGCCAGTATGAATAGGATAAGGGTAGATAATAGAATGTAGGAAGTAAAGTTAGTCTGAATAAGATAAGGGAGGGTCTTCTAGCCTTAGAGAGAGTCAGCAAGTTCCGCATATGTAATTAGTAAGGGTTAGACAGAATTAGCAAGTTCTGCATATAAGAGTTAGTAAGCCCTGAGGGTTGGGAAGGTGTGAATAAGGACAAAGGCAGGTGAATAAGGACAATGACATGATGGGGACACAGACAGGATGCCCCCTGGTCCTCCAAGTTCACAGAAACAGCACGTAGGCAGACAGGATTGCCTAATGCCAAACTTATCCAGGAGGCAGAAGAATGTTAGGGGGGAGAGGGTACCTCTACACTGAAATGAACTGTATAAAAGTTGGGTGAGCCCCAGTATGTGTGTGTATTCCCAGGGTAAGGGGAAGCACCCAACTTTGCATTGTTGTATAATAAATGTTCTTTGTTCTCAATTTTTGTTTCGAGCAAATTATGTGAAGGTACTTCTGTTTCTCACATCACCGTTCCTACCAATGTCATTGGTCCCTGCATGGACCATGACATCTGGCTGCTCACCCTCCCTCTTGATAATGCCATGAATGCGATCTGAGATAGCTCGAATCCTGGTACCAGGGAGATAACATACCATATGGGATATTTGAACTCTTCCACAGAACCTCATGTCCCCCTAACTATGGAATCCCCTATTGCTACAGCTCACCTCTTTTCCTCCCTTCCCTTCTTAGCCACAGGATCAGACTCCATGCCAGAGACCTGATTGCTGTGGCTTGTCCCTATTAAATCCCCAACCCCACAGTATCAAAAATTGTATACTTGTTATTGAGGGGAACGGTCACAGGGATGCCTTTCCCTCTCCTGACTATCACCCATCAAACATCCTCCTGCCTCCTAGATATGACAGTGACCCAGTAATGCCTGTCTATCACCCCCTCTGCCTCCTGAATGATCTGAACTCCAGCTCCAATTCCTTAACTTGGCTTGTCAAGAGCTGCAGCTGGATGCACTTCTTGCAGATGAGGTCATCAGGGATCCTGCTGGCTTTGACGGTGTCCCACATCCTACAAGAGGAGCATTCCTCTGCCTTGGCTGCCATTGCCACTGTTTATGACTAGAGGGAAAAAAAATCTTAAAGTTGCCCTTTTGTTCTTCATATAGAGTGGCCCCTTTCTTACATCAACTCCTCCACCATAGGAGGGAGTCACGTGACGGGGTAGTGGCCGGTCAGGGAACTCCAGCCCTCTACACAAAACACAAAGGCACAAGAATAAAAATTAAAACAAAGTGAAAGTAAAGGTGGGAAGAAAATGGCAGCGAAGAAAGAAAAGTCGAAAGCAACGGGAAGAAGAGAAGAAGAAAGAATGTCGGAAGAAGAAGGTGAAGGCCTTACCTGTCCGAGGAGGCTCACCACGGAGAGAGAAGCCCACTCCCTAAGGTCAGTGGAAGTCCCGAGCTCGGGACTACAAAAATGGCTCGCGGAGCCAAGTAAAAGTGCGCAACCGCGCATGCGCGATGCGCATGAAAAAAAAAACACTGACGGGAGGGGGGACCAGCTGAGGAGTCGATCTCCACAGCTGAGAATGACAGCTACAACACAACAACAGGAAGAGAACATAGAAAATAAAGAGAACAAGAAAGAAGAGAGTAAAAAGAAAACAAGGAAACAACAGATGGCCAACCCAGAGGAAGAAGAAGAAGAACATAGAGAAATGGAAGAAGAAGGGAAAGGCAAGACAATGGATTTTTTTTTAAAGAATATACGGAATCAGTAAAAGAATGGCAATTACAAGAATTTAGTGAAATAAAAAGAAGAATTAAAAGTGCAGAAGAAAAAATGAATAGATTAGAGATGGTCATGTCAGATATAGGAAAAAGAGTGGACAAGGTGGAAGAACGAGAAACAGCCATAGAAATGGAAGTAGAGGACTTAAAAAAGAAATTAGAAGAATCTAATAGAAAAGTTAAAGAGACACAAGTGCTGTTAGCTCAGAAGATAGATATAATGGAAAATTATAATAGAAGAAATAATATAAAGATAGTGGGCCTTAAGGAAGATGAAGAAGGCAAGAATATGAGAGAATTTATAAAAGATTGGATCCCTAGGGTCCTAGGAAGACCAGAAGTACAGGAAGAAATGAAAATAGAGAGGGCAAATGGAACATTAGCCCCGAAACCACAACTGCAGCAAAAACCAAGATCCATTTTAGTAAAATTCTTAAGATATACAACAAGTGAAAATATATTGGAGGAAGCAATGAAGAAAATAAGAGAAGACAAAAAGCCACTGGAATACAAAGGTCAAAAAATTCTTCAAGGAGTTAAAGAAAATAATAAGGAAATTTTTATGGAAAGTGGGGAAACCGAGGATAGCACTAGATAAATTAACAGAATGGTATAAACAAGGAGGCTTACAACTGCCAAACTTTAAAAATTATTATAGAGCCGCACAATTAAGATACCTATCAGATTTTTATCAAACAAGGGAAAAGCCAGATTGGACTAGATTAGAACTAGATAAAATAGGGGAGAAGATACCTGAACATATATTATATAAATGGGATGAAAAATTGGTACAACATAGGAATTCTCCAGTATTACATCATCTGCTCAATATTTGGAAGAAGATTCATGTAGAAAGGAATAAAACAAATTATCAACTACCAAAACTAATACTGACGCAAAATCAGCTAATCCCTTTTACAATAGATAACCTTTCCTTTAGAGAATGGGAGAAGAAAGAATAGAAAATTGCTTTTCAGGAAATAAATTACTATCCTTTGAACAAATGAAGGATAAATATAGTATAACTCAAGATACAGTGTTGGCATATTACCAACTGAGATCCTACTTGAAGGACAAATTGGGAAACAGTCTGAGGTTACCAGAGGGAAGTAATTTTGAATATGTGATTACAGACACAATGATAATCAAAAAATTTATAACAAATATGTATATTAAACTGCAAGAAAAGGAGAATGAGGAAACAAATGGTAAAACTAAACAAAAATGGGAACAAGATTTAAACATAAAGATAAAGAAGGAAATATGGGAGAAGTTATGCTCTGGAACTATGAGAAATACAATAAACATGAGGTTACGTATGATACAATATAACTGGATACACAGGCTAAACATTACACCTCAAAAGTTAAATAAATTGGACCCAACAGTATCTGACAGATGTTTTCGTTGTAAAAAAGAAATGGGAACAACAATTCATGCAATCTGGACGTGTGTGAAAGTGAAAAAAGTTTGGGAAGATCTAAACCAGATATTAAATAAAATCACAGAAAGCAAAATACCAAAAAAACCCAGAGATCTTCCTCCTAAGTAACATAAAAAACAAAGAATTTGGACTTGATTTGGATGGTGCACAAAAAAGATTTGTTAGGATAGCCCTAGCTGTAGCAAAAAAATGTATTATGTCAGCCTGGAAATTAGAAGGTAACTTGAGAATACAACAATGGTATATAGAAATTAATAAATGTATTCCATTAGGAAAAATAGCATATAATTTAAGAAATAATATTACAATATTTGAACAAATATGGGACCATACATGAAACACAATAGAGAAAACCTACCGGGGACATCTATCACCTAAAATGACAGAAGGAGAAGGAAATGAAAAGAATTGACTCAGTGGAACTTCTTGTTTATTTTTATTGAGTGACAACATTGTTTGACGGGTTTAATGTATCTTAGATTCTGTACTTTAAATGAATGGGAGGGGAGGTAGGGAGGGTGGGGTGGGAAGAGGGAGGGGGGGAGAAAACAACACTATATATTTGAAAAGAAAAATGTATGTATCTTGATCAATGTGGTTTATAGTGTGAAAAATAAAAAAATTTAAAAAAAGGAGGATAAACAAAAAAAAAACCCTCCTCCACCGTAGCCTCTTCTCACCAAAGCCCCTTGACCCAAAGCCTTGCCACTCAGATTCAGTCCACATCAACAATGACCACTCCAGAAGAGCTATAAAGTGCATGTCTTTTTGATGTGAATTACATTTGTTCAAAGGGAAAGGTATTGTTGGAATATAGGGGTTAATTAATCATAGAAAATATGTAGAATATATGCTTATGTACTATTCATTTGTATACATGAATCCAGTACGATGTAACAATTTAATATTTACCTCATGGTGAAGGGAAAGAGTAATGTAAGTAAGGGGCAGCCACAGTATGTAGCAAAGTTGGCTGATTACAGTAGGGTTAGAATGGTCTGCTCCCAAAATACAAAATAGAGAATATGTATGAAACAATTTAGTAGGAATGTTAAGGCAAAAGGAGGTGTTGATGAGCACAGGAGAAGATGGTCAGACAAGAACAAAAAGAATCCTGACAGAGACTGTCAGAAACAAAGAGAATGGAAACTAACTCATTAAGAAGGCTAAGACAGAAGGAGGTGTTGAGTAGAACAGAAGAATATGGCCAGATGAAAACAAAGAAATAATTAGAAATATCTGGGGTATGAATTGATTTCTGGCCTTGAGGATTAAGATGGGAGCTCTACACCCCAGATATCTGCAGAGCAGGAAATTACTTGTGATAAATCTTATGCAAGAAATCTAGTGAAAAAAGCCAATTTTTATTCTGTATGATAATGAAATCTAGCAAAGGAAGCCAACTTTTGTTCTGTATGATAAGGTTGAGCTATATAAACTGTAGAGACTGGACAGTGGAGGTCAGTCTTGGGGAATAGCTGACTGTGCAGGTGACCTATGAACTAACGACTGAACCAGAGCTCTGTTAAGCTTTATTCTTGTGCTGTGTAATAAACTGGTTGTTGAAGCGAATACCTTCTCCTATCACTTCAGTTAACGAACACGCTGGACTCAGACGACACATAGACTAAATTAAGGGTAGGGTAAAGCCAGAGTCCGACAGTATCAAGGACTCAAGCTCGAAATGTCGGTTATGCTACAGAAAGGACTTGCTGAGTTTCTCCAACTTTATTTTTACTTCAACCACGGCGACTGCAGACTTTTAGGTTTTATTTAAGCTAGGTCTCTGAGTTCTGGTGCAAACGTTCAGTAAGAATGTTTCAATTTAACTATCAGCTTTTACAATTTTTACATCTATCCTTTTCCCCAGGATTTGAGCCATTGAAGCGTGGTGAGGACGTGCGGATTCTAGTCCCGCCTCCTAGCACCAGGGAGCTGTCAATCCAGCTGCGCACTTGCACGTGACCTGGGCAGCGTCCGTCTGTGATGCCAACATCGGCGCCGGAAGTGAAGTATGTTGTGGACTGTTTGAGCGGGTCGCTGGTGGGGTCCCTTCATCGTTTGATCGATTGACAGCTGCTTCCGATAACTTGCGATGGGGGATGGCATGGCCAGTGTCCCCGAGAGGGAGATGAAGGTAAATAGTAAACATCTGGAGCAAATAACTTGCTGAGATTGACGGACGGAGGAGGGTGATGATGGTGAGGAAGAGGTCATGAGGATGGATGTGAAGGTGGCGGTGGGTGAGTGAGTGGGAGCGAACACGCGGGTGGTGGTGAGTTTGCCTGAGAGTTTGCTTGTGCAACATAGACTACGTGTGATTTTGTTCTCACTTTTTCTCAAAATTCGGATACTTTCTTTTGCGTATTCATAAGGATTCAAAGAACTGTTAATTAGCAGTATTAAAAAATTGAGTAATCTGAGAAGACCCTCTGTAATCTGTACAAAATATGGAGTTATCGACTGGTTACTCTGGCTCGAAATGCGTGGAACAGTTCTGGGCAGACTTAAAAAAGCAGGTGGTGAAATTGCAAAACTTGTGAAACAGCAAAATTGGCATAAAATAACAATGATTTCTCAATCAGTAGATCAGATCTGCAGTAAATGTTGACTATGATTAATACTGATGGACAATTAAGAGGGGGAGGAATCTCCAAGAACACTCTTTAACTGATGATGGGACGTAGAAAGTGTGCGATAAACAAGTTATTTTCTTAAGATGGGGATCTCAGGAGAAATCAGAGATGGTTCAGAAGTTGGTGTTGAGCAAACATGAAGCAATTGAGAATAGTGGATACAGGAAAGACTATGGGGCCAGATGGCATCTAGATGTAGAACTGAAGACCAGGGCTTCAAAATAGCAGCACTTGAGCCATGCAATACATCTCTGCCAAAACCTAGAAAATTGCCCAATTAAATCCTGTGCTTAAAAACCACTCTTGCTAACAACTGCCCAATCATCACCAAGGTAATAGTGCCACAGTCAGTGTGATCAAGTTATACTTGCTGGCCAACCACCCTCTCTCTCACTGTTGCAAAAACACAAAACTGGAGAAACTTAGCAGGTCAAGCAGTGTCCTTTATACAGCAAAGGTAAAAATACATAACTGACATTTTGGGCTTGAGGCTTTCATCAAGGTATGGAAAAATATTGGCAGGTTTTGGAACAAAAGAGTAGGGAGAGGAGGGGTGGTCACAAAGACAGGAGATGATGTGGTAAAGGGAGGGAGGGAGGGAGGGGACAACATTGTTCAAGGGGAGGAGGAATGGCTTGGTGAAGGGAGGGTGGAGGGAAGAGAAGAGCATGTTAGCAGAAACCAGAAAAGTTGATGTGAATGCCATCTGGCTGGACAGTGCCCAGACAGAAAATCAGGAGTTGTTCCTCCAATTTGTGGGCGGTGTTGGTGGGATAGTACATAAGGCCAAGGACAGACATGGGAGTGTGATGCAGACTGAAAAGGTTGACTACAGGGAGATCTCTGTCACTGGTGCAGATGGAGTGAAGGTGCTCAGCGAAGCGATTTCCCAATTTGTACCCAGTCTCTCTGATGTAGAGAAGGCCACAAAGCTAGCATCAGATGCAGTAAAGCATGACCTGCTGAGTTTCTCCAGCTTGTGCTTTTACTTCAACCTTCTCACTGATACCAACTTTGGATTTTGTATCGATTACTCTGCTCAAGGCCTCATTGTATGGCTATCGTCAAAACTGAACAAAACAAACTGTTTGAGGTCAGGAATTCCTGAGGTCATTGTCCCAGGCTCTATCGCCTTCATGTGCTTCATCAGTAATCATAGGACCAAGGAGCAGAAATAGGTTATTAGCCCATTGAGTTTGCCTTAATCATGAGCTGATTTATTTTCCCACTCAGCCTCATTGCCCAGCCTTCTCCCCATAACCTTCGATGCCCTGACTAATCAAGAACCTATCAATCTCTGTCTTAAATGCACTCAATGACCTGATCTGCAGAACCACCTGTGCAGCATATTCCACAGATTTACCACTCCCTGGCTAAAGAAATTCCTCAAGCTCTCTGTTCTAAGTGGATATCCTTTAATCCTGAAGTTGTGCCCTCTTGTCCTTCATTCTCCCAAAAGGGGAAACAACCTTTCTACATCTACTCTGTCCATGCCTTCCAACATTCAAAATGTTTTTTGTTCTCCTAAATTTCAACGAATATAGTCCAAGAACTGTCAAACACTCCTCGTATTCATTCCTGGAATCATTGTTGTGGATTTTCTTTGAACTCCTCATCTTTTCTTAACTGCTCACGAGGTCTCGTGAGGTCTCACCAGTGCCTTATAAAACCTCAACATTTTTTCCCCATTTTAAAAAATAGTCTGTCTGTTTATTTTTTTTTCTACTGAAGTGCATGACCATACACTTTCTAATGTATTTGATTTACCACTTCTCTGCCTAGTCACGTAATTCTTGCTCCTCCACCTACCTTTGTATCATCTGCAATCTTGGCAACAAAGCCATTCATTCCATAATTCAAATCATTAATATACAATATAAAAAGAAACGGCCCCAACACTGACCCCTGTGGAACACCACTAGCAACTGGCAACCAATCAAAATATGATCCTTGTTGCCACCTCTGCTTCCTGCCAATTGGCTAATGCTGTACCCAAACTAGTATGTTTCCTGTTATACCACAGGTTCTTATTTTGTTAAGTCGCCTCATGTGCAGCACCTTATCAAATGGCTTCTGAAAATCCATATACACAACATCCACTCATCTTCCTTATCCAGCCTACTTGTCACTTCCTCAAAGAATTCCAATAGGTTTGTCAAGCAAGATTTTCCTTTAATTAAACCATGTTGGCTTTGGCCTATCCTGTCAAGTACTTTGTAACCTCATCCTTTACAATCGACTCCAACATCTTCCTAACCACTGTTGTCAGGCCAACCAGTCTATGATTTCCCTTCCATTGCTTCACTTCACTCCCTTGAATAATGGGTTGACATTTGCAATTTTGCAGTCCTCCTGAAAGATCATTACCAATGCTTCCTCAATCTATTGCTACCTCTTTCACGACCTGAGGGTGCAATCTATCTGGACAGGGAGGCTTATCCACCCTTCGATCATTATGAGCACCTTCTCCTTTCCTTTCCTTCGTGAGATTATGCTGGACGATAATTGCATAATGTGCAATTCCATTCACAACTCCACATTCAGGCAAGTTGCTCTTCAGACCAGTTCAGGAGTCTAGCCACCTTTTCCTACCATCCCTGGTTCAGCCTCCAGGTGTTACTAATGACCAGAAGTGGATCTGGATCAGGATCATAAGCACCCTGCTATAAAATTAGGTTAGGGACTGTATCCTGTGATGTATCCTACATTTTTTTCCCAGTGTGCATGGCATAAGTTGGGAGTGTGACAGAATACTCTCTGTTTGCCTGGAAGAGAATAACTGTCAAGAATCTTGACATCATGTAGGACAAAACAGCTTAACCTTCACCTAAACATTAATTCCCTTGACTAGATATGTAAAATGCATGGTCACCATGGCTACTCCAAAAGTACATCACAAATCGGTGAACTTTCAACATCAAGAAAGACAAGGGCAGCAGGTTCATTGGAAAACTGTTACCTGAGGGTTCCCTTTCAAATTTCTATCTTCCAAATATGTGCATGTATCTTCACCAGAATCAAGGTGAACTAAGAATGAAGGTGATAATTCACCACAACCTCCTCAAGAGCAATAAATACTGGCCTTGCTAACTATGCCTTAGTCCTTGAAAGTGAGTAATAAAAGAAATGCAAGTATATGAATTACCATAATTAATAGTATTCAATAAGGTCATGGTTCATCTGATTGAAAATTTTTTTTTTTGCTTATCCCTGGTAACCTTTTATTCCCTTGCTTTTCAATCCTACATCTCTACTGTAAAATTATTTGAAATCTGTTTGCATCACCCTTTTATCAATAGAATTGCAAAGACGTAACCTTCAGATAAAACAGAATCTTTACTCTCCTTTTTAAATGAGGACTTTTCATTTTTAAACATTTGACTGGTTAATACGAGATTATCATATAAAAGGAAAATCCTCTCCACATTTATGCAGTCAAGATCCTTTAGGATTTTCAATGTTTTAGTTGAGTTACTTTTAAACTTCAGCCACAAACAGCACAGTATGGTGTCACAGAGATCTGCATGGAAGCAGGTCCTTTGGCTCTACTTGTCCATGCTGACTAAGCCAGTCCCATTTGCCTGAGTTTGGTCCATATCCCTCTAAACCTTTCTGATCTGTGCATCTGTCTAAATATCTGTTGATTGTTACAATTGTCCCCACTTCTTCCATTTCCTCTTGCAACTCATTCCATATATCTACTGCCCTCTATGTGAAAAAGCTGCCTTTAAATTCTTTCCAAATTGTTCCCCTCTCATCTTAAATCATTGCCGTCTCTAGTTATAGTTTTGCCTACTCTGGGGTGAAGACTTTGACAATATACCTTATCCATGCCCCTCGCGATTTTATAAACCACTATATTATTTCCCTTTCCTCCCCCAAGCCACTTACATTCTGGTGGGGGGAGGGGAGGAGGAAATCCCACTATAACTAGCCTCTCCTTGTAATTCAAATTTAGCAGTCCTGGCAATAATTTTGTGACTATTTTTCTGCACCCTAAACATTATACTTCTCTCACTAAAGCCAAGCAATTTTCTTGATGTTTTAATGTCACTTTCATGTGTTAATAGTTTCCTTTAATAAGGAAACATTGTATTCAATGTTTGAACATGTCTGACTTCCTCCCACAGGACTTCATGTTTCGACAGATGAAGCGAATCCGTGTTTTTGAATCTCCAGATGAGCTACCGAAGGACAGGGTCAATCTCCTGGTCATGTCCAATATTTATGGACTCACCTTTATGGGAGGCAGCAGTGGCCTGAAAATTCTCAGTAGTCAATTCATTGCTTTGGCTGATAACGAAGAAGGAAGTATAAATGAAATTAGTAAGTATGCTTTTACTGGCATAGTAAGCTAGATGGTGGAAAAATTTAATGCACCCCGCCCCCCCCCTTCTTTTAGTCAAGTGTCTTGAAGAAATCCTTATGAATATAAGGACTGCACCTTTTAACAACTGCTGTACAGGCTCAGTGGGATTGTCGTTAGGAGTCTATGGGAATTCTGAAGAGGGACTACATGGCTTATTGGAATATAGGAAATTAGGTTGACGTAGCGGTTAACACAAAGCCTTTACAGCGCCAGCGATCAAGATCCCACGCTGTCTGTAAGGAGTTGGTACGTTCTCCCCATGTCTGTGGGTTTTCCCCATGGGCTCCGGTTTCCTCCCACCATTCAAAACATACCAGGGTTGTAGTTAATTGGCTGTAAATTGGGTGGCACGGACTTGTGGGCCGAAATGTCTAAATTTAAATTGTGGATTTTGAACGGAATTTATAGGAGCTTTTTTGCTGATAAGACAAATTTTAGATTGGAGCCAAGTTATTGGTGGAATAGTTATGACAGAGCCTATTACAAAAGTTGTGGAAACGTGGAGCTCTGCTTCAAATCAGATGTGAGCTTGCTTAATTCCAATTGATTTAAAATTGGACAAGGATATGGAGAGAATGTGGGTGGAGTCAAGGTATACATCCATCCAACAATGCTTTATTCTTGCTGAACTATTTGCTTAAGTGTCCTTGTAATTATAAGAGCATTTTGCCTATTGCCTTCTGAAAGTCAGTGTAAATAACACACATTGACAAATCCATGTCCATTATTTTATCTAAAAATTTATATTTGTTGGGTATGACCTACCCTTTATAATGCTGGATTTCAGTGATCAATGGCTTTAATTCTCATTGTGTTTGCACCTGAGGAACTTTGCCTATTTTCAAGAGAGTGATGGTGGATGTATATCCTAGAGCAGCTACTCTCATCTTTTTTTTGACTATGGCCTCCTTAGGACTATGATCAAAGTTTATGCCCTCCCCCCTTTCTCTGCATAGCAGTCAAGTTTAGTTGGTTTGTTTCGTGTTTCTCACGTAAAAAGAATTATGATTTCAGTTTGGGGCTTCCCTTAAATGTGCTGTGCACCACCTCACCCCCTCCCCATCCCACCCCATGGGCTCCCTTAAAGGGAGGATACGACGATTCCGATTGAGAATGGTTATTCTAGAGAAAACCCTATAACTTGGAAATATTTGAATGCTTTTTTTTTTAAGGAGGATGTAGCCAGATTGTTGACAAGCAAGGGGCTGACAGATAACGGTGAGAAAATGGAAATGCAAGATTTGAGCCAGAAGAATAGGAATCCATGGTGATGAAATGTGATGTTATTAAATAATGCTCTATTCTTAATTTGTATCTTTGCATGAAGAAATTGGTTGCATGTAAGTTTTTAAGCTGCTAATGTTGGGAAACACTGTAATTGTGTAGGGTAGAACAGATAAAGTGTGTCCCTTCAATTTTTAATCCATACCCGCCATTTTTAGGTCTGAGAAAGAGAAATTGTACTCCTCTCTTTATGAGCAAAAGTGAGGAAGAATGCTTGAACAAAGTTAATTTGGGATTCGTTTTGTACAAATTATTTTTAGTGTCTAACTTATGTACGATGGCTGATAGAATTCACTTCTATATCTCAAGGTGGGTGACGTGTTTGGAATTGAAAGGAGTGAAGTGAAACTATAGTTGTATAAAATATTAATCTGAACAACGAGTTTTATGTGAAGGTTCTCAGACAGGACAAATATATTACTTGGAAGGAAATTGTGCAGATTCACCAAACTGATTTTGAGGTTGAGTCTTGATTTCCCTGTATACAGTATTTATGAGGTAATCTACTTGGTGCATTTTAAAATGAAGGGGATCTTCAAAAGAAAGGAGACAGAAAATCACTTGTAGCTGTCAACTGAAGTACAAGGTGTTTATATTAAAATTAAACCTAGACCATTTTTTTTGTTGAATTGGATTAACAAAGTATATGGAAATAAAATGGTTTATGAGAGTTGAGGTGAATTATAGAGCAAAATAGGTTGCAGGAATTAAATTCCTCCTGCTCACATGATGAGTCGTCTCTCATTTTGAATTTAGTAGGATGGAGAAGTTATTTTCCTCATTGTTACCATATGAAACAAAAGAGAAATATTGAAACTTATTCCACTTTCCAATTCTGGATAGCAGCAGATCCATTGCATAAGCAGGTGTAGCGGCGCACATCTCTCGTGGCAAACTGGCCCCACTTGTATCGCTGCGCCGGCGGGGCAGCCACGGGAAGATGGCGCTGTTGGGGGTATCTCAGTGGCTCAGGCCACAATGCACGCCTTGGGCAATTGATGATGTCACTGCCTTCATGGGGCGGAGCTCACGCTGCCCTTAAAGGGCGCGTGCGAAGTTCAAATAAATCAGTTCAACTGAAACCCCTCAGTGTCCTGCGGTGTGTTTCAGAGTTGGTAGTTACCGCTACATTGGCGACCCCAGCGAGTCCAGGCGTTTTTCTGGCCTCCCGACATGGATTCAGCAGCAGTTAACACAGTCGCGGTGAAACTCTTTCCCCCCCCCCCCCCCCCCCCCCACCCCCTTTCTGGATACATCACCCATGCACTTGGTTTGGGAAGGTAGAGGTGCAGTTTCACTTCAGACAAATCACTTCAGACACCACAATGTTTTACCACGTCATGAGCGCCCTCGACCAAGAAACTACTGCTAGGGTGGATGACCTGATCCACGACCCATCGGAGGAAGGTAAATACCTTGTCCTCAAAAATATCCTCCTTGGCACCTTCGGCCTTTTCCGTCGACAGTGCGCCGCCAGGCTCCTGCACCTGGACGGCCTGGGCGACAGAACTCCGTCTGCCCTCATGGACAAGATGCTCGAACTGGCAGAGGGCCAGAAACCCTGCCTGATGTTTGAGCAAGCCTTCCTCGAGCAGATGCCAGATAAGGACTTCTCAGATTCACGGAGAGTTGCAGCCCGTGTGGATATACTCTGGTGGACGAAATGAGAAAATAAGACTGCCCTCAGTCAGGTCACCCACCCTGGACCCGCCGACTGCATGCACCCCCAAGCACAAACCAGCAGAGCCCCACACCACCTGGTGCTTCTACCATCAATGTTGGGGGCTCAAGCCTGTAAGTGCAGGCAGCCCTGTTCGTTTTAGGGAAACAACCCGGCCAGCCGGCGTTGATGGCTGCGACGGCTGGCCACACTTAACAGCCTCCTGCACGTAATCGACAAGACCAGCAGCTGATGTTTTCTGGTTGACACTGGAGCCAAGCTGAGTGTGCCTCCCCCAACCGCCCTTGAGACCTGCACTCGAGCACGAGACCCCACGCTACAAGTGGCCAACGGATCCACAATTAAGACCTTTGGCACACGCAGCGTACAGATTCAGCTTGGCAAAGACAAATTTCGCTAGAAGTTCTTGCTGGCCATGATGGTACGCAGCTTCTGGGAGCTGACTTCCTCCAGGTGCACAGCTTGTTGGTCGACATAAAAGGTAAACGTTTAGTGCATGCCCACACTTTTCAAACTGTCCGCCTCGATTCCACAGGCACGTGCAACCCGGGGATAGCTACCATCAGCGCTCCCAAAGAAGAATATATCTGTATATTTAACGAATTCCCCACCATCCTGCAGCCTCAACACGGCGTCCGCCACCATATCTTGACCCAAGGCCATTCCCTCCATGCCAAAGCCAGGCGGCTGCCCCCCAAGAAGCTACAACTGGCAAGGGAGGAATTCTCCTGACTACAAGAGCTGGGGATCGTCTGCAGGTTGGATAGCCCTTAGACATTCCCCCTCCATGTGGTCCCGAAGAATTCTGGGGGTTGGCGCCCATGTGGAGACTACCGCCGTTTTAACTACGCGATCACGCCAGAACGATACCCCATCCCGCACATACAAGACCTTACGGCCAACTTGCATGGCGCCAAAATTTTCTCGAAGGTCGATCTAGTACAGGGTTACTATCAAATCCCGGTTTACCCCGATGATATTGACAAAACCGCCATCATCACCCTCTTTGGCCTATTCGAGTTTCTGTGGATGCCTTTTGTCCTTAAAAATGCGGCCCAGACTTTCAAATGGTTAATGGATGCAGTGAGCAGAGATCTGGATTTTGTGTTTATTTATTTCGATGATATCCTCATCGCCAGTCGGGATCACAATGAACACAAGGTCCATCTCCACGCACTATTTGCCCGACTGGTAGAATTCATCCTCACTGTCAATGTGGCCAAATGCCAGTTTGGCAAGGAGTCCATGCAGTTCCTGGGCCACACTATCTCAGCAGACGGGACCGCGCCATCACAGGAAAAGGTCGCAGCCATATGCCAGTTCCTGAAACCTGACACCCTCAAGGGTCTACAAGAATTCACTGGAATGGTCAATTTCTACCACCGTTTCATCCCGGAGGCAGCTCACATCATGCGACCACATTAATCACCGCCAAAAATAAGACCCTAGAGTGGACGGAAGAGGCCGAAACAGCCTTCACCATGACAAAAGAAGCCTTGGCAAGCGCCACCCTACTGGCCCACTGGCGGCCCAATGCCCACACTGCACTCTCAGTGGATGCTTCAGCCACAACCATTGGGGGCATCCTAGAGTAATTGGTGAACGGCCAGTGGCATCCACTTGCATTCTTCAGCAAGCACTTCTGCCCTCCTGAACTTAAGTACAGCGCCTTCGACAGGGAGCTCCTGGCCCTGTAGCCTTTCCATCAGGCACTTTCTGGAGGGCAGGCCATTCACAGTGTTCATCGGCCACAAGCTGCTCATCCAAGTCCTTGCCATGGCCAAAGAACCCTGGATGGCACGCCAGCAACGATACTTGTCCTTCGCCTTGGAATTCACTACTGAGATCCGACACCGGGCGGGTAAGGACAACTTCGTACGATCCACAACCTGTCCCCCGGCCTGAACTACGCCCAACTAGCACAGGCGCAGAAAGGGGGCGAGGAAATGCAGGCCTTCCGCACGGCCATCACGGTCCTCCGCCTCAAGGAGCTAAAGCTACTGGACAGCTCCGACACACTACTCTGCGACACCTCCACTGGCTTGCTGTGCCCAGTAGTCCCATCGCAATGGAGGCCGCAGGTCTTCAGGATAGTCCATGACTTGGCTCATCCCTCTATCAAGGCGGAACGTTTCATGTGGCATGGTCTCAAGAAGCAAGTGGTCCAGATGGCGAGGAACTGTACACAGTGCCAAACCTCTAAGGTCCAGCACCATGTTAAAGCTCCAGTGCAGCAATTCGACCCCCCCGGCCAAGAGGTTTGAGCACATTCATATTGATATCATGGTCCCCCAACTGTCCAGGGACGGCCATTACTTATTGACTGTGGTTGACCGCACGACGAGGTGACCGGAAGCCATCCCGCTAAAAGACATTTCCACCGAGTCCTGCGGCAGAACTCTGCTCGCCCACTGGATCGCTAGGTTCGGCATCCCAGCACACATGACAAGCGACAGGGGCGTCCAGTTCATATCTACCCTCTGGTCACAGCTGGCGAACCTCCTGGGGATTAAGCTTCACCATACTACCGCTTATCATTCCCAGGCCAACTGACTCGAAGAGCGCTTCCTCTGGTTCTTCAAGTTGGCTCTCATGGCGCGTCTCTCTGGCCCCTACTGGATGGATGAATTGCCCAGGACCAAGAACCAGACCCTCCTTGAAGACTTGCGGGACAAACACATCTCACTTGCACCCCCGCCACTGACCCACCACGGCAGCCATCCGACTTGCACCCACAAGGAGCTGGCTACAACAGACTTTGTTTTCGTCTGGTGAGGCCCACACCCTGCACCTCTGCAACACCCTTACGAGGGCCCCTATAAAGTCCTGAAACGCTCAGGCAAGACATTCACCTTGGACATTGGGGACAGGCAGGAGCTGTTTACGGTTGATAGACTCAAGGCAGCACTCTTGGACCTTAGCCAGCCAGTGCTAACGGCCCAACCCAAACAATGTGGTCGGCTGCCCAAGTGGCGAGACATGTAAGCTGGTTCTGGGGGGCGGGGGGGGGGGGGGTTGTGTGGCAGCGCACATCTCTCGTGGTGAACCGGCCCCTGTTTGTATTCCCATGCCAGTGGGGTAGCTGCGGGAAGATGGCGCCGTCTGGGGTATCTCAGTTATTCGTGGCTCAGGCCACAGCGCGCGCCTTGGGCAACATGATGACATCACCACCTGTGCAGGGCGGAGCTCACGCTGCCCTTGAAGGGCGTGCGCGAAGTTCAAATAAATCAGTTCAACTGAAACCCCTCAGCGTCCTGTGATGTGTTTCAGAGTTGGTAGCTTCCGCTACACAGGTACTTTTTATCTGTGGTGAGGATTCCTGTTCGACCTCTAAGGTGGTGAGTTCTATTCTCTCATTAATGCTAAGCTATTTTTTTTCCTCTATTCCCCTCAAAGCATTCCAAAAGATCTCAATCCATATGTTTGTGACATTTATGCTGAGAGAAATTGATCATTCCTGTTCAATTTACTTTTAACCTTTTAAATTTGCCTCCAGATTTGGGATTACACTGTCTTGGAATAAAACTGCAGCAGTGTGGATTATATGGGTGTGAGGCAATATTGCAAGTACTGCTGGAGAGGCAATGTTTATGTCTAATATAAAATGGGGAGAAAAGGGAATTGTCATCTGCTTGTGTTCACAATGAAGTATACAGAAATCTGTCTCTCATTTCCCTTTACAAGAGAGCAACATAGTAGAATTTATATTCATCCAAGGCTGCCAGTTGCATTGATAAAATACTGTGTTCTGCATCTTCAGATTTATCAGATTTATTGTCCGAGGACATGCATGACATCAGATATAACCCTGAGATTCTTTTCCCTGTGGGTGAGGCAGAATTACCACTTATTGGTAGTGCAAAAAAATACCTGTACACAATGAACACATGTAAACAAATAAAGAACTGTAAACAGATAATGAAATGCAAACAAACTTGTGCAATAAAGTGCACAAGAGTCCTTAAACGAGTCCCTGATTGAGTTTGTTGTTGAGGAGTCTGATGGAGGAGGGGTAGCAGCTGTTCCTGAACCTAATGGTGCAAGTTTTATGGCACCTAGACCTCTTTCCTGATGATAGCAACGAGAACAGAGCATGTGCTGGGTGGTGTGGATAGTTGCTGCTGCTCTCTGACAGCAGGCTTCCCTTTAGATATTCGGGATGGCGGGGAGAGTTTTGCCTGTGATGCACCGAGGTATGTCCACTATCCTTTGGAGGGCTTTACGCTCAGGGGTACTGGTGTCCCCATACCAGACCATGATGCAGCTGGTCAGTACACTTTCTACCAAACATCTGTAGAAATTTACTAGGGTTTCTGATGTCATACCAAACCTCCACAAACTCCTAAGGAAGTATAGGCACTGACATGCTTTCTTCATGATGCCACTAACTTGTTGGATCCAGGAAATATCTTCTGAGCTAGATACTCAAAAGATTAATCTAGAAAGTGTTATTTTGTCTGTTCTTGGTTGTCTTTTTTCCTAACCCTGGTTGTATTCTGATGTTCCAGTTGAAGATGCACCGTTAATGTCAGTTAATATGAAACTCCCTGTGCACCACATTGCCCTCAGCTGTGATGACCTCACACTGTCTGTTGCTATGGTGTCCAAAGACTATGGGCTAGTCATTGCTTTCTTTGACATTCGAACATTTTTAAACAAGGTAAGTGTTAATGTTCTTGTGTGCATAAGTTTGGTGTTGTTGCATGCCTTCCTCTATGCAATGTCAGTAAACGTAAACCACCCAGAAATCGTATGCTGATTTGCATTTCACACATTTATGTTCAAGGGTTCAGTAGTATCAAGGTGATATGGGGCCATTGTTTCTGCACCAGACCTTACCTATCCTGCCTGTCCCACCTACTTAAGGCACACATTTCTCCTTTTCATTCTAAAACACTTGAGTAGGAATTGAAATCCTATCTGTTTAAGTTATGTTTTGAAAAAAATGTGGACATCAACTTTTATTTTAAAAGTGGCTATGAAGCTACTAGCCGATGGATATATTTTAGGGCAAGAAAACCATGATTCCAGGCTCACACCAACCTGGTTGATCTTTAACTGACATCTGAAGTAGTTGCATCAAAACTATAGATGGTGAAGAAGTTGCCTTTCAACATCATTGGAGGAGGGGATAGATGAATACAAGTCAGATCCATATTTAAAAGCTGGAGGGCTACATGGGGAGGAAGAATTGCTTAAAATTTGATGCACAAGAGCAAAGCATTCAACTAATCTTTGCCAATCTTTGTCCTACACATGCTCTCATCTTACTTCATCTAATCTTTTACATGCTTTTCTGTTTCTTTCCTCATTGTTAGACAAGTAAAAGGAATAAAAGCAAATTATGAAGAGGAATTTTGTTTCTTAGTCACCTGTCCTAAACCTGTTAGTGTTAATAGCTTGTTTCTGTGCTGTAGTGAATACAATAGCATTTAAGAATGTGTACTTGTTATAAATGAATTTCACAATTTTGTTAATAAAACCAATGATTGATATTCAAATTTTTACTTCTTTCAGTTTAATTCCACACCCCCCCCCCCCCACCCCCCACCATAATCACTTCTGTAATCGCCTCCGGCACTGAATCCTTTTTAAATCAAAGTGCCCTGATATTTCTGATTTGTTGTTCTCCTTTCAAGTCCAGCACAAGTCCAGAAATATCCCATTGTCTTAATTTTTTGCCTTTCTTCTCCTGGGAAGAGACTATTCAGACATTGCCAGCTCCAGTTTAATTATTATTTCTCCCCCCTAAACCCAACAATTGATTTTAATCTTGAATGCAATAGACAATAGGAGCTGGAGTAGGCCATTTGGCCCGTCAGGCCAGCACCGCCATTTTAGATCATGGCTGATCATTACCGTCAGTACCCCTTTCCAGCCTTATCCCCATAACCCTTAACTCCGTTAACCACAAGAGTCTTATCTAACTCTCTTTTGAACATAGTCAGCGAATCCACCTCTACCACCCTCTGTGGCAGAGCATTCCACAGATTCACACTTCTCTGGGTAAAAAAAATGCTTTCTCATCTCCGTCCTAAAGGGCCTACCCTGTATTCTTAAACTATGCCCTCTAGTCCTCGTCTCCCCCATCATTGGGAACAAGTAATCAGACTTCACCTTGTCTATCCCCCTGATGATTTTGTATACCTCAATCATGTGCCCCCTCATCCTTCTAAACTCCAATGGATACAAGTCCAGTTTTTCTAGCCTTGCTGCATATGACAACCCTGCCATCCCTGGAACTAACCTTGTAAATCTGCGCTGCACACCCTCTATAGCTAGTATGTCCTTCCTCAAGTTTGGAGACCAGAACTGGACGCAATACTCCAGGTGGGGTCTCACCAGGGCCCTGTATAACTGCAGAAGGGCGTCTCTGTTCCTATACTCCAATCCCCTCTTTATGAAAGCCAACATTCCATTTGCCTTCTTCACAGCTTTCTGAACCTGCATGCTAGCCTTCAGTGACCGGTGAACAAGTACACCCAGATCCATTTGCACTTCCCCACTCCCTAGCTTGTCTCCATTTAAATAATACTCAGCTTTCCTATTACTTCCCCCAAAATGAATAACCTCACATTTGTTCATATTGAAATTCATCTTCCATTTAGCCGCCCACTCCTCCAGCCTGTCCAAGTCCCTCTGCATTTTCCTTACATCCTCCTCACACCCCACACTGCCACCCAGTTTAGTGTCATCTGCAAATTTGCTCATGTTATTTATAATCCCCTCATCCAAATCATTAACATAAATTACAAACAACTGAGGACCCAACACCGATCCCTGAGGCACTCCACTCGTCACATCCTGCCATTCTGAAAAAGACCCATTTACTCCAACCCTTTGTTTCCTATCTCTTAACCAATTTCCTATCCATGTCAGCACCTTACCTCCAATACCATGCTCCCTGATCTTGCCCACTAGACTCCCGTGCGGTACCTTATCAAAGGCCTTCTGGAAGTCCAAATAGACCACATCCACTGGCTCTCCCGAGTCCACCCTCTTTGTCACATCCTCAAAAAATTCCAGAAGGTTAGTCAAGCATGACTTACCCTTAAGGAATCCATGCTGACTAGCCCTTATACTATTATTACTGACTAAGTGTTCTGCTATTTCTCCTTTTATGATGGACTCCAATATCTTCCCCACCACTGATGTCAGGCTAACCGGTCTATAATTTCCTGTTTTCTCCCTCCCTCCTTTCTTAAAAAGCGGCACCACATCAGCCACTCTCCAATCCTCAGGGACCTCCCCGGAATCTATGGAACTTTGGAAAATGTCGACCAGTGCCTCCACAATTTCCATAGCCACCTCTTTAAGTACCCTAGGATGCAGCCCATCAGGCCCTGGGGATTTATCAGCTCTCAGTCCCAACAATTTACTCATAACCTCCTGCTTCTGGATCCGGATATCCATTAGATCCCCTACCTCCCCAGTAAAGTTCCCCAAGTCTCTTGGTACCGCATGACCACTACCCCCTAACTGACTATAACACATGTAAACAAATAATGTTTACATTCTTCACCAAGGAGCAATTCTTCCTCCTTGGTGAAGACAGTTGCAAAGTATTTGTTAAATTCCTCTGCCATCTCCTTGTTTCCGGTAATAATTTCACCCTTGCCCATTTTCAAAGGGCCAATTTTAGACCGAACCAATTTCTTCCTCTTCACATACTTAAAAAAGCTTTTGCTATCCTTCGCAATATTATCTGCTAATTTCCTCTCGTACTTCATTTTCCCGTCTCTTATGGCTTTCTTAGTTACCCTCTGATGTTCTTTGAAGGTTTCCCAATCCTCTAATTTCCCACTCCGCTTCGCTATCTTATAATTACTCCCTTTGGACTTGATAATGCACTTGATTTCCTTAGTTAGCCAGGGCTGCCATTTGCATCTCCTAGAGCCTTTCCTCCACTTTGGAATAAATTTGTCCTGAATCCTGTGAAAAATGTCCATTAAAAACCTGCCATTTTTCCCCAGTTGTCCTCCCAGCTAGTGTATCTTCCCATTTTATTTTGGATAGCTCCTCCCTCATAGCTGCAAAATTCCCTTTATTTAACTGAAGTGCAGATGCTTCCGACTTCCTTTCCATTTCCCTTTCTAATTGCAGCTTAAAAGTAACCATACCATGGTCACTATTCCCTAATGGCTCCCCTACATCAAGGTCACTTATTAAGTCTGCGTCGCTGCACAGCACCCAGTCCAGAATCGACCTCCCCCTGGTAGGTTCCTCCACTAGCTGTTCCAAGAAAGTATCTCGTAGACATTCTATAAACTCGCTCTCTTGTGTTCCTGCCCCCGTCTGTTTCCACTAACAACTAGGCTGTGACTTCCAGATTTTTGTCAGTCATTAAAACCTGCCTTTTCTGCCCAATTTTTTGTTGAAATTTTACTCTCTGGTTGTACCTGTGTGTTTGTGCCTTGTATGTTTTGATATACAATGACAGCAGCTATGTAAATGCATGATTTGTTGCAGGAGAAATCTCACAAACGACCATTTGTGAATTACATGCCAGAAAAAAACTGTAGAGTATTAGATTTAAAATGGAATCCTGTGGTGATATCCATCCTGGCAATCTGCATGTCGGACGGAAGTGTGACCATACTGGATGTTACAAACGTTGTTAAGCAGCATGCAAGCCTTCCAGCTACTGCTGGCATCACTTCATGTAAGTATTGTTCACTTTCATGTGACTTGGTTCCACTTATCAGGCACTGCGCACTTCAGCAACCAGTGGTTGTACAACCTGAAGAATAACTATTCTAGTTGCATTCTGCTAAGTCACCATTAACTAGTAATACTTTTCACTACCATAATGTTGAACCAGATTTGGCTATAAAATTGAGTAAAACTGATTTTACTCAGCCACCACTCATATTATGTGGTCGCACAAGTGATTACCAACATGT
Source organism: Narcine bancroftii (assembly GCF_036971445.1). NCBI lineage: Eukaryota > Metazoa > Chordata > Chondrichthyes > Torpediniformes > Narcinidae > Narcine > Narcine bancroftii. Next base: position 2,848,811 of record NC_091469.1, on the reverse strand, counting down.
TCTAAGAATGCATAATTTTAAAGTGATAATGGTGGGATTATAATCCATTGCTGAAAGTTTAAAATGTTGTCTCTCTCCTTGCCCTCTCTACCCCTCCAACATAATCTTGCCCTCTCTTGTACTTCTATATTCTAGTATGCTGGAGTCCAAAGGGGAAACAGTTGGCTGCTGGGCGACAAAACGGGACAGTGGTTCAATATTCTCCGGTAAGTACGTCAGCATTCTCATGTTTTCAAATGTTTTTACTTTTTTTCCTCTCCCTAACTTGCTATAACTTGCTCCTATCCACTAAACCTTAACGCTCCTTCAATTCTGTCCTCCTTCATTGTCTACATTGTTTGTTATCATCTGAATTCTCTCTGTACTCTTTTAATTCATCTTTTAAAGAGCATTTATGCAGTTTTGTCTGATTACAGCTCCCTGAAGTCCCTTGAGTTGTCTTACTACATTAAAGAGCCTCAATAAATATACAATTGTGTTTCAGTGGAGAATAGAGGGCAACAGTCACATTGTGCAAACTAATACAGTGTACTTCTGCTTGAAGTTGAGCAAAGGTTACATGTTACATGCACTCACCTTGTCTTCTCCTTTATAGGTGATTAAGAGTGGTTTTCTTTTTTTATTTTTCACACTATGAACCATACTGACCAAAATACACACAAACATTTCCCTCTTGAATATACACAGTGTCATTTTCTCCCCTTTTCCCCTATCCCTTCCCTCCCTCCTTCACCCCCTCTCCCCACCCACTCAACGTTCAACATATATAATACATTAAACCCATTAAACAATGTCATCACACAACGAAAATAAACAAGAAATTTGTGACATCTACTTTTGCATACTGGGTCAGTTTATTTCGTCTTCTTCTGTCATTTTAGGTGGTGGAGGTCCGCGGTAGGGCTTTTCTGTTGTGTTCCATGTACGGTTCCCAAATTTGTTCGAATACTGTGATGTTATTTCTTATATGTTATTCTTTCCAATGGAATAAATTTATTCATTTCTATGTACCATTGCTGTATTCTCAGGCTATCTTCTAATTTCCAGGTTGACATAATACATTTTTTTGCTACAGCTAAGGCTATCATAATAAATCTTTTTTGTGCTCCATCCAAATTGAGTCCAAGTTCATTACTTTTTATATTACTTAGAAGAAAGATCTCTGGATTTTTTGGTATGTTGCTTTTTGTGATTTTATTTAATACCTGATTTAGATCTTCCCAAAACGTTTCAAGAATGGTATTAAGGGGTTGAAAAGGTGAATATTTCTATGGTGAGGTGGTGCAGAGAGTGGGGCCTAACTTTAGGATTGTAATGATTGTAGAGAGGATAATAGAAGTCTGAGATGCCATATCACAGAAAATTCGTTGAGACTATATATCCACTGAAATAAACTTTTGCCTTTGTGAGGTTGATCGGAGATAGGAAGCAGAATGGTAGATGTTATTAAACCAACTGAGTAGGCTGGAAAAGCTGAAAACTCAAGAGTTTTACAGAATAATTTTGCACTCTCTGCAAGAGTTTATCCAGAATTCTGGTTTGCAAGTTGGGGAACAAAGAAAGGTGGCAGATGCTGGAGGTTCTTACCAGTCAGTCAACACCAGTAGAGACCAAAACAGGGTTGAAATTTCAGTTTATCAGAATGAGGAAAAATTAGAATTCATACATGGTTAGTTATGGGTGAAGTACTGGAAGATGAGAGGGTGAGTGATATTGTACCTTTATTTAATGGCTGCAAGGACAAGTAAGTGAACGACATACCAGTGAGTTTGACATGTGGTGACTAATTTACTGAACGGGATTCTGTTGTTAAGGATTTACCAGCATTTGAATAGGGAACATTTCATTAGGGTAGGTCAGCATGGGTTTGTGCATTGAAAATTATGTCTCACAAATTTGCAGTTTTTTGGAAGAGATAATTGAAAGAATTGATGACCGCAAGATGGAGGTCATTGTCTAGGCAAGGTTCCATAATGTTCGAACCATGGTATCCATGGTGAGCTAGCCAGCTGGGCAGAAAATTGATTTAGTGAGAAGGTTGTTTTTCTGATTGGAGCCCTGTGAATAGAGGTGTGCTCCAAGTATCTTCTGGGCCCATTGTTAAATGTCATCTATATTCACAGTTTGGATGACAAAGTCATTGACGTAGTTAGTAAATTTGAAGAATGCATCAAAATTGTTGGTGTAGTGGAATGTGAAGAAAGTTGTCTGTTTACAACAGGATTAAGATCAACTGCAGAATTCTGATAAATATGAATTGAAGCATTTTGATTCCAGGCCAGGACTTGCACAGAAAATGATAGGCCCCTGGAGAGAGATGTGGAACAGGTACATAGTGTAGATCCCAATGAGAAGCACATTGTACCCTGAAAGTGGTGACACACTTATATCCTTCTGCTCTGAAAGCCAGTGGCTGTTATACATGGACATCCAAATGTTGCTGTACCTCCCCTTTCCCAACATATTGTCAGCAAAATCACATTATTCCACATTGTACTGAAACTGTTCACTCTCTCTCAACCTGTTCAAATCAACATGTTCTCTGTATTCTTGTGGCTCATCCTTCTATCTCACCTTGTGTCATTTGTAAATTTGGAGCTATTGTATTTAATTTCATCATCCAAATCTATTAATAGCTGGGGTCCAAGATTAGTATTGCCTCACTAGTTGCTACCCATTACATAGAAAATTACCTGTTTATTCTGAAATTTTGATTATAGCCACCCAACAAAGATCTCGGACGATACTAGTACCATATTCTTGATTAACACGAGCTTTAATTTTGCATGCTGATTTCTTTGTGGGATCTTTCTGAAGATCCAAATACACAAAATCTGCTGGTTTTCCTTACATTACTAGCTAGTTATCTTCAATGGAAGAAAAAAACTTGTTTTTTTTTTCTTTTTAAAGGTAATTAACAACCTTTAATTTCTTTCTAGATATTGCAAGAAAAGAAAGTTATTCCTTGTCCTCCATTCTACAATTCAGATAACCCAGTTAAAGGTAGGATTTATGGAATCCTTATCTGTTGTGCTGGATCACTGAGTGAGCTTGCTCCTTTTTCCTTGTGCTCTGCTTTTCTTCTCAAATATGTACTGTATCTTGGTCCCCTCAGAAATGAACTGTTTCAATCACTCTTTTAAAAATTATATGCCATCAATCACTGAATGGAAAGATATTACTTGTGGATTCAAATTCTTTATCTCAAATTTATTCCTTGCATAGGTGGATCTGCAGGCCATGCCTCTATACTCCCTACAAAATTGTATTTTTTAGTTAATTTCTCGTCTGCTCTTCATTCCAGAAACATTGCTCTTTATGCTTTAATTTCATTGTATTAAATAATTGTGCAATACCATAATGAAGATGTTCAGACTGTTCGACTTCTGGAAACATTTTAATTTTGCCTCTGAACTTTTGGTTTTGAGCAAGCAATGTGATTTGTTGTCCTTCAATAAATATCAACATTTCCCTCTTAAGTAACTAAATAGGTGAGCATTCTGTCCTGTCATTCTTTTCGATATTGGCATAATTTACTCTGTTATGCTTTTCTTGAAACCTGAAATGCATTTGTTAATTGCAGCCTTGAAATATCCTTTTGATGTATAGACCTTTGGGGAGACTCAGTTTTGTGTAATGCTGAGAGTGAAAAATGCAATTTGATTTTCTTTTCAAGGCCAAGAGGTTATCCTCTTTATTTTTATGTTCCTCATTGAAAATAATAATTTCTTCTTGATCAAATCCTCTTAATATTTACAAATCTTAGGTAATCAGCAATTTACTATACAAACCTGACTTGTTTTTTTTTTTGTTTTTGTTTTTTTTTACAAACCTGACTTGTTGAGTTTTGATCATTGAATTCATCAAGCTGTGAAGACATTTAGTTTAGCCCGTTCTATTATATTAGTAAGAACATTTGCAGTTTCAATCCTGGCACACTGTTGCATCATGGGTTCTCATTTTAAATATAATTTTTTTAAACTTTGGGTTTAGATTCAATTATATCATTTAGTATGATAAAGTTTTGTTGTATGGATCCAGAAGTAGTGAGGTTTGATTTTGTAACCTCCCCTCAATTTAATACTCTTACATTTTCATTTGTTTATTTATTTCTCAGCTAAATCTACCTTATAAATCTAAGCTATATACAGGTACATGGATATACATTTGGATCAAATTGAATAATGCTGCCACTGAGTTGTTAGAATGATTTTTTGACGTGAAGGGATGGTGCTCGAGATGTGCTAGCGTACAAAATTAAATTCTTGGCCATGGCTTCAAGAACTTAATACTTGATACCTGTATATATATACTTAGGTTGGGTTAGTCAAGCACCAGGTGGCAATGGTGAAAATGAGATGAGAGGGAAAATTGAGGATGGCATCAAAATAGATGAAGATAGATTCAACAGAATCTCTGGTAGTGATCTGAACAGATCAGTAAACCACTGAAGCAGAGTTGAGTTATGTGGTTCTACTCTGCTTCAGTTTTTAAAGTCCTTGGCATTTCTGGATCCAAGGTTCATTTTATTGCCATGTAAGATATATGTCAAACTCCAAATTTTGTCTGCTGTAAGACAAAGAGAATCATTGAGGATTGCCTGGCACCCCTAACAAACAGAGAAATAGAAGCAAATGAGAGCTCCTTTCGAGATACTGTGTCCATGGATTTGCCGCCAGTGCTCTTGCAGTCTCTGCAACTGCACAGACTCCTGTTCAATCCATTGGCAACCCAAGGTCCAGATCCAAACCTCTGATATAATAAGGAAGCCTTCAATGCTCGAGGCTCTTCAGGAGTGTCTCCTGCCCTTAGCACCTCTCGAATCCCAATTCTGATACTTGGTTCCCATGAGCCAGTCTTGAGCAGCCCACGGCCTGTGTGTGGGTTCTTTCACCGCATTTTGTCAGCAGGCTACAGCCTTTGTGAGTCCTTCGACCACAAGTAGACAACAGCGTGCAGCCTGTCTGGGTCCTGCAGCCACTGAGCCCTTTGCTGTTCACTGTCATGGTTACCTTCCCTGTAGGTCGTCTCCCATCCTGCTTCTTCACAGAGGTGGGGGTGTTCTTTCTCCCCATTTCTGATGACCTGTGCTGGTCTGGTCAGAAGCTTCCCCAGAGTCTGCAACCCCTCGTGGTTTGCTGCCCAGCACAGGCGTAGCCGTCTTGGACACAGACCTCAGTGGTTGCAGGATTTTTAAAAAAATGTTTATCATCAGCTCCTTGAACAGACTGTTTAAAGCCTGTATTAGAGCCATTGGCATCAGGGCAGTGCAGTCGGACACTGCAGAGCAGCACTTTGTCTCCGCTCCTTGCTCTTCCAGTCCACACCAGCAGCATCGCTGCCATTACTGTAATTGCCGCAGCACCACCATTTTTTTTTCATGCATGTAGAATTTTACAGTAGTAATTTAAACAAAAATTGCATTGATTCAAATGCCTCATAACCTTAGTACATTATCACATCATGTTCACAAAAGTGGCAGAAATCAATTTAGTTTGTGATTTGCTCTAATCTCCAATTGACCATCAGAACACAAGTTTTTGTAACTCTAATATGGCATATTTTTATTCTGATAATGCTGAAGTCTCAGGTGACTGAGTTAACTTACTAATGTGATGTCAAATATGTTTTTTTTTTGCTGTTAGCAACCATTTTAGCAATTGAAAGGGGCTTCTTTATAAATTTCCCACCTTTCCTTTGGCAGTTTTGGACATACACTGGATAAGTACATACGTCTTTGCAGTGGTGTTTGCAGCTGTGGATGGATCATTGGAAAGCTCCCCTGAACTTGTGATTATTTCCCTAGCGGTAAGTAGTCTACTTGGGATTGTTCCCTAACGGTAAGTAGTCTACTTGGGCTCAATCCGGACATGCAGATTTCTAGCATAAAAATGTCATGGGTTTCATTAAGCAAATTTTTTTTTTTTTGCTAGTTTGCCCTTTAAAGGCACACTAGGAGGCATCAGTAACCCAATGCTGCTAATAAGACAAGAAAGAAGCAAATGAGAGTTCCTTCAGAGACTGTATCGTGGATCTTGTTGCCTTCTTCTGTGCTGTCGCCTCTGCCTCCAGAGCAGCACATTTCCTGTCTGTTCTATCAATGAGTCCAACTTGCTCTCGCCCCATGGTTCCAAACCCCTAAGTGATTAGGAAGCTGTTCATCATCTGATGGCTTTCAAGGGCTCTGCTCACCATTGGCACTCTTGTGGATCCCTGTCCCAATATCTAGTTGTGTGAGATGAGTTTGCTGAGCCCTGAGCTGGGAGCTGGTCCACTGCTGTTGTTTCCTATCCTGTAGGTTCCTCTCCTGTGCTTCCCAGGAAGTGGGGGAGGGGCTATGTGCCCACTTTGGTGCCCTGCCTCAAATTCTGAGCTGCTGAAGATGGGCACTGCCATCTTGGGCACTGGCAATTTGTGCAGCATTCCCAAGTCCCTCTGCATGGCGTCATGCAGCAACCTTTAATAATCTGGGTTTTTTTCCCTTCCAAAATAGATGATCTCACATTTACTAATATCTGCCAGACCCTTGCCCACTCATTTAACATCTCTTTCTCCGTGCAGACTCTGCATCCTTTCCACAATTTGCTTTTTCACTCCATTTAGTTTCATCAGAAAACTTGCATATGCTGTACTCGGTCCCCTCTTTTAAATCATTAATGTATATTGTGAGCAATTACTCACCCCTGAAACAGACATGGGGAATCAAGCAGATAGAATTGGAATGGGGTCCTCCTATGCATTTGTTAATGGGTATGAAATACTTGTGACCTATGTGAATGAGAGTAGAGACTGCAGGGAGGCTGAGCAAACTGATGGTATCTCTTCAGTGTAGGGAGCCTTTCAAGTTGGAGTGCTTTGGAAAATGATGATGGCAAAAAAATTACTGTATATATCAGCTTATAAGATGGTATTTGAATCTTAAAAATTTCACTCCAAAACCAGGGGTCCTCTTGTACGCCAAGTAGAAAATCGGAAAATTAACAGTGAAGTCTCAGCACTCACCCATGGGGTCCATTTGCCCAGTCCGACTGCTGTCAGTTCTGTGCAGGTTTTAAACAGCCTGTTAAAAGGATCAACAGTGGTTTTAAAATATGCTAATTAAAATTTAAACCTTTACTGAGTAATTTTCTTTCAAAATATTGAGTCAGTATCACTTAATTAGTCAATGGTGAGTGCCAGACTTATACAGTGAATAAAGCTCAAAACCTATATTTAAAGTGGAAATTCTGAGGGTTGTCTTGTATGCTGACATATATGGTATGCAGTCATGGTATTGATGATGTAGGCATGTACTGAAGCTGTGTTGCTTACTGTGTGCCTGAGTTTAAGATTATCTTCAGGTCTGGAGGGTAACTTTGAAGTAGTTGTGAAGGATCCAGTTGCTATAGGAAAAGGAAATTATACAAGTAAAAATATGGGCAATGTTGATTCAAATTTTAAAAAGTTGAAAACTTCTGTGTTGCTTTCTGACTTGTGTGTAAAATTGGCTTTGATTCATTGCATTAGACAAGGCTGCATCATTGCCTCAATCTTACCTGATACAGTGTTGCACCTCCCTTCTAACAAGACTCATCTTCAGACTTAATGGGGAAAATGTTCATTCCAAAGTAACTCCACTCAAGTGTCATTTTAAACCTCAAGTAGAATGAAGTAGGTTTTAGGGGCATGAAATACAGGCTTATCTTTTTTTTTATCCAAGAGGGCCATTAAGGAAAGTGGGAAAAAAAAACAGAAATGCTGGTGAAACTCAGCAGTGTCCATAGGAGGTAAAAATATATAACCAATATTTCGGGCCTGAGCCCTTCTTCAAAGTAATTGAGGAAGATCAGACAGAATATTTTATGTGCGGTGGCGCACATACTCGTGACGAACCGGCCCCGCTTGTATTGCACGGGGTAGCCACGAGAAGATCGCGCTGTCAGGGAACCTCCATGCCGCGTGGTTTGAATGGAGCGCGTGCCTCAGGTGAGCGTGATGTTACCGCCCAAGTGGGGGTGGAGCTCGCGCTACCCTTAAAGGGGTGTGCGCGAAGTTTGAATAAAACAGTCATTGAAACCCCACCAACGAGGTGGTTGCGAGTTTCATTTCTTGTAGCTGCTGCTACATGTGGAGGAATTCAAATGCAGAAGGCTGGATTCTTAGAGAGAGTGAGAATCAAAGCCACAAAAAGAGTTGCAAGTGAGACCACATACTTCGTCATTTCTTGGGGAAGTTGATAAGTTTGACAAAGGATGCGGCTTTAATTCATACAATGTTTTCTTTATTTAAATTTACAAAGCATAATTATTGTGTTATCAAAATATCTCATGAAAATGAATATTTTGTGCTCTCCTGCACTGATATCCAAATTTCTCTTGACATCGTTTAAAGTAAAAATGCATAATTTTATAATAAGAGAGTTAATTTTTTTTTGCAGAAAAAAGATGAGAAAAAAGAGGACCAATTTTTGAATTTTAGTGACCTGTGTTTCGGAGTGACAACGGAGAGACAGCACCATTACTACATTCACTACTTGGAGAGCTGGTGTGTGAATGATGTAGCTTTTAATGTATAGTCTGTAGTAAATGGCATGAGAGCACGCAAGTCCTATTTTTGAATAAGATTTCATCCTGCTTGGGAGAGACACCTTGCGTGTTCTGACAACATCACAGCTGAGCTTCTGCCACTTTCATGTCTACAGACTATTGGATAATGTTCAGAAGTGATATATGTTGCTCACTTTCTACTTTACTGAGTCAGGCAAACAGAGGCTATTTGTTGCACTTCTGAAGTAGTCTTACATGAATTTGGTTGCTTGGCTTAGTGCAGAATTTGGTGACTTCCAAGTGGGTAATATTTGGACCTCTGAGAAATACTTTAAGTCTGTGGAGTTGCCCAGTTAGCTTTTATTTTGAAAGCAATTTGTTGTGAAGGCTGTATATTTTTAAATTAATCTTGCTACAGTTGGGTTGCTTTTACAAATTTGACAAGTTTTTACTATTGGTATACATATGCTTGTGTTTGTATGTTTTTATCAACTTGATCTAAATCATTGAGTTATTAGATCCTGCAGATATATTTGCAGGTGAGAGGTCCATTAAATGTTTAGCTTCAATGTTGATATCTGGAAGCTCTGTTTCTGATTTGTTGGGTAGCTGCTGTAGCCAATTCACTCTGTTATTTTCCAGGGATCTTCTTGTGGCTTCTTCAGCAGCATCCATAGAAGTCAGTGTCATTGCTCGACAACACGACAAGGTATGGGTTGTTCCTGAAAAAATTTGCGGAAGGGGTATGGATAATGTTTGAAAAAGATACTGCACTCTTGGAAATATATTAATTTTTATACAATTAACTCTTCCCAATAATATTATTGGTAATTCCATCCATTAAAAAAAATCTTTATCAATTTCTTAAGTAAAAGGGAATAATTCAACTTGTATATTATTTAAATTAATATTGATATATTAATTTATAAATATTTTATTCCATTCAATGACCATTTAAATTGGTAATCTCTTTGACACTGAGTGGCAAACCCCTGAGTAAGGGGCATAATCTCACTTTTATTCCAATTTACCTTCTATCCAGATACTATTCCATATTCTTCTTAAATATAATTTACGTCATGAATTTTCAGGTTCTGTCAAATAAATTTTTATATCATCTGCAAACAAATTAATCTTGTATTCCTCTCTACCAATTCTAAAACCTTTAATTTCAAAATCAGACCGAATCAATTCTGCCAACGGTTCTTTTGCTAAAATGAATAAAAATGGAGATAATGGATATCCTTGTCTGCTGGATCTAGTTAAATGAAAGGGTGTGGATATTTGTCCATTTGTTATAACTTTTGCTTTTAGTCCATTATATAAAGCCTTAATCTAATGTACAACTATTGGTCCCAATCCAAACTTATAAACTACTTTTTAAATAAAATGTCCCATTCTAATCTATCAAATGCTTTTTCGGCATCTAAGGTCACTGCTACGCGTACGTCTCTTTTTTAGTAATCTTGTCATATAATCTGCTAATTTTCTCTTTTTAACAATACTTGTCTGGTCCATATATATCAATTTCAACAAATATTTTGTTAACCTCTTCTAATAATTTTGCTACTATTATAATCTGCATTTAACAATGAAATTGGTCAATATAATGCTGGTTTTAAAATAACTATCTTTTTTTGATATTACTCTTATTGCCATATTAAAAGATTCCAGTAAAGTATGCGTTTCAGCTGCCTGCCCTAATACTTTCATATACGGAGGTACTAATAAGTCCTTAAACTCTTTATAAAACTCAGGCAGGAAACCATCTTTTCCTGCCAACTTATTACTTTGTAATGAGCTTAGTGATTCTCTAACCTCCACTAGGGTGAATGGGGCAGCCAATTCTCTCAGTTAATGCAGGAGTTAAATAAATATGCAAGGACATTTCTTTGGAATGGCAAGATATTGAGAGTTTTGCCTGAAAAATTAACATGGAAATATGAATTAGGAGGTCTCCAACTTCCAAATTTTAAAACTATGATAAACCCACACAAATGAAATTTCTCTCTTCCCTTTCTAAAGATTGAGAGAAACCAACATGGATTAAAATAGAGATGGATAAGATAGGACAGACACCAGAAGATTTTATATATAAATGGGAACCAAGACTAATATCTGGAGACAACTACACCACTGTTGAGGCACTTGATTAATATATGGAATAAAATAAATAACAAAATGGGAATAAAGAATTTTGGGTTAATTAAAATGCCTTTGATTCAAAATAGACATACCATTTACCATGAATAATAGACTTTTTAATATTTGGTTTTCTCAAGAAATCAAAAATATAGCAGATTCTTATGAGGGACAGAATTCAATGTCATTTGACCAATTAAAAAATTAATATGGGATACAAAGTAATATAATATTTTGTTATTACCCATTAAAAGCATATTTACAAGATAAATTGGGACCAACAATGTTATTGCCTGAAAGAAGTGAAACGGAAATCTTGATTTGTAATAGATTTATTAAGAAATTTATATCTGCCATGTATATATTATTGCAAAAGGGAACTTTGAAGCAGGGAATTCATAGATCTAGACAGAGATGGGAAATGGATTTAAATACAAGTATTACAAAGTAAAATAGGCAGAAATTATGATATCATGACAAATACAGTATGTGTTAGATTGGTTCAATATCATTTTTTTACATCATTTGTATCTTATTCCACAAAAATTAAATAGATTGAAATTAGATTTATCAGATAAATGTTTTGGGTGTAATTAAGAGATAGGTACTTTTTTGCATTCTACGTGGTCATGTTCAAAATTGAGACCCTTTTGGACAGAATTGGGAAAATTTCTAGAACAAGTTGCATGAGTTAAATTTCCACAAGACCCAATACTTACTGAGTAATATTTTGGCAATAAGACCAAAATTGAAATTGAATTTTTTTCCAAAAGGAATTTATGAAAATTGCGTTAGCAGTTGCGAGAAAATGTATAGCAGTGTCATGAAAATTAGATTCCCATTTAGGAATGGAAAGATAGCAGCAGAAATACATTGTTGCATACTCCTTTAAGAAAATTATGTATAATTTAATGAATAAATATATATTTTTGAAAATTTGGTGCCCAGACTTGTATACAGTAGGTATCAACTTATAAAGAACTTTCCCTAAACTTCATGAAACCTTGGGATAAATAAATGATGGTATTGAGAAGGTAAAGTTGTGAATGGTGATGATATTTTGGTTACCAGGTTTGTGCTTTCTTTTTTTCTAACTTTTCTATACTCTTATTTCTATCTTTTTTTTTCTTTCTTTTTTTTTTCTTTCTTGGGGATTATTATTTGGGGGAGGGGTTTATTGGGGTATAATACGTATAATTTATTTGAAATATATGATTGTCACTTTATGAATTTGGATACTGATTCATGTAGGGAAATTTAAATAAAATATTTTTTTTAAAGCTGAGTTTTCTGAAAAATAAAATTGACAGTAATTGTTGCAGTGATTGAGAAAGGACTGAAAATGAGTTAAGAATGGATCTGACCTTTTTGTCTGAAAGCAATAAGGCAGGAGGAAAGAGGCATTTAAAATTTTGAATGGGATTGATGGAGTAAACTTCAATTGTATGATAGAACAAAATGACAGGTTGTCAATATAAAATAGGTAGAATAAGTTAGCGTTCTAGAATCTCAAACTCTGGTAAGAAGGTGGCACTTTTGGGGAGAGTTAAGGTGAATCGTGCAAATGTATTAAAAGGGAATCTGGTTGAAGAGCAGAGGAAGTGGGATATGAAGATGAAAACAAACTTCTTGAAGGGAAAGTTTGACAAAGCACTCTGCTTCTGTACTGCAAGTTCTGAGTATCGAGCCTCTATGTTCAGGTCAACTGGGAACTGTGGGTCCTTGAAGATGCAGCTCGAGCAGAACTTCCTGTGACTGAGAGCAGTGATGACACCATGCCAGTTGGAGTCGGTATTGATTTCACCAGTCAACTACCAGTCAGAGTTGGTGAGTTTTATGCTTTGATTATAGATTTAAGTGATTATTAATTGTCATGGGAGCGATTGAACATCCTGATTATCGAGGCAAGGGCATAGATTAATCAAAAAACTTGCTCTTAAAAAAGATCATTGCATCTCGACAAGGAATTCCTCCTGAAAAGCTAATCTCTTCCCCCTACCCCCACCCAAATTTGGTCAAAATTATTCTCTGTACATAAACAGTCCTTGCTTATAACAAGTATGTACAAATCATTTTGGGTGGAAGGGAGCTTGTGTGGAGCACTGGTTGGGTCTAATATCTTGGTTCTTCACCATAAAATCGGGTGAATGATGCTGCCTACAGTTGGCAAAACTGTACCTGCATTTCAACTGTATGATGTAGCTCGACATCCCAAGCAGTTTGAGCAATTGCTTTAAGTTCAGTGTACTATTGTTGCTTGTATGATTTTTTTTTTGTGTAGGCCTCACCTTTCAAGAATAGAAATTGGGCAAGTTATTATGCCTTTTTTTTTCCTAGACAAGATCAAATTTTTCATGGGGTGACCGGGGTTTGAATCTGGCGCTGTCTGTAAGGCAGACATTCTCCTCATGTCTGTGTGGGTTTCCTTTCGGTGCTCCAGTTTCCACCCCACACTTCAAAACATACGGGGGGGTTAATTGCGTGTAATTGGGCACCACGGGCTTGAGGGCCGAAAGGGCCTGTTACTGTGCTGTAGGTCTTTTTTTTTAAATTAATCAATTGCTTACTAATAGCAGGTTGCTTTTCCATCAAAATTGAGAATGGGTTTCAAGCAAGTAAGTGGGAAAAAGGATTGAAAAATCAATTATAAATGCGAGTGCTAATGATTTAAAATTAAAACTGCTCATTGGTGTTAGGATTAAACAGACCTAAACACACTTGCTGCCTCGTATCACACGTTACAATGGTGACTTCAGGGTATGAGTCTAAATTGAGTTGTTAAAGGCCCTTTGCAGACGTGCATTTTTATCTCTATTTCTGTTTTATTCAGAGCAGGCTGCTCTACGCAATTTGTTAAATTGTATCTGTACTGTTATGGGCCCAGAGGACCCCAAAACCCAGCAGCAATAGAAATTCACCAAGACAAATGGTTACTTAAACAAAAGTTGCTTTTAATTTTCTTTAAACATAAAAAAGGATCAAACTTTAACTTATTACTATTAACTTAACCTAACTTATTCTCCTTCTAATTCTAAGTCACATGTATGTAATGTGTATATGTGCAGGGAGTTCTTTGCATTAATACCTCAATCTAATTTCTCCAAGTTCACCAGTATCAGGCAATTCTTATACTGTGCACATAATTTAACATTTATGAATTTCACCAGGCTCTGGTGCTTGAAAGGTAAAGGGTTACCACTCAGGAAGGTTCTTCTTGGTTTCATAGAGGGATATATTGCTCTCTCTCCCTCCCTCTCTCTCCTTCCCTCCCTCTCTCTCCTTCCCTCCCTCTCTCTCCTTCCCTCCCTCTCTCTCCTTCCCTCCCTCTCTCTCCCTCTCCTCTCTCCCTCCTTCTCTCTCTCTCCCTCCCTCCCTCTCTCTGAGGAATCCTGTTTATTCTTTCCTCTTTCCCTCCCTCTCTATCTCTCAAGAATCCTGATTGTTCTTTCCACCCTCTCTCTCTCAAGAATCCTTTTTGTTCTTTCCTCCCTTTCTCTCTCTATCTCTCAAGAATCCTGTTATTCTTTCCTCCCTCTCTCTATCTCTCAAGAATCCTGTTTTTTCTTTCCTCCCTTTCTTTCTCTCAAGAATCCTGTTTGTTCTTTCCTCCTTCTCTCTCAAGAATCCTGTTTGTTCTTTCCTCCCTCTCTCTCTCTCTCAAGAATCCTGTTCTTTCCTCCCTCTCTCTCTCTCAAGAATCCTGTTTGTTCTTTCCTTCCTCTCTCTCTCTCAAGAATCCTTTTTGTTCTTTCCTCTCACTCAAGAATCCTGTTTGTTCTTTCCTCCCTCTCTATCTCTCAAGAATCCTGTTCTTTCCTCCCTCTCTCTGTCTCTCAAGAATCCTTTTTGTTCTTTCCTCCCTCTCTCTCTCTCAAGAATCCTGTTTGTTCTTTCCTCCCTCTCTCCCTCTCTCTCTCTCTCAAGAATCCTTTTTGTTCTTTCCTCCCTCTCTCTCTCTCAAGAATCCTGTTTGTTCTTTCCTCCCTCCCTCTCTCTCTCTCTCACTCTCAAGAATCCTTTTTGTTCTTTCCTCTCTCTCTCTCTCTCTCAAATGAATCCTTTTTGTTCTTTCCTCCCTCTCTCTCAGTCTCAAGAATCCTGTTTGTTCTTTCCTCCCTCCCTCTCTCTCTCTCAAGAATCCTGTTTGTTCTTTCCTCCCTCTCTCTCACTCTCGAATCCTGTTTGTTCTTTCCTCTCTCTCTCCCAAGAATCCTGTTTGTTCTCTCTCTCTCTCTCTCTCTCTCTCTCTCCAAGACTAGACTTGTTGCAAGGCTCCAAATCCAATCTTTGACAGGTCGTTATCAGCACTTGAGCCCGGACTTTTCATTTGCATCTGCTTTTGAAGTTCATTCCCAAAGCATTGTGAAGTCATTACACTAAACACCCACAGTCTATCTCTTATAAAAACATCTTTATGTATAATATAACCCGTAACTGTACTTTATCCACACTTGTAGTGGAAACTGCCTAAGAAACCTTGTAGTTCTGTAAAGTCTTGTTACTTTTCGGTATAGTATAACAAAACTCCAAGAAGAAATAATTTTTACTTGAGGCATACAGGATGTTTGATTAAATTTTCAAATGGAAATGTAGAGTTTATATAATTATTAGGTAGAATGTATTTTTGTACTTCTTGAAAATTATTTATTTGTTTGTTTTTTTTTGCAGGTGATGAGAAGATTTATGCACCTTCTCCTATCTTGATGCTGCTCTCAACTGAAGGACTCCTTTGTCCATTCCATATGCTTAACCAAATCCCTGGAATGAAAACTATTGTAAAACTACCAATGTGTCCACGTATTGAAGGAGAGAGGGAACTTCAATCACGTATGTATTAACCCAACAGAGCTAAAGAAATAAACAAAATCAGAATTTTAAGCATTAAAGAGATAATTTGCTTTTTCTATGGTGACTTTTCACTTATCATCATCCCCTTTTAGAAGTTGTAATAGATTTTGCTTACACATTTGAATAAAAATACAAACCATTTTGTTGATGAAAGTTCATGTTTAAGAATTAATCAAGCCCTAAGGCAGGTTGTCTGAGCATTTTAAAATCATTCAGTATGTAAGATAAATATACTATTTATTGTGAGATGTTGAAATAGATGGTGAGAGGATGAATCGAAATGAGGGACACTAGCTATGAGTGGAGAAAGGAGAAGCTTAAGGTGCTTCATCAATTAAGTTTATGGGGAGATTTAATAGAGTTTCAAAATCTTGAGCTATGATGAATGGATGTAAATTATTTGTTCTTTCAGCAAGATAATACAAATTTGACAGTTACTTGGGGAAGATTGGATTTTTTTTGTCACCTGGAATGCAGAACACTTGATGAAAGGGAGGTGAAAACAGATTCAATTGTAACTTGAAGGGAAATTTGCTTGAAAGAGAACAAGAAAATTGCAGATCCATTGATAAAGGATGGGGGGAGTGGGAATAAGTCAATTATCCGTTCCAAATCTTGGCACAAGCATGATTGGTGAACAGCCACCTTTGGCATTATCTGAAGTGCCAATGGAATGAATGGCTGATCCATCATTTTTTCAACCTTGTTTTAAGAAAACAATCATTTTGATTGCTATACTATATTTATATCCCTACTGTTGAACAACTTTGGGGAAAAGTATGAATTTTAGCATAAAGTTGATATGGTTACTTTATGCTTGCAGCTCCAGCGTCAATCCCTGCACCCTCATCGGTACCACCTCAAACCTCAATAGCATCACAACAATCTGCAAGAATTATGCAACCTTCTAATACGACCCATTCACCTGTTTTCCCATCTATGGACGTGCCTGCTGTACCCCGCTTTACAAAGCACCCAGTGCCACCTCAGACTTCAAAAACAAAACCTGAAGGAGGTCTTGCAGATGGCACTGATGTTGGGCCTAGAGCTAGTGCCATCTCTCCAGTAAACCAGTCTGCCTCTCAAGCTCAGATCACCAGTTCTTCCACAGATTATCAAATCAATGATGTGCCAAGACAAAAGATCGATCCCTCTCCCAAATTTGTGAGGTAAGTTTTGTCCTGTGATATTTCTTAGCTCTGTCGTGGAATTGCATTGACTTTACTGTGCACAATTGGCCACTTCTGTAGATGGACCTCCCAATAATCAATCCCAGCTAATCAGAGGATCCTTTCTTGCTTGTATTTTTCATGAACTCTATGGTAATTAATTCATTTTTAAACATCTTCTGAATATTCCTTCATATTTCTGATCTTTTGAGTTTTTATCATTAAGAATAATCTTGTCTGTGCCAATCCTTTCAAAGGTTTACATACTTAGAATACAGTACAAGTCTGAAAAATCCGGATGCTAGGAATCCAGACTTTGGGAAAACTCTCAAACTTGTAAAATTCAGCAGGATTTTGTTTGCGTGGATGCATAAGCACCACAGATGCACAGTGGCATTTTTCTTTTTCTTTAAAACTGCTTATTTTGGGGGTGTGGCCATGCAAAGGACTTAGGACAAACATGTTTTGGTTGAGCTCTCCATGAAGAGTATTAAATAAATGGTCAAAACTTGAAAATCAAAATTGTCATCAAAAATGGATAAATCTCGAACGAAGAAGCCAAGGCAGCCAAGAACAAAGACTGAAGAAGCTCCTATTCAACTGGGAACCTTGGGTGAAAGTCCAAAAGGGAGCAGTGCAAAAATGGCAACAAGACCAGCAGAACCAGGTAAAAACTGAGGAGTCAGGTCAAGAATGGAGCATCATCTTGGAAAAAATGGAGAATTTGAGTAAACGTTTCATAAGTGTTGAGACTGTGATGAGAAATGTGATGGAGAAAATTACCGAAATAAAAGAGATTGAACTGACAAAAATGCATGAAAAACCTGAGACTTTGGAAAAAGAAGCTAAAGAATGGGAATCCGATAAACAAGGACTGTTGGACAAAATTGACCATATGGAGAACTTTAGTCAACAGAATAATGTCCGAATCATTGGACTGAAGGAAAGAATTGAGGGAAGAGACCCGGTGAACTTTTTTCAAAAATGAATCCCACAAGTGTCGGGAGAAGACAAATTTGAAGAAAAACTACATATCAAGAGAGCTCACCATACACTCGGACCCAGAAGAGCCAGCGATCAGAGACCAAGACCAGTTTTGGTGAGACTTCTAAGCTTCCGAGAATGGGAGACAATTCTGGGAGCAGCATATGATTAAGCAGAATGATGGCCTACCCAAGGTTGATCAAGAAAAGGTATTATTTTTCAAAGACTTTAACCTGACTATGATTAAACAAAAAGAATTTGATGATGTGAAAAGAAAATTAGGTGCTAAAAAACTTGAAATACCCCAATGATATATTCCATGATTTTTGAGCGTTGAAGTAGTGGAAGGGAACCGGCAATGATTTTCAAGACCAAGAACGAGGTGGCAGACTTTCTGCAAAATTTACAAAAAAAGATTTAAGGTTGCTGAGTGAGAAGATTGTGAAAATATTTATAATGGAACTAAGTAAAAGTTGTATTTTTTAAAATTTTTGTTAAACTGTCTTATATTTATTATTTAAAAGTAACGTGTACAGAAATGTTCACAGAGAGCTCAGTGAAGAAAAATAAAAATCTGGGAAAAGTGGTAGCAGGTCTCAGGGAGAATGGCATCTGGAGAGGAATGGCAAAAAAAGATGGTGCTAAAGGGAGAGGTGCTTCTTCCTCGAGAGATTCCACGGGCTTTTATCACGAGCTTTTAGGGCTCTACAGATACATCATCGTCAGGGCAGGGACATTGTGTGTTTTTCTTAAAGGGGAAGGATCACTATTATTTGGAGTCGAGGAGATTTTACTGTTTTTAAAAAATATTGTTTTAAAGAAGAATATGGGAAGAACATTAAAATTTATTAGTCTTAATGTTGATGGAATTAATGGGACGGTGAAGAAACACATCTTACCAAATTGGAACATGAAAATTAAAAAGGGGTTGGGTGGGTCAAGTAATATTGACTTCATTTGGATCAAAAGCAAGAGGTGTAGCAATTTTAATGAATAAAAATATACCAATGATAATAGAAGAGACATTAACTGATCAAGCTGGAAGATTTATGCAGAATCCTGGATGTTTATGAGTATTTATGATGACGAAGTCTTTATGAAGGATATATTTTTAAAAACCGCAGGGTGAAGACAAAATATATTGATTGGAGGATATTTCTGTTTAGATCCAATATTGGACAGATCAGCGAGAACAGTAACAAGGGTGAGAGCTGCAAAAACGACACTATCATTTATGAAGGATTTAAATCTAATTGATATATGGAGGCGGCTAAACCTCTTAGAGATTATTCGTTCTATTCAAGGGTACACGATATAGGGATTGACTTTTTTTTAATGTCTGCCTAGTTACAAAGTAGAGTGGTTAAAAACAGAGCTTTTGGCAAGATTTTTATCAGACCACTCGTCATTAACATTAACTATCATGATAATGGAAAAGCAAGAGAATATGTACAGATGGTGCCTTAATGCTACATTATTAAAAAGGAAAGATTTTTGTAAATCCATTAAGAAACATAAAAGTATTTTGTGAAAACCATCTTCCCTCCACTGACAACAGTTTTATAATATGGGATTCGCTTAAAGCTTATTTGAGGGAACAAATTATTTCTTACACTAAAAATGTAAGAGACTTGGAAGGTGTAGTGAAGGGTATAACGAAACTGGAAAAAGAATATCAGATAACAGGAACTCAAGAAAAATAGAATATTAGAGAACAAAAAGTTACAAAATAAAACACTACAAACATAGAACAGAAAAAAAAAGAAATTTTAAAACTAAACAAAAATACTATGAACCAGAAGAACAGGCACATAAAGTGTGATTTTGGCAGGTTAAAAAAGAGGAGTTTTCCAGAATGATAAATGCAATAGAAACAGAGGCTGATACTATAACATATTGATAGGCCGTGGGTTGCTACAATATAATCAAAATAAATAGCACATTTAGACAGTACTATATGAAACTATAAGCTAATAAGTCCCTGGGAGAAGATGGGTTCCCTCCTAAGTTCAATAGACATGACCCAAACCTTCCTGGAAATCTTTTCAACTGCTATAATTACAGTGCTACCGAAGAAAGGTAGAGACCCATTAAAAATATCACTTGTGAATGCAGACTATAAAATTCTAGCAAAGGGACAAACCAACAGAAAGGTGAGTATTTACCAAAATTAATACATTCACATCAGGTGGGATTGTTAAAGGAAGACATTCTTGAAATACCCTAGGTAGATTATTTAATATAATATATATGGCAAAATCATGGTTGAATCCAAATGTAACTTGTTCTAGATGCAGAACAGGCATTCGATTAATTAGAAAGGTCTTTCTTAAATAAAATGATAGAAAAATTTGGTATAGGCAGAAAACTTATAAATTGGATGAAAACTCTATCATAAACCACAAGCTAAAATTATAACTAATAGCCAAATGTAATCTATTTTCCCTCTTGAGTAGATAGACAGGGGTGTCCCCTATCACCAGCATTATTCATTCTAGCTATTGCACCTCTGGAAGAAATTGTAAAAAGAAATCTGGATATTAAGGGCTTCAAAGTTGGACAAGAAGAACATAATAAGTTTACAAACAACATTAGAAAAATATGGAAGAATATCAGGATATAAAATAAAAGCGAAATAATGCCATTATAGAACTTTGATTATGAAAGAAAGCAAAAAGGTAGCAGATTTAAATGGAAGAAAGATGGAATTAAATACTTAGGAATAGATAATAATTTACAGAATTTATATAAACCTAATTATACTCCTCTACAAGAAAAAATAGAAAATGATCTTCGTAAATGGAAAGATCTGCCGATTACATTAGTGGGAAGGGTGAATTGTATTAAAAACTTAAGGTAATGCCAAGACTACAGTATCTTTTTCAATCATTGCCTATTGTACTAACTAAAACATTCTTTAAATTTATTACATAATTGTATAAGACCATTTCTATGGAATGACAAGGTACCAAGAATTGAACTGGAAAAGTTAACATGAGACTATAAATTGGGAGGACTTGGACTTCCAGATTTTAAGAAGTATTATCTATCAGCCCAAGCAAGATTTGTATCATCTTCCTTTGAAGAAAGCAGGCCCTCTTCGTGGATTTGAATGGAAATGAATTCAATAAAAGAGGAGACAATGAAGGACTTTATTTATAAGTGGAATGTTGTCAGAAATGAAAAGAAGGATAATCCTATATTAATACACATGATTAGAACGTGGCAAGAAATAAATGAATGTATCGTGGGGGGGGGGGGGGGGTGGAAGCAGGTATATCACTGAGGACACCATTATGTAAAAATGTACTACTAAAAATAAACTCATGTGGGTAACAAAATATTGAATTCATGGTATGCCAAAAGAGTAAGATATGTTGTTGATTGTTATATGGAAGGATCTCTTGTGTCTTTTGAACAATTAAGAAATAAGTATGGAGTAGCTAATGGGACATTCTTTTGCTTTCTCCAGTTAAGATTGTTCTTGAGAGAAAGATGGAAACCAAACTTGGCCCAACCTGAAATTAGTGAGATGGAATGAACAATTTGACTGGGGAATACACCTAAATTTATATCTGGATGTACTTTGCTTTCCAAAATGAAAGTGCAAAACCAGGTTTACAGAGATCGAGAGAGAGATGGGAGTCAGATTTAGGAGTTGAAATAATGGAAAAATGCTGGTTTGGATAGCATGATGTCAATTATAAATGCAAGATACAGATTAGTACAATATAATTTTCTACACCAATTATACTTCACACCACAGAAATGACATAATTCAAAATCAGAACTAGCACAGATGTGTTTTAGATGTGGAACAGAACATTTATACACGCTGCGTAGTCCTGTGTGAAGGTGAGACCTTTCTGGCAGGATAATACTGAAATACTAACAAGGATAATAGGGGTGGCCTTTGCGGATGACCCAGTTCTTTATCTTTTGGGCAACTTTATTGAAATAAGTAATAAACCAACTAAATTTCAAATTTCATTTGTTAAAATAGCTTTAGCTGTAGCTAAGAAATGTATTGCGATTACTTGGAAATCCGACTCCCTTCTACAGATAGCTCATGGAAGACAAAGATGAACAGTTGTATACCTATGGAGAAAATCACATATAATCTAAAGAACAAATTGGCATATTAATAAAAATATGGATTATATAGGGGCACAAATATAAATTTTTTAAAAAGTGCTACTATTTAAAAAATATAAGTGATCTCCCCAATGAAGTTTTTTTTAAAAAACCTAACTAAACCTTGACTGTATGGATTTATACTGTGAAGGGGTGGGGAAAGGGTTGCTGTGTTTTGTTTTTTGTAAGAAAAAGTTTATATTGATTTATAAATATAGATCTATAGATATGTATAAATATAAATGGAACATTTTGATATGTATATTTATGGGGAAAAATATTCAAAAAAGATCTTTCTTTGATAAATGAAACATGCTGTAATTGCCAATGAATAAGCTATCAACATTCACTTGTTCATCTCTTTATTCCTCCTTAAATTTGAATTTTACATGTTCTTCCTGATAATCCAGAACATCTGGACAGATCTAATCCCCAAGCAGTCAGAATTTTCGAACTTCTACTGTACATCACTATTACATCACTTCAGAGCCTTTTGGAAAAAATGGGAAGGAACTGAGAGATAGAAAAGGGTAGGTCTGTATGGGCAGTATTTAATGCTGAGATACATTTTTTTAAAAATTGGGAGCATGAAGAGTTCTGGGAAACATGTATATATGCATGCAATAATCGATAGCGTGTAAGTCGACACCCCTTCCCCCCCCCTAATTTTTGGCATCAGTCACCCATCCATCTGAAATGCCAACTTCAACATAGAACCAGGAGGAGGCCATTCAGTGTCTCATCATTGTTCATCATGTAAAAGTTGGAGGCGCTAGTTAGCCATGTGGCTCCTCAAACCTGTCTTGTTAATAATTCAAGTGACCTAATCTTGGCTTCCACTCCACCTGCCTGCCGTATATACATGTGCAGAAGTCAAATTTTGTGGACGTAGTAAGCACCTGTGTCGTGCGGGGTGTTGGGAGCTCAGATGGGCGGGCAGGTAACTGAGACCGGGTGGTAAGTCCATGTTTGGGGTGTCTGGAGCTCGGGTGGGTGGCCAGGGCCGACGCGAGAGTCCACGGCTGGGATGTCAGGCACTTGGATGGGTGGGCGGCCGGGTTATTGGGTGCTAGGTTTGACCAGATGGCCGGGGCATTGGGAGTTCAGATGGACGGGTGACTGATGCCAAAAATTAGATGAGGAGTGGGGGTGTTGTCGACTTGCACTGTATCTTCATTTATTTTATATCCTGATATTCTTCCATATCTTCATTCTCCCAATTTTAAAAAAAATGTATCTCAGCATTAAATACTGCCCATCCACACCTACCCCTTTTCTATCTCTCAGTTCCTTCCCTCATCTCCTTTCACCTCTCACTGTCTTGCTTAAGTGGGTGAAATGAATTCCAGTATGGAGTGGACATGTATCCTTTGTCAAATTTGCCTATTTGATGGCTCCAAAAGCCCGTTTTCTCTGAGTTGCTGCCTTTACTGTTGTCACTTGAACTATCAAATGGATGATTTTGGGAGTTTTTTCTGGATCAAGTAATGAAAGTGCTTTCTATTGTAGATTCTCTGAGGTAGAAGTTCAGTCTTTAACAAACTCCTCAATTGACTCCAATCAACAGTACAGCCCAGAGGAAGAACCTTTATTTGTGCAACCTGTGGGTCATTCAACAAAATCATTCCATGGCACAAAATCAAGTTCTGCTGGTAATTACCATTTTTAAAATTGAAAGCCAAATTTTAATATAATTTTTCATGTTCTTTGTGATTTTTTAAAAAAATCTGCCCAATTCGTTCTCTTCCCCTTCTTTGAAACTCCCTTCACCTGTTTTTCCCTCCACTGAGCATCTTGCACTGTTAGCTGGAAAATTTCTTCCTTTCTTCTTGCTTTGTCTTTGTCATAATTCAGCAAGGAAGCAAGCCCTTTGGCCTTGCCTATCTTTGTTGAATAAGATGCCTATTCATGCTCATCCCATTTTCTTGCATTTGGCTCACATCCCACAGATCCTTTCTTATCAATAGTACTATCCCAATGCTTTTTAAATATTATGATAAGACCTGCTCTTCCACTGCCACCTTTTCTGACAGCTTATTCTGTGCTCCCCCAAACTCCAGTGTCAGGAACAAAAAAGCCCCTCAGATCCCCTTTAAATCTTTCCTTCCTTTCTTTAAACTGAATCCTCTTGTTTGAGACTTCCTTATCCTTGAAAAAAAGACTTTCCATCTAAACTGTCATAATTTAATAAATCTCAAAAAGGTCAATTTTTCCTCTTCAATCCATTAAGAACAATTCCAGCCTATCCGATCTCTCAAAAAATTAAAGCCATCCATTCCAACCAATCTTTTGGTGACTCTCTTCTGCACTCTTTCCAGCACTACCATATTTGTTCTGTCCTGAAAACCTTCCATAAACCTTCACCTCCCTATCCATTGGTGTCACGATTTTGCATCCAAAGGTCCCTCTACATCAGCAACCCTAAGGTTCCTGTCTTTTACAATATCCAGCAAGTATTTTCCAGCCCAGAATGTATTATTTCATGTGTCTAGATTAAATTCAATCTGCCCTCGCTCTGTCCAGCTTTACAGCTGATCCAAGTCCCTATGTATTCGTGAACAACCATCCTCTCTATTTCAAACTCCTCCAATCTTAGAGTTGTCAGTAAATTTACTTATTAGGTGACAGTGATTCACATCCAGGTTAAAAAGTACTTCTTCTTTCTTGCAGCTTGTCTGTCCCTCTATCAATTTACTCCCCATCCCTCCAAAGTGAGTTCACATGTGGATCCTTATCATCTTACTAATCAGGACCTTCAGATATTAACCATATAACCATGTACGGAGCGGAAACAGGCCATGGTCGGCCTTTCAAGTCCGCACCGGTCACTGGAACAACTCCACTAGTTGTTTCTTTTTTTTTTATATCCTCAAATACGACTGGACACCTGTTTACTGTAGTTTGGTTCTTGGCTTCTTTCCAATGCAGTCCACTTATGAAGTCATAAATTCATGTTAGCTGGTCTGAAGAAATAGTGAAACTAGGAAACCAAAATTGCCACAATTTGGAAGGACCCAAATCGTCTATTTTATGAATATGCAGACTACTGGCATGTGAAGGTTTTGGGGACTTCTAGATCAAGAAGCAAACTCACCAACCACATGTTAAAAGAACAGTAAACAGTGAGGACTCCAGCACCCTTATTCGAGTCAGCCCTTCCTCTAGGAAAGTCCGAACTGATTTTTAATGCAGGATTGGTTTGTGCTCCATTAATTTAGGTTTGCCAAAACTGGATACTAACAGAAGTCAGCCACTTAGGAGTGGAAAAATGCCATGCTATCATACTGAGACTCTAGGGTTTGAAAACTTAAATTGGCAAAGTAGGAGCAGAATAGTTTTAAGATTTGTTTTCTCAAATTGTAGCGACTACTTCAGTAAAGCTACTAAATCAACACACATAAACTGTACCGGGTAGTCAACAAAGGGCTGACTATTTGAGTTTTTCATGCTTTTATATCCCTCCCATCCCGGGCTCCATAGGATGGGATGGTGATGTCACAATGTGTTTGCCGCCAATCTACGGGGCTGGCAGGTTTAAATTAAAGACGGGGGGGGCCCACGCCCTCTAGAAGGAGGCACAGCAAACCAACGTACTGTTACTCTGCAGTTCATTAACCAGATGAGTACCTAGTGATCTGGCCTGCGGTTCCACACGTTTGCTGAAGAGCCGCACCAGCGACAGTTTGTGATTCAGCGCTCTGCACCCACTTGGCCTGCTACACGGCCACTACAAAGTCAAGTTTATTGTCATCTGATTGTACAAGTACATCCCAACGAAACAGAATTCTCTGGTTCCATGGTGCAAAAACATGTGGACACAACCAGACAAATAATACTTATTCAGGACAAGTATTTTATCCATCAAATAAATAAATAAATAGATAGATAAATGAATGAATGAATAGATAGATAGACTCATTTTGTGCAAATGAGAGTCTTGGATGGTTAGTGTGAGCAGTTTCTTTGGTCATTCAGCCTTCTCACTGACTGTGGGAAGAAGCTGTTCCTCAGCCTCGTGGTGCTGGCTCTGATACTCCTGTATCTCTTCCCTGATGGGAGCAGCTGAAAGACATTGTGTGCAGGGTGGAAGGGGTCCTCAATGATTTTGTGCACCCTCTTCAGACAGCAATCCTGGTAGATCACATTGATGGGAGGGAGGGAGACTCCATTGATTCTCTCTGCCATCCTTATGGTCCTGAGGATTGATCTCCAATCCATTTCTCTGCAGCAACTGTACCTTGCTGTGATGCTGCCAGCCAGGATGCTCTCGATAGAGCTCCTATAGAAGGTTGACATAATGGTGACCGGTAGCCTTGCCTACTTCAGTCTTCTCAGGAAGTGAAGTCACTGTTGCACCTTCCTGAAAAGTGAGGAGATGTTGAATGTCCACAATAGGTCACTAGTTAAGTGAACTGCAAGGAACTTGATGTTGTGTACTCTCTCTACTAGAGATATTGATGTGTAGTGGAGGGTGGTCATTCCTGGTCCTTCTGAAGTCCATGATCACCTCCTTCGTCTTGAGACTCAGTTGTTACTCTTGCACCATTTCACAAGATTGTCTACCTCTTTGTAGTGTGAGTTGTTGCTGATGAGGCCAACTACTTTTGTGTTATCTGCAAATTTGATAACGCTGTTGGAGCGGCATCTGGCAATGCATTTGTGGGCCATTAGCATGAGCAGGAACGGGCTGAGCACACAGCCCTGAGCTGTGCCATTGCTCAGAGTGACATTGCTTGATATTCCGCTACCAACCAGGACAGATTGTGGTCTTTATGTTGGGAACTCCAGGATCCAGTTACAGAGAAGGGTGTTGAGTCCCAGCAGGTAATTATTCATTCTGATAAGAATTCTTTCTTTCTTTGGCCAAACAGCTTCTTTCTTGGTAGTGGGTTTAGATTTAAAAAAAAATTAATACAATGTAATTTGTTTGATTGAGAATGTGGGGTACCTTGGATGAAACGATATGATTTAAGTATAACACATCTTTTTGACTTTTAACATACCTAGTGGAGTTGTTCAAGTGAACCGGTACGGACCTGAAGGGCCGACATGGCCTGTTTCCGTGCTGTAAACGGTTATAAGGCCAGCTTCTCCTCCAGCCTCTGGGGAATGAGGCGTCGTTCTCCAGGTGGGCCAGGATGGACTGAAGCGACCAGACTTTAACATTGTCTATGGAATGGTTTCTTCTGTAGGCAAATGGGAATGGATGCTCTAAGCATTTGATTACTCTAAGCATTTGATAATGATGGAAGCCAGTGCCACAGGTTCTGTTATTGTCGCCCTCTTGGGTTTCGGGGTGATGGTGGCTCTCTTGAACCCTGTGGGAACAATGAACTGCTCCAGTGAGGTGCTGAAGATGTCAGTGAAGACATCCAGCAATTGGTCTGTGCAGTCCTTCAGTACCCAATCAGGTATGTTGTTTGGTCCTGCTGCCTTGTGTGGTTTCACCTTGGATAGGGTTCTCCTCACCTCACCTCAGCTGCGGCTAGGCAGGGACCTGTTCATCGAAGGACACAGCTTTCTTTGGTGTCATCTTGTTCTTTTGATCACACCGTGCTTAGGTGTTCAGTCTGTCTAGAAGGGAGGTGTCATTGAGAGAAGTCTGGAGTCTTGGAAAATGGTACTGATATTGATGTGGTAATAATTCATCAGAAATTGAAAAGGGCTTAGTGACTCCAGCATTTATTATGGAGCAAGGTGAAGAACCATGAGCTATTGCTCCACTTCATATTTTTTTAAAAATTCAAAGGGGACAAGAGTTAAACTGGGAAGAATTTTTGTTTTAAAAATTTGGAAGGGTACTTGTTTATTGGCGGTTGGAATACAAAGGGCTGGAAGTTGCATTGAGTGTAATATATCTGGTTGGATCTATTTTGTTAATTTCTGGCTTCTCCTGATCCATACAGCAGCTCTTAATTGTCAAGTTATTCAATATAAATTATTTGATGAGCACAACTGAAGCCATCATTGCCAGTATCTAATACTTATGAATTAACATAGAAATAAGAGTTGGCAATACAGCCCTTTTAATGCTCCACCATTTAATTCCATTATGACTGAACCTGTACCTCCCAATTGCCAATGTGGTCAAAACTACTCTATTTAATCCTGGATGACTATGGATCAACTGTTTTGAGGTGGAGAATTATGAATTCCAACTGGCTTTTAAAGAAGTTTCATCTCATTGTTGCCCAGAAAGACCCTTGTATCTGCATTAATTTAAAAAAAATTAGACATACAGCATGGTAACAGGCCATTTTGGCCCACGAGTCCATGCCACCCAATTTACACCCAAATAACCTACACCCCCGGTATGTTTCTAATGGTTGGAGGAAACCAGAGCCTCCAGGGAAACCCACGCAGACACAGAGAGAACGTACAAACTCTTTATAGACAGTGCAGAGTTAAAACCCCAGTCCAGATTGCTGGCAGTGTAAAAGCATTGCGCTTACTGCTACGCCATCTGTGCCGTCCCAATATTCCATGCCTTACAAGGAGATGAAACAGCTGGTTGAATCCTTCCACAATTTTGCATGTCACAAACTTTGTTCCAAAACTGCTTAATCATCCCATTCCTTTCCCTCAAAAATGGATAAAACTGAACCAGTTTGTAGTCTTTGTCTTGATCGATTCCGAATTGATCTTTTGACCACAGAGCAGTGCTAACATTCAGACCATCAGTTTCTCCTCTGCAATACTTCTTTTTTTCTTTCTTCTTTCTTTCTTTGGCTTGGCTTCGCGGATGAAGATTTATGGAGGGGTATGTCCACGTCTGCTGCAGGCTCATTGGTGACTGACAAGTCCGATGCGGGACAGGCAGCCATGGTTGCAGCGGTTGCAAGGGAAAATTGGTTGGTTGGGGTTGGGTGTTGCAATACTCAAACATGCTGGAGAAACTCAGTAGATCACGCAGCATCCACTGGGAGTGAAGGGTACTTTTCCAGCTCTTTTGTGTATTGCTCTATAATCACAGCATATGCAGACTTTCCTGTTTAACCTCAGTTTTCTCCTCTGCTATGTAACCTGACACTGCTGGTGTTTAAGGCCATCCTTGTCTCTGCTTCTGTGGTTATTAGGTTTTTTTATTCTACCATTTAAAAACTTGGGATCCCATGTTCCACTAACCTTGACCTACCTTTGGCCTGTCATCTTAGTTTGGAAAAAGCAGGGCAAGAAGTGTCTAGATGTTTATGCCCTGGTTGGTGAAAAATGATGGGGGTGGGGGGATTTAAAAACTAGAGTTTTTAATCTTTTTTTTTCCTTCCTGAAGCTATGATCCAAAATTCGTTGGGTTCCACTGCTGGACTTCCTGTTCCAAAGTCTTGCCCTACCCAGGTATGAACTTCAAAGGTAATAGGCTCTGTGATTGTGAAAGGTGATATTTGAGGTTCACCTAATGAGCTTCAATGTTAAGCACAAAATAGATGCAAATTGCATTTTAATTTTTTTTTAAATTTTCAAACAAGATAATTACATCACTTATTGACTCTGACATGGCCATGTGAGTGAAACATAACAAGGGGAGTTGCCAATTAGTTCTCACTAGCAGAGCTGAGCAAATCCAGAACAGCTGACCTTTGAGAGGTATAGACCACATGAACGGTCACAGTCTTTTCCCAGGGCAAAGTAGTCTAAAGGTCAAGGGTAACGGTTTTGAAAGAGAGGGAAAACATCGAAATGAGCAAAGTTTTCCACACAGAATCTGGTTGGTACATGGAACAAGCTGTGAGAGGAAGTGGTAGAAATGGGTATGATTACAGCACTTAAAAAAACATTTGGACAGGTGCATAGATAAGGAAGAATGTGGGGTGAATGCAAATAAATTATACTATCTCAGAAGGCACGTAGATTGGCATGCCAAATTGGGCCAAAGACCCTATCTCCAAGCTGTATGACTTGATAGGTAGGTCAGGGTTCATTTCAAGCTGCAAAGGTTTACAAGTCTCCTACCTAACAGCTTCATGTTGCAAACTCCAATCTTACTGTTGATCATGCCACAAAAAATAATCACTAATAACCTTGTTGATGCTTTGAGCATGAGTTTGTAGAATCGGTAGTCTTTGTAAAACCATAGAACATTACAGCACAGAGATAGGCCCTTTGGCCCTTCTAGTCTGTACCAAACTTTTTTTGCCAAGACTCACTGACCTGCACCCAATCTATAGCCCTCCGTACCACTCACATCATGTACCTATCCAAATTCTCCGGAAATGTTAAAATTGAGCCTCCATTCCACTTCAGTTAGCAGCTTGTTCCACACTCCCACCGCTCTCTTTGAAGATATTCCACCAAAAATTTTTCCCTTTCAATCTTAACCCATGTCCTCTGGTTTGTATCTCACCTACCCTCGGTAGAAAAAAGCCACCTACATTTACTCTGTATATCCCTCTCATAATTTTAAATACCTCTGTCAAATCTCCCCTCATTCTTCTACACTCCAGGGTATAACAGCCTAACCTGTTTAACCTTTCCCTGTAACTCAGTTCCTGAAGTCCTAGTAAATCTTTGCTGCACTCTTTCAATCATATTGATATTGTTCCTGTAGTTAGATGATCAAAACTGCACACGATTCTCCAAATTTGGCCTCACTGATGTCTTGTATAACTTTACCATAACATCACTACTACTAAACTCAATACTTTGATTTATGAAGGCCATTATGCCAAAAACTCTCTTTACAACTCTGTCTGTGACACCATTTTCAGTGAATTATGTATCTGTATTCCCATATCACTCTGTCCTGCCGCACTCCTCAGTGCCCTGTCATTTACTGTGTACATCCTTTCGTGGTTTGACCTTCCTGCAAGGATATTGGTCCCCCTCCAGTTCAGATGCAAATCGTCCCGACAGCATTCTCTTATCATTTAATGAAATCCGTCATTTTTTTTGCTTGTTAGCAGTGTTGTCAAAAATGGCCAAGCACAACCCATATTTTTGCCAATGTCACCATGTAACCAACATTATTGGGCCCTGAGCATTGTTTGGACTAATTGCCATGTGGCTACTGAGGGAATACTTCCCAGCTTTGAGTGTCTGTTGCAGTTCCTTGTTTCTACCACTAAGAGTTGCTACATCCATATTGTCCACCTTACCTTTCCCATTAAATTCTATATTTAATATTTTGTCTCATATAAATATGAGAGGAACCAGAATGCCACAGCATACAAATACACCAACATTCTTATTTCCTGCAGTCACATGGGTACGCAAATACACAAATGCAGTGTTATAAATTAAATTACCACAATATGACGTGAGACTGAAAAAGAGATAAAGAGAGGATTGATAAACATTCACAGTTGCATTTGGTGGAGAAAATGATGTTTCAGTAATGGATATGGATCCTTCAGTGGTCTTGAAGTAGTTTTGGTCAGGATGGTATAAGAAATTGATAGCTGTTTTTGGGGAGAAAAAAATCTTGAATCATGAGGTGCTGGACTTCAGGCTTCTGTACCTTCTTGTTGAAGATAGCAGTGAGAAGAGATTGTGACAAGGATGATGGGTATACTCTGTGACTACCTTCTTAAAGTAACACATCACAGATATTTTCAATGGATGAGATTTTGGTTCCCATGATCTACTTAGCTCATTATGCCACTTTCTGCTGCCTTCAACATTCCTGGGCTCTAGAGTTTCCAAACCCGGCTATGAAGCAACAAGTCAAAACATCTTCCACAGTCTTTGCTTCACCTTATCCTCATTTTTAATACACTGGTCCTCTATTTCTTATTTATTTTGGGTACAGATATTTACCAACCAATACTAATGCAAATTGTTTTTCCTTATTCCTCAAGACCTCCACTACAACAAAGCTTTCCACATCTGATCTGGAAAAGCAACTGCAACAACAGCCAGCTTTGGACCCAGTAATGATGGGAATCATGGAAGAGGTGAGAACAGTGGGTGTGAGATGTCGGGTGAAACATCCAGTGAGCTAGCTCGCTTGTTTCTGGATGTACTTTTTTTTCCAGATATTTGGTCTTTGTACTTCTGTTTTTGTCCAAATACCCATTTAGGAAAGGTTATCAGTAAGATGGTAAATTCACAGCAATGTTGTGACTTTGACATTTCTACACAGACGTTTATAGTCATGGTAGTATCATCTACTGGACATTACCTATCTACTTGTCCACTTATTTTGACTCCTTATATGGCCATGTCATGATTTGACAAAGTCAATTTTTGCCTTCACATCCCTTAGAACCTTGCTTTTGTTCCTGTGATCTCTGGCTGTCCTTGCATTCCTGAAACTCTGGCCTCCTGTGCAATTCTGATTCTACTTTCCATGGAATAATTTCAGGATAAAAGGGCGTAATTTTAAAACAGATGCGGAAAATTTTTTTTTAGTCAGGAAGCCGTGGATCTGTGGAACTTGTTGCCACAGGTGGTAGTGAAAGCGAGGTCGTTGGGTGTATTTGAGGCAGAGATTAGTCAAGGCATCAAGGGTTTTGTGGGGGGTGGGAAGGCTGGGAAGTGGGGCTGAGAGGGAGATTTGATCAGGTCATCATTAGAATGACAGAACAGACTTGATGGGTCTACTTCAGCTCCTATAACTTGTAATCACTTGAAGCTCTGGAGTTCCCAATCTATACCTCATTCCCTTCTCTCCTGCTACTTTGAAGGTCCTAAGCTCCTAGCTACTGAAAGAAAGTGTTGTTCAGCTGTCCTTAACTTCGAACATGGTTTGCTGTTGAATTTTATTCTTGTGAACTAGCATGGAATGTCCAACCATATGAAAAGGTGTTACAGGAACACAGTTGTTCTTGAAAAGTCCTGCAACAACTTGTTTTTCATTATCACAGGATATCCCATAGCCACAACTGCCTTTGAAGTGCTAACCAGTGTTGAAATCTAAACTGTTACAGCCAACGTAGACAGCAAAATGCCGAAGTAACTCCTTTTTTTTGTGAATAGGGTTCAAATGTAAAACATTTAGTGGTCTGAGTCAATGATAAAGCTTTGGCTCAACAGGCTTCGGCAAGAACAGGTAAGAGGCGAGGAATAGTCTGAATTGAAGTCAGAAAGGGTCACCCTATATGAAAAAAAAAGGATTCAGCAGGTAGACACAGGTAAGGGCAGGTTTTTAGATACCATATATTTTGTTCCTCTTGTCAGTGGGAATGGCAGGCAAAGCAAGGGAATGCTCCTTGTGCAGAATATGAGTTGTCAGGGAAGCCAGCAGTATCCCTGAGGACTTCATCTGTGAGAAGTGGATGCAGCTGCAGCTTCTGACAAAGCAAGTTAAGGGATTGGAGCTGAATTCGGATCATTCAGGAGGCAGAGGGGGTGATAGACAGGCATTACAGGGCCACTATCACATCTAGGTGGTAGGAAGAAGGTAGATGGGTGACAGTCAGAGAGGGAAAGGGAACAAATAGTTGGTGCAGGGCTCTCCTGTGGCCATTCCCCTCAATATAATTTTGAATACGTTAGGTGGGGGTGGGGGGAGGCAGAAATGAGCTACCAGGGACAAGCCAAACCAATCAGGTGTCTGGCACGGAGTCTGGTCCTGTGGCTAAGAAGAGAAGGTGGGGGAGAAGAAGAGGCAAGCTGTAGTGATAGGGGATTCTGTAGTTAGGGGGACAGATAAGTGGTCTACCTGTGCCACATGCTGGTGAGGTTAGAAATAAGAGGATAATTCAGGTTAACACGTGGCTAAAGACATTGGCGTAGGAGGGAGGGCCTCAGGTTTCTAGATAATTGGGCTCTCTTTCAGGGAAGATGGGACCTGTTCCGACAGGACAGTTTGCATCTGAACTGGAAGGGGACTAATCCTTGCAGGAAAGTTTTCTAGTGCTGCTCTGGTGGGTTTAAACTAGATTTGCAGATGGAGAGGAACCAGAATGCCACAGGAAATAGAGGAGTGGAGGAGGGAAAAGAAGATGTGAAAATTACATGCACTGTTAGAAGTCAACGGGTTGTGGAAAAGGAAGACGATCTTAGAGCATATATTGGCACGTGGAATTAGACATTGTGGCCATTGGTGGAATTTGGTTCCAGGAGGGGCAGGACTGGGCTTCTGTTGTTTTGAACGTGATAGAATGGGGGGGGCGGGGGGGAGTTGAAAGGGGAGGAGTGGCATTGCTTGTCAGGGAAAATATCACAGTTGTGCTCAGGCAGGACAAACTAGAGATCTCATCAACTGAGGCTATATGGATAGAGCTGAGGAACAGGAAAGTTATGAGCACACTTATGGGGTTTTATTACGACCATCCAATACTCAGCAAGAATTGGAGGAGCAAATCTATAGAGAGGTAGCAGGCAGCTGCAGGAAACATAAGGTTGTGATAGTAGGAAATTTTGACTTTCCACTTATTGACTGGGACTCGCATACTGTAAAAGGGCTGGATGGCTTGGAGTTTGTCAAATGTGTTCAGGAAAGTTTTCTAAATCAATATGTGGAGGTACCGATTAGAGAGAGTGCAATTCTGCATATCCCTTTAGGGAACGAGACAGGACAGATGAAAGAAGTACGTGTTGGGAAACATTTGGGTCCAGAGATCATAATGCTATTTTAGTTTCAAGTTAATTATGGAGAAGAATAGGTCTGAGCCTCGGGTAGAATATGTAGATTGGGATAAGTAGTTTTCAGGGAAGAATGTGCAAAGTAAGAGGGCCTTCAAATGTGAAATTTTGAGAGTTCAGAGTTTGTATGTTCCTGTCAGAATCAAAGGCAAAGTTAGAAGGCAGAGGGAACCTTTGTTTTTGAAGGATATTGGGGATCTGGTTTGGAAGAAGAGAAGTCTATACAGATACAGACAACCTGGAGTAAATAAGGTACTTGAGGAGTATAAAACATGCAAGAAAAACCTCAGAAGTGGTCGACTTTGTATGGAGTTATAAGAGATGGGAGCAGTCTGAAGTGTTTTTTTTTCAACCGTATTCACTCAGGAAAAGGGCACTGAGCCATGGGAGTTGGTAAAACAAGGAGTGAGGTCTTGGAACCTATACAGATTAAAGAGGAGGAAGTGCTTGCTGTCTTAAAGCAATCGAGTGTGGATAAGATCCTTGAGGGAGCTAGTATATAAATTGCAGGGGATCTGGCAGAAATATTTAAAATGTCCTGGTATGGTGCCAGAGGATTGGAGGGTAGCTCACGTTGTTCCATTTTTTTTTAAAAAAAAAAGCTCTAAAAGTAACGCTGAAAATTATAAGCTGGTGAGCTTGATGTCAGTGGTAGGTAAAATATTGGAATGTGTTCTAAGAGATCGGATATACAATTATTTGGATAGCCATGGACTGATTAGGGATAGTCAACATGGCTTTGTGCGTGGTAGGTCGTGTTTAAAATAGTTTTTTTGAGGAGGTTACCAGGAAAATTGATGAAAGAAAGGCTATGGATGTTGTCAACGTGGACATTAGTAAGGTGTTTGACAAGGTCCCACATGGGAGGTTAGTCAGGAAGTTTCAGACACTGTGTATTCATGGTGAAGTTGTGAACTGGATTCAACAATGACTGGACAGGAGAAGCCAGAGAGTAGTAGTGGATGATTGCTTCTCAGATTCAACCAGGGGATTTCAACTAGGTGAACCTCAAATCAAGGCTACCTAAATTCCATCAGTATTAGGACTTTGCAATGAGAGGGGCAAACATGTTGGATTTTGCGTATACAAACATATCTGACACCTATTGGGAAGAGACCTGTCCCCACCGGATACTCCGGCCACATCTCTGTAATGCTGATCCCAGCATACAGAGCACTTGTCAGACACTCAAGACAAGTCCAGATGCAGGAAAATTCTGGCCAGCAGGAGCCACTCATGCACTTCAAGACTGCTTTGAGCACACTGACTGGAACATGTTCAAGAAAACAACAACTGGTGGTGACTGCATCAATCTGGAGGAATGTACTGCTTCAGTGACCAGCTACATCAGTAAGTGTTTGGATGGCGTCACTGTGCCCAAGACCATCATAATGCACTCTAATCAGAAACCATGGATGACAGCAGAGGTGTGCGTGCTGCTCAGGAACCAAGACTCTGCCTTCAGAGTGGACGACAAGGTAGCCCTAGTTATTGCAAGAGTCGAGTTGTTCAAGCCCATCAGGGAAGCAAAGTGTGCGCATTCCCAGTGCATTCACAGTCCCTTCCTAGACAGCAAGGACACACAATGCATGTGGAAGGGCATCCAAGATATCACCAACCACAGGACTACACTATCTATCTGTGCTGGTGATGCCTCCTTCCCAGACACACTGAACAACTTCTACGCGTGCTTTGAGGCGAAAAAAATCATTGCAACGAAGAAGACGACCTCTCCTCAGATCAGGTGCTATGTCTTGCAGTGGCTGATGTGAAAAGAGAGCTAAGCAAGGTCAACCCACGAAAAGCTGCTGGACCGGTTAACGTTCTCAGCAGAGTGCTCGGGGTGTGCGGCTCAGCTGGCAGATGTTCTCACCGACACCTTTAACATCTCCCTGAAAAGTGCTGTGGTCCAAACAAGCTTCTAAGCCGCCATCATTGTTCTCATGCCAAAGAAGTCAGCTGTGTCCTGCCTCAATGACTACCGCCCTGTGCCACTCACGCTCATCATCATGAAGAGCTTCGAGAGGCTTATCATAGGGCACATCAAGTTCCTGCTGGCCCCATCACTAGACCCCTTGCAGTTCGCATACAAATCCATCCGCTCTCTGGACGATGCCATTGCCACTGCCCTCCTTCTAGCCCTCACCCACCTGGAAAACAAGGTCTTGTATGTTCGAACGCTGTTTATTAACTTCAGCTCAGCATTCAACACGATCATACCACAGTACCTGATAAAGAAGTTGACCCTGCTGGGTCTAAACACCACCTGCAATTGGATTTATGACTTCCTGTTGAGGAGACCTCAGGCAGTCTGAATTGGTAACAGTATCTCCAAGGCCATCACACTGTGCCTGGGTGTCCCCCAGGGCTGTGTGCTGAGTCCACTGCTGTTCACTCTGCTGACCCACAACTGCAGCCAAACACAGCTCGGCAAGTTCACTGATGACACAGCCATGGTGGGCCTGATCAGTAAGAATGACAAGTCAGCATACAGAGATGAAGTGCAGTCGCTAACAGACTGGTGCACAGCCAACAATCTATATTTAACGTCAAAAAAAAAGAAATAGTTGTCGACTTCAAGAAGGTCTGGGGAGACCTCGTTCCACTGACCCTTAAAGGTTCCACTGTTGAGATCGTCGAGAGTATCAAGTTCCTTGCAGTACACTTGGTGGAGATCCTCACATGGTCCTTTAACACAAGCTCCATGGCCAAGAAAGCCCAGCAGTGCCTCTACTTCCTGTGAAGGCTGAGGAAAGTTCACCTCCCACCCTCCATCCTCACCACATTCTACAGCGGATGTATTGAGAGCAGCCTGTGCAACTGCATCACCACCTGGTTTGGAAGCTGTACCTCCTCGGACTGTGAGACCCTGCAGAGGATAGTGAAGTCAGCTGAAAAGATCATTGAGGGGGGCTCGTCCTACCATGAAGTACATTTACAACACTCGATACAGGCAAAAGGCAATAAACATTGTGAAGGTCTCCACACACCTCTCAAGTAAACTGTTCTCCCTTCTGCCATCTGATAGGAGGTGCTGCAGCACTTGGACACTTGCATCCAGATTGGACAAGAGCTTTTCCCCCAAGCCATCATACTCCTGAAATCCCAGAATATTTGGGGATTGGGTCCCGTGAAATGTTAATGTATATGTCTTAATATTTTAAATATGTTGAACTTCTATTCTAACCTAAATTTATGTAAATATGTTCCGTGGTCTTGGAGAAACACTATCTCGTCTTTACCGTGTGAGCTTGGAGTGAACGACAATAAAGGTGACGACTTGAGATTGGAAGCCTATGACTAGTAGTCTGCCTCAGGGATCGGTGCTGGGACCATTGTTGTTTGTTGTCTATGTCGATGATCTGGATGATAATGTGGTAAACTGGATCAGCAAGTTTGCAGATGATATTAAGATTGAAGGTGTTGTGGACAGCAAAGAAGATTTTCAAAGCTTGCAGAATGACCTGGACCAGCTGGAAAAATGGGCTGAAAAATGGCAGATGGAATTTAATGTGGACAAGTGTGAACTGTTGCATTTTGGAAGGACAAACCAAGAAAGGACATACACGATAAATGGTAGGGCACTGAAGAGTGCAGTAGAACAGTGGGATCTGGGAATACAGATACATAATTCCTTGAAAGTGCCTTCATAAATCCAAATATTGAGTACAGGAGTTGGGATGTTATGTTAAAGTTTTATAAGACATTGGTGAGGGCAATTGGTGAGTTTTATGTGCAGTTTTGGTCACCTAACCACAGGAAGGATATCAATAAGATAGAAAAAGTACAGAGAGGATTTAATAGGATCTTGCCCGGGCTTCAAGAACTGAGTTACAGGGAAAGGTTAAACAGGTTAGGATTTTATTTCCTGAAGCATAGAAGAATGGGGGGAGATTTGATAGAGATGTTTAAAATTTTGAGGTGTATAGGTAGTGTAAATGTGGATAGGCTTTTTCCACTGAGGATAGGTAAGATACAATCCAGAGGACATGGGTTAAGAGTGAAAGGGGAAAAATTTAAGGGGAACGTGAGGGGGTGTGGAACGAGCTGCCAGCTGAGGTGGTGAATGCAGGCTCAATTTTAACATACAAGAAGAATTTGGATAGGTACATTGATGGGAGAGGTGTGGACATCTATGATCTGGATGCAGATCAGTGAGACGGCAAAAAAAATGGTTCGGCACAGACAAGAAGGGCTGAAGGGTCCTCTTTCTGAGCTGTAATGTTCTTTGGTTCTATTGACTAATCATTTCTATCCCTGCAGGCTCTCTGACCTGCTAAGATTCTTTGTCTGCCTGGTATTTTTTTTGTGATGTTATTTGAGGGATGAATTCTGGCCAGAGCATCAGGGTAATTTCCCTTTTACTTTGAAAGAGTGCTAAGGAATCACGTGTTCTCTACCTGGATAATCTGCTTCAAGTATCTTTGCTGACCCAGAATATTAGCTGGATCTTAGAATTAAATCTTTGGAGTTGTTTTGAGTCTTATTTTTATTTTTTATTTTTAAAAAGTAGATGCAAGACATTCCACACCACTGTTTGAAAACCTGAAGAATTATCACCAAGTTCAGACTAATACTTGGAGCTGAACAAGATATCTGTTCATTTTCTTATTGATCATGGAATCTCTCTTCTGCAAATTATCTGCTATTTTGCCTATTGCAACATGGACTTGTAATTCAAGTTGCTGTGTAAATAGAGAAGTTTGCTTGAATTTCAACATGTATTTTAACATGTCCTCTGGGCTGGAAGATTCACCAAGCATTAGGAAGTACCAGTTCAATTAATCCAATGATTCATTTAAAGGATAGAACATAGAACAGTACAGCACAGTACAGATCTTTCGTCCCTCAATGTTGTGAAGAGCCATATATTTCTTCCAAAAAAATTCTAAAATCTTCCTACCTCGTAACCCTTTCATTCATGTTCCTGTTTAAGAGTCTCTTAAATATCCCTGATGTTTTCAGCCTCCACCACCACCCTTGGCAAGTCATTCCAGGCACCCACAGCTCTGTATACACAAAACAAACCTGTCCCTAATGTATCCCCTGAACTTTTCTTTGTGCAGATTGCTCTTTTTCAGAAAGAGTTGGATGATTTAAAGGCTCGCACTGCAAGTGCTAACTTTATGGTTGGCAGTACGAAGGACATGGCTCATCTGAAGTTTGATGCAGAGTCACTCAATACCTTCCTGTTGGAGATCAAGGAGATTACTGAGGTAAGTGGAAAGCTGAGTGAAAAACTTTGAAGACCTGATTGTCAGGATAGTCTTTTCTTTTGATGGAAAATTGCTTCTCCCCAAAATGATTGTCTTGGTTAGCTAATTTTTATGCTGAGGTATCTGAATTTACTTTTTCAACCTCTTTCCCACATCTATCCCATTAGTCCTTGCATGGAGATATTGGCACTCTGAAGACTGTGATGCTGGAAGGGTTTGCTGCTGTGGAAGATGCAACTACACAAAATCAGCGAAGCATGGACCAGAATTACCTTCAGCTTCTACGCCGAAAACCACTTGACCCAAAGAGTGAGGCTCAGCTTAAGGTATGTTGCTGTTTTATGTCAGTAACATTGGCCAGTTGTATTCAGTTAATTCACCAAGGCAAATTTGAAGGGTTCTCATCCACATTTAGGGAGCCTGTATTTGTACATCTTGGAATAAGAACTAGATGCGAGAAGTTTTGTTTTAAACAGTGTCCTGGAAGTGAAATGGATATGAACTTGTAAAGAGGGGATAAATGTTCTTTCTGAAGCATGGTATCTATAAATGATATTTTTTTAGAAATTGCTGATACTGGCATGGTACACTTCTCCTTTTGCTGGGAGAATTTTAAACTCAAAAAGTATTTCTTGGAATATTTAAATGTTAGGAAGATTTACATCTTTGGCTCATCCTTTATTTTGCTGGAGAATCACTTCTCTTCAATATGTGTTCATTTGTTAAGCCATCCAAGTTTGAAAACTCACGTTGGGTTTACCCATGCTCGCATGTACCAGGTAAGAATAATCATAGTTCTCCAGTATTTTTGCATTGCTAAACTCTTTGAAGTTGCTGTAATCAGGCCCTTTACTGATGAAGTGCAATGCCATATTAGTACAGAACGCTCCAAAAGTGAACAAATATTTAGCTTAAATCCAGACCATGTCTTCAGTGACTCATCGATGAATATTCTGTTCCACTGGCCTGAAGAGGAATAGTTTGGCCAGTCATAATGCAAGAATAAGGTCTTCTGGGCCTGTTATGGAGGATTATTCTATTTGGCAGTAAGTGGAATCCAATAATGGATTCATTTAGCTGTTGCTCTTTTATATTTACAACAAATTTTTTCATAGTTTGTAAATTTGATTAGTGAAAGAGATTAAAATGACATGTAGTTCCCTTTGTATTTTTATATTGTGAATTATTATAAATATTCATATAATATAAATTATATTTAAATATTATATAAAATACTTTGTAATTTCCAGGAAATTCGTCGTCATCATCAATATGTAAAATTTGCGGTACAAGACGTGAATGACGTGCTGGATATGGAATGGGAGCAATACCAGGAAAAAAACAAGAAACACAAGTAAGCTTAAGGACAGTGAAATATGCTTAAGCTTTGCAATCGTTATCAGCCATGACTAAGGTCTTCAAATCTGCAATCCAGAGACTTGGAGTGCAAGTGGAGGGGGTTTAGCATTATTGGAGGTGTGACTGCTTTTTGGATGATGTCAGCAATGTTTTTATATTGAGTTCCTACCTGACTGAAAGTAAAAATAAAGTACAGTCTTTTAATCGAATTTGTAGTAAGTCAGACAGGTACTTACAGTTCTTATTTAGCGTCAGTTAGTCAATTTTTTTCTTTTATTTGGGTAAATAAGAGAAAAATTTAAACCAAATACAAAGTTACACACTCAACACAGTGATAATGGCAAAGTGATCTGACTTAAAATGGCGGACGGCATTCTCCTTCCTCGAGCTGACGAACCACTGAAGCCGTGCATAATCTATTCATAAGTATGAGATGTCTGCAAGTCGGACGTTCTTAACCTGGGGACTTACTGTAATACTTAATTGGTGACAAGACTTTCTTATTTCACTTTGGCGAGATGGAGGCGAGAGAACGAGAAACAAATGATCCAATCATCCCATTGGCATTTGAACGCAAATTGGCAACTGCATTTCCTATATTAAACCTGGTTGTAAAGGATAAATGCTAAGGCATTTTATGATGTATTGAGGTGAAGTGTGCCTGCATCTATCCTCAAATCTGGAGAGATCTAGGCACATTCACACATCCTGCTATCTGGTTCTTAAATTATTTTTTCTGTACTAATCTAAGCATTTATGTGGCATTTTTGAGCACGATGCTTGAAAATGCCATCTTCTTGCTCTTGGATAACAGTATGGCCATAAATACCCACGGTGATTTGAAGTAGAAAGATGTCATAATGATGACATCTTCATATAAACCATCTTCAAGACAGTATCTACCATCTTTGTTAGATACCCATCCAAATTTTACTGTTGTTAGAGATGTATTTGAATCTAGGAACAAATCAGCTTATAAAGAAATACAATTCTGTCATAGGAAATATTTGTTCATTTAACTGAAAAGCATTAAATTCTGTAATCTTGATGGTAAGGATGGATATTTGGTCTGTGTTCTTGGATCCCAGATTGAAAACTAACTCCAATTCTCTCTAATCTTTTGAAAATATCAAGTAACAATTGTGCATGTACTCTTGACAGGTTTCATCTAAAATCTGATTGTTAATTTTCACCTTTGTTATCATTTGAGGAGCATTCGAGTGGTTCATCTTCACTGTTGTACAAACTGTGTTTCTTTCCAGGCACTTGCTTTTACCAGAGAGGGAAGTACTGTTTAATGCATTAGCCAGTCATCATGAAATTATTAACCAGCAGGATAAGAAGATTAACGAGCTGATAAACAGCCTGCAGAATCTTCGCATATATAACCAGACCTCCAGGTGGTGCATGCCCAATGACAAATGTCTGAGTGACCAATGGTATGTTTTCAATATGTTCTTGTCAAGAAAATTACAAGAATGAGATCCTCAGGATTGCATTAATTTGTTGCGTGTTATTGGGCAATTGTGTGATTGTCTCTAAATGTGAGCGTTCAAAGACCTGAGCAGGTACTCTGGGTTGGGCCTGTAGAATTTTGAGTGTATGTGACACAAAAGACAAATGGCCTGTTACAAATGCTATCTGGTTTCTGGATGACACAAAATCTACAGTGTTATTTGTAAGAAGGGAGGATTTCTCCTGCCTCCACATAATTCTTACCTTCAATTCCAGTGAAATGTATCCTCTGTCTACTATCTCACTCTTGTTTATGTGACCACAGTATGTAAAGATCAAGTTCTAGGTGGTTTTCCACCACTTGACTATTCTTTAAAGATTTTGAGCTATAAAGAATTTAGGGCATGGAAGGTATATAAACAAAAAATAAAATCAGAAATATTTGGAATCACTCAGATGGCCAGGCAGTGTTTGTGGAAAGAGAAACTGTGAACATATCAGCTTAAAGCCTTTCTGATAAATGGTCTGACAAAGGGTCTTGGGCTGAAACTTTAGGTTGCATTCTCTTTCCACAAATGTGTCTGACCTGCTGAATGTTTCAGTGTTTTGTTTTCCTTTCAGATTTCCAATATTTGTATTTTTTTGTTTTTATATAATATGAAATAAAAATTAAAGAAATGCATTAAAAGTGACACATAACATCATCTGATTTCCTTGAGGAAGTTAACCAGCCATGGTGCATTTTCTAAATTTTACTTTACCCAATATGCTGAATGTATTTTTTTTACACTTTTGAATTTCTGTAAGCAAATGCCAAATAAAATAATTCTGAAGCTCATAAATTGATAAATGAAGCTTTAAGCATGAGAAAAACTTCTAACCTTGCGATGATGAATGGAAGATATTTTTCTTGCTCTTCAGTAACAACTGACCCATCAATTCCATTGACTATTCAGTATCAGCATTGCTGTATGTTGAAGAATGTACAGTATGTTGAAGAATCACTTTATTAATCCTGAATTGTATCCTTGTAATTATAAAACTGATTAGATTGAGGAAATAGGTTATTTTTGAAGGGGAGTTGCTGATTTGGAGAAAGCACTGGTATCTTGGCATGGCCTCAGTTCTTGGAGGAATAGCATTAAATTGTTTCTTGATCTCTGGATGAAGTGTACCTTTTGCCCTTTAACTTATGAATTAATGTGTTTTATTAGATATTAAATTTTGGGAATCTGAAATTCTCCAGCCTCAGCAAGTCCTGTTAATGCTGTCTGGTGAACTTGGGAGTTGTGATGAGCCGGTAACATGGAACAGTATAGCACAGAACAAGCCCTTTGGCCCATAATGTTGCGCTGACCAAAATAAACCTATTCCATATCAATATAGCCCTTACCTTCCTCACAGCCCATAACCTTG
This sequence comes from Narcine bancroftii, assembly GCF_036971445.1. Lineage (NCBI taxonomy): Eukaryota > Metazoa > Chordata > Chondrichthyes > Torpediniformes > Narcinidae > Narcine > Narcine bancroftii. The sequence goes on along the minus strand of NC_091469.1, from coordinate 2,805,038 downwards.
CATCCAGAAAATTTTGACACACGAGAAATCATTGAGACTCCACAGTATCACTGCAGGCTCCGAAACATTTGTAAACTTGTCTTCCTTATCTCAATATGAATTGTATTGTGTACATTTAAAATGTGCTCCATTAATGCTACTTTTTCTTCAGCTGGAATAATGAGCTGGAGATGCTTCGCAATGTTCTGATGAAAACTACTTTGGATACAGCACCAAAGTTGACTTTAAGCAGCCCAGGTAAGTGATCTGGTTTTGCTGACTTGCTCATGGGGACAATGATCATATGTTTGAAGAGAATTTTTTTAAAATTGGGCATAACAACCTACCTGTTTTCATTTCATGGACATGAAATCAGGCGCTGACTGTAAGGAGTTTGCATCTTCTCTTCGTGTCTCCGTGGGTTTCATCAAGTGTTCTTGTTTCCTTCCAGCTATTAAAAACTTATGGAGGTTGTAGGGAATGAATTTCATGATTAGTTCATGATGATAAATTCTGATTCTGAGATTGATTGGTATATTTGTGGGGGGGGGGGGGGGCACGGGTTTATGGGCCGGAGGGGCCTCTACGTCTAAATATTTAAAGATCTGATGACCTCATAGTTTATTGTTGAGCTCCACAATTCCATGCTAATGAATGAAATTTTGCTGGTATTGCAGCTAGTGTAACATCATGCTCTCTCCTGTACAAAGAACAGATATGATATGAGCAACGGCAATGAGGGTGGACTTTACCTGGATTCCTGCTGCAGGTTGCAATCTTCTGTATTCCATTAAAATTGTGCACATTTGAACCACAGAATTGATTGCCTGACTCCATTAGGCAGTAGTAAACCCTACTCTTTGTTATTTCATCTGAAGGAGTGAGGGGAAAATCATTCTCTCCCAAGTGTTGGCATACAACAGAGGTGAGACATATTCCAGCTGTCACATGTTGGGTCCAAGTGAAAAGGTTGTGAGTTTACATTTCGAACAGTGAAGGAAACTGGAGCCACCCCCCCCACCCCCGGGGAAAATCCACGCAGACGCAGACAGTGCGGAATTTGAACCCTGGTCCTGTTCACTGGCGCTGTAAAGGCATTGTGCCACCTGTGCCACCCTGTTCATATTGTCTGGTCTACAGCTGAATAAGACGACCCCTATGCTGTCACAATATTTTAATGCCAAATTACCCTGTAAAGGTTTTAATTTTATTGCCACATTTTAAAATAAACTATCATCAGCTCCTTTAAAGGGCCATTTAAAGCCTATACAGAGCCAGCAGCAGTTGGACTCCGGTTGGACCCTGCAAGGGAGTGCTGAGAATTCGTTGATAAATAACAGGGCATGTGCCAGATTGGACTTATTCATGGATGTCTTTGGCTGATGCAGTGAACTTTTAATGTTTTTCCCAATGCTATAAAATTGAGGAAGTACCCAGTCAGCAGTTTTCCCAACTGAGTGGGCAATGCCCCTCAATGCGCGTGCAATCTGAGAGGCTCCCAGAACGGAGACAAGCTGGAAATGGCGTGCGAGGTTTTTGTAAACATCACGTCTACAACTAAGTTTCCTTTCTTTTTGCTGTCTTTTCCATTTGTGAGGAAGTGATTAGTAGAGTGGGCTTAGGGCCTGTCTGGGACACTTGAGTCGGAACCGGTGGGAAGGGGATAGGATATTGGAAGGGGAAGATGGCTGTGCTGTTGAGACTTTGCCGTCAAGGTTTGGATTTTATATTCGGCATATAAGACAACCCCTGATTTTTGAGGTGGCATTTTAAAGTTTTGAGGATTGTCCTATACACCGGCATATATGGTAATTTTTAGGACTGAAAGTTATATGATACAAATACTTGTGGATTTGCTTTTGGCCCTTGGTTGTATCCAATGCCTTTTATATACTTTTATTTACCTTTTTTCCCTTAGGCAAACTATCTCCATTGAAGCAATCTCAGCTACGGAACTTCCTTTCAAAAAGACAGATGCCACCTGTACGCTCTACTGCACCAGGTAATACAAATACCCTTGAAGCCTTGTTATCAGGTTGGAAAGGAGCTAGTGGTATAAAAATTCATTGTAGAATGATCATTACAACTGACAGGTCAGTGTAGCATGTGGTAACTCATGATTTCTCTAAGACTCATTGACATCAGCCAAGAAGTTATAACCATTTTTAAAATTGTTGATTTTCATGACTTAAGATTGTGTTGCTTCCTTCCAGCTAAAACGAATGTGCTTGTGATTTTGTTTTAACTTTTGAAATATACAGTTGTAAGAGAAGAGCTCCTGCATGTTTGTGGAGTTGATTATCCAACATGAACTAATATCTTTGCAAATCGTGCCACTCAAATCCACCAACAATGATCATTGCACATGTAGTTGATTTGTACATCTTCGACTTTTACCTAGTGTAGATCAAATGACCTCATGCTCTGAAATCCATCTGATCCCCTTTGCTGTGAAGATATAGCTTGTGTTTAGCACTGTAGTTTATACTTGCAGGTCTGAGTGGAATTGGAAACTCAATAGAAAGTCAATGAGTAGATGAAAAATTCTTAAAATACCATACATAGTACTTGGAATTTCATTGTGTAGTGGGAAAATTTGGTTCATATTAACACACATTCTCATATTTTTAAAAATGTCACTGCTCTTTGTTTCAAAGAGAATGAATGATCTGTGAACATGTAAATTATTCTCTCCCATAGCTAATTTGTCCAGATCAGCATTTCTTTCCCCAAAATGTCATGAGGAATTGGAGGGTACAAATCAAACCATCTCTGCCTTGCCACGTTCAGAAAAACCAGCTTTTCAGACTGGGGAACTGGAAGAATCATCGTTCAGACATTCCCCTGTTGCAAGACTGCCATCATTTACACCAACACAGATCACTGCACAGTCAACTCCTTTTGGCAAAGTTCAGCCCCCTCTTAATGCAGGTATGTTGCATAGAACTGGTGAATGAAGAAAAATAAAGATTTTCCATTGCATTTTCTACCATCTCCAAGTCCAAATTACTTTTCTGATATTAAAGTACTTTTCCCACGTGGTTCACCGTTGGTAAGTGGAAATGTAGCTGCCAACTTGAGCACGAGATGATCTTACAGATGGCAATTAAATAGTAACCAGGTAATTCTGCTTCTATTTTCTTTATGGCATTGATTGAAATACAAGTATGGTTTGATTTTTCAAACAATACAATGAGGATTACTGAAAAATTGACTGAATTTGAAGTGGAATAATCCTTTCTCCTCTCTTGACTTTCCACACCTTGCCACTTCAATGAAATTTTCCAAATGCTGACATCTCTCGTGAAGCTCATAAAATGAACTTTGCTCTTTCATGTGTATTAGTTACTATCACATGGTTACAAGATAGTTTGATTTGATGAATGCATCCATCTTCAATTACTTGGAATTGGAGAGGAAACACTCACTCATCTCAGCTTTTGCCTTTAAAAGCAGTTCAGATGCTGATCAGAGAACTGATGCAGGAATGGAGAGGAATAATAAAGGATCAGGCAATGGCTATTCATATTATTTGACAATGTCCATTTTCTTGCCTATCTCAACTCTATTTGAAAATAAATTGTTTTCTTAAGTATAACAAAGAGTCAAAAGTATCACTTCAGTGACAAAAGTTTTGCCTCTTGTTGTATCCTCCACTTTTCAAAAAGGATGTTGGCAAAAGGCAGGGAACTATAGGACAGTTCGTTTAACATCTGTAGTTGGGAAAAAATGCTTGAAGCTATCATAAAAAAAGAAATAGCGAGGTATCTGGAGTGAAGTGGATCGATCAGGCAGATGCAATGTGGATTCAGCAAGGACAGGTCCTGTTTGACAAACTTACTGGAGTTCTTTGAGGATATAATGTGCGCAGTAGATAGAGGGGGGCAGATGGACGTTGTTTCTATGGATTTCCAGAAAACATTCAATAAGGTGCCATATAAAAGACTTATACAGAAGGTAAGGATGCAATGAGTTGGGGGTGATGTATTATCATGGACCAAGGATTGTCAACCAATAGAAAGCAGATAATTGGGGTACAAAGATGTTTTCTGGTTGGCACTGGTGAGCAATGTGCCTGAGGGGTTGGTGCTGGGCCTGCAACGGTTCCAGATAGGTAGTGATGATCTGGACAAGGAAACAGAATGTCGTGCATCTCAGTTTGCTGATGACTGCAATGAAATATGGATAGGTTAAGTGAGTGGGCAAGGGTCTGGCAGATGGAGTACAATGTTGGTTTATATGAGGTTATCCACTTGGAATTAAAAATGGAAGATCAGATCATTATTTAAGTAGCACGCAATTGCAGCATTCTGCCGTACAGAAGGACTTGGGAGTGCTAATGCATGAATCGCAAAAGGTTGGTTTGCAGGTGAAGAAGGGAAATGGAATGTTGGCCTTCATTGCTGGAGGGATTGAATTTAGGAGCAGGGATGTCATGCTGCAACTGCACTAGGTACTGGCTTTTTATGCGCTGCAGAAGAGGTTCACTTGGTTGATTCCAGAGGTGTGGGGTTAGCTTATGAGGAGAGATTGAGTTGTCTGGGTCTGTACTACCTGGAATTAGAAGAATGAGAGGGGTTCTAATAGAAACGTATATAATTATGAGAGGTTGGTAAGTTGTTCCCTTTGGTGTGGGAGACCAGAACTAGGGGACATAACCTCAAGATTAAGGGTAGTGGATTTTGGACGGAGATGAGGAGGGACTACTTTTCCCAGAGGTTGGTGAATCTGTGGAATTTGCTGACCATTGAAGAAGTGGAGGCTTCCTCAGTAAATATATTTAAGACAAGGATGGATATTTTTCATAGTCAAGGAATAAGGGAAATGGGGAAAAGGTAGGTTGGTGAAGATGAGCCTATCTTCACATCAGCCATGATCTCTTTGAATGGCAGAATAGGCTTGACAGCCCAGATGGTCGACTCCTGCTCCTATTCCTTGTATTCTTATATGAGTTGCTTTTGAGTAATTGATTCATTCAAGCAGAACAAGCTGATACAGGTTGTACCTATCTTATCTGGTGCTCTGTGGTTCAACAACTCCCATGGTCCGGCACTTTTGAATCTGCTGTCGTTGGTACAAACTCCTTACAGACAGCGCGGGACTCGATCCACGGTCTGTGATCATTGTTGCTGTAAAGGTGTTGCGCTAACCTCTACGCCAACCATGCAGCCCCACAGTATTATTTCCTGTTTTAAGCTTTGTTCTGCCTTAAGGGTCAATTTCTGTTTTCCGGGATTTTCTCTGGTCTAGCAATGGCCAGGTCCCCAGGTCACTGGATTATAGAGGTACAGAAAAATTGCAGAAAAATCTTCAATACTCAGTATTTTCATGCTCTTTCAGCCAATGCCCTGCCTTCTATATTTTGTAAAATTTAGATTGTGCAAAATTTAGCCATTAGCCTTATGGCTTGTGTTCAGGGTGGTTCATGAGTCTGAAGTTTGGCATTGAACTCATACTTGAATCCAGATTCGTGCATGACCAGGCCCCTTTCCCCATCTTTAACTACCAAAGCTCTAAGGTCTCTGGCTTTCTGGACGCTTGTGCATCTGGTGACGGCACGGTTGGCGTAGCAGTTAGGGCATTGCCTTTCCAGTGTCAATGATTGGGACCGGGGTTCTAATCCTACACTGTCTGTAAGGAGTTTGTTCATTCTCCCCATGTCTGTGTGAGTTTTCCCTGGGGTCTCCACTTTCCTCTTACCTTATGAAACGTACCAGGGATGTAGGTTAATTGTGTGTGAATTGGATGGCATGGACTTGTAGGCCGAAATAGCCTGTTATTGTGCTGCATGTCTAAATTTTTTAAATTAATTTTTTTTCTCAGTCCTTTGTGGCTTTTCTTAGCTGTCTTTCCTCTTTTAAAATGTTCTTTAAAACTTTAATATTTTGACTAGGTATGTTTTGCTGCTAAGTTCAGCATTGTAATCATTCTTGTGAAGTGTCATAGAACTTTAGATGATATTAAAAGTTAAGATATTGTCATAGCAATGAATTTGACCATTTTACATGTCTTTAATAATTTGTCTTCTTTCCAATGACTTGCCCATTGCCATCAGTTCCAAAGTCAACAGGCAAGTTGGTGAAGCAAGGAATGCCTGTTCCTGAGAAACCAGTCACCAGTATTCCTGCTGCCCAGGCTGCTGCCCAAGCAGCTGTTCGGAGACAGATGACTAATCTGACAGCTGGTAATCAAAAATAACTGCAGACAACTTTGGCATGCCGTTTTTGGGGAGTGATTTTGGGTAGTGTAGCAAGGTTATGGGTTTGTGTCTTAGTTTGAAGCACTTAAAAATTCAACCCAGTTTTCGAACCATCGATGTGGTGCTCTAGACTTCACTCGCAATTATCATGAAGTGGCATCTCTCCATCATATTGTTGGATGAAGACCTTGTTCTTTCAAGTAAAAAAAAAATCCCATACTCAGGCTTCCTGGGATGGCCAAGTAAAACAATAAAAACAGTGTTTCATTGTGTTTAAAAGTCAAGACCTCCAAATCTGAAGCAAAACTTCAGCGGATACCAGGCAAGAGTGAACCCTGCCACCTCTGCTTCCGAGTCCAGGCACCACCAAGCTCATCTCTGCCTTGTTCTGTAGGTTACACATTGGCTCTGTGAATTCTACATGACTGATAGGGTCAGATTTGAAATAAATCACCCCTGATTTTGAGATGTTGCCTCAGAAAAAAAAGATGACTTCAAAATCACTTGATTGTAGCATTATTTGGGACATTGTCACGAAAGTTGAAAACTTTAATGTCTTTACTTTTAAAACCATTCAGCAGTGGTATTGGGGAAGGTGAGATGTCTAAGCAGTGGCCATTGATTCTTTACAGCCTTGTGTCTGAGCATGTTTTCTGCTTCTTTGTCATTTGGTTTGGCCTTACTGTTTGTTGTGAGTCTCTGTTATCTTGACCAATCTTAGGATGCATTCAAAAGATTATTGTTACCCTTTATACACTGAAAAGTTGAGTTATTGCTGTATACACGAACTGTCTCTGGAAGTCGGCTTGGTTGTTCACACAAAACAGAAGAAAAGCTGGGTCAGTGAGTCCTTTTACTCAACAAGCCGGCTTCCCGAAGCAAAAGAAGCAGGATGTGTAGTACGGCCCCGCTTCTCCTCTGACACCATCTCCCTTGGTGGATAAAAGCCGGGCAAGTTTAGATCCCCACTCCCCCCTCCCCCCCCCCCCCCAATCCACCCTCGACGCATTCACACAGGTAGGTGAAGCGTTCGAAAGGTGGCTAATACCCGGCTTGAATCCTCTGTGTAAAAGGGGTAAAATGACAGCTGGATCAATGTTCAATTGTGAAGGCATGATGAAAATTGACTGTGCAAGATAGAGGAATGTTGAGATGGAGGAGGAGGAGGAGTGGATGAGACCATGTAAGGATTTAATAAAAAGAATGTTGATTTTAAGATATTGCTAGATGAGAGGCTCAAATGGGCCACTGTGTAGTTCAAGATGACTGTATTGGATGCATTACACTGCATTTACAATTGGATTAACGTGGTAATAGACTGTCTTTGTAACTTAAGCATGTGTGCCTTCATTTTTAATTACTATAAACTTTAGATTTGCAATACAGTATTAACAACTGGATTATTTATTTTTAATTGCATCTCTTTTAAATTTAGTTCCAAATGCTTCCCTCACAGAAGCCGCACGAAAGAATGTTCCTCAAGTAATCAATGCACAAGTGCTGAAAGAGGCAAACCAATCACCAGCTCAGTCAACCATCAGGTGAATTGCAGCATTTAATGTTTGGGAGAAATAGAAGGAAGTACAAGTTTTTTAAAAAAAAAAATATATTTTATTTAAATTTCATACATGTATAATATCTAAATTCAGATTTGTCTTTCATTCATCTCTCAACAGTAATACATAGTATTTTATACCCCCAACCCCTCCCACACCCTCCCCCCAAATAATAACCCCAAAACATTAAAAGAGAGAAATATAGAAAGAAAGAAGAGAATACAAATTAAAAGTAAGAAAGAAAAATACCTCTGGTTTCTAAAGTTTCACTAGATTGAATCAAATTTTACCTCTACAGTTTTGAACATACAAGCACCAAGGAGTTAATAAGGTTTTAAGGTTTAGGGATAATTTCATAATATAATACTTACTATGTAAGTATGGGCACCAGATTTTTAAAGAAATTATATTTATTTCTTAAATTATACGTAATTTTTTTCAAGAGGTATACAACTATGCATTTCAGGATGCTATCTATCCATTCCCAAATTTGAATCTGATTTCCATGACACTGCAGTGCATTTTCTTGCAACTGCCAATGCAATTTTCACAAATGCCTTTTGAAACATGTTAAATTTTAATTTTGACCAAATCCCAGATATATTACGTAATAAGAAAAGCATTGAATCTTGAGGAAATTTAACTTTAGTGACCCGTTTTTAAAAATTCTGTCCAAAATGGTCTCAATTTTGGACATGACCAAGTGGAGTATAAAAAAAGTACCTATCTCTTGATTACACCTAAAACATCTATCTGATAAATCTGATTTCGGTCTGTTTAATTTCTGTGAGGTAAGATATAATTGATGTAAAAAATTATTGAACCAATCTATATCTATCATTTATTACATTTGTAATACTATCATGACACAATTCCAACGAATTTTTCTCCTCAATATTAATATTTAAATCAGTTTCCCAAATTTGTCTAGATCTATGGATTCCTTGTTTTTCTATTCCCTTTTGCAATAATGAATACATAGCTGAAATAAATTTCTTAATAGATTTATTACAAATCAAACTTTCTATTTCACTCCTTTCAGGCAATGAAACTTTCCGACCTAATTTATGCCATAAATACACCTTTATTTGATAATAACAAACTATTGTATTATTTTGTATCCCATGTTTATATTTCAATTGATCAAATGTCATTAAGCTCCTCCCTTCAAAGCAATCCACTATTCACCCAATTCCTTTACTAGACTAATTACTAATAATCTATTATTCATTGTAAAAGGAATAAACCTATTTTGAATCAATGGCATTTTTGGTATCTGATAATTCCTCATTCCCAGTTCATTTTACCTTATTCCATATATTGATCAAATGTTTCAACAATGAAACATCCCTTTCTCCAATTATTAATCTATTATCCCATTTATATATAAACTCTTCAGGTATTGTCTCTCCTATTTTGAAGGAAGTACAAGTTAATGTCATTTTTTTAATTGAGTTTTGCTTTTTTTTTCCATTTAATTTAAACAATGATCTTTCCAATATTTCAAATTATTTAACAGTCTTTATCCCTTACTATCAAGTTCAAGTTTATTATTACCTGATTGCATAAGTATAACCTGACAAAATTGAGTTCTTTGGTCCTCAGTGGAAAAACATGCAAACATAAACATATGCGGATTAATGATGCAGTACTTGCATACATATAATAAAAAAATAAATATTGTTGAATAAAAACCATATGTAAAAGTTGCCTGCCCCCCCCCCCATTTTTGGTTCCGAGCTCTAGATGCCCTGAATGTGGATCTTGCCCACCCACCAGAACTCCTGGTGTCACGGATCCTTGCCCCAGCTGCCTGCCCACCAGACTCGTGACACCATAACCCCCCACCAGAGCTGCTGATACCCTGTCCGACCACGCATCCGAGCTCCCGATGCCTTGAATGATGCAGGTAAAAGTATGACCCATTTAAAAGTCGTTCTCTTCCCCCCCCCCCCCCCCGAAAAATTGGTACAAAAAAAATTGACTATTACACGAGTATATACAGTTGTAGAGTCTTGGAGGATTTGTATGAGCAGTTCATTCAGTCGTTCAGCAGTCTCACTGCCCATGGAAAGAAACTTTTCCAGCCTGGTGTTTCTGGCTCTGATTCTCCTATATCTCTTTCCTGACAAGAGTAGCTGAAAGATTCTGTGTGTGGGGTGGTAGGAATCCTCAATGATTGTGCGAACCCTCTTCGAATAACAATGCTGGTAGATAACATTGATGATGGAAGGGGGTGGGGGGGGGGTGGAATCCTCTCTGCCATTCTTATGGTCCTGTGAATTGACCTCTGATCTGGTGCTCCGCAGCTTCCAAAGGAGCTCCTGTAGAAGGTTGACCGGATGGTAATCAGTAGCCTTGCCCACCTTAGGAAGTGCTGTTGCACCTTCCAACCAATGAGGAATTGTGTGACCAGGATAGGTCACTTGTGGTATGGTTGCTGCAGATAAATGGATTGAAGGTCAATCCACAGACCATAAGACTGACAGAGAGGATAATTGGAGTCTCTTCCCCCCCCCCCCCCCCCCACCCACCATTGACGTGCTCTATCAGGATCGTTGTCTAAAGAGGGTGTGCAAAATCATCGAGGACCCCAGTCATCCCGCATACAGTTTCTTTCATCTACACCTGCCTGGAAAGAGATACAGGAATATCAGAGCCAGCACCACCAGGCCAAGAAACTGCTTCTTCCTATGGGCAGTGAACAATCAAGGGGAATGGCTCACACAAACCATAGCAGAGTCTTGTATTTACAAAAGAAATATTTATTTGTATGTATAAATATTTGTCATGTCTGGTTATGTGTCTGCATGTTTTGCACTGAAAACCAAAAAACACTGTTTTGTTGGGTTGTACTTGTGCTTTCGAATGGTAATAAAGTTGACATGTTGAAGTGGACTCAGGAACTTGGTGCTCTCTTCTCTCTCCACTACTGAGCTATTGATGTGCAGAGGATGGTCGTCCCTGGTCCTCCTGAAGTTCACAACATCTCCTTTGTCTTGTCCACATTAAGACTCGGGTTGTTATTCTTGCACCATTTCATGAGATTTTCCACCACCTCTCTGTAGTGCAATTCATTGTTGTTGCTGATGTGGCCAGCTCCTCTGTTGGAGCTGCAAGTGGTGTTGCAGTCATGGGTCAGGAGTATGAACAGGGGTGGGCTGATTACACACCCCTGAGGTACACCATTGCTCAGCATAATGGCGCTCGACATTCTGCAGCCAACCCGGATAGACTGGTCTTTCTGTTAGGAAGTCCAGGATCCAGTTACAGAGAGGGGTGTTGAGTTCTAGCAAAAGCAGCCTCTCCACCAGTCACTGGGGAATTAAATGTGGAGCTGAAGTCGATGAACAGCAGCTTGACATATGAGATGTTGTTCTCCAGGTGGGTCAAGATGGAACGAAGGGACAGGCTTTAGCATTGTCTGGGATTGCAGGCAAATTGAAATGGGTCCAGTGTCTTTGGGAGGTGTGCTTTGATGCGTTCCATCACCAGACACTCAAAGCATTTTATAATTGTGGAGGCCAGTGCCATGTGGCAGTTTTTAACATATATCTCTCATTTTAAATTTTTAATTTGTTTTTAAATGTACAATGTTTAAGATTTTCATAAACTTTCAAGTGATTAATCATCAGCTTAGACATCCTGATTCTTCTCCCTGCCCTTTGCCACCATCATTGGATTCTGTGTCTATGTTCCAACTTCAACAGCTGCTGCACCATTTTGCCTCTGCTTCAAAAATTCCCTAAAATTTTCCACTTTGGGATACTGGCCCTTGTATTTCTTTGTGTCAAGCTGTTTGTTAATGCTATTGTACTACAATTTAAGATCGTTCTGCTAAGTTAAGACATGAATTCAATTTGTCACCAGTGAATGATGATGATCTGAGTTTATGAGTGCAATTGGACTTGAAGGTCCAGCCTGTTGACTTTGAGGATCGCAGCAGATGCTTGATTATGCATATGTTAGCTTTTCCATTTGATCCAACTGTAAGCCTATCCTTCCATTGTTTTTAAACAACTCTCATAATTTTCCTTTTTAAAAGCAGATGGGAATATTTGAAATGTCTTCAGTTGTGAGTGAAATAGAAATGTTGGGTGCAGAATGTTGTTTATCCATGCTGTTTGTTTTCTCCTTAGCCCTTCTATGCCAGCTTCAACTACAGAGATTATTCATCAGGACTTAACAAAGGTGCCCTCAGACCAAATCAAACCAGTGAGGCTATACATTTTTTACTGATATTTCAGATGTCTTGTCAAGTCAGTTTTATTTTGTTGATTTGTGTTTCATGATAGTGTTTCAGCTTGTCATGCTGTCAAGTCACTGAAGGTCATCAGGGTGGAACTGGAAGCCTTATGGCTGCATAATGTTAGGGGTGGGAAGGCCATGATAGTGGTCACCTTGGCATTTGGGGGAGCTCGTTTCATATTGGTGTGTGGTCACTTGGAATCTAAGGGCCAAAGAGCCATGAAACATCCCTCGCTGTGAATAGGATGATCAAGAGAAATGCTGAAAGATGTGCTGAGAGCAATTCTTTGGCTTGGCTTCGCGGACGAAGATTTATGGAGGGGGTAAAAAAAGTCCACGTCAGCTGCAGGCTCGTTTGTGGCTGACCAGTCCGATGCGGGACAGGCAGACACGATTGCAGCGGTTGCAAGGGAAAATTGGGTGTTGGGTTTTTCCTCCTTTGCCTTTTGTCAGTGAGGTGGGCTCTGCGGTCTTCTTCAAAGGAGGCTGCTGCCCGCCAAACTGTGAGGCGCCAAGATGCACGGTTTGAGGCGTTATCAGCCAGCATACATAAAACAGGTTACCAATCTGGCCACCCTGCAATGCAAAGTTGCATGTATCCTAAACAGTGAAATCTGCAAGCTTTGCAATCTCAGAACCTATCGTTCAAGTTCAATATCTGCACTCTAGCGATATTTTATAGTGAAGGGTGATAGCCTATTAAACAGCAAGTCGGAAGAGGAGGTTCCAAGTGCATCCCATCCACAGGCATCAGTACTATTGGAGTGCACGTTCAAGCATTCACAGTCAAGGATAGAACTAGTCCTGGGTATTAGAAGTGAATTGGGAAAATAGCAGCATAATTGGGGTTCACAAGCATCCAACAGGGTAGTTGCAGTAGATGGAAGGTAGACAAGGAAATAAAGGTTGGGAAATGCCATTGAATTATATTGATGTCTCAACGTGAAAGTGCTGCTGTTTTCCATTGAAGTTTCAGTAAGTATGGAGTGATTGCTGAAAACCAAGAGAGATATTCACATTTTATTTTCAGTTGATTAAATGTTTTACAAGTGTATTTTTAATCTGTATGCTTTGCCCCTAATTTTTAACTCTTTTTGCGTTACTTTGATAATTTATTGTTGAATATCTAATCAGTTTTGAGAGCCAATTAATTGAGTAATGTGGTTTAACTAACCAGCTGTCAAGTTTTTTCAGTTGATGCGTTGGTGAGATTTGTTTTGCTACTTCCTTGATATTTATGAAAACCAGGGAGTGCAGGTCCTCATCGCTGAGACTTTGCAAGAGGTTGCTATGCTTCACATTCCAAGTTAGAATTTCTAATTGCAGGGACCTCAAAAAAATATGATGAAAGGATCTGCAGTGGGACCCTCTGAAACTGGATCAACTCTGTTGGAATCCTCATCTTTAAAAGGTTTTACCTTCACTACTCCCACAGGTAAGGAGAATGAAGTTTGCTGAGGCTCTGCTTTCACTCACCCCTTGGGATAATGATTCATAATCATTGGGATTGGGTGGGTAGTCAAGTATTGCGCTATGTGGTGAAACAAAATAGCTGCTCAAGGTGATTGGCAAACATAAATCTTTTTTAAAAATATTTTATTTATTTCAAAGATTCGTGCAAATACAATAAACAGAATTTTACATTCTCTTTCCACATAATATGATTTACAGAGTCCTTATTTCCCCCCTCCTTACACCCTCCCCTCCCTATCCCTTAAATTATACAAATACCAAAATATAAAAATACAGAAATACAAAAACCACCTAAATACCGACAAAGAAAACAATCCTCCTCGAGGCGAGAGGACCTCAGATGTTAAATTTAAAAAAAGGTAGGGGCAAAAACACATGTTGACTGCGCCACATTCCCTCTTTCATACTCTTAATCCTTTACCTGCTGGGATGGATTGTTTCTTTTCTCTTCTGTTGGGGGGAGGGGGTGTGAATTATATCTGTGCATCTGTGTGCCTCAGATACGATTGTCACACTTCAATGAATGTGTCATATCTTCTCTGTAAATTGTAGGTGATTTTCTCCAGGGGAATGCAACTCTGTATTTCCATATTCCATCGTGTGATATTTAGCTGGGAGTCGGACTTGCACGTAACCGCTATACACTTCCTGGCTACTGACAAGGCGACTTTCACGAACTGAGTTTCGTGTTTGGACAGTCTAAACTGTACTTCTCCACTGTCCCCTAGAAGGTACAACTCTAGATCCTGTGGAAAACCCACCTTTTGTAAAAATTTTTTCAGAGTGTCCCCCAGGTCTTCCCAGAAGGATCTCACCCTTGTACACAGCCAGATGGAGTGAACAAAGGTTCCAACCTCCACACTATGCCTAAAACACATTTCCGAAATTTCTGGCTTTGATTTGTGTAATTTTATCGGTGGGAGGTATGCTGATGCAAGAAATTATATTGCACCAGCATATGTCTGGCATGAACAATTCCTGTCAGGCTATTCAAACACAAATCTTCCCACCATCATTCATCAATTGTTATGCCCAAGTCCGACTCCCATCTTTCCCTTGACCGATGTAAGCCCGGCTTTGGGCTTGCACTTTGGATTATGGAATACATCCTAGAGATAATGTCACGACAGTCAGGCAAGGTCATTGCTGGTCCCAGTTTATCCTGTAGGAAATATCTTAATTGCAGAAAGCAGAAGAATGTTCTATTTGATGACTCATATTTAGTCTCAATTGCTCAAATGACGTGAACTTCCCCTGATAGTAATAATCCTCGAACACCTGATCCTCTTTCGGAATAGTGGTAAATCTTGAGTAAATTCACTAAGTTCTCTGACATGAGATTGTAAGTCCTAAGAGTCCTTTAAGTCTGAGAAGCTACAAAGACCAAAGATGTTTTTTGAGCTTGTGCTGAGTAGTTCTGAAGGCATAAGAGATGGAAGACAAAACAGAGTGTGACTGCAGTGGTAAATTCAAGTCCAGCAGACTGCAAGCTCCTAAACTTGCAGATTGAACACTGGTGTTCTGCAAAGTGGTCAACCAGTCTGAATTTGATTTCCCTAATGTAGAGGAGACCTCGTGAACCCTGATGCATTATATTAAATTTTAAGAAGAGAATTGTTGCTTCACCTGGAAGAACTTTGAATAACTGAAAGGTGAGAACGGAAGAGTTAAAGGGCAGGTTTTGAATCTCTTGATGAGAAGGTAACAAGTACACATAGCCCTGGAGAGTGTTGCAGAAGAAAGAAATCTGAGAGCATAGGCGTATAGTTTCTGAAAGTGGCGACTCGGGTTGATAAGGCAATGAAGCAGGTGTTCACCATGCTGGCCATCATTTGACATGGCATTGAGTACGAAAGTTGGATCCTCGAGATATGGCATCAGCGAGACCACACTTGAAACTCTGGAAGGGTGGGAAGAGGATTCACAAAGAGGTACCTTTGACTGAAGAGATGAGTTGTCAGGAGAGGTTAATAAAATCTCAAAAATGCTGGGGAAACTCAGCAGGTCTTGCAGGGTCCATAGGAGGTAAAGATGTACAGTGCCTTCCATAATGTTTGGGACAAAGCCATTATTTTCTTTATTTGCCCCTGCACTCCAAAGTTTTAAATTTGTAATTAAACAATTCACATGTGTTTTCAAGTGCACCTTCCAGATTTTATTTAAGGTTCGTTGGTGCAGGTATACAAAAGCTAGGCTTGTTTTTAAGCTTTTGATCACCTTAGGGGTCTGTTGTTGCCATTTTTCAACATGAGGACCAGAGTTGTCCCAATTAAAATCAAAGAGGTCATTATGAGGCTGAAAAACAAGAATAAAACAGTAAGAGACATTGTCCAAACCCTAGGATTACCAAAATCAAAGAAGAAAGAATGTACTGCTGAGCTCCGTAATCGCAAAGGGACTGGTAGGCCAAGGAAGACCTCCACTGCAGATAACACAAGAATTCTCATCATAATTGAGAAAGATTCCCAAATGCCTGTCTGACACCTCAGAAACACTCTTCAGGAGGCAGGTTTGGGTGTGTCCATGACTACTGTCCACAGAAGACTTCATGAACAGAAATACAGAGGCTACACTACAAGATGCAAACCACTAGTTAGCTACAGAAACCAGATGGGCAGATTATATTTCTCCAAGAAGTATTTAAAAGAGCCTGGAGAATTCTGGAAAAAAGCTCTTGTGAACAGATGAGACCAAGATTAACTTGTATCAGACTAATGGCAAGAGCAAAATGTGGAGGCATATAGGAACTGCCCAAGATCGAAGACATACCATCTCATTAATGAAATATGGTGTTATGGGCTGGCAGGTATGGCTGCCACAAGTACTGATGATTTAACTGCTGAATGCAGTAGCAAAATTAATTCTGAGGTGTATCGAAACTTCTTATCTGCTCAAGTTCGAGCAAGTGCCTCCAAACTCATTGGCTGGTGCTTCATCCTACAGCAATACAATGATCCCAAATGTTTTGCTAAAGCAAAAAAGGAGTTTTTCAAAGGTAAAAACTGGAAAATTCTTGAATGGCCAAGTCAGTCATCTGATCTAAATCCAATTGAGCCTCTCTTCCATATGTTGAAGATAAAACTTGAGACATGCATCCAAAATAAGCAGGAGCTGAAGATGGCTGCAGTAGAGGCCTAGCAGAGTACACTCAGCACCTGGTGATGTCTTTGAATCAGACTTCTAGCAGTCAATGCATGCAAGGGATATGCAACAAAGCACTTAACATGACTAATATACATACCATTGCTATGTGGCAAATATTATGGTGCCCTGAAATGAGGGGACTATGCATAAAAAGTGCTGTAATTTCTACTTGGTCAAACCAAAATGTACACAAATACTCTTGAATAAAATCTGAAATGTGCACTTTATTCTCATGTGAATTATTTGATTACAAATTTAAAAGTGTGGACCACAGAGGCAAATAAAAACAAAGAAAATGTGTCTTTGTCCCAAAGATTATGAAAGGAAGAGATTGGATAGGTTGGGTCTTTTTTCTCTGAAGCAGAGAAGGCTGAACAGTTACCTTTGTAGTGGTGTATAAAATCATGAGGGGCAATAAGAAATGAATGCTCACGGTCTTTGTCCCAGGGTAGACACTTCTAGAACTAGAGGGCACCAGTTTAAAGTGAGGGGAGAAATTTAAGATGGACCAGAGAGATAATTATTTTCACTCAAAGTATAGTCTATCTGGTACAAACTGCCAGAGAAAGCTATAGAAGCAAACACAAGTCCAATGATCCAAATACAAAAGATTAGAATAATATAGAACGAATAAAGGCAAATGAGACTTGCCCAGAATGCCAACTGGATCAGCATGGATGTGGAGCTGAAGGGCCTGTGCCCTGCTATATGACTCAATGACTCTTAGATGCAAAGTGATTGGACAAAAAGGAAGAGTGGACCAGGGAGCCAACAAAGGACTGGTGGGGGAAATATGTAGCTAATGTGAAATCATGTTGGAGGTGAGGGCTTGTAGGATGGGACGTGAGAATAAAGGAAATATAGATGTTCAGGTTGGGTAAGATGATCTATTGCTTTGCTTTGTTACTTCCTTAATTTGATGGTGGGTTTTTCCTTTACAATCTATTCTATGTATTCTGTAAAATGCCTTCATATGTCCAGCATTGCATTTGACTGATCCCTTAATCAAAATTGCTATTTAATGCATATTTCCTTCCCTTTTAATTACCATTATTTAAGTTTAAGATATTAGTTTTTGGATCATTCTATTTTCTCAGTCTTCCTGTCCTTCTTGTATATCATAATTAATGAGGCATTCCATTCTTCTCCCACCACTATGGACCAGGACATTCTCATTTTATACCAGAAAGAGTATGTAGTTTTCTAAACTTCATTCTTATTTGTCTTATAATTTGCTGAATTAAGCTATCTGCATAAAGTTGGAATACCATACTTCTGAATTGTACTCAGTGGGAGCATTTTTTTTTTTTTTGAAAGGTTAATTGGATGAGCAAAGAGTTTGCTTCATTGTGTGTTCTTTTTGAAAAAAAATTCTATCCGTATCTGCTTGCTTAGTGGTATGTATGCAAAACATATTAGATGGCATTTGAAGAACTGCATATTCTCCTTTAATCAACAATAATAAAATGTTATAATAATAGAACCTCAGTTTTCCCAATCATGTCCATACCCAACATCAATATTTATCTCCACCACCAATGTTTACTCTCAGATCTCCATTGACCACCGCCCCTCTCAATTTACCAACCTGAGAAGATTTGGCATGTCGTCGAACACTCTCAAACTTCTGCAGCTGCACTGTGGAAAGAATAATCACTGGTTGCATCGTGACCTGGTTTGGGGACTCGAGTGCTCAGGAACCCAGAAAATGTCAAAGCTAGTCAATTCTATCATAGGCACAACCTTTCCATCCGTTGAAGGCATTTATGTGAGGTGCTGCCACAAGAGAGTTGCCATCATCATAAAGAACCACATAGTCTGGTCACAATTTTCTTGCTGCTCCTTTCAGACAGAAATATAGAACTTCAGTGCCTTCAGGTTCAAAATCAGATCTCATCCAATAGCCATTGAATTCTTGCCACCCTTACTCTAACCATATCTACTACAGGATCAACAAAAGAGTTGTCTGCACCATTGGTACATTACTTTTTTATTTTTTGAACTAACTGCACTGTGAACATTTCTCTATCCTGTGGCAGCTCACCACAAAGCCAATTCGCCTGCCTTGTGGTTAGCCGCCACACAGCCCCCCCCCCCAGAACTGGCACCAATGTCCTTTTTTGCCGGGCAGCCTCGCTTCTTGGACTGGGCAACGACCATGGGCTCGGTGGGATCGAGGTGCGCTGGCTTCAGACGTCCAAGGTGCACAGGCACACCAGGGCGCCCGTACAGGAGTTCGAGCACGTCCGGGAACAGTTCAGCCACATTCACGTGGACATCATCAGGCCCTTACCCATTTCCCGGGGCAACCGTTACCTGTTTATGGTGGTGGGCCACTCCACTCGCTGGCCTGAGGTGATCCTGATGCCAGACTTCTCCACTGACTCCTGCTCTTGAGCCCTGATGCATGGTTGGGTCGCCCGGTTCAGCATCCTGGCTCACCTCAGCGGCGATCGGGGCGCCCAGTTCACATCTGGGCACAGCTTGCCAACAGGTTGGGGATACAGCTACACCGCCCCACGGTTTACCACCCGCAGGCCAATGGACTGGTCAAACGTCTGCACCGTCATGGACCGCCTCACCGGTCCTGACTGGACGGACGAACTGCCTTGGTTGCTCCTGGGCATCCACTCCACTCCCAAGGAAGATCTGCAGGCATCATCAGCTGAGCTGGTCTACGGTGCGCCGCTGGCACTACCTGGTGAGTTCGTCAACGCACCTCACAATCCCCAGCAGTCGCCGCATGAACTACTTCCTCATCTCAGGGCACACTTGGACTCCTTCAAAACCCCACCACTGCCCAGGCATGGCACCCGCCTGTCTCACATTCCTAGTGAGCTGCTTTCCGCAGAGTTCGTTTTCGTTCGGCGGGGCCCGACCGTGGCATCTCTGCAGCAACCGTACGAAGGGCCGTACAAGGTTATACAGCGTTCTGGCTTGAGGTTCACGCTGAACTTGGGCGGCAGGCATGACCTGTTTACCACGG
Source organism: Narcine bancroftii (assembly GCF_036971445.1). Taxonomy (NCBI): domain Eukaryota; kingdom Metazoa; phylum Chordata; class Chondrichthyes; order Torpediniformes; family Narcinidae; genus Narcine; species Narcine bancroftii. Next base: position 2,785,453 of record NC_091469.1, on the reverse strand, counting down.
ACAGGCTGAAGCCAGCGCACCTCGATCTCACCGAGCCCATGGTCATTGCCCAGCCCAAGAAGAGAGGCCACCCGGCAAAAAAGGACATTGGCGCCAGTTCTGGTGGGGGCTGTGTGGCGGCTCACCACAAGGCAGGCGAACCGGCCCCGCTTATAAGCCACGCGGCAGGGCAGCCAGCCAAAATGGTGCCGTCGTGGGGGGGGAGAGTTTTCCCTTCCTTCCAGCTCGGGGCTCAGAAACTCACACTTGGGGACCATGTGATGCCCGGGTGACGTCAGCGCCCTCCAGCGCGGTTCTCAGCCAGGTCCGGGCTGGGAGTATAAGTACAGCCCAGCAGCCTGCAATAAACTAGTTTGCTCACTGAGCTCAACCCATCTGGTTGTGTGTGTTATTGCAGGAGCAGTGTAGCCGCTGCTACAATCCTTTATTATCTCTTTTTCTGTCTTGGCATTCAGTATCTTGTGTACCTGTTTAACTGCAGTAAGAAATGTACTTTTGTATATGACAATAAACTCTCATTGGCATTAGCAATTGACAATAGCTCATTTATTATACATTCAGTGTGTCTTGTAACAGCACTGATTTATACCACAGCTTACAAACAAATAAAGAATGCACTCACTTGTTTCTTTCAGCACACCATAAAGTCGACTTTCTTTTATTATTCACTAGACACAACATTGCATTCTTTTACTCCCCAAACACCACTGACCTCATTGGCTCACTGCCACACAGGTGATCCTGTCACTCACTCTCCTCCTCCTGCATGTGAAATTCATCACCCATATACTGATGTTTACTACACCCACCCATGCGTGCTATTACTTCTGTGTGTCGCCTCACTTACATCATCATCAGCGGCTGTTGCTACTCCCGACAAAGGTAAGTACCCGACTGCGACAATCTCTATCATATGGAAATTATATGGTCTGTTGATCTTTAGTTATCTGAGACATCTACTGTACACAACAATTGTCTCATTCATTTACTAAGTGGTAGATCTGTTCCATTTAACATGTATCCCATTTCAATGGCTTCCCATAATTATTCGTGAAAGATTTCTATACTTACCATTTTGTCTCCTGATTTTTTTTTCTGCACAAAGCTTGGTAGAGTCAGACACCCTTCATTAAAAAAGAGCATCTTGATGCATCTGGATGCACCTTAGCCAACAAGATTAAGACTTAAAGGTGAAAAATAGGATTTGTTTTAGTTGCATATTTTTTTTAGCTGGTATGAATGGTCCTCTGTGCCAAAAAATTATCCTGCAAATATCTGGATTGCAACCTAGTATACTGCTGAATCATTGGTTCCCCAGCATGTTCTCAGGATTCAATTTTATCTTCTTCAAGCTGTTGATCTCAATTTTTTTTTGCTTGAAGTCAGCCACTCAGAATTAAATTGTTCTTTTTACAGGGGGTCAAGCACCAAATCCTTTGAAGTCTGAAAATATTACTACTGGAGCTCCTGGTCCCCAGGTCCAAAAAATCTCTTCGTTCCCAGGAGCATCTTCGTAAGTAACCTTTAAATTTGGAGAATATATGCCTTGAATTTGAGATGTGAAACTTGGAGAAAGAAGAAGCAAGATAATCTATTTAGTTTTTATCCTCATCAAAGCTTCTGCTTTAAATCCAAGTGTTGAATGACTAGTGGTAGTTGATAACTTTGTTTGAGTGCCTCATAGTAGCTGTGGTTAATTTCTCCTCAATGACATGCGATACTGCTGGCAACATCTCACTGATGCATGTAGCATTGTTGGTGATGTCATTTCCACTTGTCAAAATAACAGTAGCAACCCCAATTCCCCACTTAACACAGATAGTATGCTATTACAGATCTAATTTTGAAAAGGGCCAATCTCTGATTTTTCTTCCCCTTTACAGTGGGTTTCATTTCACATCGCCTAGCACTTCCTCATTAAATGCTTTGAATGATGTTACATTGGGTAAGTCTTGAGATACTACTTTCATTTTGAGTATTCCTCTCCAGTTAAATGAGGTTTATTTTAGTACGGTTTTGCAGCATTTAATTTTGTTTCTCAGAAATGTAAGTTTCTTAATTGTGCTTTGATTTATTTGGGATGTTTTTATTCCTTGTGTATTTACAGTACAACTCCAATTATCCAAAATGGTTGGGACCAGACCTATTTTGGATATCTGAATTAGCCCAGTAGCAACAGCAAATCACTTGTATCAATGTTTAAACAACAAGGGAATACTTTTTAAGTATTAAAATAATGTTTAATTCTCACCAAAAAAAAATTGCTGGTCACTTCCAATTCCCGACACATCCCCAACCGCGATCACTGAGCCCTCCCAACAGCCACTGCCGATCCCCAACAAATCCCCACTGCTACAGCCGACCCCCAGGGAGGCTTCCTGGGCTGGTGGAACACTCAATGGCATGTTGGCAAGCTCCTGTCTACCCATGGGCTCATTCCAACAGAGGCTGTTCCAGTTTCGTATCCTGGTTCTCGAAGCTGGAGCCCAACACAGACCCAGTCTTCGCCTGCACGCACTGACCACCACTGGCCATCACTGACACCTCCCCACTGAGGTCCTGCTCCTACCTGGGAGGCCGTTCTCTCTTATGATGCCGAGACAAGGGATTCTTTCGACTGCTTGCGGCTGGGAGACAGTGCCATGCAGTTTGAGAGGGAGAGTTGGAGAGAAAAGTCAATAGGGGTAGGTAAGAAATGGAAAGAGAGAGGGGAGGGAGTTACCTGAAACGAGCACAATTGTTCATGTTGGAGGATTTTTTTTCAACCTGTGAAGTCAGTTTGGCTCAGTTTTGGATAACTGAGGATTTCTGACTGTTTTGGATATCCTCATCCAAATTTTTTTGGAGGCAAACAAACATCACTTCCTGGTCCAAAAAAATTACAGATAAATGGGGATTTCGGATAATCTAATTTCGGATAATCGGAGTGGTACTGTATATAGAAAGGAAAGGTTTCCTCATTAAATTTAATTGAAATGTTCCTGATTTCTGACAGTCATTTGTCTCTGAACCTTTCTATTCTTTAGGAGCACCTGCAAGTACAAAAGAAACTTTGCAAACCAACTTTGGAGCAACTAAGCCTGCCTTTGGACTGGGCACCGATGTGCCCTTTTCATTTGTCAGCACAAAGACCATCTCCAGCTCCTCTGTTGCATCTAGTTCCACCATTTCTGGCAGTAGTGTCTTTATGGGTTCAGATGAGGCACCAGAGAAACAGCATGCAACTGGAGCACCCACAGAGTCTGCTACGGCTGGGATTGCAAGCCAAACAGAAGTGCATCAATCAGGTTCTGAAGTTCAACCTTCCAAACCTGGTACTCGATCATCCATGACGGAGTTTCAGGCACCTAAAGTCCAGCTGGCTCAGCAGCTGCGAACCAAGCACGAGATGATGCAGCAGCAGATACCACCCAAGCCCAAGGCAGAGCAGCAGCAACTACCCAAGCCTGAGCCTGCACTGCAGGAGCAGCCTCCATCCAAACCTGCGGCGCAGCCCCAGCAACAGCCTCCATCCAAACCTGCGGTGCAGCCCCAGCAGCAGCTTCCACCCAAACCTGTGGCACAGCCCCAGCAACAGCTTCCACCCAAACCTGCGGCACATCCCCAGCAGCAACCGCCATCCAAACCTGCAGTGCAGCCCCAGCAGCTGCCTCCATCCAAGCCCCAGGAGGAGATGCAGCAATTGCCCCTGGTGTCCAAGCCTGAGGAGGCAATCCCGCAATTGCCTACAGTGTCCAAAACCCAAGAGGATGCTCTGCAGTTGACCCCGGCATCCAAGCCTGAGGAGATGGCCTTGTTGCTGCCCCAAGTGTCCAAACCCCAGGAGGAGGGGCCATCGCTGCCCCCAGTGTCCAAACCCCAAGATGAGGGGCCGCAATTGCCCTCAGTGTCCAAGCCCCAGGAGGAGGAACCGCCGCTGCCCCCAGCGTCCAAACCCCAGGAGGAGGAACCGCCACTGTCCCCAGCGTCCAAACCCCAGGAGGAGGAACCGCCACTGCCCCAAGTGTCCAAATCCCAGGAGGAGGGGCCTCCGCAGCCCCATGTGTCCCAACCCCAGGAGGAGGGGCCACCGCTGTTCCCAGCGTCCAAACCCCAAGAGGAAGGGGCACCACTGCCCCCAACGTCAAAACCCCAGGAGGAGGGTTCACTGCTGCCCCCAACATCCAAACCCCAGGAGGAGGGGCCGCCACTGCCCCCAGCGTCCAAACCCCAGGAAGAGGGGCCGCCACTGCCCCCAGCATCCAAACCCCAGGAAGGGCCGCCACTGCCCCCAGCATCCAAACCCCAGGAGGAGATGCCGCCGCTGCCCCCAGGATCCAAACCCCAGGAGGAGGCACTGCCACTTCCCAAGCCTGAAAACATTTTCTTTCAGGGTAGCACTGGAGGAGTCACGATTGGCAGCTTCTCTGGCCTAGTGGTTAATCAGACGGATGATGCCACCAAATTGGATAAATCGTTACAGGGGAATTTCACCTTTGCGCAAACTTCTAAAACATCAGGGACACCTCAAGAGTCATTGCCCTTTGTGAATGCCTTTCCTTTGGCTAAGTTGGATCCCTCAGCAGTTACAACAGCTGCGTCACTTAACACCAGTGCTTCCATGCAACCTGTGCCATTGTTTTCCTCCATTCCTGTGACCAGTACTGAATCTTCCAGCTTGCAAGGAAATTTACCATCAACACTCAGTTCCATTTCTAAGCCCACCAGTGCTGTGGAGAGTGCTTCTTCCATTGGCCCAGTAAGTACTGCCCAAGGTTCATCCTTTTCAGTATCAATGGGCTCCTTGCCTAACGAAGCTATAGTTATTTCTGATGCTTTGAAGCTGCCCGAAGAGAAAAAAGAAATTGGCGGTAGTGCTCTCCCCATTTCTAGTTCCACCGAGAAACCAACTATGGAACCAAAGAGTGAATCAGCAGGTGTACCAATTAATATGGGAACAACAAGTACACCACCTACATCTGTGACTGGTTCCTCTGCCACTCTACCCATTGCCTCATCAGGTGCATCAGCTGAAGTGGCTGTTGTAACAGAATCCAATGCAGTTTTTCCTCACTCTATTACCACAACTCTGCCAGGGAGTAGTGGTACTACTGTGAGCACTTGTGCTGCCATGACAACCCAGTTTGTGACTTCTTCCCAGGCCAGCTTGGGGTCCCCACATGTCAGCAGCAATACACCTGTGCCTGTGTTCAATCAAGTTGAAAACAAGGATGCGTCGTTTGGGCAGCCAGATTCTATGCCCTCTGCAGCTGCCGTGGTGGTTTCACCAACCAAAAGTGATCCCACCAGCTCTGCTTTCAGTAGCTCGGCTGTCAGTTTTGGAAAACCAACCTTTGGCCAAACGACCAGCGTGGGCTTTGGACAACCTGCCAGCACGTCCAGTGCTGGATTCGGCTTTGGTCAGCCAACATTTGGTTCGCCATCAGTCTTTGGCCAACCAACTTCGGCTGCACCCTCTGTGCCAAGTGGCAATCCCTTCAGTGGTTCCTCAACTGCCAGCTCATTTTCATTTGGACATCCAGCTGCCAGCAGTGGAATAATGCTTGGGCAATCAAGTGCCCCTGCATTTGGTCAAGACACCACTTATGGTCAAGCTTCTGGTTTTGGATCCAACACACCAGTAAATCTGGCCACTGGATTTGGCTTTCAGCCTTCAGGTAAGAAAGATTTGTTTCCAGCATCCATATAATCATTTTTACAAAATCACAAGAGGCATCTATGGGGTGGAAATGTCAAATACTGAAGGACATTGGTTTTAAGTCAAGAGGGGAAGAGTTCAAGGAGCTGTGCAAGGGAAGTTATTTTTACACACTACCGGGGAGGTTGCAGAATCAGAAATATTAGCAACATTTATGAGTCATTTCTACAGGCAAGTAAATAGGCATGCAATAGAAGGATATGGGGTTTCTGTAGGAAAATTGGATTAGTTAGATTGCATCATAGAAGATACCAAAGGACCTGGTCCTGTGCTATTACAATTCAATGTTTAATATCAGCTGCAAAGTTGGGCTTTTTTTTAGACCTTGTGAAGAATAAATATATATGCAGATATATTTATATCCATTTAATCCCAAACAAAGGTTGGTCTAAGTATGGAATTCATCTTTCCCATTATCTAGCCAGTAAAATGTTGAAGCTACAGGTCATTTTCCCAAACAGGTTGCTATGTTTTTGATGGCATGTGTTTTAATATATGTGAAAACAAGGTGGACAGATGAGGTTAAGATGCAGATCAGCTATGATTTGATTGAACAATTACCAAACTTGAGTATGAGGATTTTTTGTTCCTACCTCATTGGAAAGTTCCACACAAATTCATTATTTCTTGCAAGGAAAACCCTTAACGTTTATATACTGCATGGTCCCAAGGGTAAGACTTTTTTTTCCCACTTTATAAATTGGAAGTGTGGTTGACCATGGAAAAGTCGTGATGTTGTCGTATCTCTGTTGCCCAGTCTTGTGGTAAAAGACCTTGGCTTGGAAGGAGAGTCAAAGAGAACATATTAAATTTCTGGCATGCACATGAAGGATTGTCCATGTAATGAATAAAGTGAAAGTTCAGGTGAATTCCGAGTTGATCAAATTTTTTTTCTGACAAATTCTGAGTCTTGGAATTGTGGAGAAAATTTAATTGTATGACTGAAGGTCTTGTAGATGAAGCTTAAACAATTTAGATATGAGCTGTCTTTGCTTTTGCAGACAGTACCTTTTGGTTACAGTTACTTCTGCCTGGAGGAGATGTCACAGAAGGTTTTGTCATTTTGTAGTGTTGTTGAATGCTAAGGATAGTTGTTGGTTACCTGATTGTTTGAAATGATCACTAGCAATTTTAATAGAAATATTACATGCCCACATCAACTGCTATCTGAATACTGTCTGGCTCATGCTCCAGTGAAACCTCGTTAGAACGCGATTCGTTAATCTGTGGAATTACTTATAGCGCGGGTGTCTGTGGACCACAAACATTGATTTTAGGAGGCCAGGCTAACCGTGGCTAACAGCCACAAACTCAAAAATGGACTCTTATGATGGGCAAGGGTGGGGGAGACCGGCAGTGCGAGTCGGGCGGGCGAGGAAGGGGGGAGACCGGCAGTGCGAGTCGGGCGGGCGAGGAAGGGGGGAGACCGGCAGTGCGAGTCGGGCGGGCGAGGAAGGGGGGAGACCGGCAGTGCGAGTCGGGCGGGCGAGGAAGGGGGGAGACCGGCAGTGCGAGTCGGGCGGGCGAGGAAGGGGGGAGACCGGCAGTGCGAGTCGGGCGGGCGAGGAAGGGGGGAGACCGGCAGTGCGAGTCGGGCGGGCGAGGAAGGGGGGAGACCGGCAGTGCGAGTCGGGCGGGCGAGGAGAGGGGGGGAGACTGGAAGGGGGTGGGGGTGTATGTGGAGTATAAAGGTCTTATAAGGTTTGAGTCACAGTGTTCTGTTTTCCTGCTTTCGGAATCTTGACATGTATGCATCTGTTCCGCGACTCAGCTGTAACACGGTATGAAATCTTGGACCCCAACTACTGCGTTCTAACGAGGTTTTACTGTATTTGTGGGCTAAATCATATTCTAGGGTGTTGAGCCTGAACTGTGATTTTTCCCACTTGTTGAAGGAATTTAGTACTTTCAATAGTAAATCTCCAGCCTCACATGAAATACAAGGTCGGCACAAGAATGAATGTTAGAGGAGGCCATTGGGGTAACCAGGTGGGGCACAGTTCAACAGATCTAAACTTGTTAGGCGGAAGTGCTGGGGGCAGCCTACCTGTCAAGTGGACATAAACCTCCTCCATCTCTCTGATATAGCAGCCAAAAACACTGCTTTATTCAATGGAGAGTCACTACCGGAGGTCCAGACTATTTTTCAATCCTCCATCTACCTGTGTGGTGTTTGAAGATTGGAGGACTGCTTATTCTTTAGACAAATAATTCCAGCCAATTAATTAAGCTTTGGGACAGAGAACATTATCAAAGGACAGTATAAAATTTGATTTAAAAGTTTGAGCATCCAAGACCAGTCAGTACAGATTTAATGGAAAAATCATTTCACTTATTTGAGGAAGCAACAGTTAGTCACTGAGGGCATGCATATGATGAAGTCTGAATGTATTTTTGCGGGTCTTTTGACAACGACCATGGGTAATTGACCACTGTTCTTGTGATTAGCATATTGTTACTTGTGGGAGTTCACAGATCTCCCCACCCCACCCTCCCGACTCGCGCTGCCGGTCTCCCCCTACCCCGCCCGCCCGACTCGCGTTGCCGGAACCCCCCCCCCCCACCCAGTCCGCCCAACTTGCGCTGCCGGTTTCCCCCTTCGCCCACCTGACTCCCGCTGCCAGTCTTCTCCCCCACCCCCCCCCCTTGCCCGCCCGACTCCCGCTGCCGGTCTCCCCTGCCCGCCTCGCGCTGCTGTCTCTCTCCCCATTTGCCAGATTTTGGAGCTTTTCGGATTTTAAATGTCCAGATAAAGGATTGTGTACCTGTATTTGGGTGGCACAGACTTGTGAGCCAAAAAGATCCAATTACTGTCTTTTCTTTCTTTGGCTTGGCTTCGCGGACTGTGCTGCATCTCTAAATTAAATCCTTAAACTAAAAAATACAACATTATAATTGCAATTCTCTTTATGACTGCTGAAGAGAATGGTGATATTGCAAGACAATGTCAATTTTGGTCCAGATAGTACTTATCTTTACTGAGTTCTGAAGACAACTCCTGAGGAACACTGATGCATGAAACAGAGGGGCTGGTTGCACCATGCATCTAGTCTGTTAGTTACAGTACAACTCTGATTAATCAAGATGGTCGGGACCAGACCTATGTTGGATAAACGTTTTTTCGGAGAACTTGTCATTTTTTTAAAAACAGCCCAGTAGCAACAGCAAATCACTTTTAACATTGTTTAAATAAGACAAGGCTTTTTAAGCATTAAAATAATGTTTAATTCTCACCAAGAAAAATGCTCACTGCTGCTGATCACCAACCCCTCCCCACCGAGGCCCAGTTGGTGCCAGGAGCCCGAAGATAATTAAGGATTTTGTAGGATCTGTTTTCAGATATTCGGAGTTGTACTGCATACTGAAGGTGGCAGGCATAACGCTACTTGATCCATTCTCTCAAATAAGTTTGGTGATTCTGAAGGAAAAGTTGAGCTTTGTTTATTTCATTTTACCTTTGTGCTTTTTAATTTCTTTTATTATAAGATAATTTATTTTTGAAAAATATTTCATCTAATTTTGCCGTATGAAATAATTTTTGTTCAGTTTGGGGACAGTCTTTTTCAATCTTTTTATTGGTTTTTAACAAATGCAAAATAGGGCCAGATGTGATATACCCCAGGTTGCTGTGGGAGTGAGGGAAGAGATAGCAGTAGTTATGATCTTTGAGTCTTTTTTGGCCACTGGGGAGGTGCCGGAAGACTGGAGAATGGCAAATGTAGTCCCCTTGTTTAAAAAATGTAATAGGGAGAATCCTAGGAATTATAGATCAGTGAGTCTTACATCAGGGTGTGCAAACTGTTGGAGAGGATTCTAAGGACAGAATCAATGAGCAGTTGGAGAAGTACAGTCTACTCAAAGATAGTCAGCATGGCTTTGTGAAGGGAAGGTTGTGCCTCATGAGCCTAACTGAATTTTTTGATGACTTAACAAAAGAAATTGATGAGGGTAGGGCAATAGATATGGTCTATATGGATTTTAGTAAGGAATTTGTCAAGGTCCCCCATGAGAATGCAAAATAGGGTCATATAGTAGTACTAATAATAAAGTAAATTAATGTCGAGATACAAGTTTCAAATAACAGCAAAGAAGGTACATCTTATTAAATGGAAAAGAGGGAAAGAGGAGAAAAAAACATATTCTTAAAGTAAGAATCAAACCCAACCCTATGAGGGATGCTGACCAAGTTAAGGAGTCCACTACTGATAATAACTATGGGGTCATGAAAGAAAAGACCAAATAATTAATCTACAATTTTTGAAAGTAATTGAGAGAAAGAAAGTTAAGATACATTGCAGTAGTAGAACACCTACATTTTTCTGGAGACAGACATGCCCTCACATCCAACAACCGTTGGGGGGGACAGCACCTTTCCATCTCAGCAAAATGGCCCTTCTAAATGAGAGAAGCAAAAGCCGCGACATGGAATTGTGAAAAGTCAATATTAAATCCACTGGCCCACTCACTCCAAAGATAGCAATGAAAAGACTAGGAGTCGTTAACATTAAGAACTAATGATAAAGGATGAAATAGCCCTTGTCTGAAATTAAAGAAAGAAGGACATAGCCAAAACATATAATACAAAGTACCTTCCTCAGTTATGCATTTATCAAATTTAGAAGAGATGTTAGGATAAAATTTAGCTAAATGAATCTTGGAAAAGTGTGTCCGATGGACTACTTTAAATTGAATTAATGTGATATTGACAGTCAAAAGAGCATTAGCTTACAAGCTCGAACCTCGGAATATGCAGCCTGAGAGTTAATACCTGGGATTTTTTTTAAATAGAAGCATAAAATACTTTATCCGTCTGAGTGTAGAGTGGATTACATTCGGATCTACTTCTCATCAGAAAGACAGGGCATTGTCGTCAGATTACTGGTTTGGAGATTTATCCTGAATTTCAGGATTCTATTGTGCCTGACCTTTTTAAAAGGAATGACACATTAAATAACCTTAATTATTTTAAGCTTCAAAGCTAAGCAGGTTGTAAGCCAATGTTTCATTTAATTGCAATTAAATTCCTGGTCCTTGTTGTCCTGTGAATCAAATGTCTTAAAAAAGCTTTTTTGTTATTCTTAGGTTTTGGTGGTGCTGCGACAGGCAATGTATTTGGTCAACCTTCAAACACCAGCAGCGTATTTGGTCAGGTAAAGGTCCATACGTTTCAAAACACAGCCATATTGAATTGTAGTCAAGCTTGTGCCATCATTTGTGGTGTCGTGAAACTCCAAGATTCCTAAGCAGAAAATAATGGATGCTGGAAATCTAAAAGAAAATAGAAATTAAGAATGCCTGGAACTAGAACATAGAACATTACTGCACAGTACGGGCCATTTGGCCCAGTGTTGAGCCAACCTAAATAAACCTACTCAATAAACTAAACCTTCCCCACCTCACACCTTAGCCTTCTATTTTCTTCTGCATCCATGTTCCTAAGAGTCTTTTAAATGTCCATATTCTACCAGCCTCTGCCAACACTTCTGGCAATGTATTTCAGACACCCACTACTCGCTGTGTAGAAAAACTTATCATTGATATCTCCACTAAACTTTCCTCCCCTCACTTAATACAGATTCCTCTGGTTTTTGCTACTCTCATCCCTGGGGAAAAACTGCTGGCTGTCCATCCAATCTATGCCTCTAATAATCTTAAATATCCCCATTAAGTCACCTCTCATTCTTTGCTCAAAAGAGGAAAGCACTAGCTCTGTTAACCTTGCCTCATAAGACATGTACTACAGTCTGGGCTACATCTTGGTGAATCTCCTTTGCACCCTCTCCTTAATTTCCTGAAATTCAACAACCAGAACAGAACACAATGTTCCAAGTGTGGTGTAACCAGAGTTTTATGGAGTTGCAACATTACCTCATGACTCTTGAACTCAATTCCCAGACAAATGAAGGCAGAATATCCCATCAACCTGTGCGGCAACCTTCAGAGAACAATGGATTTGGAACCCAAGATCTCTCTGTTCTTCCACACTTAAGAATCCTGCCATTAACCAAGTTCTCGGCCTTCAAGTTTGACCTTCCAAAATGCATTACTTCACACTTATCTGATTGAACTCTATCTGCCACAGTGTGGAGATTAAGGAAGAGGATGTTTTGGAACTTCTTAAAAACATCAAGAATGATAAGTTCCTGGGGCCAGATGTGATATACCCCAGGTTGCTGTGGGCGTGAGGGAAGAGATAGCAGTAGTTATGATCTTTGAGTCTTTTTTGGCCACTGGGGAGGTGCCGGAAGACTGGAGAATGGCAAATGTAGTCCCCTTGTTTAAAAAATGTAATAGGGAGAATCCTAGGAATTATAGATCAGTGAGTCTTACATCAGGGTGTGCAAACTGTTGGAGAGGATTCTAAGGACAGAATCAATGAGCAGTTGGAGAAGTACAGTCTACTCAAAGATAGTCAGCATGGCTTTGTGAAGGGAAGGTTGTGCCTCATGAGCCTAATTGAATTTTTTGATGACTTAACAAAAGAAATTGATGAGGGTAGGGCAATAGATATGGTCTATATGGATTTTAGTAAGGAATTTGTCAAGGTCCCCCATGAGAAACTCGTTCAGAAAGTCATGAGGCATGAACCTTGGATGTGTGGATAAAATAAATTGGCTTGCAGGTAGAAAGCAGAGAATAGGAGAGGAAGGAAAGTATTCTGTCTGGAGGTCAGTGACTAGTGGAGTTCCGCAAGGATCAGTTCTGTGACCCCCCTGCTCTTTGTGATTTTTTTTTTAATGTGACTTTGACGAAGAAGCAGAGGGATGGGTCAGTAAGTTTGCAGATAATACAAAGGTTAGAGGAGTTGTGGATGGAGCTGAAAGTTATCGAAGGTTACAAGAAGATATAGACAGGATGCAGAATTTGGCGGAGAAGTGGCAGGTAGAGTTCAATCTACATAAGTGTGAGGTGATGCATTTTGGAAGGACAAAGGAGAAGGCTGAGTACAGGGTTAATGGTCAGTTACTTAAGAGTGTGGATGAACAGAGGGACCTTTGGGTCTAAATCCATGCATCCCTCAAGGTCACTGCACAGGTTAACAGATAGTTAAGAAGGCTTCATGATAGGGGGATTGAGTTCAAGGGTTGAGTGGTCTCTGGTGAGACTACACTTGGAGTATTGTGTTCAATTCTAGTCACCTCATTATAGGAAGAATGTGGAAGCTATGGAGAGGGTGCAAGGAAATTTACTGGGATGTTACCTGGATTAGAAAATAAGTCTTATGAGGCAAGGTTAGCAGAGTTGGAACTTTTCTATTTAGAGTGTAGAAGAATGAGAGGAGACTTGATGAGAGGCATAGATAGGGTGGACAGCCAGCACCTGCTTCCCAAGGAAGGAATAGCAAACACCAGATGCCACGTGTACAAAGTGAAGGAAGGGAAGTTTAGGGGAGACATCAGGGGTAGGTTTTTTTTACGCAGAAAGATGCAGGTGCCTGGCATGCCTTGCTAGGGGTGATGGTGGACACTGAAACAAGGGCATTTAAGAGACTCTTAGACAGGCACATAGATGGAAGAAAAATAGAGGGTTACAGGGTAGGGAAGGTTTAGTTTTTTTAAGGTATTTGTGGGTGGGCACAACATCGAGAGCCGAAGGGCCTGTACTGTGCTATAGTGTTCTATGTTCACACATACAGACGAACAATACATGTTTCTTGCTACATGAAGGAACGGACAACCATAAATCCAGGTCATGGTTTTACCCTAAATGGACACTGTTTTCCTATCACTCACTGATGTGCCAGATAATGAAGAGATCAAATGCAGTGTAGTTAAACACATATGGCTTTTATTAGTAGAAACTCAGTAGTGCAATAATGAATGATAATGGGTGCATACACAGTTATAGTCAAGGGGAGTGCCCTTGGAGGTAGAGATAATCCAGTCCAATGCCAGTAGTGCAGACTAGGCATAGTGAGAGATTGACAGCATGACACAGATTTACCACACTCACTGACATAACATAACATATAACATAACAATTACAGCACGGAAACAGGCCATTAGGCCCTTCTAGTCCGCACCGAACCAAACACCCCTTTCTAATCCCACCTCTCTGCACAATGCCCATAACCCTCCATCTTCTTCTCATCCATATACCTGTTCAACCTTTTCTTAAATAATACAATTGACTCCGCCGCCACTATTTCTCCCGGAAGATCATTCCACACAGCTACCACTCTCTGAGTAAAGAAGTTCCCCCTCATGTTACCTCTAAACCTCTGCCCCTTAATTCTTAACTCATGTCCTCTTGTTTTAAACTTTCCTCCTCTTAACGGAAATAGTCTATCCACATCCATTCTGTCTATCCCTTTCATAATCTTAAATACTTCTATCAAATCCCCTCTCAACCTTCTACGGTCCAAAGAATAAAGACCCAATCTGTCCAATCTCTCCCCATACTCCAGATGCTTAAACCCAGGCGACATTCTGGTAAACCTTCTCTGCACTCTCTCCACTCTGTTTATATCCTTCCTATAATTAGGCGACCAGAACTGCACACAGAACTCCAAATTAGGCCGCACCAACGTCTTATACAATCTCAACATCACCTCCCAACTCCTATATTCCATGCAATGATTGATAAAGGCCAGCATACTAAAAGCCTTCTTCACCGCCCTATTCACGTGAGTTTCTACCTTCAGGGAACGATGTACCGTCACTCCTAAATCTTTCTGCTCTTCTGTATTTCTCAATGCTCTCCCATTTACCACATATGTCCTATTCTGATTCTTCTTACCAAAATGAAGCACCTCACACTTATCAGCATTAAATTCCATCTGCCATTTTTCAGCCCACTTTTCTAAGCAGCCCAAATCCCTCTGCAATCCTTGAAAACCTTCTTCATTATCCACTATTCCACCTATCTTAGTATCGTCTGCATATTTACTAATCCAATTCACCACCCCATCATCTAGATCATTAATGTATATAACGAACAACAATGGGCCCAATACAGATCCTTGAGGCACACCACTGGTCACCGGCCTCCAACCTGACAGACAATTATCCACTACCACTCTCTGGCCTCTCCCTTTCAGCCAATGTTCAATCCATTTGACTATCTCAAAATTTATACCTAAAGACTGCACCTTCCTAACTAACCTTCCATGTGGTACCTTATCGAAGGCCTTACTGAAGTCCATATAGACAACATCCACTGCGCTACCCTCATCCACATTCCTAGTCACCTCTTCAAAAAATTCAATCAGATTGGTCAAACATGACCTTCCTCCCACAAATCCATGTTGAGTGCTCCTGATCAGACCCTGTCTATCCAGATGTTTATAAGTACTATCTCTAAGAATTTTCTCCATTAATTTACCTACCACAGACGTCAAACTTACAGGCCGATAGTTGCCAGGCTTCCTCCTTGAACCCTTTTTAAATAACGGAACCACATGCGCAATGCGCCAATCCTCCGACACTATCCCCATATCTAATGACATTTGAAAAATTACCGCCAGAGCCTCTGCTATTTCCTCCTTCACTTCTCTCAATGTCCTGGGGAAGATCCCGTCTGGTCCCGGAGACTTATCCACCTTTATATTCTTCAAAAGCCTTAAAACTACACCTTTTGTAATCAAGGTGTTACTTTTGTTCTCATGTTAAATAGTGGAGCAAATGATGTAGATGGCCTTACATAACAAATGAAGTGGAATAAAACTATAGCAGTTGTAATAAATAGTGGTATACAGTGATCTCATGGGTGTGGATCTAAGGATGTTGATCAGAATTTTGACAAATGGCAAATAGTTCAAAATGGGATAGCACAGGTTAAAGGGTAGTGTACATGTTCAAAAAAAATTGTAGATCATAGTGACTTTGGTCAGCAGAGGGTGAGAAATTATTCCTCATTTTCCCCCAGTACTAGCATCTGACACTTCTCTGATTTCTTTATTCCAATTTGGCAACTTCATTTACAACTGCAATTGCCCTTTTCTTTAGAGTATCCATCCTGAATCTCTCAGCCCTCTACCTCTTTCCTCTTCCAAGATGTCCTTAAGTTTTCCTGTATTGTTTTCATCTGGGTGTGATTTTTTTTTGTTGGAGAAACTCCAGTTAAGTATCTTTGGGCAATTGGTACCTTTTAGGTACTACATAAATTTTGTGTTAGTTTGTCACTGTTTCTTGATTCTGCAGGTTTCCAAGGGAGCAATTTTTGGCTCTTCAGGTGGCTTCTTTAGTGGACTGGGAGGAAAGCCAAGCCAAGATGCAGCCACTAAAAATCCATTTGGACAGATGAATTTTGGAACTGTTGAATCTCAAAGTGAGTGTATTTTGTTTTGTTTTGGGGATGTTCATGATTTTTGGAAGTGTTGTAGTATTCACAACTTGTGTATTATTTCAATCACCTTGTGTGCTGTCTTCTTTTTTCTTTGGCTTGGCTTCGCGGACGAAGATTTATGAAGGGGGTAAAAAGTCCACGTCAGCTGCAGGCTCGTTTGTGGCTGACAAGTCCGATGCGGGACAGGCAGACACGATTGCAGCGGTTGCAGGGGAAAATTGGTTGGTTGGGGTTGGGTGTTGGGTTTTTCCTCCTTTGCCTTTTGTCAGTGAGGTAGGCTCTGCGGTCTTCTTCAAAGGAGGTTGCTGCCCGCCAAACTGTGAGGCGCCAAGATGCACGGTTTGAGGCGATATCAGCCCACTGGCGGTGGTCAATGTGGCAGGCACCAAGAGATTTCTTTAGGCAGTCCTTGTACCTTTTCTTTGGTGCACCTCTGTCACGGTGGCCAGTGGAGAGCTCGCCATATAACACGATCTTGGGAAGGCGATGGTCCTCCATTCTGGAGACGTGACCCACCCAGCGCAGCTGGATCTTCAGCAGCGTGGACTCGATGCTGTCGACCTCTGCCATCTCGAGTACTTCGACGTTAGGGATGTAAGCGCTCCAATGGATGTTGAGGATGGAGCGGAGACAACGCTGGTGGAAGCGTTCTAGGAGCCGTAGGTGGTGCCGGTAGAGGACCCATGATTCGGAGCCGAACAGGAGTGTGGGTATGACAACGGCTCTGTATACGCTTATCTTTGTGAGGTTTTTCAGTTGGTTGTTTTTCCAGACTCTTTTGTGTAGTCTTCCAAAGGCGCTATTTGCCTTGGCGAGTCTGTTGTCTATCTCATTGTCGATCCTTGCATCTGATGAAATGGTGCAGCCGAGATAGGTAAACTGGTTGACCGTTTTGAGTTTTGTGTGCCCGATGGAGATGTGGGGGGGCTGGTAATCATGGTGGGGAGCTGGCTGATGGAGGACCTCAGTTTTCTTCAGGCTGACTTCCAAGCCAAACATTTTGGCAGTTTCCGCAAAGCAGGACGTCAAGCGCTGAAGAGCTGGCTCTGAATGGGCAACTAAAGCGGCATCATCTGCAAAGAGTAGTTCACGGACAAGTTTCTCTTGTGTCTTGGTGTGAGCTTGCAGGCGCCTCAGATTGAAGAGACTGCCATCCGTGCGGTACCAGATGTAAACAGCGTCTTCATTGTTGGGGTCTTTCATGGCTTGGTTCAGCATCATGCTGAAGAAGATTGAAAAGAGGGTTGGTGCCAGAACACAGCCTTGCTTCACGCCATTGTTAATGGAGAAGGGTTCAGAGAGCTCATTGCTGTATCTGACCCGACCTTGTTGGTTTTCGTGCAGTTGGATAATCATGTTGAGGAACTTTGGGGGACATCCGAGGCGCTCTAGTATTTGCCAAAGCCCTTTCCTGCTCACGGTGTCGAAGGCTTTGGTGAGGTCAACAAAGGTGATGTAGAGTCCTTTGTTTTGTTCTCTGCACTTTTCTTGGAGCTGTCTGAGGGCAAAGACCATGTCAGTGGTTCCTCTGTTTGCGCGAAAGCCGCACTGTGATTCTGGGAGAATATTCTTGGCGACACTAGGTATTATTCTATTTAGTAGAATCCTAGCGAAGATTTTGCCTGCAATGGAGAGCAACGTGATTCCCCTGTAGTTTGAGCAGTCTGATTTCTCGCCTTTGTTTTTGTACAGGGTGATGATGGTGGCATCACGAAGATCCTGAGGCAGTTTACCTGTACACTTTCAATAATGTACTTGAGAGCTTATTGTTGGCTTATGAAGGCAGTGACAGGAAATGGGTTCTCTTTCACACAAATTTAGACTGACAATTTTGAAAGACAAACTGTTTTATAAGAAGATCCAGAGTGACAGATTGGTCTTCACAGCGTAATCTCAGTGTTCAATTCCTTCCTCCAGCCATCATTTAAACTGGCAGCTCACATGCTGCTATATTGTTGGAGGTGCCATCTTTCAGATGAAACTTTAAACACATCCCTTAACACAGCAAACTGGCGCGGTTGAAAGCTGGAGCAGTACAAGACCAACAGCTCTGAATTGGCACTGGCCAAGTTGCCCAGCTAACAGATCAATAACAGGCTGGGAAAGAAGGGTATTTACACGCAAGAATGTTCCCACCCGCTATTATTCATGCGGCTGATGTCAGCCAATCAAACAAATTCCAACTGTATAAAAGGAGCCTTTCCAGCCTTAATAAATCTCAGAGCTTAACCTCCCACACTGTAAGTGTGTGTGTTTCTTTATTAAAACGTATATTTTCCAATTTATTTGTTGCTATAAGCTGTTTTGGTTGTTTTTAATTTTGTTTTATTCTGTCCCTCTTATTCTGGATGTTTCTGAATATATCTAATTAAATATATTGGTAACAGCAGGAATCTGGGCTAAATCATTTTTACCAGAGGTACTATATAAATAATAAATTGTGGGTTGATCAGGACCTCATCATATTATCCATTCCCAAAAGTTCAACACCCTTCCCATTTTTTTAATGCTTTGTATTTTCCTTTCAAATAATTTATTTTTCTGCTGAAGTTATTGTTACTGCCTAACAAAATCTTCATTTTTGTTGAGGTGAATTTGGTGATATGTATGACTGGGGGAGTATAACCTTGTTGGAGATGACCTTGCTTTTGCACTTTTGAGGTCAAATGTGCATGGTGTACCATGAATGATCTCACCAGCACCCTGTACAACTGAAACAAAATATTCCTTTTAAACTCAAACTCCATTGACATTTGCCTTCTTATTGAAACTGTCCACTAATCTTTGTGATTCATGCAGGAGAAAACTGAAGTCCCTCTGAATTTTACACTTTTTCAGTCTCATTTCACTAGGATTCTAATTTGCCATTTGATGCTTCTTACCAAAGTGCATGACCACGCACTTCCTCAAATTAAACTCCAATGGAATTTTGAAAGATGACATCTAGTGCATCTATTATATCTATACCCACTTCTTTCAATATCCTAGGATATTGATTATTAGATTCTGGGGATTTTTCAGCTTGTCTTTCTCTTATATTCTCTAAAACTTTTTTTTAAAACTGATATTGTGCTTCCAATCTATTCAAAAACCCCAGTGGTTTGATATACTATATATTTCAGCATGTAAGTCGAGTTGTGAAATCCAAAAAAACCTCAAAAAATGGGGGACGACTATACGCTGGATATACTTTTGAGATCTTAAATTCAGCTCAAATCCATTCCGTGCTGATCCATTGTATAAGACCACCCATGAAGAGCAGATTCAGCGTACACGTCAACCCATTAAAAACGAAATAAAAAACCGAGACGAGTGTGACAGATTTTCACTGAGATTTTTATTGAGAACAACGCAATTAGCACCCTTCAAAATCTCTCTCATTGTGTGAAAGGAACACATTTAGAACCCTTCAAAAGATGGCAGCAAGCACTGTTTAAACCGTCATCATATGGATCCCAGTCTGGATCTAATGAAGTGGCTTCAGCTTCGTGGTCAGTGTTCCACAATAAATCATCTTCCGTGCCATCAATGGCACAAGAGATATCGTACTTTTTAAATGATTTTATCACTTTCTCTACTTTAACTTTGTCCCATGTCTTGAACACGAAGTTGCATAGCACATCAAGTGATGCAGCACGAATTGCTCCACCTTTTGTAAACACTTTCTTGCACTCGACAGCCATGTATTCCATTCCTCGTGCACATGGTCTTTGAATGGCTTGTTTAAGCAGACATCGAGAGGATGTAATATAGATGCCAAACCACCTGGGATAACCACCATGTATATGTTATATAATGCTAATCTACTTTTAGTGTTCTCAGTTAAGTGGCTACAAAACCTATCTCAGGCCAGCAAACTCTGTTCTTTGCATAAACCGCCTGGTGCCTGTTCCACACACTGTCTGCCCATAGTTTTACAATATTTTCAGCAATCCAGCCTTTTTCATGAAAATGTACAAAAATACTTGCAGGGAATTTCATTTTTGGTTTAATTTTGCATTTGAAGATTACCATGGATCTTAACTTTGTCTCATTTGCTGTGCACGATAACACCACGATAAACCTGGTCTTTTTATGGCCTGTACTTCTGGTTTGAATAGTTTTAACACCTTTCCATTTCACTGTTCTATTGCCTATCATGTCAAAATTCATGAGGGTTTCATTCACATTTCTGATATTTGCCAATGCAAACTGATGTTTCTGCTAGTTCCGTACAATAAACTGGTGAAAACTTACAACTTTACGATCAAGATCTTTTGGTAGTTTCTGTGCAATTTTTGTTTTTGGTGTAATACCAGATTTTTTTTGTTCATGAACTGATTGCACCAGCCTACTGTAGCCTCAAAATCATCATTAAGGTCTTGGTGCAACTTGGCCCACTGCAGTGCAAATGTTCTCATTTTATTTCGGGTGACAACGTTCCAATCTCGCCTCTATTCGCGTACCCATTCTGCATCGTGATTTTCCAACTCTGGGCAATGGCTGATTTCTTTTCTCAAAGAACATTGCCTTTGTGGTATGTTTCTTGAAGTCTCTTCTTTCTTCCTTCAACCCCTTACCAACTTTACATGCACATTAAATTTTCTCGCAGCTTAATTGGTTTTCTTGGCCATTTCTATCACTTTCAACTTAAAACTCACTTCATAGTTTCGTTGTGTGCTGCCTTGTGTCGATGGACCCTCCATGATAGCAATAATCTCCAGCCAGAGCCCAGCAGATCAATCTGCACAATCTATGGGGACCGATGTATAACCGGTCAATGCACCGTCTCTGGTGCCAGTCAATGGGACACCTCAGGCAGCCAGAAAATGGGGGTTGACTTATATGCCAGATATGCCATAAAACCCTTAAAATGAGCCTGAAAAAGGGAGGTTCAATCTATTTGCCAGTCGACATACGCCAAAATATACGGTAATTTTGTTAGTTCCTGTCATTCTTGCACTCCATTTCACTTACCAGTTTACGCATTCTCTTTACCAGGTTCACTGGTGAATTTATTGTTTCACCACTTAAATTTTTTTTGATGGGATGCATAATGGGAGAGTGATGCCATCTGAGTTTTATTTGTAACTCTGTTGAAGTATCTATGTTTTTACAGGTGCGCCCAATCTGTTTGGGAACAGTGGTGCTAAGGCATTTGGATTCAGCAGTGCCTCTTTTGGAACAGATCAGAAGTCTCCAGGCTCATTCAGTGCTGGTTCCAGTGTTGCCAGCCAAGGATTTGGGTCCTTTTCCACTCCAACAAAACCTGCAGGTGATTCAAGATTCAATTTATTGTCATTGTAATAAAACAGTGTCCCATTACATGAAATTCCTTTTTGCCTGCTGCAAGGCAGACAGATTTGCCACCAGCAGAAATTGCCTAGCGCCTCTTACATTTACTGTCAGAGAAAGAGAAGCAAAAAAGAGTCACCGAGTGTCTGTAGATTTGCCTTCAGCACGTCCGCAGCCACCCAGAGTCCAGTCCAAACCATTAGCGACCCAAGCTCCAGATCTGAACCTCTAACACGGTCAGAGACCCTTCAGCGACCTTGGAACCCCCTCACATCCCGGTTCCAATACCAATCCACTGGCCAGTTCAAGCCAGTCTCCAACAGTCCGCAGCCCGGTGCGAGTTTCCTAACAGCTTCTCCTTCTCAGATGAGGGTGGATCTTACCGTCCTCTGGTGCCCTGCTCCAGTCCTCCAGAGTCTGCAACCCCTCATGGCTGCTGCCAATTAACAGGCATCACGTTCTTGCGCACAGACCCCGAGGTCGCAGGATCTCAAATAAAACCACAGTCGGCTCCCTCATTTCAAGCCTTTGTGGAGCCGATGGCAGTCAACTGGGTGGCTCTATTAGAACAGTGTTTAGCAACATGGTGGCATCTTTGAAAAGGATCATTGATGGCAGATGTAGCTAAATGTTTGGGAATGCAATGAAGGAAATTTAGGGGCAGGAATGTATTAGATTGCTGCAGCTCAAATTGAAGCCCCATTTTAAAGAAATGTTCTTGGTGATGGTGATGGATTGATTAATTCTTAGATAATGCCTATGATGGAATTCTAATTATAATCAGGTATTTAAATTAATAAAATCTTGTAGTTGATAGAAAATAAATCTTCAAAATACCAAAGAGATAGTTGAAATATTTGATATTCTAGATCAGGGGTCCCCAAATATTTTAGACAATTGAGACCTCTTCATGGAATATTTGATCCCTCATTGACCCCGCCCCTCAGGTATAGAATCTGAGCGCTGGACAGGGAGGTGGGCGTTGTATGGGGGGGCGGCGGTGGATGGTGTGGAGGTGGGGTGGCAGCAGGGGCGCTAACATAGGTACTGTATATACGCGAGTAATAGTCAATCCCGTGTTAAAGTTAACTCCCTTATATTTGGCTTCAACCACACACCTACCCATTCTCCTGACATTCCAACCATGGATCCTTGCCCCCTGATGCCTGCCCACCTAATCTCCCGACCGCAGATCCATGCCCTGATGCCCGCCCATCCAAACACCCAACCGCATTTCCTTGCCCCGGCGCTTGCCGATCTGAACTCCCAACCGCGGATCCTCATCCTGACGCCAGCTGAACTACAGATCCCCTAACCATGAACATATCATCAGGTCCCGGCCATTCAATCTCCCAACGCCTTGAACATCGCAGGTAGTCATGAGGTCAAAAATGTGACCCATCTAAAAGTCAAACCCCCCCTCCCTTCCCCACACCCCCAAAAGTGGTCCGAAAAATTTGACGATTACACATGTATAAAACATTGAAAGCATACCTCTTTCCGTCCTCCTATTCTCTCTAAATTAATTCAAAGGCCGAAATCAATTACAACATAGAAGCTACCAAAGCCCGCTCATTTGACTTCCCCAGTGTTATCGAATCCCCTCCCCAGGTCAACATTGACTACTTTGGAGAGTCCTATTCTAGATCCTATTTCTTTCTTCCTTTCACACTTTTCTCTTGCCCTCTTATTGTCATCCATAACTCACACCCACCCCTTCATCCTATACTTGTGCCAGAACACATTGTATTGCATGCCATTCCTGCCATCGCTATTTTGTGAGTGAGTTTGGTGATTGGTTGATTTCTCCATTATGACATCTCTCTCTTCTATTCTCAGGTAGTTTTGGTGCTGCTCCAGTGTTTGGTAGTCCTCCGGCCTTTGGGGGAGCCCCAACCTTTGGTGGATCACCAGCTTTTGGTGGGGCACCAGCTTTTTCATCTCCATTGGGTTCTTCAGGAGGCAAGGTATTCGGGGAAGGAACAGCTGCTGCCAGTGCTGGAGGATTTGGGTGAGCATCAGCCATTTTTGAATGTTGCAGAGCAGATAGTGAAAGGATATGCATGTGCTCTCTGAGTGACGTGTCTAATATGTAAACATAGTTCTATCTAAAGTTCTCATGACAAAAATAGAAATCAAGGAGAAATGTATTTTCTATTTTATGCACTGATCAGCTTCTGCATTATAAATCAGTAATCACTTGTTATTTTTCCTTTTTCACTTTGTCTTCAGTTATATTCACCTTGTGCACTTGGCCTTTCTCATTTTATCTTGATCTCATATCCATTAAATACTAACCATCAAACTTCTCCCAAGTCAGAAATTATAAATAGTTCTGTCATCTTGGAAACTATTCCATTCTCTTTTGTACCAACTACTATCCATAAAAAAAGCCACTCGGAGGCTGTAGGCTCTTTACTGTGACACATTAGGATAAATTCTTAAATGAAGTCCAGATGAGTTTTCTAACAGTTTATTAATTAACACAAAAAGACTTTAAATGTCCGTGGTAACATTCTTGAACTTGGTAACGGTAGCGTTCCTGATAATATCACGATGTGCTTGCTAACAATAATAGGCAATGTCTAACATAATGGTAAACAGAAAATATTGGAGCCATTTTGGTCAGCGCAGGCTAACTAACTTCTCCAACCCTGTGCATGCACCAACCCAAGTCAATAGCGCATGTGCACTGGAAAATACCAGTGAAAAACAAAATAAAAAAACCGAGTGTGACAGATTTTCACAATCTCACAATTTTCACAATCTCAGCATCCGGACGCCTGGACGCCGATGCCTACAGCCTAACTGACAATAGTCTTACACCAGCCCCTAATTATGTTTCAAATAATAAATACACAATTATAAATAACAATCAAATACAGTAAATTCTGATATTATGTAGCTCTTTCTTCATTCTTCATAGGCCAGAGGTTACCATCACAGGGCCTTGAAAAGAGTGATCTTTACCACCATTCCAGACCAATAAAGTCTGTAAAGTGGACAAGGGGAAAGGTCCAAAAAACATCAAAAATAAAGTCAGCCAGTTTTTGGGTTTCTTCCAGTCACAGCATTATATCATTATATAAGGAAATGTGACATACCTGTTGCCCTTTAACAATATCATATTACTTTTAGCAGTTTTGTCAAGAAAAGTATTTCAAGAACACTGTCTCCATTTGCGTTCCCAATGTGTATTGGAATATTCATTGTGCTTCTGCAGGTTGAAGCACTCAGACACACAGAATCCATTTGATCCATCAATTACATTATAAATCAGCTTTGACTTCACAGCACTGTTCTGGCCCATTACTTCAGAATTTTTGATCCATTGCAAGACCAATCCCATAATGTAAATATTGTAGGTTACTGGAATGTGGTACATAGAACTGCAACTCCCTTGCACTTTATAGTCAAAAATGACTGGACATTCTTTCAGTGCATATCGCAGAAGATCCTCTCTGATTATTACCACAGGCACCCCAGCTCATCCAACATTTTTCTGAGCACCAGCAAAAATCCAACCAAACTTCATTACATCCACTAGCTATGAAAGAAAACTTGATGACATGTCACAGTTCTCTTTTATGTCTGGGATAAAGGGGAATTCCACACCATGAACAGACTCATTTGCACAGTAGTAAACATAATAGGCATTTAGGTTCAAATTCCATATGCTTGGATTAAGAATAGTTCTGTACAGCATCTGGATTACAGGGAGAGATTAAGGAGACTGGGACTTTTTTCATTGGAACGTGGACGACTGAGAGGGGACTTGATAGAGGTATTTAAAATTATGAAAGGAATAGATAAACTAGACATAAATAGACTCTTTCCCCTGAGGGTGTGGGAGGTTGGAACAAGAGGGCATGAGTTAAGGGTAAGGGGGCAAAACTTTAGGAGAAATATTAGAGGTGTCTTTTTTACTCAGCGAGTGGTGGCAGAATGGAATGATCTTCCGAATGAGATAATTGCGGCAGAGTCCCTTCTGTCATTTAAGAGAAGGTTGGATGTGTACATGGAGGTGAGGGGGTTAGAGGGTTATGGGCGGAGAACAGGAGGGTTGAGCTAGTGGAGTTGTTCTATTGAACCGGTGTGGACTTGAAGGGCCGACATGGCCTGTTTCCGCTCTGTAAACGGTTATATGGTAAGCATCCAGCTTGGGGTGCACAATATTCACTTTTCCAAATCTCTCTGCTTCTTTGGCTGCATTGGTAGACCAGACTCCAGTAACCACTTAATCTGCACTCCTCCCTTCTTTTAATCTAATAAGATTTAAAGGGACAGCACTGAAATGTCCCAATCCACCTCCCTGGAGAAAGATCATTTTGTAGTTTTCAGGAATTTTTAGTAATTCTTTGAGGTCATTTTCTGCAGTGTTGACAATTTTGATGAAGTCTGCCAATCTATGGCTCATTTCCAGAACACTTATTCCAAGCCCCTCTGTAATCAAACCGCTCTTTCTGTGAGTATAAATCCTGGTGAATAACCACAACTTATTTCAAAGGGTACTTAACAGGAAGGGACTTTCTGTCTCTGATCACTCTTCCAAACTCAATAACTGACTCCATTTGGATGACTGCTGGTTCAATAAATTTATCAATAACTGATTCCCTTGTGGGAACATGAGGTAGTGAATGCTTTGTGTATTCTTATTTACTCCAGAGGATGGATCAACCAAGCGCCTTATGTTTTGGAACATGAGTTACGTGATAAATGGTGTAATGGGTGCCATCAGCTGGCACATGTAAAATAAAACAGCAAATAAAGTTTCCAAAGCTCTTTCACAATTCTCAGTACCATTTTCACCCTTTAACCTTCTACAATTCATTCGCACATACCAGTTCGTGAGCATGTCCACAAATTTGACTAGTCTGGGCACCACAGTCTGTATGCTTCCATTTCTGCTTTGAAAAATTGGATGTGGGATTGTGTAAATGAAAACATTTGTTTATCCATGATATGGTCACTTCCATTGAAAAGAAATTGAATACCCTCTTCCTTCTGCAATCTCTGAATATTCTGAATAAGGAATCTGTATGCATTGTACCAAGGTAGGAAGACATCTTCTTTAAACCGTAAATTTTCTGCTCTTACAACAGAGGAATTAATAAGGTACAGCCTCACTGCATCTCCACCATAGGTGTTAACAATGTGAATTGGATCTGGGTAATTCTTCTTACATTTGCTCATTTTCTGGCCATGGTTATTATGTAGTAACAGGTAACCAACAGTTCCATAACCTTCCATACAAGCTTGATGCAGTTGAACAGATGTTGCCATTCCAAAGTTTGTGGGTTTGAAGCATCTGTCTACCTTGGCCTTCCTACTTACGAAGATCCTGAACCCAACACATCCATTCCTGGAGTTTTTGTTTCTCATATCGTTTGAATGACTCAGGAAACGATGTTTCAATTGAATTCAGTTTTTCTTTTGTTACTTTCTCTAGTTCTTTTTATCACTCGAAAGGCCAACATGGCCTGTTTCCGCTCCGTAAATGGTTATATGGTTATAGGCCTTCATCATTTGAAAACTTATTTTATCATATTCATCAACATTTTTTCTCATCTCTGCACTCTGTGCAAGGCTTACCTCATAATTCTGTTTCTATTCCAAAGTTATACCTTCCTGGACAGCGAGCTCTTGTTTTACAGCTCGCATTGCAGCATCCACATCTTTCTGGCTGTATTTTAAAACTTCAACAAGTTTCCTTCTTCAGGAATAGTAGATGCAAAACCGGCTATTAGATCATTGAGAATAGATTGAGCATCAGGGATTAAAGAAGCCACATCCACCATTTCATGATTAGGATGAGGAAGAACAGATCCAGCTTCAAGATCCATAATGCTCCTAGTTGTTGGAACTTTCAGATCAGACTTAGTGTCCAAAGGATTAACTAACACCTTCACAGGACTTTCCTTTAAAGGAACTCCAATGCAATAATGGCTGTAACCAGTTTGGCAGATTTTGAGACTAAATCCAAGAACTGCTTATCTTCTCTTGAAAGTTCTTGGTTGTCACTGAGGCACTCAGGAAAGTAATTCCTGAACTGCTGTTCCCACAGCTCAAGTTTTGCAACTGATATCCTGTTGACACCTGTCACTGACTGCCCCTGAGCATTATCATTTTTTTTCCTCCTAATGGTCCATTAAACATCCAACCAAGCATGGTTTTAACAACGTAAGGTCCATCTCCCACACTGTATTAGTGGTTCCAGAGCCTTTGGTATATCTGAGCCAATCAGCAACCCTATCTCAGAGCCGATTTCAGGTAGATGAACATTCCTGAGATGAGACCACCACTCGATATTTTGATGTGTGATGTTTCCTTTGTGCACAGGCATAGTCTTCTGATGTATGTGCCTGGGAGATCACAAAACTAGCTGCTGTCCAGCCCAGCAACCGGTAGGCCTGAAACAATGCTGGTTTCAATGACCTTCCTTTGACCCATAGTTCTCAATAAAATTCTTGACCTTCTTCCCTGAAGATTAGCCTTATTCATTGTGCAAAATGATGCAGTGCTATCTGAGACAAGAAATGCACAAGTATGAACTTCCTGGCCATGACTTGTCCAGAAACTATTGAGAGTTTGCAGTGGTCTTCATGAAGACCATTTGTCAGAATAGAGGCTACAGCACTGTTTTCAGCTGATTCCTTTCTTTCTCTTTGCTCCTTTTCCTCTTCTTTCCTTTGTGGACGTGCAGCATCTGGGATGCTTTAAACCGCATATGTTGTAGCTGAGTCACTTCCTGCAGTTTTTGCTGATGTGTCCTTTACACAGAGAGACAAAACATACTCCATTTTCTATAACAATTACAATATGGAAACAGGCCATCTTGGCCCCTCTAGTCCATATCGATTCAAGTGATCTCCTCTAGTCCCACTTACCTTCACTCTGCCTAAAACCCTCTAATCCCTTCACATCCATGTGCCTATCCAACTTTTCCTTAAATGACAAAATTGACCTTGCTTCAACCACCTCTTTCAGAAAGTCATTCCACTCAATCACCACTCTCTTGAGTGAAGAAGTTCCCTCTCATGTTATGTGCCTTCTTTTCCAAATGTGGACACATCTCCAAAGCATATCCACCTCCACAGAACAAAGAGCTCTTCACAGAAGGCAAAATCTCCTTTTTCTTAGTTCCTCCATCATTTTCCTTATCTGCAACTGTCACAGTGGTGTCAAAAGTACTTCCTTTTATTTTTGGATGATGCAGTGACTTAGACCTCCCCACATTTCTGCTCACTCTTGGAGTGTCTTTAATATCTCCAAATACTGGCTCTGTTGCAGTCCTCACTTACTTTTCAAGGAAATCCACAATATCCTTAAAGGGAGCTCTTTGATTATGTTTTTTTCTGGAAATAACAGAAAGAGCCAGTGCCAGGCTACTTTGTGCCCCAGGCAAGGCCCACTACTCGCACCCCCAACTTTGATTTTCAAAACAGATGTTTTGTAGAAAAAATGAAAAGCACAAAACTTGAAACTAATAAATTTATTTTCAATTGCAAGAATAAGAAATACATCAATCTTTGATGTATATCACAAAATTCTGTAGACATCATGGTTGAAATAAAAACACAAAATGCTGGAGAAGCTCAGCAGGTCAGTGTTCTTTATGTAGCAAAGGTAAAAATGTAGAACCAATGAGCTCGTCATCAAATTATGAGAAAATGCCGGCAACCGTCTGAACAAAACAGTGGGGGTGGGGGGAGAGTGGCAAGGCAGGAGATGATAGGTGGAGAAAGGAAGGAGGGGACAGCAGCAATGAGGGGAAGGGGGTGGCTGGGCTGTGTGGGTAAAAGAACTGGAAGGACAGGAAATGGGAGGAGGGGGAAGAAGGGAAGAAAGGCAAGCAGGTTTAATGGAAAGCAGTAAAATCAATGTTCATCCTTCTCAAATACAAAATAAAATATTTTGGCGCACAAATCATTTTGAACTAAAGGGCACTCGGTAGAATGCATACCTGCTCTAAGGGCAACACAGCATTAAAACCTTTCCCTTCACACACCTTTCCAGTGATGGAGAACTTGCTCTCAGATGGTCAGTTGAATCAATAGCAAAACATGTTAATGGAAAAAGAAATGAGGAAGGAAGGTGATGCTGTTAAAATGAAATGAAGAGAGTGGGAAAGCACTTGATTTGAGCAGAAGCTTCACTGCCAAGCATTCGGGCTAAATACCCCCTATCTTTGCTGTAACTTCAATGTAACTCAATAAACCTATAAATGATATACCACTGAGGGCAAGGGCACTTGCACCCTCCCCACCCCTCCCTCGGGGAGCTGCTATCCCATTGCCTGCCCTCCCTGGGCAGCACCTCGATCACCCTGATCGCTGCACTAAGCGAATGCTGCCTGGGCCGAGGAGCGGAGCATCCTAGTCTGAGAGGCAATTTCAAACCAGAGCCCAGCAGTGAAAATGTAATGGGGGTATAGGGCATAGAGAGGGAGGGAGTCGCCTGGCCCCAAGGACCAAACTGTTACGCTTGTGCCCAGTGCGGAAACATACAGACCCCTGGATGCCTCAAAGTCCAAAGCCAGACTGTCCAGTCAACTGACTGCGGCCTTCTGTGGTTTGTGCTCTAGGAAGCTGCCTAGTTTGCCTAATGGTAGCGCCAGCCCTAATAACAGACCACAGTTCTCCAAATATCCCACCAGTAGGGCAACTTCCTTATGATGACTAGCATATTAGTAGGCATGTTAAGCTCATGCGTGTAGTTGATATCTTCCATGGCATTACACATCCTCTTAGAAAAAAGGCTGCTTTGGGAGGATTTCTCCATGTGTATGCATGCCTTGTAACTGTGGTACAAAACAATCTGTCTTAACATTAAATGCTTTCTTTTCTTGTTATCCTTTCTCAAGATATGATTCCATATCATCAGATACTGCAGATAGGTTATTTTGAACACTGGATCTCTTTGAGGCTCTTATTACTCTCACAATGTTTGTTTCCAGCTCCAGCTGCTCTTTTTTCCTCCTTATCTGGCTCTTTCGCTGCTGGCTCCTTAGCTGCTGCTCATCCTCTTCCAAAGCATGTGAAGCGATTTTTGTCATATAACAAGAGCAGCCACTTCAGCCTTTATATGTTTAGATGCAGTACTGGAAACTCTGGAGCTTGATACAAAAGAACTTTGTTTGCTTATCCTTCTTCCAACATTTGACACACTGTTGCCTGGTTGCATTTCATCCTGCATGTCAGATACTTGACTCTCTCCAGTTGGAATACCACATCCTTTGTATCTTCATCCTCTTCACCACCATTTTCTGACACATCTTCAGCCATTTCCAAGTTGCTGATTTTAAATTCAGTCGGTCTTCTGCAGTGGTTTTAATTACGCCTCAGCGGCGATGGACATTTTACGCGTCTCCATCCAACCATCTGCTGAGCTCGAGCACCAAGCATGCACAACACGAACACAAAATCAACAATCCCCAATGGATAAGCGGTAGCACCTCCAAACTGTGTTCAAACTAAATAAATACACAGAAGAAATCCACAAAAGTAATCCTACCGCTTCTGATGCCTGTGATGCGCTGCTATCAACAAGTCAGTTTCCATGATGGCAGCAGTTAATGATATCACTGTGATTCTCAGCAAATGACTCTGCCAACATGTTTGTAGGATGTTCCGTTCTAGGATTAGAAGCCCTGGTGTCTTCTTTGGATGATGCTCGGACTGATGTAGGCAGATTGCTGTCAACGACCTGCGCTCTGCATTTCCAGCGTGGCCGCCATGTTGCTTTCAGTATCGCTCCAAACCAAAGAGGGATGTTCCAACAATGTCAAATTCAGTCCTTTTCAATATTTTCTGTGGACTAAATGTACCAACTACTATCCATAAAAAAAAAAGCCGTTCGGAGGCTAAGTAGGCTCTTTATGTGACATATTAGAATAAATTCTTAAAGTCCAGATACGATTTATTAATTAACACAGTAAAACTCATCCACTGTCTATCCCACCATTCTGGTCAACATGGGCTAACTAACCACTCCAACCCCACGTAACCCCTGCACATGCACTCTGGAAGATACCGAACACATGCAGCCTTTGGACCCTGGGACGTTGCCAAAATGACAATGGTAAACAACGAGTCTTTGGCACTTAGCTAACACCTTTAAAACTCTCATCATTTCCTGCTCTCCAAAAAAACATAACTAAAATAACTTTCCTCTCAATGATCATACCGACTCCCAATCCACTGTGATACATTTTACAAGACAAATGTGATCATCAAATCCATCTCTTCTTGGTACAGTGCATCTTTTGTACATGATCATCTCCCAGCCTCATTTTCCCCTCCACCTCATCAGGTGAGAGAAGGTAAAAGGCCAACTTAAAGCACACTCCATGATTCCTTTCCTGTCAGGAGTAAGTCCAGTGAGTGACAGAACATCATAGAACATTTATATATTGTAATTCTCAAGATGGTTTTTCCCTAAGAACTTGCATCCTTAAACCAAACATAGATGTAAACTGTTCCAGAATTAAGGGAGACTAGCATTTGACATCATCTAGCACAAGACAAACTGATTGAAGGTGATCTGGGAAAGATTTATAGTGGTTGACATGAAGTCTTGTTTGTGGGTAATCATCTTGGTTATAGACATCATTACAGGAATTCTTCAGAGCAGTATGCTTGACTTGACCATTTTCGCTGCTTCAATTACCTTTCCACTAGCAATTAAACTAAAAAATTGAATTAGAACCATAGAACACTACGACCCTTCTAGTTTGTGTCAAACTATTATTCTGCCTAGACCCACTGACCTGGACCATATCCTTCCCTCTATACCCCTCTCATCCATGTACCTGCCCAAATTTTTCTTAAATGTCAAAACTAAGCAAGCATTTACCAATTCAGCTGGCAGCTCATTCCACACTCCCACCACTCTGCATGAAATTCCCTCTAATGTTCCCTTTAAACTTTAATCCTTTTACCCTGAACTTTTGTTCTCTAGTTTTTATCTCTCCTAACCTCAATAGAAAATGTCTGCTTGAATTTACTGTCTTTTTCCATCATTATGTATGCAATAATTGCACTGTTGTCAGCTGGAGTATGGGATGTACCATCCAGCAATTCCATCTCCACTATTTCAAAGGCTAAGGAGGCACAGCATTTCCTTAAGTCCCAAGTAACTCCCAGTAGAAGGACATGAGAATGCATAGAAAGATAGATCAAAAATGCTTCTGCCTCAAATGGTTCTGAGAATGACATATGGCTGGACAAGAATATTAATCATTGTTACTGAGGCAAAATCCCAGAATTCAATCAAGACCAGTGGGCATGGACCTTCACCAAATCAACTTTAGAAGTTCATGAGAAGGATCAGCAACTTGGGCTCTGAAATAATTTCAGGCTTTACCAGTGATGCCAGTATCCTCAGAAATAAATATTAATATAACATAAATGACAGAAGATGCTGCAAAGGCTTAGCATGAGTATCTGGAAAGAGAAATGGAGTTGATGTGTCAGATTAATTGCCATGTTGCTGTAAGATCTCATCCTGACGTTCAACTCCTCTTCCTATTTCTCTCAAGTTGGAAGTAATTTCTCATAATTGTTCTATTTAACGCAGCTTCGGAAGCAATCCCAATGCACAGACCTTTGGAAACCTAGCAAGTCAATCGAATCCTGCAACTTTTGGATCAGTATCTCAACAAGGATCTGGTTTTGGCACACAAGGGACTGGCTTTTCAGGCTTTGGATCAAGCGGAGGAGGTAAGGGATCCCATGCTTTTAGTTAGATATGATTAGAATGTTCTGTTTTAGCATTTTATTAGCATATAAACTGACCAGTCAGCCCAGCAGACTCTTGCTGGGGTATAGTTTTTTTACTCTTTCAATTTCTGTTTGTCTCTTTTTCTTTTTTTTTCTAATCTAGCTAGCCTCTGAAGGCACTTGTACTATTTGCCTCTGCATTTTCGAATTTAGTATTTACACTGCACTTTGGATTTACTGGTGATCTTGTATTTATAAATCCTGGATTTGTTATCTTCACTGTCGACTCCACCAATATCTTCATAATATTTATATTCATATCATGTCAGTCTCTGGTCAATCTTCAATCCATATTCTAGTGCAGAGACCCAACTCCTCCAATATTTGCAGATGGACATTAACCACTGTGTTTTAACCAAGTTTTTTAATGTTAAATATAACTTCTTTAAATGGGCATTCTTTGAGAGGGAATCAGTATTGTTGCATATTCAAAGTTATTTTATGGATTACAGAAGAAAATTTGTGCGTTTCAGGAATACAGAGATAGCATTGAGTTCGACAATTGACACCTCTGATAATGCAAGACTTCAGTACTGATCTGTCTGTTTGGATTTTCTGCCTGTATTTCTGGAACAGAATGGGTCACAGTATATACTTGTTGGACTGAAATGGCATGAATGCAGCAACTTTCATTTCAGTCTTCAACTTATTTGATCAGTGAAAGGGACTGATTATTAATTCACAGGTTAATGCTCGGTGTAAAATTATAACTTTGAATAATCTCAAGTCTGATTTGTAGAGTGTGTTTGAATTATCAACTCAAGAAGCAAGTTCTTGTGTACACCAGCAGCAAATGAGTCAAGATGAGCACTCAGTGGTTTAATTTTAGTGGCGGTGGGGATATGTGGTTGGAAGCTAATCTTGGGGTTAGATGTGATGCCAGTATGGTTCATACTTATTCAATTGCCAAGGAAAAGGAAATTGCCAATGTGATCACAAGATCACAAGTTATAGGAGCAGAAGTAGGCCCATTGGCCCATCAAGTCAGCTCTGCCATTCTAATCATGAGCTGATCCATCCACTCACTCAGCTTCACTCCCTGTCTTTCACTCCATAACACTTGATTCTTTGTGGGAGTGTGGCGTGATGGCATAGGTTGGAGACGTGGAAAAACACCTTTCCTGGCAGAATTAATTAAAACCAGAGTTGAAAAAACTTGTTTAAAAAATTACTTTAATTAAAGCTTCTTTTCAACCTTTCTAACAATGGCTATGAAGAAATCTAAAGCTCAAGTTGCAAAAGAAATTACCAAAAAGGTTGGTATGGTTGAAGAAAAGGGGCCTATCTTTGTGATGGAGCCTGCTGACTCGATACCTCTCCCGCAGCGGATGATCCAACAAGCAACGGCAAAGGTACATCTCATTCCAGCACCGCTTCTCCAGGGAGCCGACCAAGATGGCGCTGGAGTGAGGAAGATGTATCTTGAGCTGACTTCATGGGAACAATTGTCCACGCATGCGCGCTACTATAGAATCGGCTATACTATGTCAGAATACGAAGCCTGCTGAGCCCTTGTCGACCATTGTTGCTGGTCAGACTAGGGCCAAGCAAAAGGCACATAGGCAAATAAAACCAGCCGCTACATCGACAGAGAAGGATGAGGAAGAAGCAAGAAGAGAAGAGCCCTCACAAGAATTAGAGGGAGAAGTATTGGTTCAATATGAAAATGGGCCCCAATCTCAACAGACTATTCAAGGTTAAAAAAAATTGAAACCTCGCAAATTGCTCTGTTGATCCTTAAGTCAATTTAATTTGAATTTTCAACAAATTCAATCAATGGCTAATCAAATGAAACAGAAGTTTATATCTGGTAAAGCTCAATTCAATTCACAATTTGAAACTATTAAAGATGAAATGACTACTATTAAAACTTGATATGGAAAATTATGCTAAAGCTGTGGACAAATTTAAAGTTAAAAAATTGAAGATTTTCAAGACTGTCATTTTGATGTGGAACAATGTAAAGATACATTCAATAAAATGGAAGATTCCTTTGCAGCTTGGGAAGTTCAAAGAAAAGATCTTTTACAAAAAATTGATGTGTTGGAAAATCAAAGCAGAAGGAATAATTTTTAAATTGTTGGATGGCCTGAAGATGTTGAAGTGCAATTTTTTTTAAAAATTGATACCTGAAGTTTTGGGTTCTGAAAATTTTCCATCTTAATCACATGTTTGCATTATCAAGGTAAAGAAATGATATTAAAATAGGCAGTCCAAAATGCCAAGAAACAACAAGCCCCATTGATGATTGGAAACAACAGTATTTTTTATGCAGATTTGAGTCAAACTATTGTTAAGAAATCAGTTTTGTGGAAGAAAGGATATAAATTTGCTTTTTGATACCCAGCTGTACTTAAAGTTTTCTATAGAGGGTTTCAGTCACGGTTTTTTACTGATGAAGATGAAGCATTGATGTTTGCTAATGGCAGCCAAAGTTATTCTTCTCAGCAACCTAATACGAGTCAAGATAAATTACAAGATGAACTTCGGATGATGGAACTTCGAGAATTAATTGAAATTGAGATTGATGATGATCAAGTAAATAAAGATCTTGAAGAAGCTTACCACACTTGATAGACTGATAAATAAAATTATTTTTGTTTTCTGTCTGGGGAGGGGTGGATTTTTGTCTTCTCCTTCCAAAGTTGAGTGCCACTTAGTGGTGAAGGCCACTTTCCATATAGTAGAGGGAGGTAGTACTGGTTTTTTTCTCTCTTTTTTTGTGGGGGGGGGAGGGGGTTCCTGCTTTTCTTTCTATTAAGAGATGTTATTTAGCTTTGGAGACTGCTGTGGAGCTGAAACCTACAGGGACAGGGGACGAGAGTTGTGCATTTTAGATATATAAAATGACATAATGTGAATCGGCTCAATAATTCGATTAAGATTAAAAGTTTTAGCTTGTATTAAAAATTGAGAGTTGATATTGATTTTTTATAGGAAACTCATTTAACTGAAAAACAACATCAAAAATTAAAAAGGGAATGGGTTGGTCAAGTTATAGCTTCATCTTCTAATTCTAAAGCAAGAGGAGTTCTTAATTAATAAGAAATTGCCTTTTAAATTACAATCTATTGTTATTGATTCTGCAGGGAGGTTGGTTTTAGTTAATTGTCAAATTTATTCTGAATTTTAGACTCTTATGAATGTTTATGCTCCTAATGTAGATGATGAGAAATTTATTCAGGATTTTTAAAAAAAATTTATTTAACTTTTCAAATTACACACAAAGAAAAAACATAAAAATACTATAACCCCGCTCCCTCCTATAACACAAAAACAACCCACTAAAAATCCTAAAAAAAAACTTCCCCCAATCCTCCCTCCCCCCCCCCCACAAAAAACTTACAACAAAAACCAATATTCCCTGATTGGTGTGCCAAATTTATTACAGTTAATTAATTTCTATAGCCATACATTTCAAATATAATCACCACATATCGATTATTAAAAAAAAAGAATAATTATTTTTCACACTATATGTTAATTTTTCTAAATACAAACAAGACTGTAATTCATTATGCCTTCTTTGCAAATTTAATTGTACATCATTCTTCCATGTAACAGCTATGCATTTTCTTGCTACTGCTAAAGCTAACTTTAAAAAAGCTAAATATGGTTTAGGCATTCTTAAATCGACAAGTGGAACCTTATCATAACCCAATAAACATAACTTTGGGTCCAATCGAATATCCATTTTAAACAAATCTCTCAAAAATTTTATAATTTCCTCCCAAAAATATTTAATTTTCTTATTCGACCAAACTAAATGTACAAAAGTACCTTTCTGTTCTCTACATTTAAACATAAATCTGTTGTA
This sequence comes from Narcine bancroftii, assembly GCF_036971445.1. Classification (NCBI taxonomy): domain Eukaryota; kingdom Metazoa; phylum Chordata; class Chondrichthyes; order Torpediniformes; family Narcinidae; genus Narcine; species Narcine bancroftii. Next base: position 2,748,597 of record NC_091469.1, on the reverse strand, counting down.
CTAAATCCATATCTTTTCAATTTCTCAGGAGTTAAATATAATCGATGCAAATTATAATTAACCATATTTATCTCACATTAATTAATTTTGTAACACTATCAGCACGCATTTGTGACCATTCTTCCTCTACCAATACAATATTTAAATCTTTTTCCCATTTCTCTTTAATTTTATACATATTTACTTTTTCCATTTTTTCCTGCATCAATCTATACATATCAGAAATAAAACCTTTTTCTCTTTTATCTTCAGTCAGTAATTCAAATTTTGTTTGACTTGGCAAATTTATTTCCTTACCATAACTCTTCTTTAAAAAATCTTGAAATTGATAGTAAGCAAACAAAGAATTTGACGCAATACCATATTTCTCTTGTAATCTATTAAATGAACAAAACTTCCCTGCTTCAAAACAATCTAGAACATTAACTATTCCTTTATTTTTTCAATCCTTTAAATAAGGACTATTCAATGAAAAAGGTATAACTCACGGTACAATCGTAATTAAATTACGATTATACCAAATATTCATTATATGTTGTAAAACTGGCAAATCAAATTCTTGTAACAATAAAGGATTCCATTTATAAATAAAAAGCGTAATATTACCTTCCAAAATCTGATCCATCTCTATCTTTGCCCACCTCGGAGATTGTTCAATGTCAAATAATCTATTAATAAATTTCAACTGTGCTGCTTCATAATAATTATAAAAACAAGGTAATTGCAAGCCACCTAATTCATAACTCCAAGTCAATTTTTGTAAGGAAACTCTTGATAATTTACCCTTCCTTAAAAATAACCCAATTGCCTTATTTATTTCCTTTAAAAACTTTTTTGGCACTATACATGTATACCTTGTAAATTATAAAAATACTGTACTTTTTTTAAAAAAAATTATTTTTCACACTATGAACCATATTGACCAAAATACACATAAACATTTCCCTCTTGAATATACACAGTGTCATTTTCTACCCTTTTTCCCCCTCCCTTCCCTCCCTCCTTCCTAACCCCCTCCCCACCCATTAAACGTTCAACATATACAATATATTAAACCCATTAAACAATGTCATCACACAATGAAAATAAACAAGAAAATTGTGTCATCTACTTTTACACAGTGGGTTAGTTCATTTCGTCTTCTTCTCATTCTGTCATTTTAGGTGGCGGAGGTCCTCGGTAGGACTTCTCTGTTGTGTTCCATGTAAGGTTCCCAAATTTGTTCGAATACTGTGATGTCATTTCATAAATTATATGTTATTTTTTTCCAATGGAATACATTTATTCATTTCTGTGTACCATTGCTGTATTCTCAGGCTATCTTCTGATTTCCAGGTTGACATAATACATTTTTTTGCTACAGCTAAGGCTATCATAATAAATCTTTTTTGTGCTCCATCCAAATCGACGCCAAGTTCTTTACTTCTTATATTACTTAGAAGAAAGATCTCTGGATTTTTTGATATGTTGCTTTTTGTGATTTTATTTAATACCTGATTTAGATCTTCCCAAAACTTTTCCACTTTCTCACATACCCAAATTCTGTCCCCTTTTCCTTCCTACAGCGAAAACATCTATCTGATAATGTTGGGTCCCATTTATTTAACTTTTGGGGCGTGGTATATAGCCTGTGTAACCAATTATACTGTATCATGCGTAACCTCGTGTTTATTGTATTTCTCATAGTTCTGGAGCATAGCTTTTCCCATGTTTTAATTATCGGGGTACAAGATCACCGCAAATAAAAGTGAAGCGATGCCAATGAATAATGCGGATTTCACAAAGTTTAAAAAAGAATCACCATTTAAATGGCAAACACAAGCAATCCAATACCTAGGTATTCAACTAGTTAATAATCTAGGCCATCTATACAAAGTAAATTATCAGCCATTAATGAAGAAATTACAAGATGACTTAGAACATTGGAAAGATTTACCACTAACACTGATAGGAAGGGTAAATTGCATTAAAATTAAGATCTTCCCAAGGATACAATACCTATTTCAATCGTTACCAATTCACCTAACAGAGAAATTCTTCAAGGAGCTAAAGAAAATAATAAGGAAATTCTTATGGAAAGGGGGGAAACCGAGGATAGTGTTAGATAAATTAACAGAGTGGTACAAACAAGGGGGCTTACAGCTACCAAACTTTAAGAATTATTATAGAGCAGCACAATTAAGATATCTATCAGATTTTTATCAAACAAGGGAAAAACCAGATTGGACCAGATTAGAGCTAGATAAAATAGGGGAGAAGGTACCTGAACATATACTACTATATAAGTGGGATGAAAAGCTGGTGCAACATAGGAATTCACCAGTACTGCACCATCTGCTCAACATTTGGAAGAAGATTCACATAGAAAGGAAAAAACAAATTATCAACAACCAAAATTAATATTGACACAAAATCAACTAATCCTTTTCACAATAAATAACCTTTCCTTTAGAGAATGGGAGAGAAGGGATCAAAAGAATAGAAAATTGCTTTTTGGGAAATAAATTATTATCTTTTGAGCAAATGAAGTACAGATATGGTATAACTCACGGTACAATGTTTGCATACCACCAACTGAAAACCTACTTGAAGGACAAATTGGGAAGCAGGCTGAGGTTACCAGAAGGAAGCAGTTTTGAATATGTGATTACAGACACAAATGATAATTAAAAGATTTATAACAAACATGTACATCAAACTGCAAGAGAAAGAGAACGATGAAATAAGCTGTAAACCCAAACAAAAGTGGGAACAAAAATACTGTACTTGAGGATAAATATTCATCTTTATACAATTCACTCTTCCAATTAACATCTGATAAATCTTTACATTTATCTAGATCAATTTTTATCTTATTTAATAAAGGCACATAATTTAAATTAAACAAATCATTATAATTTTTTTTTACTACTACTCCTAAATATTTAATTTTATTTGACCATCTTAATTTAGTTATTCTCACTCTTTTCCCAATTAACCTTATATCCCGATAATTTACCATATTTATTCACTAATTCCTGTAATGACTTTAATGAAACCTTTGGGTCAGTTAAGTATATCAAAGCATCATCTGCAAATAAACTAATTTTATATTAATTTTCTTTCACTCTAATTCCCCTAATACCTAAATCTTGTCGAACCATCTAAGCTAAGGTTCAATCACTAAAGCAAATAAAGCAGGTGAAAGAAGGCAACCTTGTCTTGTAGAATGAGATAAATTAAAAGATTTTGAAATCTGACCATTCGTTAACACCCTTGCTGTAGGTCCCGCATATAAAGCCTCATCCCAATTTCTAAAAAATGGGCCAAAATTTAATTTTTCCAATACTTTAAACAAAAATTTCCATTCAACATGATCAAACGCCTTCTCAGCATCTAAAGATACAACCATTGGTTGATTATTTTGTTGCTTTGCCACATTAATTAATGAAATCAACTTAACTATATTGTCTGCTGAATACCTACCTGATCAATATGAACCAGTTTTGGTAAATAATTCATTAACCTATTGGCCAAGACTTTCGCCACCAATTTATAGTCAATATTTAATAATGATTTTGGTCTATATGATGATACTTTTAAAGGATCTCTATTCTTTTTTGGTATAACTAATCAATGCTCTTGAGAAAGTTTCTGGAAATACATCTGTTTCAGTTGCTTGTTTCAAAACATCTTTATATAACGGAAATAATAAATCATTAAACTTGTTATAAAACTCCACTGTAAAACCATCTTCTCCAGGAGATTTCCCATTAGGCATCGATTGTAAAGCTTCCTTCAATTCTAATTCAGTAAATGAAATATCTAAATTCTTTACTTCTGCTTAATTCAACATGGGTAAATTTAAATTATCCAAAAAATAAATCAATTTGATCAATATCTTGACTGCCTTCTGATGTATATAGATTTTCATAAAATTTAAAAAATTCATCATTAATATCTTCTTTTATAAGTAATTTCTCATTCTTCTTAATAGCATTAATTGTCCTCGATACTTGCTCATTTTTAAGTTGCCATGCCAAAATCTTGTGTGCTCTTTCTCCCAATTCATAATAACGTTGTTTAGATCTCAATATCATTTTCTCATATTTATGTTTGTAAATTATTATCATGTAATTTCAGTTTAGATAATTGTATCTTATCATCCTCTGTATATTTGTTCTGTAACTTTTTATCCAAACCTTCAATTTGTTTCTCCAAATTTGAACTTTCTAATTGATACTTTTTTTTTTATCTTTGTTGTATAATTAATAATTAATCCTCTCAAATATGCTTTTAAAGCAGCCTACAAAACAAACTTACTTTGAACTGAATTTTGATTCATTTGTAAATAAAAATTTATTTGATCTCTTATATATTTAACAAAATCTGGTCTCTTCAATAATATTTCATTAAACCTCCATCAATAAGCTGTCTCAACCAGTTCAGTTCCTAAACATCTAATTAACAATAATGAATGATCTGACAATAATCTACCTTTATATTCTGCAAAGTTAAATCTACCTTGTAAATGTGCAGAATTCAAAAATAAATCTAGTCCAGAAAAATAATTATGTCGAGTTGAATAAAATGAATAATCTTTTTCCATTAGAGTTAGTTTCCTCCAAATTTCCACTAAATTCAAATCCTTCAATTCAAGCAATCTTTTCGCCATCTTAGACCTTCTAACAATTTTTGGAGATTTGTCCAACAGTTTTTCTTCTCTTCTTTGGCTTGACTTCGCGGACGAAGATTTATGGAGGGGTATTTCCACGTCTGCTGCAGGCTCGTTGGTGACTGACAAGTCTGATTCGGGACAGGCAGGCGCGGTTGCAAGGGAAAATTGGTTGGTTGGGGTTGGGTGTTGGGTTTTTCCTCCTTTGTCTTTTGTCAGTGAGGTGGGCTCTGCGATCTTCTTCAAAGGAGGTTGCTGCCCGCCAAACTGTGAGGCGCCAAGATGCACGGTTTGAGGCGATATCAGCCCACTGGCGGTGGTCAATGTGGCAGGCACCAGAGATTTCTTTAGGCAGTCCTTGTACCTCTTCTTTGGTGCACCTCTGTCTCGGTGGCCAGTAGAGAGCTCACCATATAACACGATCTTGGGAAGGTGATGGTCCTCCATTCTGGAGACGTGACCCACCCAGCGCAGTTGGGTCTTCAGCAGCATGGATTCGATGCTTGTGGACTCTGCCAGCTCGAGTACTTTGATGTTGGTGATGAAGTCACTCATTCCAATGAATGTTGAGGATGGAGCGGAGACAGCGCTGATGGAAGCGTTCTAGGAGCCGTAGGTGATGCCAGTAGAGGACCCATGATTCGGAGCCGAACAGGAGCGTGGGTATGACAACGGCTCTGTACATGCTGATTTTTGTGTTTCTTCAGGTGGTTGTTTTTCCAGACTCTTTTGTGTAGTCTTCCAAAGGCGCTATTTGCCTTGGTGAGTCTGTTGTCTATCTCTTTGTCAATCCTTGCATCAGATGAAATGGTGCAGCTGAGGTAGGTAAACTGGTTGACCGTTTTGAGTTCTGTGTGCCCGATGGAGATGTGGGGGGGCTGGAAGTCATGGTGGGGAGCTGGCTGATGGAGGACCTTCGTTTTCTTCAGGCTGACTTCCAGGCCAAACATTTTGGCAGTTTCCGCATAACAGGACATCATGCGCTGGAGAGCTGGCTCTGAATGGGCAACTAAAGCGGCATCGTCTGCAAAGAGTAGTTCACAGACAAGTTGCTCTTGTGTCTTGGTGTGAGCTTGCAGGCGCCTCAGATTGAAGAGACTGCCATCTGTGTGGTACCGGATGTAAACAGCGTCTTCATTGTTGAGGTCTTTCATGGCTTGTTTCAGCATCATGCTGAAGAAGATAGTAAAGAGGGTTGGTGCGAGGACACAGCCTTGCTTCTTGCCGTTGTCAATGGAGAAGGGTTCGGAGAGCTCATTGCTGTATCTGACCCGACCTTGTAGGTTTTCGTGCAGTTGGATAACCATGTTGAGGAACTTGGGGGGGTGGGGGGGGGCATCCGAGGCGCTCTAGTATTTGCCAAAGCCCTTTCCTGCTCACGGTATCGAAGGCTTTGGTGAGGTCAACAAAGGTGATGGAGAGTCTATTGTTTTGTTCTCTGCACTTTTCTTGGAGCTGTCTGAGGGCAAAGACCATGTCAGTAGTTCCTCTGTTTGTGCGAAAGCCACACTGATTCTGGGAGGACATTTTCGGCGACACTAGGTATTAGTCTATTAAGAAGAATCCTCGCGAAGGTTTTGCCTGCAATGGAGAGCAGGATGATTCCCCTGTAGTTTGAGCAGTCTGATTTCTCGGCTTTGTTTTTATACAGGGTGATGATGATGGCATCACGAAGGTCCTGAGGCAGCTTTCCTTGGTCCCAGCAGAGCATAAAAAACTCATGCAGTTTGGCATGCAGAGTTTTGCCACCAGCCTTCCAGACCTCTGGGGGGATTCCATCCATACCTGCTGCTTTGCCACTTTTCATTTGTTCAATTGCCATATGTCTCTTCCCGGGTAAGGACCTCATCCAGCTCTAGACTCAAGGGCTGTTGAGGGAGCTGGAGCAGGGTGGATTCTTGGACTGAGCAGTTGGCACTGAAAAGAGATTGGAAGTGTTCTGACCATCGATTGAGGATGGAGATCTTGTCGCTGAGGAGGACTTCGCCGTCTGAGCTGCGCAGAGGGCTTTGGACTTGGGGTGAGGGGCTGTACACAGCCTTTAGTGCCTCATAAAAACCCCTGAAGTCGCCAATGTCCGCGCTAAGCTGGGTTTGTTTGGCGAGGCTAATCCACCACTCAATTTGGATCTCCCGGAGTTTGCGCTGTAGATGGCTGCATGCAAGACGGAAGGCTCGTTTTTTCTCTGGCCAGGAAGGCTTTGCATGGTGAGCCTGGTGGGCAGATCGCTTCTTTGCCAGCAGCTCCTGGATTTCCTGGTTGTTTTCGTCAAACCAGTCCTTGTTTTTCCTGGAGGAGAAGCCCAGTACCTCTTCAGTGGATTGCAGTATGGCCGTTTTCAGCTGATCCCAGAAGGTTTCAAAAAGACATGTCCGTGAGGCAGTTTGCATCCTCGAACTTTGCTTGGAGGTTTGCCTGGAAGTTTTCTCTCACTTCGTCTGACTGTAAGTTTCCAATATTGAACCTCTTTCTGGGGCTCCACTGTTCTTGAACTTTGGCTTGAAGTGAAGGTTGAGCTTGCAGCGAACAAGCCGGTGGTCAGTGTGGCATTCCGCGCTGGGCATGACCCTGGTGTGGAGCACATCTCGTTTGTCTCTTCCTCGCACCAGAATGTAGTCCAGGAGGTGCCAGTGTTTGGATCGGGGATGCATCCAGGTAGTCTTCAGGCTGTCTCTCTGCTGGAAAAGGGTGTTAGTAATAACAAGCCGCTGTTCTGCGCAGAGCTCCAACAGGAGGCGCCCGTTGTCATTGCACTCGCCGACACCATGCTTGCCAAGGATTCCTGGCCAGGTTTCTGAGTCTTTGCCGACGCGAGCGTTGAAGTCGCCAAGGATGACAACCTTGTCGGCTGTAGGGGTGCGTTGGATGAAGTTGTGCAGATCAGTGTAGAATTTGTCCTTTTCTGCTGGTTCTGCCTGAAGGGTTGGAGCATAGACACTGATTAGAGTGATGCGTCACTTGTTTTGAAGGGGGAGTCGCATGGACATGATCTGGTCAGAGTGGCCTGTCGGTAGGTTTTCGAGTTTGGAGGCAATGGAGTTCTTGACCATGAAGCCACCACCAGATAGGCGTTGTTCAGCCTGAGGCTTGCCAGACCAGTAGAGTGTGTAGCCCGCACCGTGTTCTTGTAGGCTGCCTACATCTGCAAGGCGGACTTCGCTGAGAGAGGCTATGTCAATGTTGAGTCTGAGGAGTTCATGTGCGATGAGGGCAGACCGACGTTCAGGTCAGTGGCTGTCAGCCTTGTCTAGCATGGTTCTGATGTTCCAGCATGCTAGCTTGAGTTTGTGTGCATCTTTTGAGGGGGAGGACGTGGGCATGTCCTCGGGCCTGCGCAAAGGAGCTTTTAGGTGGAGTGCAGTGTGCGCACTACTGGCCCCACCCTTTACACCCATGGTTTGTGTACTGTGGCCAAGCAAGCTGGGACGTGGCAGCAAGGTCCTTGGGTCGTAGGTTTTATATCGGAGTGTCCTTCTCCAATGCAGGTTGCTTAACCGGGCTGAAGAGGCCTGCCTCCCCTTTTAGGTCGAACCATATCTGGAGATCTACGACCACTGTCCACAGTTATGGAGTGGTGCGCCCTGGAATCGGGCTGCGTGCGTCTTAGACCTTCTAACAATTTTTGGAGATTTGTCCAACAGTTAACCAACAATTAAAATCCCCTCCCACCAATACATTCCCATTTAACTGATTCGGATTTAAAAATGCCTCTGAAATAAAAGCCTCATCATCTTCATTTAGTGCATAAACATTCATTAAAGTCCAACTTCCAGAAATTTTTTTACAATTAACACACTTTCCACATTTGCAAAAAAAGAATCTACCGCAAAAGATATTTTCTTATTAACTAAAATCACCACCCCCGAGCTTTAGAATTAAATGAAGATGAAATTACATGTCCAACCCAATCTCTTTTTAAGTTTGAATGTTCTTTTTCTGTTAAATGAGTTTCATGCAAAAATGCTATATCTACTTTTAATTAATTAATATGATCTAAAATACGTTTCCTCTTTATCGGATGATTTAACCCCTTAACATTAAAAGTTGCAAAGTTTAAATTACTCATTACAATCTATAAATGGCACCCAATCTTTCACAACTTACTTAAAAATACCCCTTAAACAAAAAAAACCCTCTCTAAAAAAAATCCTTAAACCCCGCCCCCCCCCCCCCCCCCCACAAAGAAACCTGCAAAGCAGTAACCCCCTTATTATCCGGGTGCGATTAATACCAACAGTGGCTGATGACTTCGGATTTAGCTGGGATAACATCTTCTCCCCAGCCAGAGAGCAAAGAAACCCTTCATTTATTGAATGCTTCTGGAATTCTTGTAAATCCATCAATTGTTCAACTTCCAGTTTCTTCTCAACTTTCCCATTTCCAGCTTTATATAGCACCACCAACAGTTTCAACGCAAAGTCCTGTGTCAACTTAGAATCTGGTAAAGAATTAGCAAAGGTTAAAGCTGCCTGTGGATTTTCAAAAAACTGAGATTTATATTGCCCATAAAATATTTTTTAAATTGCTGGATATCTAAAAGTAGATCTATAGCCCTTTTTCCATAAGACAGCTTTAGCAGGATTAAACTCTTTCCGTTTCATAACTACCTCCTGACTCAAATCCGCATTAAATAAAACCTTACTATTTTGAATTACCATTGGTCCATTCATACGTGCCCGTAAAACCGCTGCTCATAAAATCATCTCACAATCTTGATACCTCAGACATCTCACTAAAACAGCTCTTGGTGGTTACCCTGGCAATGGTTTTTTTCTTAACGCACGATGAGCCCTCTCTATCTCCAAACACTTTGGAAAATATTCTGAACCAAATACTTCAACAATCCATTCTTTAAAAAACTTTGTAGGATTTACTCCTTCAAAACTTTCTGGTAACCCCACTATTTTTATATTATTCCACTGACTTTGATTTTCTAACGAATCCATCTTCTATAAAAAAATCTTCTCAATTTGCCATCCAGCAACCGTTCCTTCCACTTGATCCACACACGTCGCGGGACTCCCTTAATGTCGTCAATGACGCGGCAGCACCATCCTGAGTCACTCTACGCGTAGAGGATCCGTGGCTGTAGCCAACCTTGCCGATATAGGTTGCTGACTCTTCGGCTCCTCTCCATCTCCACTTGAATTTGAGGTTCCAAATCTTCAGTAAGGCCCGTTTTTTCCAACTCTTCCAACTTCTTAAAATGTATTTTTTTCGAATGTTGAATGTATTTTCTCAATCAATTTTCTTCTCATATCATATACAGTCTTTTCATAAAGTTTTCAAACATATATAAAGTTTTTAAATTCGGGTTCTGAACTTTCTAGCTGAGGAGAGATAGGCTCCCATGTCTTTACCCTACCCCATCTTGCCATGCCCCCCATTTATTCAGGATTGTTAATCTTGTAGAAGCATATGAAAATGTGATCATTGGTGGTGACTTTAATTGTTGTTTTGATCCATTATTAGATAAATCTCAAAAGTCAGTAACAAAACTAGAAAACTGCAAAATGAATTTTTCCTTTCATGAAAGATTTGAATTTAGTTGATATTTGAAGAAGGTTAAACCTGAAGGAAAAATATTATTTGTATTATTCTTTTTGATTCTTATTCAAGAATAGATTTCTTTTTAGTTTCAGCTCAATTACAAGGACGAGTAGTTCATGCAGATTATAAGGCTAGGATTTTATCAGATCATTCACTTTTATTGATTTCATGTTCAGAAAGAAATTCATTTTATAAATAGAGATTTAGTCCTTTGTTGTTAGGAAATGTTGATTTTTGTAATTATATGAGGAATCAAATTCAGGAATATATGGATATTAATACTGATTTGGTAGATAATAAATTTGTTTTAAGGGATGCTTTAACACTTATTTGAGAGGCCAAATAATGTTTTTCTAGTAAAATTAAGAAAGATTATCTTAAAGAAGTAGATAAATTGGAGAAAGAAATGGATAATTTAGAGAAAGATCTGCAGAAAGATTCATCTGGAAAAAAGATAGATTTGATAAATAAGAAAATTATAATTTGATACAGACTTAGAACAGAGAAGTTAATTCAGAGAACTAAACAGAAGTATTATGAATTGGGAGAAGGCTCATAACATGTTAGCTTGGCAATTGAAAATGGAACAGGCTTCTAGAACTATTAATGCTATTAAAAAAATTCAAAAATTACAAGAACTGCAGGATATAAATCATTCTTTTGGAGATATTTATGTTAATCTATATACATCTCAATTTAATAATGATAAACTAAAGATTAAAGTTTTTTTAATCTCAGATCGTAAAGAATTGGATTTCCCATTTACAGTTAGAGAGGCTATTAATGCACTTAATTCTATGCATAATGTACTCCAGGTGAAGATGGTTTTCCATCTGAATTTTATAAGAAATTTTTAAAGAAATTAATGCCTCCATTAATGGAGGTATTGAACCAAGTAAAGGAAGACCATTCTTTACTTGAGTCTTTTTCTAGTGCAATTATAACAGTAATACCTAAGAAAGATAGAGATCTGTTAAAGACTGAATCTTATAGACCAACTTCATTATTAAACATTGATTATAAGATTGTCGCAAAAGTTTTAGCAAATAGATTGGCTAAATATTAACCAAATTTAATTCATTTAGATCAATCTGGATTTGTTAAAAAATTATATTCTGCAGATAAGTTGATTAGTTTAATTCATGCTTCTCAGATGAAATCTGATTTAGAAATGGTTTTATCATTAGATACTGAAAAGACATTTGATAGATTAAAGTGGAAATTTTTATTTAAAGTGTTAGAAAAAATTGGATTTGGATCAGTATTTATTAATTAGATTAAAACTTAATATAAAAATCCTTATGCTAAAGTGGTGACAAATGGACAAATATCTTCTGCTTTTTCGTTAACCTGATCAACTAGACAAGGATGTCCTTTGCCTCTGGGTTTATTTATTTTAGCTATTGAGCCTTTGGCATAATTAATAATTCAAGATGTTACTATTAAAGGGATTAAGGTTAATTCTGATGAATTTAAGATTAATTTATTTGATGATGATGTTTTAATTTATTTGACAGATCCTGAAAATTCTTTGTGTTCTTTGCATATGAGATTAAAAGAATATGGTGAAATATCAGGTTATAAGAATAATTGTGATAAAAGTGAAAGTCTGCCTTTAGTTGAGGGATATTATACCCAATGTAAAAAAAATGTCCAATTTAAATGGTCAGATAATGGAATTAAATAATTGAGTATTAAAATTGATAAGAATTGAAATAATTTATATAAATTTAATTATTTACCATTATTTAATAACATTAAAGAAGATTTGAATAAATTGAATGATTTACCTCTAACTTTATTAGGTAGAGTGAATTGTATTAAGATGAATATTTTTCCAAGGATTCAATATACCTCAAAACTATTTTAAGGATTTAAATTTAATAATTAGGAAATTTTTGTGGAACGGTGAAATGGTAAGAGTATCTTTAGAGAAACTAGCTTGGAAATTTCAATTAGGAGGTTTGCAGCTTCCACATTTTCAAAATTATTATAGAGCTGCTCAAATGAAATGTATTAATGGAATGTTTGACTTAGATAAATCGTTAACATGGGTTGATATAGAATTAGTTAAAATAGGTGAAAAAATCTGTGTCAGAATTTATTTATAATTAGAATACTAAATTATTGATTGGTTATAATGATCCACCTATATTGAAATATTTAATTGAATTGTGGAATAGAATAGATTATGAGAGAGGTGGAAAAGTCACCATTGTATCAAAATAAACTTTTCCCTTGTACTATCAGTAATCAGTTTTTAAAGGTTGGAGTCAAATGGGAATTAGAGTGATAGAAGATTGTTTTGAAGCTGGTTATTTTATTTTCAACGAATGAAAGAGAATAATATTCCAAGTAATTTTTTTTTTGTTATTATCAAGTTGATTGATGAATTAGGCCAAAGTTTAAGATTTCCTAGACAATCTGAGTTAGAAATTTTGCTTACAAAAAGAGGAATATTAATAATTTCATTTCAGAAATATATAAATTGCTTCAAAGAAAAATGCCTAAATTGGATATTCATAACTAAAGATTAAAGTGGGAGAATGATTTAGGTAGAACATTAGATTAAAATAACTGGAGAGCGTTAGGTAAGGATAATATGACTAAAATTATCAATGTAAGATATAGATTGGTGCAATATAACTTTTTGCATCAATTGTATTTAACACCCCAAAAATTAAAAAGATTTAATTTGATTTCTTCAAACTTATGTTTTAGATGTCATAGAGATAGTTTTTTTTTTCATTCAACTTGGCAATGTATTAAAGTTGAGTCTTTTTTTTTTAATTTTTTATTTTTCACACTATAAACCATATTGATCAAGATACGTACATTTTCCTTTTCAAATATATACAGTGTCGTTTTCTCCCCCCCCCCCCTCTTCCCATCCCACCCTCCCTACCTCCCCTCCCATTCATTTAAAGTTCAGAATCTAAGATACATTAAACCCGTCAAACAATGTTGTCACTCAATAAAAATAAACAAGAAATTCCACTGAGTCAATTCTTTTCATTCTCTTCTCCTTCTGTCATTTTAGGTGGTAGATGTCCCTGGTAGGTTTTCTCCATTATGTTTCATGTATGGCTCCCATATTTGTTCAAATATTGTAATATTATTTCTTAAATTATATGTTATTTTTTCTAATGGAATATATTTATTCATTTCTAGATACCACTGTTGTATTCTCAAGTTATCTTCTAATTTCCAGGCTGACATAATACATTTTTTTGCTACAGCCAGGGCTATCCTAACAAATCTTTTTTGTGCACCATCCAAATCAAGTCCAAATTCTTTGTTTTTTATGTTACTTAGGAGGAAGATCTCTGGGTTTTTTGGTATATTGCTTTTTGTGATTTTATTTAATATCTGGTTTAGATCTTCCCAAAATTTTTTCACTTTCTCACATGTCCAGATTGCATGAATTGTTGTTCCCATTTCCTTTTTACAGCGAAAACATCTGTCAGATACTGTTGGGTCCCATTTATTTAACTTTTGAGGTGTAATGTATAGCCTGTGTATCCAGTTATATTGTATCATACGTAACCTCGTGTTTATTGTATTTCTCATAGTTCCTGAGCATAACTTCTCCCATGTTTCCTTCTTTATCTTTATGTTTAGATCTTGTTCCCATTTTTGTTTAATTTTACCATTTGTTTCCTCATTCTCCTTTTCTTGTAGTTTAATATACATGTTTGTTATAAATTTTTTGATTATCATTGTGTCTGTAATCACATATTCAAAATTACTTCCCTCTGGTAACCTCAGACTGCTTCCCAATTTGTCCTTCAAGTAGGATTTCAGTTGGTAGAATGCCAACACTGTATCGTGAGTTATATTTATCCTTCATTTGTTCAAAGGATAATAATTTATTTCCCGAAAAGCCATTTTCTATTCTTTTGATCCCTTTTTTCTCCCATTCTCTAAAGGAAAGGTTATCTATTGTAAAAGGGATTAGCTGATTTTGCGTCAGTATTAGTTTTGGTAGTTGATAATTTGTTTTATTCCTTTCTACATGAATCTTCTTCCAAATATTGAGCAGATGATGTAATACTGGAGAATTCCTACGTTGTACCAATTTTTCATCCCATTTATATAATATATGTTCGGGTATCTTCTCCCCTATTTTATCTAGTTCTAATCTAGTCCAATCTGTCTTTTCCCTTGTTTGATAAAAATCTGATAGGTATCTTAATTGTGTGGCTCGATAATAATTTTTAAAATTTGGCAGTTGTAAGCCTCCTTGTTTATACCATTCTGTTAATTTATCTAGTGCTATCCTCGGTTTCCCCCCTTTCCATAAAAATTTCCTTATTATTTTCTTTAACTCATTGAAGAATTTCTCTATCAAGTGTATTGGCAATGCCTGAAATAGGTAAAAGTTGAGTCTTTTGGATACAAATTAAATTATTTTTAGAGCAAGTGTTGAAAGTTAAACTTCCATTAGATCCAATGTTGTTTTTAATTAGGAAATATTAAAATGAAGGTTAACTATATATCAAATTGAATTTTTATGATTTGCTTTGACTGTTGCGAGGAAATATGTAGCCATTACTTTGAAATCTGATAGAGATTTAGGGATGCAAAGATGGCATATTGAAGTGAGATCTTGTATTTCTCTTGGAATAAAAATAACAATCTACATGATAAATATTTTTTGAAAATATGGAACCCATATTACACCAAGTAGGTCTAAAAATTTTAACTCTCAATGATTCGTTCTGAATGGTACTCGTCTCCATGGCAGTAAATAAGAATTTACATATTCATTAATATATCTCTTTCTTTTTCTTTGGGGTGTTGGGAGGAGGTGGGTGGTAGGGAGAGCGGGTGGACATACCACATGTATTCTTTTCTATATATGTATAACTTTTTAATAAGTGAATGTACTGTGGGGAGTTTTTTTGTAAAATTTTAAATAAAATATTTTTTAAAACCCTTGATGCTCTGACTAATCAAATATCTGTCAATTTCTTCCTTAAATACACCTAACAACCTTGCTTCCACAGCTGGCTTGGCAACCAGTTCCACAGACTCAAGTCCCTCTGAGTAAAGAAATTTTTCCTCATCTCTGTTTTAAATTGACACCCTTTTATCCTGAAATTATGCCCTCTTGTCCTTGAATCCACTACCATGGGAAACATCCTTGCCACATCTAACGTGTCCAGGCCTTTCCACATTTGAAGTGCTTCTGAGGTCCCCCGATCCTCCTCTACTCTAACGAATACAGTCCAAGAGCCAACGATCGTTTCTTTCCTGGTATAATTATGGTAAATCTCTGAACCCTTTCCAACGCCAGCATGTCTTTTCTCAAATATGGTACCCAAAACCACCAGTTTTTTTTATAGAGTCTCAACATTACACCTCTGCTCTTGTATGCTGTCCCTCTAAAAATGAATGCTAACATTGCATTTGCCGTCTTCATCACCGACTCAACCTAGAGGTCAACTTTTAGGATATCCTGCACAAGGGCTCCCAAGCAAGCCCCTTCACACCTTGGAATTTTGAATTTTCACCCCAGCTAAAAAATAGTCTGCCTGTCTATTTCTACTACCAAAGTGCATGACCATACACTTTCCAACATTGTACTTCCTCTGCCACCTCTTTGACCATTCTCCTAATTTATCCAGATCTCTCTGCAGCCTTTTGGTATCCTCAGCACCACCTCCCCTACCACCTATTTTGGTATCATCTGCAAAGCCATCTATTGCATAATCCACATTACTTATATACAACGTAAAAAGAAGCGGCTCCAACACAGACCTGTGGAACACCACTGGTAACTGGTAGCCAACCAGAATAGGATCCCTTTATTCCTTATCTTTGTTTCCGCCAACCAGCCAATGCTTTAGCCATGCTAGTATCCTTCCTGTAATTCCATGGACTCTCATGTTGTTTAGCAGCTTTATGTGTGGCACCTTGTCGAAGGCCTTTTGAAAGTCCCAAGTACACAACATCCACTACATCTCCCCTGACTAGCCTACTTGTCATCTCCTTTCATGCACCTCCAGTTATTGCATAATCTCATCCTTGACATTTGACTCCAACAGCTTCTCATCCTCCGAATTCAGGCTAATAGGTCTATAATGTCCTTTCTGCTGCCCCACTCCCTTCTTAAACAGTGGAGTGACATTTGCAATCCTCCATTCCACCAGACTCCATTGATTCCTCGAAGATTATTACCAAGGCCTCCACAATCTCTACATCTATCTCCTTCAGAACATGAGGGTGCATTCCATCCGGTTCAAGAGACTTGTAAACCCATAGACCATTTTGCTTCTCAACTATCTTCTCTCTCGTGATCTTGACCACACTCTCTTCTCTTTTGTGAGAGCCTTGAGAATCCAGTATGCTACCAATGTCTTCTACCATGAAGAATGATCAAAATATTCATTCAGTTCTTCTGCCACCTCCTTGACTCCCATTATAATTTCTCCATTATAATTTGTCATTTTCTATTGGTCCTGTGTCTACTTCAGTCACTCTTTTATTCTTTATACCTGTATATTTGAAAAAGCTTTTAGAATCCTCTTTGATGTTACTTTGCTAACCTCCTCTCATAATTTGTCTTTTCTTTCCTAATCATTTTTGTTGTCTTCTTCAAGTTTTTAAAAGTTGCCAATCCTCTATCTTCCCACTTATTTTTGCTTCCTTGTCTGCCCTCTCTTGCCTTTACTTTGGCTTTAACTTTCCTCGTCAGCCACAATTGTGTCATATTTTTCATTCACAATTTTCTTTCTTTTTGGTATGTTCCTGTCTTGCACTTTCCTCATTTCACACAGAAACTCCAGCTATTGATCTGTTGTATTCCCCATTAGTATGTTTTAACAATCAACTATGGCCAGTTCCTCTCTCACGCGACTGTAATTTCCTTTGCTCCACTAAAATGCCGACACATTGGACTTGAGCCTCACCTTTTCAAATTTCACTGAACTCAATCATATTGTGATCACTGCCTCCTAAGGGTTCCTTTACCTTAAGATCTCCAATCACCTCTGGTTCATGACACAGCACCCAATTCCGAACAGCCGATCCCCTGGTGGGCTCATCAACAAGCTGCTCCAAGATGCCATCCCATAGGCATCCTATATATAAACTCTCTCTCCTGAGGACCTGTACTGACCTAACTTTCCCAATCTACTTTCATGTTAAAATCCCCATAATTATTGTAACACTGTCCTTCTGACATGCCTTATCTATTTCCAGTTGTATTTTGTAATCCATAACCCAGCTGCTATTTGTGGGTCTGTACATATATATAACTGCCATTAGTGTCCTCTTACCTTTATCATTCCTTAACTCAACCCACAAGGACCCTCCCTCTTCTGATCTGATGTCCCTTCTTTATAGTGATTTACCAGCAGAACTATCCTGCCCCCCTACCTCCCTGACCATGTATCCTTGGATGTTAAGCTCCCAATGATATCCATCCTTTAACCATGACTCAGTAATTGCCACAGCATCGTACCATCCAATCTGTAGCTGTACAGAAAGATCATCCACCTTATTTCCAATACTGCGTGGATTTAAGTATAAAACTTTCAGACCAGTTTTTGAATTGACTGTGTCTCTGTCATCCCTCCAGCTGTTATTTTGTCTCATCACCTGCCTGTCATCCTTGCTGCACACTACCTTCACTTTACTGCTGTTTTTCCCCCTTCTTCAGCCCTCGCACTCTGGTTCCCAAGCTCCCTGCTGAATTAATTTAAACCCTCCTGAACAGGAATTAAACCTGCCTGCCAGGATATTGGTCCCCTTTGGGTTCAGGTGTAACCCATCCTTGTTGTATCGGTCGTACCTCTCCAAAAGAAATCCCAATGATCCAAGAAACTGAAGCCCTGCCCCCTGCACTAGTTTCTCAGCCACATATTTATCTGCCTGATTGCACTATTTTTGCCCTCACAAGCACATGGTACAGGCAGTAATCCTGAGATGACCACCCTGGAGGTCCTGCTTCTCAGCCTCCTCCCTAATTTCCTGCATTCCCTCTTCAGGACCTCCTGACTTTTCTTACCTATGTCATTGGTACCAATATGTACCAAGACTTCTGGCTGTTCCCCCTCGCCCCTCAAAATGTTCTGAACCTGACTGGAGACATCTCCTACCCTGGCACCGGGTGTCTTTATTGGGCTCACAGAATCTCCTGACTGTTCTCCTCTTAATGAAATCTATCACTATTGCATTTCTCTTTGCCCTCTCTGCTTCAGAGCCATGCTCAGTGCCAGGGACCTGGTCCCTATGGTCATCCTCTGTCAGGACATCCTCCCCAATACTATCCAGTTGCTGAGAAGATGGGCACAGAGTTTTTCTCTACATACTCCCTGATGCTCCAATCTGTCACATCCTCACTTTCCCTTTTGAGCCTTGGGTCAACAAGCTACAGCTCCAGTTCCTTAGTGCAGCACGGTTGGCGTAGTGGTTAGCGCAATGCCTTTACAGCACCAGCAATTGGGTCCAGACCAGGGTTTGAGTCCTGCGCTGTCTGTAAGGAGTTTGTACATTCACCCTATGTCTGCTTGGGGTTTCTCTGGGACCTCCGGTTTCCTTCCACCATTCAAAACATACCAGCGGTGTAGATTAATGGGGTGCAAATTGGGGGACACGGACTATTGATCTGAAATGGCCTGTACCATGTTGTAGGTTTAAATTTAACATTTAACATGGACTTTTTGGAGGTGCACCTGGCACAGATGTGGGCATTGGGGTCACCACATCTTACACTCAACACAGAGCACTAAAACCTACAGTCATAATACTTAATCTGTTAACATTAATAAGTGTTGAACAATATTCTCACCCACAATAACCCTTGCCCACTATAACCTTTGCCTCTTGCCTGTTCTCGCTGAAGCCTATTAAGTCAAAGTCTTACCACTTTGCCTCAGACCACTATGCCAAAGACCATTCTGCTACACGGTTCCTCACTTTTATGTTGTTTATAATGGGTCACCTGCTCATACTTCCACCAATCACCTGTCTCCTTGCTTCAATTTACCGTGGGAAATGAAGATGATGCATCTTTCAAATCTTTATTGAGGAACTTGTGATCAAGGAACAGGGGCAGACCACTGGAGCCGACTCCATGATTTAATATGATGGTTGATATTAATATGACAATTTTGAGGGTGTGTTGATATCAACAAATAATGATTGTGAAAATGGCCTTTAGTACTTTTTTTCTGTGTTTGAGTTGAAATAATTTGTTTTTCCTTTTTATTCCAAGGACTTGAGCACAGAACTCAAGCATAGACATTTTCCCTTGGATGTACAGTTTATACATGGTGTTCATAACCTCTGAGCATTTAGACAAGGGGCACTTTTTGAATTTGGAGCAACAGGAGGCTACTTGCCACATTGAGCCTATCTCCCATTCAAAAAATATCAGATACTGTTTTTTGTCATGTAATAAAACTGAAATGTAATATTACAGCCTCTCCCCTACTTACAACCAATCTGACTTATGGCCATCTGTACATAAGCCCAAAAAAACTAATTTTTTTTAAATAAAGAAAAAATATATGCAAATACAAAAATATAAAAATTACATTTGGTCGTGTGTCCACCAGTGGATATGGTAGTGACCATCAGATGATATCCCAGTATTATGTACATCACAGTTTCTCTCTCAGTTCTCAGGATAAAAGGATAAAACAGGCCGTCAGTGGAGCATGGGGCAGTGGGATCAATTTGAGGACTGATAGTGAGCTGACAGGAGAGCGCGGGATAATGGGAACAGTGTGAGGATTGATAGCAGGCTGTCGGGAGAGCGTGGGGCAGTGGGATCAGTGAGAGAACTGATACTGGGGTGTCGGGAGTGTGCGGGGCAGTGGAAACAGTATGTGGACTTATAGCGGGCTGTTGGGAGAGCATGGGGCAGTGGGATCAGTGTAGGGACTAATAGCGGGCTGTTGGGAGAGCACAGGACTGTGGGATCAGCATGGGGACTATATGCCATGCTAACATATGTCTGACTTCCATCCATTTTGAGATCCGACCAGTCGGTCAGAATGGAACTGAGACATATGTCGGGGAATGGCTGTACATGAAATTGCCTTATGTCTGCCATAAGGCAAACAAAGATTTGTCTTTAGCATTGGCATTGCCCAGCGCCCCTTACAGTCAGAGAAAGAGAAGCAAAAGAGAGTTGCTCCCAGGGTCACCGAGTTTCCATGGATTCCCCTCCAGCACTCCTACAGCCTCTGCAGCTACACAAGTTCCGTTCAAAACATCAGCAACCCGAGCCCAGATCCAAACCTCCAACACGATGAGGAAGTCTTCACTGCCTGAGCCCCTTTGGGAACTCTTCGAGCTTCAGCATTGTCGCAAATCCTGGTTCCCATGAGCCAGTCTCCAACATCCTGCAGCCCGATGTGGTCCTTTGACCTTGAGTTACTCGCAGCCTGTGTGGGTTCCAGGCCCACAAGTTGCTAACTGCTTGCTGCCTGTATCTGTCCTTCAGCTTCAGACCCCTTCAGTAGTCCACCGCGGTGGTCACCATTCATGATGTCATCTCCTCTGCTTCTCCTTATCAAGGGGGTGGGGGTGTTTTCCCCATTACTGGTATCCTGTGCCAATCTGCTGCTCCCCAAGAGTCGGTAACCCCGCGAGGCTGCTGCCAAACACAGGCGCTGCCATCTTGGATCCAGACCCTGCAGTTGACCTTTAACAGGACATTTAAGCTTGTATGGAGTCATTGGCAGTAGAACTAGGCAGTAGGACCCCTTGGGGGAGCACTGTGTCTCTGCTCCCTCCCCAGCTCTGCACCAGTGTCATAGTTCCAGCAGCACCATCATTTTGTTAGCTACAAATTTGCACTTTTTAACCCCAAAATCCTTTTTAAATTTTATTTATAGAATTTACAAATCAAACAATTCAAATAAATCCAACAATACAATTAACCAATGTATTTAACGACAATCCTTCATGTTGACTATAATTGTAAACCCCTCCCCCCCCCCCCCCCCCCCATGCCAATCCCTTAGAAAAAGAGAGAAAACAAAAGAAAGAATAGGTATAAAAGTCAGATAGAAAAACAACAAAAAAAAGAGAAAATCTGCCAGGCACCTTTGACCCCAAAGTCCTTTCACCCCATTCTTTCAAAAGTTCTGTTCACCTCTTCCTCAGGATTAATCAGAGGTTGTATTTCTGCTCCTCCTTTGAGGAAGACTTAAAAGACTCATGTTAAAGAAAATATTTGTAACTCGGGATTGTGAAGCTCCCACAGAATGCCAAGGGTGATTGATTAGTGTCTGTCAGGATGGTGATTAGTAAATCTTTTCTCATTAGGGTCTTCAAATTGAATCTATGACTTTCTCAGTTCTTGAAGTGTTGCATTGTCAAAAGTGCTGCCTTTTTTTAATTGAATCTTTTCCTGACATCTCCAGGCATCCTTAAACTTCACAAAGCATTATTTTGAAAGGAGTAGGGGGATTGCTTGGTTAATAGCTATTATTTGACCAGCATTATTGAATACTTATTTGAATGTTGATTGCTTGTAGGAGCATAGATGCCTGCTGCCT
Organism: Narcine bancroftii; assembly: GCF_036971445.1. Lineage (NCBI taxonomy): Eukaryota > Metazoa > Chordata > Chondrichthyes > Torpediniformes > Narcinidae > Narcine > Narcine bancroftii. The sequence continues at coordinate 2,726,874 of NC_091469.1, read as the reverse complement.
GTCACATTTCCCTTGGTTTTACCAATGAAATGCAGTTAGTCTTCTAAAGCATTTTGGGTTATTCTAAGATTGTGAAAAGTACTCTCAAAACACCCGGTTTCCTTCATGTTGCATGTGAGTAAATCTGTTCACGGCAAGACTAATTTAATGCATGTTTTTCTCTTGTATGCAGGGTTTGGAAGTGGTTTTGGATCCACAAATCAGTAAGTAATGAGGCTGAAAGTTCATTTCTAACTGATACCAGAACCTGGAATCGTATTAAACCTTACCCGATGATCAAGCTGGACCTAGAAAAAAAAATGTGACCAAGCCTTTAAGGGCTAAAAGACATTTGCCCAGTTTTATATTACAGATGCTTTACATGTTTTTTGATGAGCTATGTGTCCCTTATATTGTGTTTCTGCTGGAAGAAGATTGTTTTGTTCTATTGTTAGTAAATTCAATAAAAATTATTCAGCAGAAGAGCATTCTTGATTGCACAAACTATAAGCAGATGGAAAGTTGAGAACTTAAAAGAATTTATATAATTTTCTTGTATTTAAATCTCCATGGTGTTAGCATAGAGATGAGTGAATTGCATTTTCCTTTTAAACTTTTGATTGGATATATCTAATGTAATATGGTTAAAGTGCTGTTGTTTTTAATTGCGTGATTATTTTTTTGGGGAGTCAAAAATGGTTTTCCTCTTGTGGGAATCAAATTTTCAGAATTTAATTGAATTGCAGTTTTTTTTTTGGCAAAACTCTTTTGCTGTGTCCAAACAATGACTGTGGAGTGTCTGAAAGGCCAAATATTTCATTCAAACGGCAGCAGCAATTTGTATTGTTTGCTTTAATCTATTATAAAATTGCTACTTGATTGATTAACATATGGCACCTTCCATTGAAGTAGTGAAGTTACTATCAAAAACCTCTTTCAAACAGATTTTCAAATTTTTTGCTATTTTCAGTGCAAAGTGATGAGGTCCTTTCCAAGAAAGTCTCACCAATAATGTACACTTGACGAGAACCCAATTAAAACAGACTTGATCTATATTTTTTTATAAATTAATAAATCTGTGGTTTTGTTTGTACCTTGGTCCTTAATTCCAATATACTTGCAGTCATAGTGTGAACCACTCATATGGGCCACCTGCTTTGTTTAATAGGTAACACAATGTTGGTCAATTCCATTTATTGTAGCTGGAGGCTTGTGTTTGGCTCAAACCAAGTAATTATTGCCAGGATGCCTGTCTTACAAATTAAGCAACTGCCCTCATCCTTTCATAACCATCTGTTCTCACATTTATAATTCAATTTTTATTGTTGGTGAAAACATTGTCATGTTACCTCTTACCTTGATTCTGCCATGTTGTAATTGTAGACTTTATGCTGTCCATTAAACTCTTCTTGAGGTTTCAGATTTATTTATAAGGTTAGATGGTGATACAAGGTGGGTGAAAGCTCATACCCTGCATGTGTCCTTGAATTGACTCGTTAGAGCAATGTGCCTGTGCTTTAAATTCTGGACAAATGTCTCTTTACATCAAGGAACACTCAATATCTAAATCTTGCTGCCAATCTTATACTACACCCTTCAGGTCCCAAACCCTTGATACACAATCATCTGGACCTTTGGTATTTCAACTAATTGTACATTTTTAAAACTCTGAATTTCTACTTTGTGGTCTTTGATTCTTTCAAATTGAATGAAGCACTTTCATTTATTGAAGCTGTTGAAAACTATTCTACAACCCTATTCAGTGCAACAGGACAAAGGCTGGGGATCCTAACACTCAAGGTACAAAGCACAAGGTGGGAGTGTGATATAATACTCCCATTTACCTAGATCAGTGGTTTTCATACTTTTTCTTTCCTCTCACATAACACCTTAAGTAATCCCTATGCCCAAGGTGCTCTGTGATTAGTAAGGAATTGCTTAAGGAGGTACATGGGTGGAAAGAAAAAGTTTGAAAAGCACTGTTTTAATCATACCTAATTGACTCGTTATGTGCGCGGTTTCATAACTCCAAAGGAAATGGGCCAATGACAATCTTTCTGAACCAAAATATTTCAGTTGCAATTGGGTCTAGAGCAGTGGTTCTCCACCATTTTTTCCCACTCACATACTGCTTTAAGAAATCCCTTACTAATCACAGAGCACCTATGGCATAGGGATTACTTGAAGTGGTATGTGAGTGGGAAGAAAAAGTTTGAAAACCACTGGCCAAGATGGATGAGGACCATCAACTTGGGAAGTTCAACAGATTTGCATCTGATCTATCACCTTCACGGTGAGCCACAGTATTGTCTACAAAATATACTGCAGTTTCTTCTCATGTGACTCCAACAGCACCCCACAAACATGGCCTCTGCCATCCAGAGGTAGAAAGGCATCTGGTGCAAGGGAAAAGAATCATTTTCACATTCACCTCCAGGTCAAGATTCTCCAACATTGTCAGATTTGCATACTGGAACTCTCAGCTAGTTAGCTATCAACCAGCCAGAAGAGGTGCATAAATCATAAAGGTCATTAAAATATATTGAACAAAAGAAAGTAATTTGGCTCTTTATGCACATCAAGTAATATGAAATCAAAGTGGTTGCCCAGGTCTTGAAAATTGTGCTAAAAGGCAGATTTTTATATTCCAATTAGATCTCATCAGATTAAAATATTTTGCTTCTGCGTAATCAGCTCCATGATGCCAAAGTCCAGGATTAAATGCTGGGTGTAATATGCCTCAGCCCAAGATCATGTAACACTCCATTGTTTATATTACAGAAACAACCCATGTAGCTCAACTGTGCAAAGGTAGTGTTTGTACTTGAATATAGGCTGTTTATGTCTATTATCAACACATTTAGTTCATTTCTTTCTCATATATTTTTCTTGCTTCCCCATAATCTTCACTCATGGCCTCATCTATATCATGTATCCACATTCCAATCCACTGTGTAAAGAGTATTTTTTCTTGAATTCCTTATGTGTTTTTATTATGTTCATTCCACCCTTGTTTTGGAATCCTCAGCAAGTGGAATCAAAGACTACATCTGCTTTATGAAGACTAACTGCCTACATTTGGCCACTGGTCTGTTTTTGTCTTTTTTTTTAATAAAGGGAATAGAATCCTACCCAGTTCTGTCTTGACTGATAGTTGTATCTTCACAGTTCAAACATTATTCTTGCAAAACTGCCTTTTACGCAGAATACTTCAATTGTGCCAAACAACCAGAACAGATAATCCACAAGCCTGTGCCACCAAATTACTTCCAATTAACCTATAAACCCTGCACATTTTGAAGGGTGGGAAGAAACTGGAGCACCAGAAGGAAACCCATGCAGACACTGGGAGAATGTACAAACTCCTTAGAGACAATGCCAGATTCAAACCTTGGTTGCTAGCACCGTAACAGTGTTGTCCTAACCACTACGCAAACTGTGCAATGTTTTTCAGTCACAGCTTCCCAATTTGTTCAATTCTTTTAGCAGTACCTTAAGACAGTTGCTGTTTGGAAGTTGTGGAAACTCGCTCTGAAATATCCCAACAAATTCTTTATCCTAAATCAGTACAACTGATGAGTCTGCTGTTTCTTGAAAGTGAGTGAGCTTTTTAAAATAGTACTAAAATTGAAGATCAATATTTCCACGAAGTTGAAATTTTACTGCAACACCAACACAAAGTTATTGGAATACTGATATGGCCTTTCAATGTTATATTTTCCATTTTTCAAAACAAGGAAGCCATTGGATATGATCAGAAATGTCTTTGCGTTTCCCTAAAGCTACTGAATCTAAAGTCATACAAATCCCAATCTCTGGATTTCATCAAGGAAGCTAACTTCAATAGTTGAGCTATTGGGTTGACCAGAAAATCCCCTTAATTAGATCGAGGCACTACAGTGACCAGGTTGTATGCCCTGTGACCAATGGCCATGCAGTGAGCACCTATTCTTTCCATTGTACCAACAGAAGGGGGGGGGGGAAACAAACATTTCTGATTTTTAAAAAATTCTCTAAAGCTTGATTTCCCAAAGTTTTTCACGGCCAATGAAGTATGTTTTGAAGTACTTACTAAGCAATTGGGAAGACAGTGGAAATTTTGAAACTGCCCTGTGGGACTAACTATTTATGTGATCCTTCACCTGAGAGAATGGGTCGTGTATGTTATCTCGTGGTACTGACAGTGCAGCACTCCTTTTCTACTTTGTGGGTGCATATAAACCTGGATTTTTAATCAAATCTCTGAAGTGGAACTTGATCCCTGTAATTTTGGTAAGATGCCACCGATAATTTTGGTGTGGTTGAATGGAACTTTCTTTCGTGCTATTCTTAAGAAGAGGCTATGTTTTTCCACCCTTTTTCTACTCAACCTGCTCTGCCTTTTCCGTCCAATCTCCATAACCTTTCCCAAGAGACTGTTAGCAAGACTTGATATTCATTTGATTGAAGTCACCATGTTTGATAAAAACACAAAAATGCTGGAGGAACTCAGCAGGTCTCGCAGCGTCTGTAGGAGGTTTCGGGCCTGAACCACCTTCAAGGTTTGAGCAAAAGGCAGGCATGTGGCTGAAAAAAGAGACTGGGAGAGAAGGAACAAAGGGCAGGAGCACAGGCCAACAGATAAAAGGTGATAATTGAATATGGATGGGAGAGGGAGGTGAGAATTGATTGGAGAAAGGGGTGGCTCTGTGAATGCACAGCTGGAGGAAAGGAGATGTAGGGAATGGAAAAGAGAGAGACACCTGGAGGAAAGGAGAAAGAGATGGAGAGAGACGGGGATTGAAGCTAATGAAAACTGAAAAAGTCCTTGTTAATGCCAACTGGTTGAAGGGTGCCCATCAGACAGATGTTCCTAAATCTGTGGGTGGTCTCGGTCTGGCAGTGCATGAGACCATTGACAGACATGTTGGCATGGAAATGGGTTGGGGAATTGAAATGGGTTTCCACTGGGAGAACCCTGCTTTTGCGGCGGACAGAGCTAAGGTGCAGAACGAAGTGATCTCCCAGTCTCTCTGACATAGAGGAGGCTACAACAGGAGCACTGGAGGCAGTAGATGACCTCTGTAGATTCACAGCTGTTGTATTGCTTTACTTGGAAGGAGCGTTTGGGGCTCTGAATGGTGGTGTGGGGGGATGTAGTACTTCCTGTGGTTACAGGGGTAGATGTCAAGGTGATGATTGGTGGGAAGGGAGTCACGGAAGGACCGGTCTCTGCAGAAGGCAAAGGGGGGAAGATGTGTTTGATGATAGAATTATATAATAGGTGGCAGAAATAGTAGAGGGTGATATGTTGGAGGTGGAGGCCAGTGAGGTGGTAGGTGAAGATGAGGGAAACTGTCCTTCTTGCACATATTGGTGGAGGGGGCCAGAGCAGATGTGCGGGTAATGGAGGATATGCAGGCAAGAGTAGAGTTGATGGTAGGTAATAGAAGGAAAGCCACTTTTAACGGTTCATTTGATCAGATGGTTTGTGTTATCTTTCATTTTCTGCTTGCTTGTGCTTTGATGTGAGCTATAGTTCAAGGTGGAGAATGAATTCATCAGAAGCTGATATTGTGATTTGAAATAAATTTCCTTAATCATGTGGGAACTGTACTTGGCCTTCTCCCTTGCCTGCCTCCCTCCTCCTTTTCACTGCCCCTCCTTTCCTGAATCTTATCAATCAAAAGTGCTCATAATTTTGAACTCCCTTAATGTCTTCCACACAAAGTTTCTCGTCTTTCCATGAATTGAAACCTGTTTTACTCATAAATAAGGTATTACATTTCAAAAAAGAAAATCTTACAAGTAGTAAAGAGCGAGAACCTATTTGTTATAGGAGTAGAACTGGGAGTTTGAAAAATGTCTTTCGTAATATAAAACAATGACATAACTACGGGATAATACAAAGTATTTTTACCCTTTGAAATCTCACTGCTGCCTCAATCAATAACTAATTTGAATTTCTTGGGTTTCTCATTAATGCCTGCTATGAAGATGATTTTACCTCAATTTTTTTTCTCTTCTTTCAGGTCCAGTCAGTCATTCACCAGTGGATGGAGAGGCTGAATTCAATCCAGCTTTACTTTGTTCATTAAAAAGATATATAATATATATTATACCTATATAAAAATATAGAAAATGGAAAACAATAGAACAGAAGGAATCATAGACTGATTTACAGTGAATAAAAATGCAAACCACTCGTTACTGTGCAGTGCACGATGACATGGTTATATCTTCAGAAAATCATGAGAAATATCAATGTTGCATGATGTCATGTCATCACTGTAATTTGTTAAATAAAATTCTTACTAAATTTAGCCTAATTTTTCATTTTGTTGGTGCAATGTTACTGAAGTGTTGCGGGCCCAGAGGACCCCAAAACCCAGCAGCAACAGAAATTCACCAAGACAAATGGTTCCGTTACTTTTTATTTTCTTTAAACATGAAAACAGGATCAAACTTTATCTTGTTACTACTAACTTAACTAGGTCCCCACCTAGCTCCTCTTGTTTCCCTTATTTCAGGTGAAACATCTTAGCCAGCCATTCCTTCTTGTAAGGACCTCAAGGGTTTTCAACAGGCTGAACTCAGAACTCACAACCCGTCTTCAAACTTAACCCCCTTCTAATTCTAAGCGCACGTGTATGTAATATCTATATAAGTTCAGAAAAGTTACTTGATTCGCAGTCCAATCTCACTTCTCACTCCTCCGAGTTCACTAGTATCAGACAATTCTTATATTGTGCACAGAATTTAACATTTATAAAGTTTACCAGGCTCTTGTGCTTAAAGGTAATTGGTTATTTTTCAGGAAGGTTCTTGTTGGTTTCAGAGAAGATTTGTTGTTCGTTGGACACACAAACTGGTTTACTTCTTCCATCAGTCACTTTGGTGTCTTGCTGAAGAAACTTGCCCCATCAGGGTTTTCCAGGTGATGACCTCTTATTTCCAGGTCCCCACCTAGCTCCTCTTGTTTCCCTTATTTCAGGTGAAACACTCTTAGCCAGCCGTTCCTTCTTGTAAGGACCTCAAGGGTTTTCAACAGGCTGAATTCAGAACTCGCAACCCGTCTTCAGAATGGGATTTCAACAGCTTGCAAGCTTGTCATGTTCCAGTCTCAAAAGCCACTGCAAAACTTGAATTCTCTCTCTCTCCAAAGAATCACATGTTTTTCTCCTCTCTCTACTTGCAAAACTACACGACCCCCCCCCCCCCCACCCCCACCAAGGATCCAAACCCAATCTTCTGAGCCTGTTCATGTTGCCTTTCAAAACAAATAATCCATTACTTCACACAGCATCAGTCCAATTAATACCTACTTGTGAAGTCTCTATAGGCATTCTTCAAGATTTTGCAAAATCACTGGTGCCTTAATGTCTCACTTACAGCAAAGTTCTTGCATTTTCAATGAGATCTTTTTTGTGAACTGATTGTGACCTATGCTAAATCCCCACAATCTATTTCCTTTAAAAATATATTTAAATATAATATACCTGTCACAGAAGGTTTAACCTATTGTCTTTTTCAGTCTTTCACAGTCACAACATTCCACTTTTTTCTCACACAATTGTATATTGATGAAACTGCAGTCATTGTTGGTCATATCCATTTTCCTCAAATTCCTTTGTGAAGATATTCCAATATGCAGCTTTAGAAATGTGAGTATCTGTCAAAAGCAGGAAGAATTTGAATTATTAATAGTAGCTAAGTCTTTAAAGTGAGGTGGGAAACCACGAAGGAATATCAGATGAAGTTGGAAGAAGGGATGCACAATTATGTTCAAGGACAAAAAGGAGGAGTCACGTGATGGAGTAGTGGCCGGTCAGGGAATTCCAGCCCTCTCCGGAAAAGTTGAAAAAAAACGCACAAAACACAAAGGTACAAGAGTAAAAATTAAAACAAAGTAAAAATAAAGGTGAGAAGAAAATGGCACCTGTCCGAGGAGGCCCGCCGCGGAGAGAGAAGCCCGCTCCCTCAGGTCAGTGGAAGTCCTGGGCTCGGGACGACAAAAATGGTTCGCAGAGCCGAGTAAAAGTGCGCAACTGCGCATGCGCGAGGAGTCGCACATGCGCGATGCGCATGAAAAAAAAACACACTGACGGGAGGGGGTAACAGCTGCGGAGTCGATCTCCACAGCTGAGAGAGACACCTGCAACACAGCAACAGGTGCAGAACATAGAAAATAACGACAACAAGAAAGAAGAGGGTAAAAAGAAAACAAGGAAACAACAGATAGTCAACCCAGAGGAAGAAGAAGAACAGAAAGAAATGGAAGAAGAGAAAGGCAAGACAATGAATATATCTTTTTTTAAAGAATATATGGAATTGGCAGTGAAAGAATGGCAATTACAAGAATTTAATGAGATAAGAAGAATTAAGAGTGCAGAAGAAAAAATGAATAAAATAGAAATGGTCATATCAGAGATAGGAAAAAGAGTGGATAATGTGGAAGAATGAGAAATAATCGTAGAAATGGAAGTAGAAGACTTAAAAGAGAAATTAGAAGAATCTAATAAAAAAGTTAAAGAGGCACATGAGCTGTTAGCTCAGAAGATAGATATAATGGAAAACTATAATAGAAGAAATAATATAAAGATAGTGGGCCTTAAGGAAGATGAAGAAGGCAAGAATATGAGAGAATTTATAAAAGATTGGATCCCTAGGGTCCTAGGAAGACCAGAATTACAGGAAGAAATGGAAATAGAGAGGGCAAATAGAACATTAGCCCCGAAACCACAACCGCAGCAAAAACCAAGATCCATTTTAGTAAAATTTTTAAGACATACAACAAGAGAAAATATATTGGAGAAAGCAATGAAGAAAATAAGAGAAGACAAAAAGCCACTGGAATACAAAGGTCAAAAAAAAATTTTCTATCCAGACATAAGTTTTGAACTCCTGAAGAAGAGGAAGGAGTTCAATACAGCAAAAACGATCTTATGGAAAAAAGGATATAAATTTATGTTAAAGTACCCGGCGGTACTTAAAATAGTTATTCCAGGGCAACAAAACAGACTATTCTCGGATCCAGAGGAAGCACGAAAATTTGCAGAACAACTACAAAACAAGCAGAGAGATGAAGACATGTAATGAGAGTAAAAATGACCACGAACTATATGTATGCGTGTATATGGGTATTGTCCGTGAACTACTCTTTACAGACGATGCCGCTTTAGTTGCCCATTCAGAGCCAGCTCTTCAGCGCTTGACGTCCTGCTTTGCGGAAACTGCCAAAGTGTTTGGCCTGGAAGTCAGCCTGAAGAAAACTGAGGTCTTCCATCAGCCAGCTCCCCACCATGACTATCTCGGCTGCACCATTTCATCAGATGCAAGGATCGACAATGAGATAGACAACAGACTCGCCAAGGCAAATAGCGCCTTTGGAAGACTACACAAAAGAGTCTGGAAAAACAACCAACTGAAAAACCTCACAAAGATAAGCGTATACAGAGCTGTTGTCATACCCACACTCCTGTTCGGCTCCGAATCATAGGTCCTCTACCGGCATCACCTAAGGCTCCTAGAACGCTTCCACCAGCGTTGTCTCCGCTCCATCCTCAACATCCATTGGAGTGCTTTCATCCCTAACGTCGAAGTACTCGAGATGGCAGAGGTCGATAGCATCGAGTCCACGCTGCTGAAGATCCAGCTGCGCTGGGTGGGTCACGTCTCCAGAATGGAGGCCCATCGCCTTCCCAAGATCGTGTTATATGGCGAGCTCTCCACTGGCCACCGTGACAGAGGTGCACCAAAGAAAAGGTACAAGGTCTGCCTAAACAAATCTCTTGGCGCCTGCCACATTGACCACCGCCAGTGGGCTGATATCGCCTCAAACCGTGCATCTTGGCGCCTCACAGTTTGGCGGGCAGCAACCTCCTTTGAAGAAGACCGCAGAGCCCATCTCACTGACAAAAGGCAAAGGAGGAAAAACCCAACACCCAACCCCAACCAACCAATTTTCCCCTGCAGCCGCTGCAACCGTGCCTGCCTGTCCCGCATCGGACTTGTCAGCCACAAACGAGCCTGCAGCTGACGTGGACTTTTACCCCCTCCATAAATCTTCGTCCGCGAAGCCAAGCCAAAGATATGGGTATACACACATATATATATATATATATATATATATATATATCTACTCATGTGTATACATGAGTGTATCCGTATTTAGAGGAAAATATATAGAGTATAGATAAGAATTAATAAGGGAATGAAAGGGAATAGAGGGAATAAGGAGGGAATTAAAAGAGTGACCTTTGTTACACATGAAAATTGAAATCTTTTCCGGGGGGGCTGGGTGGGGAGGAGTTACGGTCACTGCAAAATCAGTTGACGCTTGCGAGTGAATTCGCAAATCCAAATGGAGAGGGGAGATGTGGTTGCCCGGCAAAGGATAAAGGGCAACTCAGGAGGGGGAGGAGAGAATGGGGTTAAAGAAGTTTTAAATAGGAGAATAAGGAAAATGTTTGATGTTTTAGAAATGTTGTCTCATAAAGTGTTCAAAACAAGAAAGCAGAAATGGATAAGAAGGAAAGGTGATGATGGAGAAACGGAAAGGGAAGATAAACAAAGTATGAAATGGCTACGTTGAACTATATGACTTTAAATATTAACGGAATACATAACCAAATCAAAAGGAAGAAACTGCTTAATTTACTGAAAAAAGAAAAAATTGATATAGCATTTGTGCAAGAAACACGTTTAACTGAATTGGAGCACAAGAAATTAAAGAGAGATTGGGTAGAACATGTAACAGCAGCGTCGTATAATTCAAAAGCAAGAGGAGTAGCTATATTAATCAGTAAAAATATACCAATTCAAATAGAAGAGGAAATAATAGATCCAGCAGGGAGATATGTAATGATAATTTTGGAATCTACTCAATGTATATTCACCTAACAAAGAAGATCAAAAGTTTATGCAAGATATTTTTTTTGAAGATAGCAGATACGCAAGGGAACATATTCATAGGAGGGGATTTCAACCTTAATTTGGATTCAAATATGGATAAAACGGTAAAAAATTAACAGAAAGAACAAAGTAACCAAATTTATAATTAAATCGATGGAAGAAATGCAACTTTTGGATATATGGAGGAAACAACACCCAAAGGAAAAGGAATATTCATATTATTCGGGTAGACATAAAACATACTCAAGAATAGACCTATTCCTGTTATCAGCTCGCATGCAAGACAGAGTAAGAAAAACAGAATATAAAGCTAGAATATTATCGGACCACTCACCCCTGATATTGACAATAGAATTAGAGGACATCCCTCCAAGAATGTATAGATGGAGATTAAACTCCATGCTTCTTAAAAGACAGGATTTTAGAGAATTTATTGAAAGACAAATTAAAATGTACTTTGAAATAAATACGGAATCAGTGGAAGATAAGTTTATACTATGGGATGCAATGAAAGCATTCATTAGAGGGCAAATAATAAGTTATGTAACCAAGATGAAGAAGGACTATAATCAGGAAACAGAGCAGTTGGAAAAGGAAATAGTAAATATAAAAAAAGAATTAGCAATGAAGGAAGACACAACTAAAAGAAGAGAATTGGCAGATAAAAAAATAAAATATGAAACACTACAAACATAAAGGTGGAGAAGAACATAATGAAGACAAAACAGAAATATTATGAACTAGGAGAAAAAACGCACAAAATTCTAGCATGACAGCTTAAGACAGAACAAACTAAGAGAATGGTATTGGCATCAAGGAAAAAAGACAAACAAATCATATATAATCCAACGGAGATTAATGAAAACTTCAGAGAATTCTACGAACAATTATACCAAACTGAAAACAAAGGGAAAGAAGACAAAATAGATAAATTTTTAACTAAAATTGAACTACCAAAATTACAAATAGAGGAACAAAATAAATTAACAGAACCATTTGAAATAGTAGAAATACAAAAGATAATAAAAAAAACTACCAAATAATAAAACACCAGGAGAGGATGGTTTCCCAATAGAATTCTATAAAACATTTAAAGATTTATTAATTCCTCCCCTCCTGGAAGTAATCAACCAGATTGACAAAACACAAAGCTTACCAGATTCATGTAAAACAGCAATAATTACAGTAATACCAAAGCAAGGGAAAGATCCACTCGCACCAGCGTCATATAGACCAATATCATTACTTAACACAGATTATAAGATAATAGCTAAACTATTAGCAAACAGATTAGCAGATTATGTACCTAAAATGGTAAATCTAGACCAAACTGGATTTATTAAAAAAAGACGGACAACATACAATATTTGTAAATTTATTAACTTAATTCATGCAGTAGAAGGAAGTAAAGCGCCAACAGTAGCAGTTGCTTTAGACGCAGAGAAGGCCTTTGACAGAAGAATGGAATTATTTATTCAAAGTATTGCAAAAATTCAGTTTACCAGAGAAGTATATTAATTGGATTAAAGCATTATATAAGGGGCCATTGGCAAAAGTGACAGTAAATGGATATATATCAAAGCAATTTAACTTAAGCAGATCAACAAGGCAGGGATGCCCACTATCACCCTTATTGTTCGCGTTAGCTATAGAACCACTAGCAGAATTGATAAGAACAGAAAATAATATAAAAGGGATAAAAATAAAAGACAAGGAATATAAAATCAGTTTATTTGCGGACGATGTTATAATATACTTAACAGAACCAGAAATATCAATAAAAGAATTATATAAGAAATTGAAGGAATATGGAGAAGTGTCGGGTTACAAGATTAATGTAAATAAAAGTGAAGCAATGCCAATGAATAATGCGGATTTCTCAAAATTTAAGAAGGAATCACCATTCAGATGGCAAATGCAAGCAATAAGATACCTAGGTATACAAATAAATGAAAATATCGGCCATCTATATAAACTCAATTATTATCCACTAATGAAAAAAATTACAGGGCGATTTAGAGCATTGGAAAGATTTACCACTAACACTAATAGGAAGGATAAACTGTATTAAAATGAACATTTTCCCAAGGATACTATACCTATTTCAGGCATTGCCAATACGCTTGACAGAGAAATTCTTCAAGGATTTAAAGAAAAAATAAGGAAATTTTTATGGAAAGGGGGGAAACCGAGGATAGCACTAGATAAATTAACAGAATGGTATAAACAAGGAGGCTTACAATTGCCAAACTTTAAAAAATTATTATAGAGCCACACAATTAAGATACCTATCAGATTTTTATCAAACAAGGGAAAAGCCAGATTGGACTAGATTCGAACTAGATAAAATAGGGGAAAAGATACCTGAACACATATTATATAAATGGGATGAAAAATTGGTACAACGTAGGAGTTCTGCAGTATTACATCATCTGCTCAATATTTGGAAGAAGATTCATGTAGAAAGGAATAAAACAAATTACCAATTACCAAAACTAATAATGACGCAAAATCAGTTACTCCCTTTTACAATAGATAACCTTTCCTTTAGAGAATGGGAGAAAAAAGGGATCAAAAGAATAGAAAATTGCTTTTCAGGAAATAGATTATTATCCTTTGAACAAATGAAGGATAAATATAATATAACTCAAGATACAGTGTTGGCATATTACCAATTGAGATCCTACTTGAAGGACAAATTAGGAAGTAGTCTGAGGTTACCAGAGGGAAGTAACTTTGAATATGTGATTACAGATACAATGACAATCAAAAGATTTATAACAAATATGTATATTAAACTGCAAAAAAGGAGAATGAGGAAACAAATGGTAAAACTAAACAAAAATGGGAACAAGATTTAAATATAAAGATAAAGAATGAAACATGGGAGAAGTTATGCTCTGGAACGATGAGAAACACAATAAATACGAGGTTACGTATGATACAATATAACTGGATACACAGGCTATACATTACACCTCAAAAGTTAAATAAATGGGACCCAACAGTATCTGACAGATGTTTTCGTTGTAAAAAAGAAATGGGAACAACAATCCATGCAATCTGGACATGTGAGAAAGTAGAAAAATTTTGGGAAGATCTAAACCAGATATTAAATAAAATTACAGAAAACAATATACCAAAAAAACCCAGAGATCTTCCTCCTAAGTAACATAAAAAATAAAGAATTTGGACTTGATTTGGATGGTGCACAAAAAAGATTTGTTAAGATAGCTCTAGCCGTAGCAAAAAAATGTATTATGTCAACCTGGAATTGAAAGATAATTTGAGAATACAACAATGGTATGTCGAAATGAATAAATGTATTCCATTAGAAAAAATAACATATAATTTAAGAAATAATATTGAAATATTTGAACAAATATGGGAGCCATACATGAAACACAATAGAGAAAACCTACCGGGGACATCTACCACCTAAATTAACGAAAGGAGAAGGAAATGAAAAGAATTGACTCAGTGGAATTTCTTGTTTATTTTTATTGAATGACAACATTGTTTGACTGGTTTAATGTGTCTTAGATTTTGTACTTTAAATGAATGGGGGGGAGGTAGGGAGGGTGGGATGGGAGGAGGGAGGTGGGGGGAAATGACAATGTATATATTTGAAAAGGAAAATGTATGTATCTTGGTCAGTGTGGTTTATGGTGTGAAAAATAAAAAATTTAAAACAAAAGGACAAAAATAACTTCTGAATATTATAAATTGCTTTCCAGCTACATTGTAAATGAAAATCTAAAAATAAAACTGCAGATTGTGCAAATTTACACACAACCAGAATACGTCAGAAATACTCAGCAGTCCAGTACACGTCTGTGGGAAGAAAAGCAGAGATAACATTTCAGATTGAAGTCCCCTCATCTGAAGTAACGAGATTAAATCCGCTTGTCAAGGTTCTTAAGGTAACTTAATTTTTCTCTCGCTGTTGATTATCCTTCTGGAATATTCTCTCAGTTTGCTTTTTTTTCTCTCTGGGAGTGGAAGTCATGCTCAGCCTGACCTCTTGGCCTTGTCCTCCTGCTCTGCTTTTTAGAGTCCGCACATCTGTTTATGCAGGTTCTTTTGCCATTGTTGTCACCCTCTATCTGCTGTTCCTATTCACTCATTGACCAGATACGTTTATCGCCAGAATCATCTCCATTTATCAAAGATATTCTCTTTCTTTGCTCTTCCTGCAGCTTCGAAGGTTTTTGTGTCTCCATTTCAGTTCTGATGAAGGGTCTCAGACTTGAAAAGTTGACTCTTTTTCTCTTCCCATCGATACTGGCTGAGTGCTTCCAACATCTTTTGTTTGTTTCAACTACAATGTAAACACTTTTTTTATACATGATTATTCCTCAGAAGGAGTGGCCCTCCAATAAAATGTGATAGCGCATTGCAATGTTGGCTCCATTACTGAGAGACAAGGATGTCCAGATGCAACAGAGCTACGATATGGAGGTAGCCTAGCCCTGTAGAACCATGCAATAGTTCTTCATTGTGGTTGTACTCTGGAAGTATTGTGTCCAGTGTGATAGTGCCCTTGTAATGGTTTCCCATTTTGACATTTGTTCCTTTTGGAATGTCCTGTGCAGTGGAATCAGATGATAGTTCCCTGATAGCGGAAACATGCTCCTTCCGCATCCATCCCTCAAAATCCACCTTGATACTTTCTCGGGTCAGATTGTGCTGTCAAAGTTCATGAACTAGATGATGAATGATTTTGATTGGAACATTTGCAGCTCAGTATGCAAGAAGTATATATGACTGAAGGAATCCAAAGGCAATCCAAAGGTTTCTGCATATGTGATATCTTGTGTTTCAATTATCTACTTCTAGCCAAAGATCTCGGGCCAGGAATGAGTGATTTCTGTGTGGTACCGCAGCCATTCTCAACCATTTTTGGCCATGTCCCCCTTAGGTCTCTGCGCAAAGTTTATGGGCCCCCTTCCCTTTGAAGCAATTGTTCAGTTGGTTTCTTCTGTACTTCCCTTTTACACATTTCCATAAAAAATCTGTCATCAAACAATCTGTTCACAAAAAAAATGTGTGGGGTTGCAGGAAGGCATAGAAAGGAGGGATCGTGTTGTGTTCTTTCAACGCTAGCTACCAGAGGATTTAGGAACGAAGAATCAGTGGAAGTAGAGAGGACCCATTGGCCCTTCTTCCCACGCTCAGACCCCGATCAAAGGCTACACTTGGTGCTAGTCAAGCTCCTGTCTTATCAAGCTCCTGTGCAATAAGGGAACAGCTGTCATCATGGGAGACTTTACATATAGATTGGACTAGCCAAATTAGTAAAAATACTGAGGAGGAGGAATTCCTTGAATGTTTACGGGACGGTTAGACCAATATGTCGAGGAACCAACTCGGGAGCAGGCCATTTTAGATTGGGTATTATGCAATGATAAGGGGCTAATCAACAATCTTGTTGTACGATGCCCTTTGGGTAGGAGCGATCACAATATGATTGAATTCTCACTCGACATGGAGAGTGATGAAATTAAAACCGAGACTAAGGTCCTGAATTTAAATAAAGGGAATTATGATGGTATGAGACGGGAGTTGAGTAAGATTGATTGGGTGGTGTTTATGGGGGAGTTGACTGTGGATAGACAATGGAAAGCATTCACAGATCTAATGGAGAAATTGAAAAAATCGTTTATACCGGTTTGGCATAAAAATAAACCAAAAAAGGTGACTCAACCATGGATAACAAAGGAAATTAGAGACAGCATTAGGTCCAAAGAGAGAGCATATCAATTGGCCAAAAAAAGTACCACAACCGAAGACTGGGAGCAGTTCAAGATGCACCAAAGGAGGGCAAAGGGATTAATCAAGAGAGCAATAATAAATTACGAAAGTAAGCTTGCGGCAAATATAAAAACCGACTGCAAAAGCTTTTATAAATATGTCAAGAGGAAAAGATTGGTGAAATCCAGAGTAGATCCTTTGCAGTCGGAATCAGGGGAATATATAATGGGGAATAAGGAAATGGCAGACCAATTAAATTCTTACTTTAGTTCTGTTTTTACAAGAGAGGATACAAATAACCTCCCAAGGATGTTGGGAAACATAGAGACTAATGCAAGGGAGGAACTGAAAGAAATCAGTATCTCTAAGAACATGGTCTTGGAGAAATTGATGGGATTGAAGGCAGATAAATCCCAAGGGCCTGATAATCTACATCCTAGAGTACTTAAGGAAGTGGCCATTCAGATAGCAGATGCTTTAAGAATTATTTTCCAGAACTCGATAGACTCAGGATCAGTACCCATGGATCGGAGGGTAGCTAATGTTACCCCACTATTTAAAAAGGGGGGTAGAGAAAAAGCGGGGAATTATAGGCCGGTGAGCCTTACATCAGTAGTGGGCAAAATGATGGAATCCATTATTAAGGATGTAATAGCGGAGCATATGACTAGCAGAGAAGGGATCGGACAGAGTCAACATGGATTTACAAAAGGTAAATCGTGCTTGACAAATCTATTGGAATTCTTTGAGATGGTGACAGGTAAAATAGATGGGGGAGAGCCAGTGGATGTGGTGTACCTGGACATCCAAAAGGCCTTCGATAAGGTCCCGCATAAACGACTGGCTTACAAAATCAAGGCTCATGGGATTGGGGGCAAAGTATTGATGTGGATTGTGAACTGGCTGGCAGGTAGAAGACAGAGAGTTGGGATAAATGGCTCGTTTTCTGAGTGGCAGGCGGTGACCAGTGGGGTGCCACAGGGATCTGGATGAGGGGATTGGATGTAATATCTCCAAATTTGCAGATGACACTAAGCTAGGAGGGGTTGTGTGCACGGAAGAGGGGGTCAGGAAGCTCCAGTGTGATTTGGGTAAATTGAGAGACTGGGCAGATACATGGCAAATGCACTACAATGTGGATAAATGTGAGGTTATCCACTTTGGTAATACAAACCGGAGGGCAGATTACTATTTGAATGGCAATAGATTAAGAGATGGGGAAGTACAGAGAGACCTAGGGGTACTTGTACACCAGTCTCTGAAGGCGAGCATGCAGGTACAGCAGATGGTTAAAAAGGCAAGTGGTATGTTGGCCTTCATATCAAGAGGGTTTGAGTATAGGAACAAGGATACCTTACTGCAGCTGTACAGGGCCTTGGTGAGACCACACCTGGAGTATTGTGTGCAGTTTTGGTCACCTTATCTAAGGAAGGATGTTCTTGCAATGGAGGGAGTGCAGAGGCGATTCACCAGGCTGATACTGGAATGGCAGGAATGACTTATGAGGAAAGATTGCGCAAATTGGGATTGTACTCGCTGGAGTTTAGAAGATTGAGAGGGGATCTCATAGAGACCTATAAAATTCTGGCAGGACTGGACAGAATGGATGCAGATGGGATGTTTCCAATGATGGGAAAATCCAGAACCCGGGGCCATGGTTTGAGGATAATAGGCAAACCATTTAGGACCGAGATGAGGAGGAATTTCTTTACCCAGAGGGTGGTGAATCTGTGGAATTCATTGCCACAGAGGGCAGTAGAGGGAGGTTCATTAAATATATTTCAGGGAATTAGATATATTTCTTCAGTATAAGGGTATTAAAGGTTACAGAGAGAAGGCGGGGATGGGGTACTGAACTTTAAGATCAGCCATGATCTCGTTGAATGGCGGAGCAGGCTCGAAGGGTCGAATGACCTACTCCTGCTCCTATCTTCTATGTTTCTATGGACCAAGAGAAAATTTTAAGTGCATTGGCTGTTAGGGTGAAAGCTGATGTGGGGGGGGGGGGGAGGTGGAAAGGGGGGTAATGTCAATGCATTGTTGTACTGTAAGTAATAGGTGTATGATAATAATAATTGTGTGTTTAACTGTGTTTCATAAATACGTTGATGGGAAAATTCATAAAAAGGAAAATGGTCCAGGGGAGGGCTTTGGGGATGAGGGCAGAGAGGTGTGGGAGGTAGATAGGTGTAAAATGCACAACCTGTGATGAGGAGGGGTGGGGGATGAGATGGAGAGTGAAGTCACCAGAGGAGTGGGGGGAGGAAGGATTAAAAGGACTAAGACACAGATGGGGATATATGTGAATTTAATAGTTGGTTTTTTGCATTTTATGCTGTTCTTTTTGTCTCTTATTTTTCCTTTCTAGCATTTGTCATGGAATGGAATGCCTGGCTGAAGGAAAAGGATTGGGTGGAGGTTGGACATGGGGCATTTGGGGTATGGGGGAAGGATCTCTGGGGGAATGGCTAATTACATCAAATTTATAAATTTTAATGTAAAAGGTGAACGGCCCAATGAAGAGGAAAAGAGTCTTGGCACACAAAAAGAAAATGGGGATGGATCTGGCCTTCCTCCAGGAAACACATTTAATATAGCGGGAACATCAAAAGTTAAAAAGGGTGGGGGCGTGGCAAGATGGCGTAAGGAACAGACGTGCCTTCCAGTCCTCTCCTGACTCTAACTTATTGTTTTGTCTTTAAGTGCCCGTTAAAACTTTTTTTAAAAGTTTATAAATAGTATGAGATGTTGAATTAATACCTAATGGTACATTTGTTTAAAAAAAGTAAAAGGAAACATCAACAGATTGTTAAAAAATTATATTTTCCGAAATTATCTGAGCCTGCTTGTTTACAAAAAGCCACGACTCAGCGTGAAATGGATCCAGGAAAACAAGCGAAGAATTCGGCCTTGGAGCTCCGTTCTGATTCCGTAAGTCTTTCTGAAGGTCGTTTTCAGCTGCCTTTAGAACAAAGGGCTGGCTGGGTGCCAGTATTTCAAACAACGTCTACTGTGAGTGCTGTTACTGAGACTTTGACTGCTGAATTAGCTGGGGCGCCACCAGTTGGAGAGTTAAAGAGTTGTTATTTGACTGCTACACCACCAGTTATATCAGCTCTTCCAGATACTGACGTAACAAAGCTTTTAAAGGAGGTTTGGATCAAAGATAACCCTGATCATCAGCCTCCTGATACTTCTGTGGCAGGGGCTCTTACACGGAGTCAAACTGCAAGAAAAGCTACTAAATTAAAAGAAGGGATAGAAGGTCCTCTGATTCCACAAGAACAGCGGGATCCCACCATGTCTGGATCTACTGATGTTAATATACTTTTCAAGAGTCTTGAACATAAGATATTTTCTTCAATGATGCATTTAGGTGATTCTATGAATAATCTTACTTCTAAGATTAATGCATTGGTGGATGTCAATACTCAACAGATGGCTGATTATGGAGCTTTTAAAGTCGAAACTGTACAAGACCAATTGCAAGATGTGAATAAAACAATTGAAACGCTACAGATTCAGAATAAAAATTTAGCAAAAAAGGTTGATTATTTGGAGAACCAATCCAGACGGAATAATGTGAAATTGTCGGCTTGCCAGAGGCATAGAAGGGCCAGATCCAAGAAAATTTTTCACTGAATGGATTCCACAAGTGTTGGGACAAGATAAGTTTCCTGAAGGTTTAATATTGGAACGGGCTCATAGAGCTTTGAGAAGGAGACCTTTTTCAGGACAGAATCCAAGACCTGTTCTGGTTCGCTGTTTAAATTACTGTGATAGAGAGACTATTTTACGTATGGCTATTAGAAATGCACAGCAAAACAGATCTCCTTTGATGGTTCAGAGTAATCGTGTTTTCTTCTATCCGGATTTGAATCAGGAAATTATGTTTCAACGACGTGAATTTAATTCTGTGAAAGAATTCTTGTGGAAAAAAGGATATAAGGCAACATTTAGATACCCTGCGGTACTGAAGATTTTTCAGGATGGATATCTGTAGGGAGATAGTAGATATTTGTGATAAGCACAGGGTTGTAATTATGGGAGATTTTAATTTTCCACATATAGATTGGGAAACACATTCTGTGAAAGGACTGGATGGGTTAGAGTTTGTGAAATGTGTGCAAGATAGTTTTTTACAACAATATGTAGAGGTGCCAACCAGAGAAGGAGCAGTGTTAGATCTACTGTTGGCAAATGGGATGGGTCAAGTGACGGAGGTTAGTGTTGGCGAGCACTTCGGGTCCAGTGATCATAATGCCATCAGCTTCAATGTCATTATGGAAAGAGAGAAGTCAGGGCCAAGGGTTGAGGTTTTTGATTGGGGAAAAGTTAGTTTTGAGGAGATGCGAAAGGACTTGCTGGGTGTAGATTGGGACAATTTGTTTTATGGGCAGGATGTAGTAGAGAGATGGAAGTCTTTTAAAGATCAGATTTTGAGAGTGCAAAAGCTTTATGTTCCTGTTAGGTTAAAAGGAGGGGCAAAAGGTTGGAGAGAGCCGTGGTTTTCAAGGAATATTGGAAACTTGGTTCGAAGAAAAAGGGAGGCGTACATTAGATACAAGAAGCATGGAGTTAAGGGGATGTTTGAAAGATACATTGAATGTAAGAGGAATCTTAAGAGAGGAATTAGGAAAGCTAAAAGAAGGTACGAGGAAACTATGGCAAGCAGGGTGAAAACTAATCCAAAAGAGTCCTACAAATATGTTAATGGTAAAAGGAAAGACAAAATTGGTCCCTTAGAGAATCAGAGCGGAAAACTGTGTATGGAGCCTAGAGAAATGGGGGAGATATTGAACAGTTTCTTTTCTCCGGTATTCACTAAGGAGAAGGATATTGGGAGATGTGAGATAAAAAAAAGCAAATTGGGTAAATATGGGGAATATAGAGATTACAAAAGATGTAGTTTTAGGGCTTTTGAAGAATATAAAGGTGGATAAGTCTCCGGGACCAGACGGGATCTTCCCCAGGACATTGAGAGAAGTGAAGGAGGAAATAGCAGAGGCTCTGGCAGTAATTTTCCAAATGTCATTAGATATGGGGATAGTGTCGGAGGATTGGCGCATTGCGCATGTGGTTCCGTTATTTAAAAAGGGTTCAAGGAGGAAGCCTGGCAACTATCGGCCTGTAAGTTTGACGTCTGTGGTAGGTAAATTAATGAGAAAATTCTTAGAGATAGTACTTATAAACATCTGGATAGACAGGGTCTGATCAGGAGCACTCAACATGGATTTGTGGGAGGAAGGTCATGTTTGACCAATCTGATTGAATTTTTTGAAGAGGTGACTAGGAATGTGGATGAGGGTAGCGCAGTGGATGTTGTCTATATGGACTTCAGTAAGGCCTTCGATAAGGTACCACATGGAAGGTTAGTTAAGAAGGTGCAGTCTTTAGGTATAAATTTTGAGATAGTCAAATGGATTGAACATTGGCTGAAAGGGAGAGGCCAGAGAGTGGTAGTGGATAATTGTCTGTCAGGTTGGAGGCCGGTGACCAGTGGTGTGCCTCAAGGATCTGTATTGGGCCCATTGTTGTTCGTTATATACATTGATGATCTAGATGATGGGGTGGTAAATTGGATTAGTCAATATGCAGATGATACTAAGATAGGTGGAATAGTGGATAATGAAGAAGGTTTTCAAAGATTGCAGAGGGATTTGGGCTGCTTAGAAAAGTGGGCTGAAAAATGGCAGATGGAATTTAATGCTGATAAGTGTGAGGTGCTTCATTTTGGTAAGAAGAATCAGAACAGGACGTACGTGGTAAATGGGAGAGCATTGAGGAATACAGAAGAGCAGAAAGATTTAGGAGTAATGGTACATCGTTCCCTGAAGGTAGAAACTCATGTGAATAGGGTGGTGAAGAAGGCTTTTAGTATGCTGGCCTTTATCAATCATTGCATGGAATATAGGAGTTGGGAGGTGACGTTGAGATTGTATAAGACGTTGGTGCGGCCTAATTTGGAGTTCTGTGTGCAGTTCTGGTCGCCTAATTATAGGAAGGATATAAACAGAGTGGAGAGAGTGCAGAGAAGGTTTACCAGAATGTTACCTGGGTTTAAGCATCTAGAGTATAGGGAGAGATTGGACAGATTAGGTCTTTATTCTTTGGAGTGTAGAAGGTTGAGAGGGGATTTGATAGAAGTATTTAAGATTATGAAAGGGATAGACAGAGTGGATGTGGATAGACTATTTCTGTTAAGAGGAGGAAAGATTAAAACGAGGACATGAGTTAAGAATTAAGGGGCAGAGGTTTAGAGGTAACATGAGGGGGAACTTCTTTACTCAGAGAGTTGTAGCCGTGTGGAATGAGCTTCCGGGAGAAATAATGGCTGCGGAGTCAATTGTATTATTTAAGAAAAGGTTGGACAGGTATATGGATGAGAAGAAGATGGAGGGTTATGGGCATTGTGCAGGGAGGTGGGACTAGAGAGGGGTGTTTGGTTCGGTGCGGACTAGAAGGACCTAATGGCCTGTTTCCGTGCTGTAAATTGTTATGTTATGTTATATGTTATATCAACCAAAGTTCTTTGATAATCCTAAAGAAGCTATGGATTTTGCTTAGTCTTTACCAATTACGCAATTCCAGGAATGACGTAGTCCTCCACGGTCTCCAAAGAGGGCAGAGCTGCAAGAAGGGAATTTGATTTCTGGAAGAAATGGAAGAAACGGTGGTCGTAATGGCAAAGGAAACTCATTTAATAGATAAGGAACATTTGAAACTCAAACGTGAATGGGTTGGGCACGTTTTTTGTTCTTCGTTTAATTCTAAGGCAAAAGGTGTGGCAATTTTGGTACATAAGAATCTACCATTTTAGTTACAGAGTGAAAAGAAAAATGGTGGAAGATTATTAAAATTAAATTGTACAATCTTTAATGAGGCATGGACTTTGCTTGATGTTTATGCTCCTAATGTTGAAGATACAGCTTTTGTTGTGGATATGTCTTTATTACTTGGACAATCGAACTCTAATGTGATGTTGGGGGAGATTTGAATGTGGTGTTGGAGCCTTTATTGGATAAGTACTCAAGAGTAATTAAGAAGTCTAAGATGGCAATCCAAGTGATTAATATGATGGCAGATTTGAATTTAATTGATATTTGGCGAAGAGTTAATCCTACAGAGAAAGATTTTTCTTTTTATTCCTCGCGACATAATTATTTTTCTAGAATTGATTATTTTTTAATATCAGCACATTTGCAGGATAGGGTTACATCTGTGGAGTATAAGGCTAGATTGGTTTCGGATCATTCATTATTATTATTAGAATATTTGAGTTCACAAGATGTTCAGAAAGCTTCAAGATGGAGATTTAATACTATGCTTTTACGACGCGAATTTAATTCTGTGAAAGAACGGTTGTGGGAAAAAAAGACATAGGGCAACATTCAGGTATTCTGCGGTACTGAAGATTTTTTAGGATGGAAATTAGCCAAAATTCTTTGACAATCCTAAAGAGGTTATGGACTTTGCTCAGTCTTTACCAATCATGCAGTTTCAGGAACAATGTAGTCCTTCAGGGTCTCCAAAGAGAGTAGAGATGTAAGGTGGTATCCAGATTTTTAAAAGAAATGGAAGCAATGGTGATCGAAGTGGTAATGTTGATTTAAAAAAATAAATTTTTTATCTTTTTTTTGAAAAGAGTTTAAATAGTTTAAATAATGATGATAGTTTAATGAAATGGGAGTTGGGAGAGGGAACTGGGTGGGCACTGTCACATTTGTGGCCCGAAATGTGAAGTTAATAAAACATTAAACACAAGTTTTATCAGGTAAACTTCTCCCAGTGGCTTTATTCTCCCGTTTCCTTTGTTCTCCTGCTTGTGTTCTTATCTCTCTCTTATACCACGTGACTTCCAGTACATCTCATACATATTCATTATCATGACATCCCTCCTTTAATCAGAAATAAACTTTACCTTCACTTACCAATATCTCTCGGAAACTTACAAACATCGTAACTAATGGTAATACTATAACTCAACTTTACTTCCTACAGCATTCATACAGGCACTTTATGATATAAGATTAAATACTGTCCCAAAGTTCTTATTAAAACTACGGCACAAAGTCTTCGTATCGTTTGGGCACTTTCCGGTTTCGTTTCGGCCTGCCTGCGATATTGTCGTCGCTTCTCGGTTGTTCACTCTCAGCGTCGGAAATACTGCTCACCACGGCTTCTAGTCACTTCATCAGGAGTGCTGGTAACTGCCTCTGGAACATCATCAGGTCTCTCAGTTTCAGCATCTCGTATTGGCCTTTCAACATCTCGTATTGGCCTTTCAACCTCTTCGCTTGATGTATCTCCGGACTGGTACCTTTTTACACTTGATACATTTCTCTTATACAGGACTCCAGTCTGAGACTTGACTGTCACCATACTGCCACTTCTGGATACGACAGTATAGGGTTGATGGTAATAATGTGTATCTAGCTTACCACCAGTTTCATGCCTCACTAGAACATTATCTCCTGGCATGATGTCTGAGTACTTGGCTCCACGTTTCGAATCTGTGTACAGCTTTGCTGCACCTTTCTTTTCAGCATCGTGGTCCCTCATCTCCTGGTCGTCTCGGATTTCCTTTATTTCTGGCATTTTTGTACGGATTTTTCTCCCAAAAAATGCTTCTGCAGGACTTTTTCCAGTGGTTGCATGAGTCGTTGCTCGATAAACAGCCACATAAGATATCAATGCTTCTCGCCAATTTTGTCCTTCTGCGTGTGCAATCCTCAATCGTTTTTCAATGGATTGATTTTGTCTCTCTACTTCTCCATTGGCTTGCGGCCATTTCGGAGTTACTTTATGATGGTGGATACCTGTGGTCCTCATGTATTCTGCAAATGTCTCTGAAATGAATTGTGGACCATTGTCAGAGTATAATGTAACAGGTAATCCATATCTTGCGAATATCTCTGCTAACGCTTGTATTGTTTTTTCAGTGGTTGTGGACTTCAACACCACGTACTCATAGTATCTGCTGTAGTAATCTATCACTACCATAATTGATTCACCCGTCGGTAAAGGTCCAAGAAAATCAACAGCTACGTCGATCCATGGTCCTGTCGGAAGTTGCGTACTCCGGATCGGTTCTGGCGGATTACTCCTATTTGTGATTTGACATCCGTGACAAGTTTTAACAAATTTCTCGGCGTCTTTATCACAACTTGGCCACCATACCTTGGTCCTGAGGTTTTGCTTGGTACCAACGATACCTAGGTGTCCTTCATGCGTTAAGGATACGATCTTCGGTCTCAATCTTTGCGGAATCACCAATCTGCAACCTCTTAATACACACTGTCCGATGCAACAAAGTTCGTCTCTAATGGGAATGTAAGCCTTGTGAGTACACTTGTCCCATTGTCCACTCTGTATGCATTCTCTTACTTCCTTGAGTTCTGGATCACGTTCGGATTCTCTCTCGACTTCCTTCGTAGTCACAGCTTTCGGTGTCGACTGAATAGCTACGAAGCGTACAAAGCTCTCTGTTTCTGTTCCCAATTCTGACTTGGATTGTGGACATCCATCATGCATCTGGACCAACACGGCTCCTAAACCAACCGGGCTGGCATCCGCTATGACTTTGGTTGATGCCGCCGGATCGTAATATCCAAGAGTTTTTGCATCTGTCAGGCTTTGCTTCAGCGCTGTGAACGCTTTCTTCTGCTCAGATCCAAAATGAAATGGTACACCTTTCCTGGTTAGTTTCCTTAGTGGTTCTGCCACTGTAGCAAAATTAGGAATGAACTTTGCACAAAAATTGACCAATCCCAGGAAACTCCTCACCTCCGTTGCGTTCTGAGGTGCACGTGCCTCTGCAATAGCTTTCACCTTGGCCTCTGCAGGGTTTAGTCCTTTCCGTGTAAGTCTGTGTCCCATGAAGTCCATTTCTGACACACCAAACTGGCACTTGTTTCCATTCACGGTAAGCCCTGCCTCCTGTAGTCTAGATAGTACACACCTCAACCGTTTGTCATGCTCTTCCTTCGTTGGTGCATGGACTATGATGTCGTCAGAAATGTTGGCAACTCCAGGAATGCCTTGAATCACTCGATGGATTTCATACTGGTAGATCTCCGAAACTGCATTAATTTCAAATGATAGTCTCTTGTAACGATACAATCCACAGTGAGTCACAAATGTAGTTACATCTTGGGAACCTGGATCCAGCTCTAATTGATGATAGCCCCATTTCAGATCAATTTTTGAGAATACCTTGCTGGTAGTTAGTTCTTGAAGTATTTCCTCCACTGTTGGTATAGGATGTCGTTCTCTAATTATAGCTTCATTGGCCATTCTCATGTCAACACATAGTCTTATGTCACCCTTTGGTTTGGGCACAATCACTACGGAACTGACCCATTGTGTCGAATGTTCCACCGGTTCAATAATGTCTTGTTCGATCAATTCTTTAATTTTGGCTTCAACTTTCCCACGAAGTCCAAACGGAGTTCGGCGCATTGGTTGTGCCTTGGGTTTGACCGTTTCATCTACCGCTAGCTTCAATTGTCGACCTTTCAGCTTTCCTACTCCTTGGAAGACTGCGGGGAATTCTTGCTTCATATCCTCATATGACTGAATTGAATTGACACAAGCTCCAATATGAAGTATTGCCAGGTCTTGCGCTGTGCTTCTACTCAGCAATGGTTCTCCCCTCTCTTCTATGACCATAAACTCTGCTTCGGTGTACTTATCTCCAGCTTCCACAGTGGCAGTAAAACATCCAATGGTCTGCAATGGCTTGGTTGCTGTGTATGGATACAGTTTCTTGGAACACTTCTTTGAGGTACAGATGATCTTTTTCCTTTTCAACTTCTCCCATAAATGTCGATCAATCACATTACTGTCACTGCCTGAGTCCACAATGACCTGCACTGTCACTCCACCAATGATCACTGGGACCTTCTCATGATGTACTTCATTCAACGTAAATTGGTAACAGCTCTGTTCCTCCTGGGTATCATCATTGTCACCGTCTATCTGGCGAATGGTATCTTTCTTTCCAGGATACTTTCCTTTCCCCCAGGCTTTGCCTTTGGAAGTTGTACTCTTCCTCTTCTGGTCTGCATTGGACTTGCTTTTGCACTTCTTTGCAAAATGGTCCTTACCTCTACACTTTCTGCAAACTTTGCCTTTGGCCGGGCAATATGGGTCTTTTCCAAAGTGACCTCGGTTTCCACATCGATAACACTCCACGTCCTGTGTCGACGTATATCTTGGCTGATTATGGCGATGTGAGAGCCTCTTAATTTCCTGGCTTGAGTTGTCTTTCAGGGTCATGGTTTGAAATTGCCCTTCAACAGCCTCTAATGCAGCAGCAATGGTTAAAGCATCGGTGAGTTCCAACTCACTCCCTCTTTCCAGTAGACGTCTTCTGAGTTTATCTGATCTGCAGTGCTGTACGACTTGATCCAATAATTGGTTGTCCAAATCAGCTGGCATGTAATTGCATCCAACAGCTAGCTGGCGTAGTCTCGTCACGTACTGAGCAATTGTCTGGCCATCTTCTTGTCTCGTTCTCCGAAACAAATGGCATTGAAATGTAGCATTCGGTGTCACTACATAGTGTGCATTTAATGCATCTACCGCTTTCTGGTACTCATCCTTTCTTCCAGTATTCAAAAGTGTCTTAAATGTTTCCCGAACTGAGGGTCCTGCAGTGAAAAGAAGTAACGCCCTCCTCTGCGCTTTTTGTTCAACTGTACCAGTTGACTGTCAGTGTAGGATTCAAATTCTTCCAGCCATGCCTTCCACTTCACACTTACAGTGCTTGCATCACCCGTTGGGTCAAAATGAGCAATTCCACTATGTGTTAGAAAGTTACTGTCTGCCCCAGCCATGAGGAAAAATTCCAGCCCCAAAAGTACTGAGTCACAGAGAAAATTCTTATCACCTTGAAGTTGTCTGTAATCCTCTGTAATCTTGTTTAGTCTTTAATTTTCTTCAAGCTTATCCCATCCTCATCGCCAATGTCACATTTGAGGCCCGAAATGTGAAGTTAATAAAACATTAAACACAAGTTTTATCAGGTAAACTTCTCCCAGTGGCTTTATTCTCCCGTTTCCTTTGTTCTCCTGCTTGTGTTCTTATCTCTCTCTTATACCACGTGACTTCCGGTACATCTCATACATATTCATTATCATGACAGGCACTAGTTTCCAGAAGTCATCAGCTACCTGTGAGTTATCTCACACCCAATATTTTGGGGGAGTTACCGCTTTGGGCGGTTTAAACAGGAGGAGGTAGTTGTGACCTCCGACCTGGTTGTTTTTCTTTTTAATGTTTGGGTTAAGAAGAGAAGGTTTTTTTTTATTATTTTTTTTTTAAATAAATAATTTTTTTTAAAACTCTTTTTGTTTTGATTGTAATTGAGAGGGAATTAGGAGGTTTTTTTCTCTCCTTTTTTTCTCTTTTTTTGGGGGGGGGGTTTCTCTTTTTTCTTTCTTTTTTAAGAGGATGATGTCACAGAAGATAATAAGTCAAAAATTGAGGATGTTGAATTAGATGAAGAGGAAGATGAGGGGAAAGGTGATAAGAAGAAGAAGAAAATTAAGTACAAATACATTGAGGGAGAAGAGTTTAATAAAATTAAGTTAATTTTGATAGAGAATTTTGAAGATGTTATAAATGAAGAATATGGAGAATTTTATAAGAGTTTGAACTTTTTTTTCTTTTTTTTCTTTTTTTATATAAGGGGAGGGGAAGGGAATAAAAAGTTTATTTGATTGTTTTTCTAAGGGATGTTTTTGTTCTCTCGATGAATTATAAAGGAAACTTGGTATTAATAGAAATTCTGTATTTATGTATTATTAATTATGATTTTTTGTATAACAGATATGTGGTTGATATATGATTTTAATATTTGAATTTAGTTTTAAAGTGGATTTCATTTGTTAAATACATTAATTATGTTTGATTTAAATATTTGTTTAAGGGTATTATTTTAGTATTGATATTTTTTTTGTTGTTAGTAATTTTTTTTGTTGTTAAGTTTTATCCTTTTTTGGTAAGTGGGGTTTTTTTCTATTTTATTTACAACATTGTTAATTAATTATTCACTCTTTATTTTGTGGGGGGAGGGTTGGATTAATTTTAAATTAGATGATTAATGTTGTGTTATAATTATTGGGGGGGGTTAATTTGTGTAGTTTAATGATGTAGTATTCTAATTTTTATTATCTTATTTTTTATTATTTCTTTAAATGTAATTTTTATTTTATTCATGTCATAAAATTTTAAATAAAGTTTAAAAAAAAAAGTTAAAAAGGGTATGGGTGGGCCAGGTAATAACCTCTTTATTTGGTTCTAGGGCAAGGTGTGTGGCAAACTTGATTGGAAAAAGTGTTCCATTGAGGGCAGAAGGTTGGTCACAGGCAGAGCAGGGAGATTTGTAATGGTGCACTGTCAAGAAATATTTAGAGTCCTGGTCCCCAGTGAATGATTATGCCCCCAATCTTGATGACAAAAAGTTCATGCAAGATACCTACTTGAAACTGGCAGTAGGAACAGAAAATATTCTGGTTGAGTTGGGGGAGGGGGGAAACATGATTTTAATTCTTGTCTTGATCTTATCCTGGGCAAGTCAATGAAAAAAATAACAAGGATAAAG
This sequence comes from Narcine bancroftii, assembly GCF_036971445.1. NCBI lineage: Eukaryota > Metazoa > Chordata > Chondrichthyes > Torpediniformes > Narcinidae > Narcine > Narcine bancroftii. The sequence goes on along the minus strand of NC_091469.1, from coordinate 2,696,639 downwards.
GCAGCAAGGGCTATCATTGACTTTATGAAGGAGCTAAATTTGATAAATGTATGCAGGTGAAAACACCCAAGGAAGAAAGATTACCCTTTCCACTTGAGGCAACATGATTCCTACTCTCGGATAGATTTATTTCTGGCTTCAGCCCATATAGAGGGTAGGATCATGAAGACTGATCAGACAAGACTTTTGTCTGACCATTCACCTTTGACATTAATTATAGAAATGCTGGATAAGCAAGAGATGGTGTATAGATGGCGCCTTAATACATTGCTGGAGTTTTGTAGCTTTGTTAAAGCACAGATAAATACATTTTGTCAGACCATCTACACCTCTATTTTGGATCAATTTCTCCTCTGGGACACCCTCAAGATGTATTTAAGAGGTCAACTAATTGGATACACTAAAGCAGTCAAAAAGGAATAAATGAGGGAGGTGGAAAAATTCAAAAATCCAGCTCTGAAGAACAATATAGGGCTTGAACAAACAAAAAACTGAAGTACAATACACTTCAAATGTTTAGTATAGAAAAGGCCATGATGAGGTCAAAACAAAAATATTACAAATTGGGGGGGGGGGGGGGCGTTGGAGAGCCTTCTGTCTTAGCAGTTGAGGGCAAAACAGGTCTTCAGGACGATCAATGTGTTACAAACCAGGAATGGCAGGATCTTGTACAAGTCAAAAGAAATTAATGAGACTTTTAGACAATTTTATGAAAAGACAGAATTGGCAGGGGACCAGATAAAATCAATGATTTCCTGTCAAAGTTGGAACTACCAAATCTAGACCCAGAAGAACAGGAAGGATTAGATTTCCTCTTCACAGAGGAAGAAGTAGGAGAGGCTTTTGAGTTTACTACAGATTAACAAATATCCTGGGTAGGAATGGTTCCCTGCTGGGTTCTACAAGGAATTTAAAGATTTATTGATACCTCTTTTTACGGAGGTGGTAGACCAGGTGAATGAGACCCATACCCTCCCAGAATCCTTTTCAACAGCAATTATTAAGGTAATTCTCAAAAAAGGTAGGGATCCACGGAAACCATCCTCTTATAGACCAATCTCATAATTAAATATGGTCTATAAGATACTTGACAAAGCCATGGCAAATAGATTATCAAAACATTTGCCGAAATTTATAAATAAGGATCAAGTGGACTTTGTGCAAAAAAGGCAGGCAGTGGACAACATAAGCAGGCTACTGAGGACAATGTATCTGGCACAGTCAAGGGATGAAAGGAGCATAGCTGCAGCCCGAGGTGCAGAGAGGGCATTTGACAGACTGGAATGGGATCAAGGTGCTGGAAAAATTGGGGCTAGGGCCAACTTTTATAAATTGGATAAGGGCATTGTACCACATGGGCAATGGGCAAATTTCTTCAGCCTTCCCACTGTCAAGATCTAGTAGTCAAGAGCGTCCATTTTCTCCAGCTCTATTCATACAGACTATGGAGCTGCTGGCTGAGCCCATTCACCAGGATCCTGACATTAAGAGATTTGGGGTAGTAGGGTAGGCCAGGAGGAACACAAAATCAATCAAAACACACAATTAATCAATTTTCCCAGAGAGTAATGAATGTTTGGAATTCTCTAACCAGGGAAGTGGTTGAGGCTGCTTCATTAAACATATTTAAAATTTGGTTAGATAAATTTTTACATGATAGAGGAATTAGGGGATGTGGGGAGAAGGCAGGTAGGTGGAGTTAGGTCATAAATTAGATCAGCCATGATCGTATTGAATGGCGGAGCAGGCTCGATGGGCCATTTTTGGCCTACTCCTGTTCCTACTTCCTATGTTCCTATGTTCCTATTTGCTGATGATGTGGTGATATATCTGACAGACCCAGTAAACTCACTGGACTTGCTGCACTGACTGTGGGAAGGTCTCTGGATGCAAGATCAATTGGGATAAAAGGATTACAGTCAATATCAAGAGAATAGTCATTTGAAGTGGCCACAAAATGAGATCAAATATCTAGGAGTTAGGGTGGGTAATAACCTAAATAATTTGTAATAAGCTAAACTATACCCCCTTTTCTTTTCTTTGGCTTTGCTTCGCGGACGAAGATTTATGGAGGTAAGGAGGACTTAAATAGGTGAATGACCCTGCCTGTGTTAAAATGAATGTGTTGCTAAGGCTTCAGTACCTCTTCCATACTCTGCCCGTGGCACTTACATTCACATGTTAGAAAGTTTTTGTGGAATGGCAAGGTATCCAGGGTCTCTATGTAAAATCTAACCTGAGACTTTAATCCGGGTGGCTTAAGGTCACCAGACTTTAAGAAATATTATAGGGCAGCCCAGTCAAGGTAGAGGGAGGAGGTGTATCATCCTGGGCACAAATTGGTCTGCACACTGTAGGTGAAAAGGTAGCAGGAGACTTTATAAGTGGTACACTAAATTATTATCTGAAAAAAAATCACAGCCCCATATTAAAACATAATTTCTATATGGAACAAAATTAATCAATATGTAGGGTCTAAAGTGGGCTGTCTCCAAAAACACCCCTGACTCCGAATGGATTAGTCACGTTGATGGTGAACAACAAGATCCTTGTCACCTGGGTACCAAAAGGGAGTCGGGTATCGAGAACTGTTATGAGCTGGGGAAACTAATGTCATTTGAGCAACTCAGAAATAAATATAACTTGTCAAATAAAACATTCCTCTGCTACAGTCAGATAAGATCTTTCTTGAGGGACAAATTTGGTCTATTCATAACCTTACCGATGAGCAGTGACATAGAGAACCTGATTCAAAAGGGGAACCCAGGGAAGTTCATCTCGGTAATGTATTTCTTACTCCAAGTGGAAGGCTCTAAACCGGGCCTTCACAAATCAAAGCAAAGTTGGGAGTCAGAATTAGGAACAATGATTGATGAGCGGTACTGGTCAGATCTGTGTCAGAGCAGCATGACAGCGATAATTAATGCACGGTATAGGCTGGTGCAGTATAATGTTCTCCACTAGATCTATTTGACACCACAAAAACTGAATAAGGCTAAACCAGAAATTTCAGACCAATGCTTTAGATGTGGCATTGTGACAGGAACCTTTGTGCACACAACCTGCACATGTGCCAAGGTGATACCCTTCTGGGTGGAACTAGGCCAAGCCCTAAAAAAAAATCATAGGTAAAGAATTCCCACAGGATCCAGAGCTGTTCCTATTGGGAAATATGATGGACATAAGACTTAAGGTGAAGCTGTCCAAATTCCAAATCCAATTTGTAATGATTGTATTGTCAGTGGTCAGGAAGTGCATAGCAGTTACCTGGAAATCTGACTCTCACTTGGGCATTGCACCCTGAAATGCGGAAATGCAAGGCTGTGTTCCCCTGGAGAAAATTACCTATAACTTGAGGAAAAAATATAAAATTTTTCTAAAAATTTGGCAACCATATTTAAATTTTATAGGAGCACAGTTATAGTGTGGAGCTGCGCATCTTGCTGCCCTGCCTTCCCCTTCTAGCCTTCTACTGAGGGAGGGGCAGAGGAGATCCATTCCATCCCAATCAAGTAAAGGAAAAAAAAATGTAACAGCCTAGGTGCTGGCTGTCGGGCTGTGACAAATCCCTGATGTGTTCCCTACCTTTGTTGTGGGTGTCTTGAATATTATGCATAACTGAGGTCTGTTAAGTGTGGGGAGGGGAGAAAATGGCTCAGACTGAATGGCAAATTTTGTATATAATTGATAACTAATTTATGATTGATTACTAGAAATTGTTTGAGTTTGAAAATTCATAAATATTTTAAAAAATAATCTTTTTCCAGGGTAAAAGCATTACACATTTTTAGACAAGCAGGAGAAAATTTATGGGAGATGTGTGGGACAAATTTTGTGGACAGAGAGAAGAGGGTGCCTGGAAGAGGCTGCCAGGAGTAGTGGTAAAAGCAGATACAATCGTGTTTAAGAGGCTTCTCGACAAACACATGACTATGAAGGGGATGGATGGAGACTTTACAAGTGCAAGCAGCAGAGTTTTAGTTGGGTTTGAACATCATGTTTGGCACAGACAGACTGATGTGCTCCATGCCAGATGACAAGAGAGTAGGATTAATTGAATGGCTTGCACTGGCAGAAATATTTTGGTTTAGTATGCTATTACTTTGCTGTCTGCCACAACTGCTGATGGAAATGCTATTCGTGCAAACCATTCTTAAATAAGTCTTGCAAGGCAGAAATCTCATATTTTATGACACAGTAAATCAGTGGTTCTCAACCATTTTCTTTCCCCTCACATACCATTTTGAGTAATCCCTATGCCATCGGTGCTCTGTGATTAGTAAGGTGACATGTGCGTGGGAAGTGAAGGTTGAGAATCAATGCTCTGGACCCAATTGTTACTGAAATATTTTGCTTAGAAAAATTGTTATTGGCCAATTTCCTTTGGAGTTATGAAACCATGCACATAATGAGTCAATTAAGTAGATTAAAATAATGGTTTTCAAACTTTTCTTTCCACCCACATACCACCTTAAACAATCCCTTACTAATCACAGAGCACCAATGGCATAGGGAATACTTAAAATGGTATGTGAGTGGGAAGAAAAAGGTCATAAAATCCCCAAAGAGTGTTGTTGGGAGATGAAGGTGTACAGGTATATAGTTCCATGAAAGTGGTGACACGGGTAGCAGGATGGTGAGGAAGGTTTTCGGCATGATTGTCTTCATCTGTCAGAGCATTAAGTACAGAAGTTGGGGCTTCATGTTACAACTTTACAAGATATCAGTGAGATCATGTTTGGAGTAGTGTGAAGTGCTGCTCTAGGGACAATGTCATTTGGCTGGAAAAGGTGCAAAAGTAATTCATGACAATGTTGCCAGGACTGGAGGGTTTGAGTTATAAGGTTGAGGGTTTGAGGTACATTAAAAGTGCTGAAATCAACACTTGACAATAATGTAAACAAAATATTTTAATTACCAAAAATAGTGTGTAATGCTTGAAATTATGCTTAAAAATTTACACTAAAATAAAAATGCACTGTAAAGATGAATACCTTTGTGATAAGATTACCTGTATTAAGCATGGTCGCTTGTTGCCGCTGTGCATCTGTGGCACTGACGCATGCATGCACGCACACATAAGCCTGCTAAATTTTAAAAGTTTGAAAGTCCAGATTCTTGGGGGTCTGGATTTCTGGCATCCGGATCTTTTGACTTTTATATAAAACCAAGATGAGAAGAATAGTTATTTCCACAGAATACAGCAGTTTAAAAACCAATGGGTTTAAGATGAGAGAGAAAAATTTAAAAGGGACCTGAGGGGATATTTTTTATATCTAAGGTTGGTGGATATATGGAACAAGCTGCCAGGAAATCGACTGAGGCAGGTGCCATTACAGCATTTAAAAGACAAGGAAGGTTTGTAGGGACATGTGCCAATCTCAAAACAAATGTGACGAGCTCAGAGAAGCAAAATGGTTGGCAGAGAAGAGTTGGGCCAATGGTCCTGTTACCATGCTGGATAGCTCTGTGACTCTCAATATTAAAATTATTTAATAAAATTTTATCCTGTCAGAGAATGGGCAGCACTGTTGGTGTAGCGGTTAGCACAATGCCTTTATAGCGCCAGCAATCGTACCACGGTTCAAATCCTGTGCTGTCTGGTAGGAGTTTGTAGATTCTTCACAAGTCTGCATGGGTTTTCCCCGGGGCTCTGGTTTCCTCCCATCATTCGAAATGTACTGGGAGTGTAGGTTAATTGGGTGTAAATTGGGCGGCACGGGTTCGTGGGCTGAAAGGGCCTGTTAGCGTGCTGTATATCTAATTTTTTTTAATCCACAATCTAAGATCAAAGATTTTTCCACAAATATTATTATTTACATAAGAACCTAAGAAATAGAAGCAGGAGTAGGTCATCGAGCCAGCTCCACCATTCAATGTGATCATAGCTGATCCGATTATGGGCTCTTCTCCACCTGCCTGCCTTTTCTCCATATCCCTTAATTCCCCAACGACGTAGAAATCTTTCCAACCTTGTCTTAAATACATTTACTGAGGTTTCCTCCACTCTTTCAATGATTATCAAATTCCACAGATTCATCACCCTCTGGGAAAAGCAGTTCCTCCTTATCCGTCCAAAATAACTACTCTGAATCTTAAGGTTGTCTCCCCTACCAATGTAAACAACTTACTGTACCTACCTCAATCTTATTTATGCCTTTCATAATATATGCTTCTATAAGATCCCCTCTCATTCTAAATTCCTCATAGGCTAGCCCCTCCATCCCTGGAATCAACCTGGTGAACCTCCTCCGCACCACCTCCAAAGCCAGTACATCTTTCTCAAGTAGAGAGACCAGAACTGCACGCAGTACTCCAGATGCGGTCTCACCAATACCTCGTTCAGTTGCATCATAACCTCCCTGCTGCATCTGCTTTTTTATAAAGTTCCATCTAATTATTTTTTTACTGTTCACAGTTGAACTTGCAACTGTATTGAAATAAAATTTCAGTACTGACGCAGATTTTAATTTACACAATGCAGAGTATCAGGGATTTTATGATCTGCTTGAGTCCCTGCCTCATATTTATGATGGTTTGATATCTGCAGTGACTTAAAATCGATGGCAGCAAAATCTTATCAGGGTATGACTTTTGTGTCCCGTTCCTTCTGAAACACTGGGTCAAGTAAGGGGCAACTTTTGAATTTATAATCCCATGTTAATTTTTCCACAGAAATACTGGAGACTTTGCGATTCACAAGAAACTTCTTATGCTATCATTTAATATTTAAAAAAAATGTTGTGGTATAATGTTACAGTACATGTATAACCTATAATATATATGTCTTGATAGTCATAATAAATTCCTGTGTTACTGGCTTAGGTATGTACGTACTGTACTTTCTATTGTTATTTTAATGTGAACCTTTCCCGACTTACAAATTAAAAAGTTTACCATCTACTTCCTCAGGAGTTTGCAGAGTAGCTAGTGGAGTTGTTCAAGTGAACCGGTATGGACTTGAAGGGCCGACATGGCCTGTTTCCTTGCTGTAAACGGTTATATGGTTAAATATTCAGTTCTGAAAAGGCACGATCAAATTTATGGTTAGTGTTGTGGTTACCACAATGCTATGTCAGCGCCAGTGATCCCTGTTTGGAATCTGGCACTGACTGTAAGTTCTCCCTGTGTCCGAGTGGGTTTGCTCTGGTTTTCTTCCACATTCCAAAAAAACGTACGGGGCTGGTTAATCAGTCAGGTGGGTGCCTTTGGGCAGTGTGGCCTGGAAGGGCTTGTTAACTGTTCTATATCTCTAAATTAAATTAAAACTATTTAAATTCACTATTTGAACAATATTCTGGTCAGATATGTATTGACTTTTGGTTTCAGTTCTTCAGAACTCTGCCTGTGTGTGAAACTGCTCGAGTTCCAATTGATCCCTGTGCTCACTAACATAGATTTGTTCGTGATCAAGCAGAGCCTCTTTTAAAGTTTCGTGTGAAAGGTTCAGATAACTCTGTGGACTCAGCTTCTATATTTATCAAGTTATTATGTAACTTCCTCCAGCTTAACAACTTTCTGAAATTTCTTTGCTTCTCCAACCATCCCTTTTTTGTCCCTCCCTTATGGCTTCACTTGTCCACAGCACAATCCATTGTTTCTCTTCTCTGTCCTCTTGACACCTGGCTGAGATCAGTATTGTCAGTAATGACATTTTAATTGGTAAAAAAAACTGTACTTGCTGAAAACCTCAATGCAAAGAGAAAAAGGTCATATTTCAGGCCAAGAAGTTTAAACTAGAAATTCTACAGATGTTGTGATTGCAGTTTAATGCACAAAAATGCTGGAGAAAATTGGTGGGGAACGCTCTGCCCACCACTCTATCCGCACCAATCCTAACCTTGCTGTCAAACCTGCAGTTGAGGGTGGTGCTGCTGTAGTGTGGCACACTGACCTCGATCTTGCTGAGGCCAGACGACAGTAACTGTTAGTTACTCCTTGAACAGGACCCTACCAAAAACATCAAGCCACCATCTCACTTACCTCCTCTTTTCTGGTCATCTCCTTTCCATCGCCTCTATCCCCATTGTTTCCCAACCCAGCACTTCCTGGTTTAACCTCCTACCCAAGATGCACAAATCTAATTGTCCCTGTAGACCCATGGTTACTGAGTTCTCTTGCCTTACCCAACTGGAATCATCTTCCCTCACTCCATTTTTCCTCCCACCCCACCAATGATACCTCACATCTCCTCTATCACTGCAACAACTTCCAGTTCTCTGAACTCAACCAATTCATTTTCATCATGGTCGTCCAATCTCAAAACACCTCCATCCCTCATGCCAAAGGTCTCAAAGTGCTTCATTTATTTCTCAACAACAGTCTAAACCAATTCCCCTCCACCAAAACCCTTCTCTGCTTGACCGAACTTGTTTTCAACCTCAATAACTTCTCCATTGAATCACCTCACTTTCTCCGTCAGAATGGTGGCCATGGATACCTATATCGGTCCCAGCTATGCCTGCCTTTTTGCTGGCTATGTGGAGCTATCCATGCTACAAGCCTATACAGGCAAGGCTTCTCAGTGCTTCCTCTGCTACATTGACGATATTGGTACTGCCTTGTGAACCTATGATGAATTCATTGACTTAATCCACATTGCTGCCTACTTCCACCCCCAACCTCAAATTCACTTGGTCCATATCTGGCAACACTCTCACTTTCCTCAATCTCTCTCTGTCTCCATTTCAGGAAACAAACACTCCACAGAAATTTTCTACCAACCCACGAACTCCCGTAGTTACTTTAACTACCCCTCTTCATACCCTGGCCCCTGTAAAAATTATTTTCCTTTCTCTGAATTCATTCCTCTTCATTGCATCAGCTTCCAGGACGAGGTCTTCCAGGACGAGGTCTTTAAGTCCAGATCATTTTGAGATGTCCTTCAAAATGAAGTAGCTTCCCCCTCCACTACCACCAATTTGGCCCTCTATTTCCCACACATCTGCTCTGGTCCCCTCCACCCCTAAACACAACAAGGACAAGATTCCCCTTGACCTCACCTACCACCACACTAACCTCTGCATCCAAAATATTAACCTTTGCAATTTCCACCAGTACAATGTGATTTTACTACAGGTCACAACTTCCCTTCTGCACTGCTTTTTGCAGTGATCCACTCATCCCTTGTCCACTCATCCCTTTCCATTAATCCCTATCTTGGTACATACCCCTGTAATCACAGGAAATGCTACACGTGCCCATCTCCTCCCTCAGCACCATTCAGGGCCCTAGACAGTCTGACAAAGTGAAGCAAACCTTCACTTATGAATCTGCAGGAGTCATCTACTGTATCTAATGCTCCCTTTGTGGCTTTTTCTAAATTAGAGAGATTGGATCCAGACTGGGAGATCATCTTGTTAAGCACCCTCACTCCAACTGCTGCAATAGCTGAGAACCCCCCCCCCCCCCCCATACACTCTGTGGCTAACCATTTCAATTCCGCACCCCATTTCCATACCATCAGGTTTGTACACAGCTAGGCATAGCCAAACCAAGACCAATCGCAAATTGATGGAACAACACCTAATCTTCTGCCTGAATGCTCTAACCAGATGGCATTAACATCAACTTCTTTGGTTTCCGTTGGGATTTTTCCCTGTCTCTTTCCCTCTCCCTCCCTGCCCCTTTCCTCCAGCTCCCCACATCACCTGCCCCCTTCCACCTATGACTTCTCAGCTTTTTGTCTCCACTGCCCTCCCATCCATATCCACCAGTGACCTCTTGGCCAGTGCTCCTCCCCTGCCCCTTCCCTCCTCCCCCCACCTTTTTATGTTCAGGCACCTGCCTGCTTTTTGCTCATGACTTGACGAAGGGCTCGGGCCTGAAACTTTGCTTGCGTATCATTGCTTCCTATGGACATGCTGAATTTCTCCAGCACTTTTGTGTATTAAACACTACGGGCCAAACTCTTCACTGTCAGTCTCGGGAGATTGCAATGCAAGTGTATTTTATAGTTTTAATGTGTGTAGCATAGATAAAAGCTCACACTCGACTGGAGGGAGAATTAACGCTTTTATTAGCTTACAACACAGGTAGGGTTGGGGTTCAGGGTTTAGGAGGGAAACCAGGGTTATATACGGGCCCCAGGAGGAGGAGCTGTGAGGCGGGACCAGTCATCAGTACAGCACACTTCTAATGAATCCCAGTTCACTACATTCACCCCTTCCTTCAGAATTAAGGGTCTGTGGATGAAGAGAACAAGGATCAGAAGCCAGTAATAGACACAGAAGAGAAATATTTACAATGCTATTTGCAGATTCAGGCGGTCCGGAGGTCTAGAGATCCTGCTGGAGTGCCTTAGCACTGGGGGGGGCTTGGGCTCCTTGAGTTTCCTGGTCCACTGTGATGGAAGGGTAATGGGCTGGGGCTTTGGCTTGACAATAGAGGGGGGTTCACTCACCTCCTGATCTGGATCCCCTGAGGCCCTGAGCAGGGGTGGGGAGAAAAAGCTTGGTAGCTTGTGGGGCACCTGAGGCAACAGATCCCCTATTCTGGTGGGTTCCAGGTCCCTGATGGAGGTGGTGTCTTCCCTGCCATCCGGGTACTCCACGTAGGCATACGTTGGGTTGGCATGGAGCAATTTCACCCTTTCCACTAGGGGGTCAATCTTGCTTCTCCTCATGTGCTTCTTGAGAAGGACCGGACCAGGACTAGTGAGCCAGGCAGGGAGTGTAGTCCCTGATGCCGACCTTCTGTTGAATGTAAACATGAGCTCATAAGGAGTAGCATTGGTCACAGTGCAGAGTAGCGACTGAATTGAATGGAGCATCCTGCTAGCACGAGTCTGGAAGGCCTTTTTGCTTCAGGGCAAGTTTGACAGCCTTCCAGATCGTGACATTCTCTTTTTCAACCTGCCCATTGCCCTGGGGGTTGTAGCTAGTAGTCCTGCTGGATGCGATGCCCCTCACCAATAGGTACTGTTGCAGCTCATCACTCATGAAGGCTGAGCCCCAGTCGCTATGGATATAGCCGGGATAACTGAACAGGGTGAAAATAGAGTCTAGGGCCTTTATAACAGACGAGGCGGACGTGTCTGGACATGGCGAATGGGAAGCAGGAGGACTCATCGATGTCTGAGAGAAAGTAGATGTTCCTGTTCGTGGAGGGGAGAGGTCCCTTAAAATCGATGCTGAGTCGTTCGAAGGGCCTGGATGATTTAACTTGTGCACTATCCTGTCTATCTTCCACTGGAAAATAGACACCCCATTGGTAATACCAAAAGGTACCTCCAGAGCTCATCCATGTGGAAGACATTACTGGTCGTGTTCAGATAGGCCTGGAAGCGGTCTAGCCAATATGCGAACTCCTCACCATCCGTCTATTAACAGTATACCGGGCTTGAGCAACGCCTCCACCCTTGTTTGTAAGCTAATAAAATTGTAGCGTAGATAAAAGCTCACACTCGACTGGAGGGAGAACTAACACTTTTATTAGCTTATAACACAGGTAGGGTTCATGAACTGGGTTCAGGGTTTAGCCGAGAAACCAGGGTTATATACGAGCCCCCGCGGGGTGGGGTGAGGGGGGTGAAGGGATGGGAGGCAGGACCTGCCATCAGTACAGGACACCTCTAGTGAATCCCAGTTCACTATAATGTGATCATCTAATTTTGTTTGATACTCTTCCTGTGAAGTGTTTTATGATGCTTTAATATGTTAAAATAAATTATATGAATGCAAGAAGGTTGCCAACAAAACAAATGTTGCACTCTTATTATTCAAAAAATAAAGTCACATGATGTGTTCAGAGTAAAGTAAAATAGCTTCATGTGAAACTAGTTGAGGCAATGAGATCTGTGGGAAACAGGAAGCAAGCTATCCCAAGACAGAAATTGTGGAACATTGCTGTTAAATGAGGTCTGAAGGTGGTTAAGAATATAACTGTCTGTCTAATTGAATAATTTTACAAGCTCTTGTATTGTAAGGATGTGAAGCATTTATCAGTTTTCACTACTCTATCTGTTAGTTGTGTTCTATCAGAATATGGTTATTGCTTCAAATAAGATATCAAGAAGATTTTGCATTCTGTGATACTTGAAGAATATGTTAATTGGTATGCTGTACCTTCAATGGGACCACCTTCCTGAGGCAGCTGCCAATCAAAGGGTAATGCAGGAAATATTTTAAAAAACCCCCACACCTTGCATTTATACAAGGCTTTCTCGCCATTCACTTTTGAAGTTCAATCGCTGTGGTAATGTCGGAAATATGGCAGTTCATTTTTGTGCAATCCTCTTGAGCAACAGGATTAAATTTCCCACATTTTGTGTCTTTTCATTTAATTTGAGACTCAGTATTGTGAGACAGAGCAAAGTTTGGTGGCAGCAGAATTGCCTCCTGTTCCCATATCTGTCTCCTGTTCCCATATCTGCCTCCTGCTCCTATATCTGCCTCCTGTTCCGACGTCCACCACCTGTGAAAATAAATGAATGCCGTGCATTGCACTGAAATCTACAATAACCAGATATGTGAGATGGCATAGGGAGGGTGTGAGGAGGATTCAGAGCAGAGAGCATCAATAGACCACCGGGGTCGGACTCCTTCAGTTGGATCCATGATGGAGCTGCATTTATTGTGTGTGTCTGTGTGTCAATGTGATCCATTGGAAGTTGGGAGGTGGAGGTGGATATTGTACATGAATGTTTGAAGTGTGTCCTTTCTAATTCTTTCTTCTTTGGCTTGGCTTCACGGACGAAGATTTATGGAGGGGTAATGTCCACGTCAGCTGCAGGCTCGATTGTGGCTGACAAGTCCGATGCGGGACAGGCAGACACGGTTGCAGCGGTTGCAGGGGAAAATTGGTTGGTTGGGGTTGGGTGTTGGGTTTTTCCTCCTTTGTCTTTTGTCAGTGAGGTGGGCTCTGCGGTCTTCTTCAAAGGAGGTTGCTGCCCGCCGAACTGTGAGACGCCAAGATGCACAGTTTGACGCGATATCAGCCCACTGGCGGTGGTCAATGTGGCAGGCACCAAGAGATTTCTTTAGGCAGTCCTTGTACCTCTTCTTTGGTGCACCTCTGTCACGGTGGCCAGTGGAGAGCTCGCCATATAACACGATCTTGGGAAGGCGATGGTCCTCCATTCTGGAGACGTGACCCACCCAGCGCAGCTGGATCTTCAGCAGCGTGGACTCGATGCTGTCGGCCTCTGCCATCTCGAGTACTTCGATGTTAAGGATGAAGTCGCTCCAATGAATGTTGAGGATGGAGCGGAGACAACGCTGGTGGAAGCGTTCTAGGAGCCGTAGGTGATGCCGGTAGAGGACCCATGATTCAGAGCCGAACAGGAGTGTGGGTATGACAACGGCTCTGTATACGTTTATCTTTGTGAGGTTTTTCAGTTGGTTGTTTTTCCAGACTCTTTTGTGTGGTCTTCCAAAGGCGCTATTTGCCTTGGCGAGTCTGTTGTCTATCTCGTTGTCGATCCTTGCATCTGATGAAATGGTGCAACCGAGATAGGTAAACTGGTTGACCGTTTTGAGTTTTGTGTGCCCGATGGAGATGTGGGGGGGCTGGTAGTCATGGTGGGGAGCTGGCTGATGGAGGACCTCAGTTTTCTTCAGGCTGACTTCCAGGCCAAACATTTTGGCAGTTTCCGCAAAACAGGACGTCAAGCGCTGAAGAGCTGGCTCTGAATGGGCAACTAAAGCGGCATCGTCTGCAAAGAGTAGTTCACGGACAAGTTTCTCTTGTGTCTTGGTGTGAGCTTGCAGGCGCCTCAGATTGAAGAGACTGTCATCCGTGCGGTACCGGATGTAAACAGCGTCTTCATTGTTGAGGTCTTTCATGGCTTGGTTCAGCATCATGCTGAAGAAGATTGAAAAGAGGGTTGGTGCGAGAACACAACCTTGCTTCATGCCATTGTTAATGGAGAAGGGTTCAGAGAGCTCATTGCTGTATCTGACCCGACCTTGTTGGTTTTCGTGCAGTTGGATAACCATGTTGAGGAACTTTGGGGGGCATCCGATGCGCTCTAGTATTTGCCAAAGCCCTTTCCTGCTCACGGTGTCTAATTAGATCTTAAGCTTTTATTGCCACGTTATGGTTGATGGCAGTTAAAATCATTTTTGAGTTATCAGGAGTTGCTGAATGTGTTACGTTGGCTCCTTTCAAGTACTTCCATATTTCACACAGCAATGTAAAGAATTATGTTCCAATTGACCAGAGTGAAGATGTGGTTAATATAAAGGCATCCAATTTTGCAGTTTTGTTCAATGCTTCTATTTTGCATCTTTTGAAATCAATGTCTTTTAGCCAAAAAAAAAAATGAACAAGCAAAGCAATGTAACATGTAAATTCAAGTACGGTCTTAAAAGCAGGAACATTTCATTGTTTTCTCCTGATCCATACTGATGAGGGAATCCATCTTAGCCCATGTGTGCAGTTAACTAAATTGTTCCTTAACTCCACCAGATTTTTTTAATGGCCATGGGTGGGTGAAAACTGAATTTTGCCAGCCCCATAGGCTGCACACACACACACCAACATATATAAAAAATATATATATAGAAAACCGTGCACAGTCTATTCCCACCCTTACTTTCATATCCATACGTTCCTGTCACTGTGCCTTGTTACATCCAACTCCATTGTGCTACCATTGAGACACTTTGTTGCTTCTCCCCTCTCTGAGGGCCTTCCCCTCAGTCTCAGCCCCTCAATGCTAATAATGAGAGGACTCTAGATTGTGGTCCTTCCCCACATTGCCCTCACTTTGGCTGCACCAAGCCAAAGTGCATCCCTCAGCATTTACTCCTGCAGAAGATGTACTGTAACCAGAATTCTCTAAAATCTCTGCATTACCCATAAGTTTCAAACACAAGTTGAAGAACATCACAGTCTATCTTGTAATCTTCTGAGACCTGAACTATCTTCTATGGTTACCTCAAATGTTTGAAAACATGTTCCACAATGTCAGTTTTGGGATTAGTGAACCAAAGACAGTATTCAATATCTCCAACATCAGGTCAGTCGGGTGTCAGGCATGCAAATCTTGTAGCTTGCCTTACTAAACTGATTGAGTGAAATTAGGAACTTGATACTGGAGATATTGAATACTGCCTTTGGTTCACCAGTCCTTCCAGTGGTCTTGGAGGATGCACCATTTTGCAGTGTGTACAAGACCACTGCAAGGTTAAACAAACCAATTTCCATGTCCAACATCCTTAGTACAATTACAGTCAATTGAGGCAATTCAACAGCACATATTATTTACTTAACCAACAGGAAGCTTTCAAAACATTCTATAAAGAGTGCAGCAGAAAACGGGAAGTGATTCAAGGAAGTGCTCAAAACCTTGGAGAAAATGCATTGCACTGATAGATAAAGGGTCAAAGTGAAGAAAGAGTATTCAGGATAATAGTGAAATCCTCAAAATCTATTGATCAGGAGCACAGGGGAACCGATTGGAAATAGCAAAAGAAGTCCACCATCCACTGTGCCTCCATTAGTGCTCATTGACCTCACCGCTGGCCGGAACTGCAAAACTGAAGGAGAAGCACGTCAATCTTCATCCTCAGATGGCCGCCCAAAAAGATGCTGTTTGCGGCATAGAAACTTGTATCTCAATTATCCATTTTCTTTGCCACCTTTATGCTCAACAATTCAGATCATGACCACTGCTTCCCCCTTTCTGGAGAAACTCAGCAGGTCACACTGCATCCATAGGAAGTAATAGGTAACCAACGTTTCGGGCCCAAACTGGAGTGAAAGAGTCTAGAAACAGAGAACCAGTTAGATTGAGAATTCAGGAAACTGAAAAATAGGTCCGCAATCTGGAATGAAAACTTCTGGCCAATCCAGGACTGACCACTTAATCAGCAAAGAACAGAAGTGTATTCTCAAGAAAGAGATGGGTCGGACAAAAACGTACAAAAATCTTGAGGAGCATGAGAATTCTCTCTTGATTCCTACATCCCTTGATTCTTGTTATGCTCAGAATTCTATTAAATCTGGGATAGAAAATTCTGAGCATTTAACCCTCAGTGCAGAATTTTCCCCCAGTCATAATACTAAATGGCTCATTTCTAATACTGAAACTATGGTGGTACATATATGAACTGTGGTGAATCTCTGCTAAGCTGCCTGTCTCCAGGCAAGCCTTGCTGTACTAACATTGGCTGAGCATTATCTCTACATTAAAGACACTCCCCTTGGGTATAACTGTGTATGCACCCATTGTCTTTCATTATTGTACCATAGGTTTCTGCTAATAAAAGCCATGAAGATTGTTTGACCGCATCGTCTTTGTCTACTTCATCAACTGGCACTACATGAACACACAGAGCAAAGTTCTCCCGAGATGTAATGTGGGTTTGTAATAATTTAAAAATTAAAATGAAGTTTCTTTCTCCCCCACGTTCAGCTGTTACAAATAGGACACAAAGCAGGTGCCACTGATCTTGTTCCCCCCCCCCCCCCCCCAGCTAAAATTAACCTTGGCTTCAGCACAGGTCTCATCGTGCATACCAGTTCTAAGTTAATTTTAGAAGTGAGACGTCTCCATGGCCTACTACTTGTCCTTGGGAATACAGCCACCATATCCGAGAAATTTGCTGCACTCAACCCCAACTTGTGCAAGAGCTGCTATGACACTGTTTGATGTTAGCTAATGGCAACATTCTTGTGACATTAACTTCCCAGGTTCAGAAGGAAGATTCTCTTCATTTGTCATGGTTTAAGTTTGTGAATAGAATTGGGTCAGATTTTGGTGACTTCAATTTGAACACCACATAGTTAATGAGGGCATTGTGTAATTTTTAAATTTGTGTCAGCTCTTTGGAGATGTTTTGAAAAACCACAATTTACAGCAGGTTTGAGGCCATTTAACCCTCTGAGCCTGTGCTCCCTCTGTGCCTCAACAATCCAGCTCTACATGCTCTCCAGAAACTTTCTTTCATTGTTCTTCACTCATTTTCCTTTAATGATGTCACGATCTGTCCCTAAATCCCTCAGTCCAATTTTGCAAGAACATTGAAAAGTCTCTTTTACTGCATTTCCCTAATTCTAGCCAGGTGTTAAATTGATAATTTTTCGTTGTAGATTTGCCACACTATCGCCCCATCAATGAGTATTGTGTCCTGCTCCAGGAATTCCTTATTTTACTATTCTTCTCTAATGTTGTATCCCAAAGTTCAGGCACTATTTGTGGGTTGGGCTTTGGGGCAAACTTTTACTTGGTTGCATTTTCATTCCTTTGCACTTGTCCTGAATGCACATTTTCTTTTGTTGTTTCACTAATCGTTAAATCCATTGACCCTATCTGAGTAACAAACCAGCTGCTGCAAAAGCTCAGCAGATTGAACATCATAGGTGGGAGAAAAAGAATGGTTAACATTTTGAACCAGCATTGTTCATCAAGAATTAACATTAAATTGTCTCATGATCTGGTCACTGTTGAATATTATGGTCTTGGGCTCTGGATAATCTTTTTAACAGAATTTGCACATGACCCAGACAATAATCCTCACCCTTCTCAATTGACCACTAACCCAGCCTTCTATTCTCCCTTTTTACTACCCTCTCTGTCTGTCCTTTCGATCTTCCCCACCCCCCCCCCCCCCCGCCTCCAATCGGTGGTCCCTCACAGATCTCCAATCAGATAGCAATAGGTCTCAAAGGCCTTATCTTCCATTCCAAAATGCCAAAACATCTGAGAGAAGGCCCCAGTAAAACACGAAGGTCTGTAGACGCCTTGATTGAAGTGAAAGCATAATGCAGGACAAACTTAGCAGATCAAATGGTGTAACTTTATGTAGCAAAGATAGAGATATATAATCAATGTCATCCTGGTGAATGGTAGACCAATGACCTACCTGGAGAGATCTGCCACTGGAGGCGACCAGTCTGATAGACTGAAAGGAGTTAAGGATACAGCATTGCCGTCAAGGAGCTCTCCAAAAGTCTGTAGTAATAATAATTAATAATAGCTCAACTCCTTCTCCCTCTGCAGCCACCCCCTTAATCAACAGTGGAGTCCCAGATGATGGAGGGCTTCTAAGTTTGTCATTAACTGTGTGGATTCTTCGATGATGTTTTGGAGTTTCCTGGCACCACCTCCCAGCCTCTCTTTTGACTTTATGGTGAGGTTGATTTTCTGTTTCAAAATTACATGGAGCAACTACATTTCCCTTTAGGTGTTAGGACCTTATAAAATATTGGAGGAAAACTTTTCTCAAATCTCTTTGTGCACTTTGCCATCCCCATCTTTGCAATTGCTTTGAGCTTTAAAATGCTTCAAGGACTTGCCGCTAATTCCAGCTTCTTCAACGTCCTCAAATCAATTGCTTAGTTTTTGTGTTTCATTACCGCTGTTTTAAATACACAATGGCTTTCGTAAATCTCCCTCAAATTAATGTTTTTTTTACGTCAGGTATGTTGCTGTCATTTGCCTGAGTTTGTTGGACCTGCCATTTGAAATAGAACAGTGATTTTTCCTATCCACTAGCTCCATTGACTTTCTCAGCAATGGTCACACATGGTGCAACGTGGAAGCCTTGACAAATTTCTCCAGTGGTTGAGTGAATACGACCCACTCCAAAAAAATTAAAGGTCCGCACCAAAACAAGAAATTTGTGAAAATTGGATCGAACCTTGAGGGTTCAGTGGACTTTGAGTATACTATTTCTATTTCCCACAGGACTCTAGGCTACTGTTACCAGACTAGAAGGGGGCAACAAAGTGGCTCTGCTTGAAGGGCAGCCGCCTCACAGCTTTGGGAACCTGGCTTCACTCTTGACCTCCGCTGACGTCCATGGAGTGTTCGCTCAATGATCATGTGAGTGTCTTTCCTCTGAATGCTCATGCTTCCTCCTATAGCCCAATAAATTAAGGTTGATGGGTTTAAATGGTCTCTATGAATTGTCCCTAGCGGACAGATGAGTTGTAGAAATTAGTTGATGGGATGAGTGGAGTATAAAAATAGGGCTAGTATGAGAGTAATGTGGTTGGGTTCTTGGTCAGCCCAGACACATCAGCTGAAGGATCTGTTTCCATGCTGTGTGACTTGATGACTCAAAGCCACCTCATGGGGGAACAAAGTGAACTTAGTTCAATGATTGTTATGATTGGATAGGTTGTGTCCACTATATAAACAAGAGAATGCCAACCACTCCATGCTTTTATTTCCCATTTCTGGCACTCTCTGTAATTTCCTCTGCTTTTCCCTTGCACTTGAAAAGTATTCCATTGGCAGGAAGGAACTTTGAAACATTTTCAGATCACAGAAAAAAAAAACCTATAGAAAAGCACGTTTTTCTTTGTTATTCATCTGGAGGCCAACAAATGTGTGATTACACAGTTCAAGATTTGACTCGAATGAAGTATCCTGCATTTCTGTTACGCCTTTCCCAATCTCAGGCCATCCCTGAGTACCTTAAACCCAATGAATTGTTTCTGAAATGTAATCCTTGCTGTTGTGGAGGAAGAACAATGCAAGAATGATCCACTTGGTGTTTATGTTTCTTCGGGGATAGATATTGTCCAGGATAACAGGGAGAATTGACTTTGACTTAAATCCACCTGTACCGGCAGCCTGGGTCTCTGTAGAACATCTCATTCCTCAAACAATTTGCTGGCAATATAAGGTGTTTAAATCTTTGGTGTGAGATGTGAACTCTCGGCCTTCTGATTCAGAAATGAGAAGAAACTTCCCACTTCCACAATATACCTCCCACTATTCAGTATACGCTGTGTACAGTTTTATTTTTGCACTAATAATAAGTTGTAATTCTACCTCACCCACAGAAAAAAGAATCTCAGGGTTGTATATTATGTCATGTACAGTATGTACTCTAACAATACATCTGAAACTTGGCTGACTACACTTTGTGTCTTTATTTGTGATGAAAATTGAATTAGTTGGGGGGGGGGGTCACATGACACAGTGGAGAGGGTAGGTGGGTTCCTCAAAGCTCCAGGACGAACGTGGGTAAAAATATTTTTAAAAACAGCAATATACATGAAGGTAGGGTAAAAAATGCTTGGTAGAAGAATTAAAGCCAGAAGAATGGGAAGAGAGAAAAGAAAGTGATTTTGAAACAAAAAATGGTCCAATCGCCTTAATTAACAGCTGTCAAGAGAGCTGAGCTCGTGGTGAAGGAAATGGTGGGAGCTGAACGCTGGAAACCAACCTGGAGGACCTGCTGGGTTAAAAGGCAATGGGACCCACTCTGTAGCAGGCCCAGGCACTAATGTGGATATCCTGAGGATGGAGCAGGTCCGATGTGACAGATCGAACCTTGGGGTTCGCAACAGGTACGGTCAGAGAGCGGTGGTGAGGAGGAAGCCATGCTTGCAACTCCTGCGGTATGAAGGAGCTGGTGAAGCAGCGATGGCAGCGATAGTCCTGACAATAGAAGGGTGGCCAGTGACGATGGAAGCTGAGGATGACCCTCTGCGACGCCCAATGGTGACAAGAGTTCTGCAACCTGCAAGAAGTATCTAGGGAAGAAGAGGAAGACAGTGGAGCCATGACCCGCAGAAGCAGGTATGAACGGAAGGGCAGGCCAGGAAGAAAGCGCAAGTACCATGGAAAAAGTCAAGGCCCCTGCACTGCCAGTTGGGCCCTGCGCATGGAGGGGAAAGAGAGCCAATGGCACTACTAGGCTGATGGAGGGGCAAAAGAAAGTTCAACCCCAAAAGAGCAGTGCAGAAGAAAAGGTGCAAATGGCATCATAGACCTACCTTCAGCTGCAGAGAGGGGCGAATCCTGGGCGCAGCGGCGATTCTCCAGCCATAGTGAGGGCGATTCTGATCCAGCGATGATGGCATCGGGCAGCAGTAGCGTGGGAAACAGCGACAATAAAATGAACAACCCAACCATTGCAGATGGACAGGAGGGGAAAAAAAATGGAACAGGGAGAAAAAGAAGGACTGGAGCCTTTCATGGAAAACATTAAAGAAACGATGGAAGATGTAACAGAGGGTTCAGAAAAAAATAATTTAAAAAGTTTCAAGAGGCCTGTCATTGGAGCTGAGAGGAGTTAGGAAAGCTATGGGAGAATTATCAGGAAGTGAACTATTGTAGAGGAAAGAGTGGAAAGGATGCAAGGCAACTGAGAGATTGGAAAATGACAGGGAAGCCTGGGTTAGGGAGAAAGAAAAAATATGGAGCAGACTAGACACCCTTGAGAATCTTAGCAAAAGAAATAACATTAAAATTGTGGGAATGAAAGAAGAGATAGAAGGCAGGGATCCAATAACATTCTTTAGGGAATGGATCCTAAAAACACTGGGAAGGGAGAGAGTTGGGGGGTCCTTCAAATAGAAAGGGTTAGTCCGGGGAGAAACCCCGATCTGTCCTGATCAGACTGGCCACTTTCCAGGAGAGGGAAAAAATATTATGGGCAGCAGCCCTGGGGGCAAGGGAGAGGGGCAGCCCTGTGGAATACAAGGGGAGAAAATCCTCTTCAACCGGATGTCACTACGATGCTCCCTAAAGGAAACAAGTCATTCAATCCGGTTAGGAAAATATTGAGGAATAAAGGAATCGGTTCAACTCTATTGTATCCAGCAATCCTGAAAATATTCTTGGCAACAGGAGGGAGAAAATTTTTCATTGAGGCTGGAGAGGGACTGAAATATGTCAATACTTTGCACTCCTCCCAAGAAAAAAATCCCCAAGGAACATGGGGAGAAAAAGACTTCAAGCTAAAGGCTGTGTATATAGTTGGCCATATACAATGTAAAACAATTGAAATAAATATTATACCAGTTTAACAAGTAGATATTTATTTTTAATTAAAAAAAGAGTTTGCTGCAAGCTCTGGGGCGACTAAGTAGGTGGGAATGTAGAGGATTGGTGCAATGGGCACACCCTGGGATGAGAATGGCAGTGGCACCAAGAGGTTTTGTGTTGGTGTCAAGGAAGGGTTGGATCTGGGTGGGAGGGGGGAAGGGATAAGGGTCATATATTATTGCTTGGAAATTTTTTTATATTTTCTCTTAATTTTTTAGTATTTATTTTTCATTTGGCCGGCAGGACCAAAAGAAAAAAAAGTACTACGGATTGGGCGAAAGGAAAGTATTCAGTGAGAGAGGTAAGTCTAATCAAAGGAAAAAGAGCTGGGGCAATGGATGAAACAATGAAGTTCTTGAGCTTCAATGTTAATGGCTTAAATGGAGAAGTGAAGAGAAAGAATCTTTGCACATGTTAAAAAATGAAGGTGGATGTGACCTTTCTGCAGGAGACCCATCTTACAAATAGGGAGCATCAAAAACTTAAAAGAGTCTGGGTGGGGCAAATGATAGCATCCTCCTTTAGCTCCAAAGCCAGGGGAGTAGCCATTTTAATAGGGAAAAATGTCCCAGTAAAGGCCGCAGACATAGTCATAGACCTGGTGGGCAGATTCATAATGGCACACTGTCAAATATATTCTGAACCCTGGACACTCATGAACATGTATGCCCCCAATTTCGATGATGAAAATTTCATACAAAATATCTTTTTGTAATTGGTGGAAGGGTGGGAAAATGTTTTAACTGGAGGGGATTTTAATTTTTGCCTGGACCTGGCAATGGAAAAATCGGCCAAAAAAGTGACAAAAGCTAGGGTGGCAAAAAAAAACACTGGCTTTCACAAAAGAGTTAAATCTGGTGGATGCTTGGAGATTATGGCATCCAAGGGAGAGAGATTATTCATTCTACTTGAAACAGCAGGACTCTTACACCATAATTGACTTGTTTCTTGCCTCACCTCAGCTCGAGGGTAGAATTGTAGAAACTAAATATGCGACTAGGCTACTATCACCTTTGACTTCCACTATTGTCATGCCAGATAAACAAGCCATGGCACACAGGTGGCACCTAAATCCACTGCTATTGAAAAAGCTGGAGTTTTTCAGCGATATTAGAGCTCAAGTAGAATTGTTTTGCGAAACTAACTATGCCTGCACTGCTAATAATTTTTTTGTGTTGGGATACATTAAAAGCTTACCTGAGAGGACAGATAATTGGATATAGTAAAAGTATTAAAAGAGAACATATCAGAGAGGTCAATTAATTGGAATAGGAGATAACTCAATTGGAAAAGGACAACTAAAGATCAGGCTCATACAGAACATTAATAAATAAAAACCTCAAGTACAACATTTTTAAAATGGAAAAAGCAGATCTAAGCAAAGGTACTATGAGATAGAGAAAAGAGCCCATAAGGTCTTGTTCTGGCAGCTGAGGGCAGAGGAATCTGCAAAGACAATCAACACAATTCAAACAGGGCCAGACAGGATGTCTTATAAGCCTAAAGAAATAAACAAAAGGTTTAGACATTTCTACATGGAATTATACAAATCTGAGTTGAAGGGGGATTTGGACAAAATGGAAGAATTCTTGTCCAACCTGAAATTGTCTCGCCTAGAATCTGAGGAGCGAGAGGGGTTAGACATTCCCT
This sequence comes from Narcine bancroftii, assembly GCF_036971445.1. NCBI lineage: Eukaryota > Metazoa > Chordata > Chondrichthyes > Torpediniformes > Narcinidae > Narcine > Narcine bancroftii. The sequence goes on along the minus strand of NC_091469.1, from coordinate 2,673,256 downwards.
TCTTGGAGGGAGAAATACGAAAGCATTGAGCTTGCTGCCGACCAATAGATCTCTGGGGGAGGATAGGTTTCCTCCTGACTTTTACTTAAAATTTAAGGACCTGCTTATGTCACTATTTATGTATGTGGTGGAACAGGTGGCTAAGTCCCATATTTTCCCAGAGTATTTTTCGATGTCAATAATTATGGTAATTCCTAAGAAGGATAGAGACCCACTGAAGCTGTCCTCCTATCGACCAATCTCACTTTTGAACATGGACTACAAGATAATAGTGGAAGCTTTGGCAAATAGTTTGGCTCAGTATTTACCAAAACTAGTCAATCTGGATCAGGTGGGGTTCATGCAGGAAAGACAATCGACAGACAATTTAAGTAGGTAACTTAATATAATACACTTGCCACAGTCAAGGGTGGATCCAAGTATAGCCATGTCACTTGATGCTGAGAAAGCTTTTGATAGACTGGAGTAGGATTTTTTTGGTGAAAATGCTGGAGAAATTTGGATTTGGACATTCATTTATAAATTGGGTTAAAGCATTGTACAGCAAGCCCAAAGCAAAAGTTAACACTAATGGGCAGACATCTTCAGCTTTCCCACTGACCAGATCCAGTAGATGGGGTTGTCTGCAATCCCCTGCTCCATTCATTTTGGCAATTGAACCCTTGGCAGAAGCCATTTGCCAGGATCCAGGCATTAAAAGGTTTAGAGTGGGCCAGGAAGAACACAAAATCAATTTGGTCACAGATGATGTTTTGATACATTTGACAGAGTCAATAGGGTCATTGGCCAGGTTGCAGACTATACTGGAGGATTATGACAAAATTTCAGGATACAAAATTAATTATGACAAGAGTGAAATAATGCCGCTAACGAATGGGGAGTATGAGAAATATCAAGAGGAGAGTAAGTTCAAGTGGCTACAAAAGGGAATGAAATATTTAGGAATATGGAAAGATAAAAATTTACAAAATTTACATTAATTGAACTATCTCCCCCTGCTTGGAAACATTGAGGAGGACTTATGCAAGTGGATGCATCTGTCTTTCACGTTGATAGATAGGGTCAACTGCATTAAAATGAAAATGATGCCAAGGCTCTTCCAATCTTTGCCTATACCGCTGCCCCAGAGATTTTTCAAAACACTCATTGGATGTATTAGACAATTCCTGTGGAGGAACAAAGTAGCTAGAGTCTCCATGGACAAATTGACCTTGGACCATAGCCTGGGAGGGATGAGACTCCCAGATTTAAAAAAATATTATTGGGCGGCCCAGGCAAGGTTTGTTGCCTTGTTCTTTGAGGGGGACGGTTTACCCTCCTGGGCACAAATTGGCCTATATATGGTAGGGGAGGAGATAGCAGGAAACATTCTTTAAAAATGGGACACCAAATTAATAATACAAAAAACAGACAACCCGATATTAAGGTACTTAAATTGATCGTGGCAAAAAATAAACCAGATTATTGGGTTAAAAGTAGGGTTGTCCCCTAAAATGCACCAACACAGAATGTTAATCCCTATGACTGTGAGCAACAAGATCCTGGACACCTAGTGCCAGAAAAGGATCAAGTGTATTGAAGACTGTTAAGAGAAGGGGCAGCTTATGTCATATTCAACCTATCAAACAAGACCTTCTTCTTCTATCTTCAATTAAGATATTTTTTGAGGGACAAATTAGATCCATCTATGGCCCTGCCCCTGTGTAGTGACGTGGAGGGTCTAATTCGAAGGGGGATCACATGTAAATTTATTTTGTCTATGTATCTCCTGTTCCAAAATGAGATCCCGAAACTGGGTCTCCATAAAGCGAGGCGGAGATGGGAGGCAGATTTGGGAACAACAATTCCTGAACGATGCTGGACAGCATTAAGGCGGTTATTAATGCCAGATTATAGGCTGGTGCAATACAACTTTTTGCACCAGTTATACCTTACACCACAAAAATTACATAAGGTCAAACCGGAAATCCTGGACTTGTGTTTTAGATGTGGCAGGAACTTTTGGACATTCGACGTGGCTACGCGCCAAGGTGAGACCCTTTTGGGGAGAATTAGAAGGCATTTTGAAAATAAATCACAGGGGTGGAATATCTACAGGACCCTGCCTTGTTCCTGTTGGGTGTCATTATGGATTTGTGTCTAAAATTGTCTAAACACCAAATTCAATTTGTGATGGTCACCTTGGCAGTGGCCAAGAGGTGCATAATTGTTACCTGGAAATCTGACTCAGCTAAGCATAGCAAGATTTGACATGGAGATGCAGAGCTGTGCTCCCCTGGAGAAAATTACTTATAACTTAAGGGGAAGATATGGCACATTCATTGAGATACGGCACCCATACCTGCGGCACATTGAAACACAGGTGTGATTGACCTCCCCAGAGCCTTTATCAACAGTTATAACTGGACTTCACAAGCCCTGAAACACAGATCAAGGAGACAACTTGAAATCCTGCCGGCTCCCTTTCCATTTTTTCCCTCTTCCCTTATATACTTGCATTATTATTTATAATAAGTGATATTTATGTTTTTACCTGAGTTGAATGGGAGGGAGGGTGAACGATGGTGGGTGGTGTGAGGGAAAGGACTCAGTAAACAATGATCTGTAAAAGGTGAGGATTGTTCCCCTATACCACTTGGTTAATATGAGTCTGTAAAGTTATAAATTTTTCAAAAAATTAATTAGTCATTCCCGTGACAACAGACTGCTAGTCATGTTATTTCTTGCTCAGCAGCTGCCAGTGATAATTAAAAAAATGTTGTTTGATCAACATGACTGTCATTTGTAATTGTCTTTCATTTTTGTCCTGTGGGCTTTGTTTCAACTGTGTACAACTAAAAAATATCTGCAATTAATCAATTCAGCAATAAATATATTAATGATTTAGAATAATTAATTTGCAGTGTTCTTTCCATTCACACTGAATATTTTTAGAATTGTTCTCTAGTATTACTCATTGAAGATGATGTTTGACAGTGTCTGAACATCTCTGATTTCCACTCTGCAGAGCCATCAATTGAAGTGAATGCAACTGGTTGCAATCAATCCCTCAATCACCGTTATTCACAGGAAATGAGCTATTCAGAATGATTGCAGTATGAACCCTTATATGGATTCATTATAAATACAAAGTTTTACATGGTACCATAGCACAATGCCTTTGGCCTCATAAATGTCCCTGATTGCATGAAGGAGCATCATCAGGACAAATTTACAACAAGCCAGTCTTTGAAATTGATCATAGGTCAAATAGGAGAGAGAGCAAGTACAAATTGACACTTCGCAAGACTCCATGAGCAACATCGATTGAATAGAACAGCTGATTAGATTTTCACAATGTTAGTTTGAAGTCTGCTGATTAAGAAATTTGGAAAACTTGCATGCACTTTAAAAAGTACTTTTGAATTTTTAATATCCACATGGATCAAAGTTGTTTGGTGGATTAACCCTTCCAACTACACAGCACATCATCAGTTTTCTGCCAGATTTCAGATGATTGATTCTAGAATGCACTAAAACCCACAGCTTTCTGGCTCAGGAGAAACTGATGCATATTGAGCTACAGCAATGTATAAGTATCAGAACTTAAATCACATTATTAATTTGGAGAGGAAAGGGGTTGGGGGGGGCTGATGTGTCTGATAGTTTATGTGGATGGGGAAAAAAATTAGAAATTAGTTTGTAATGTGGTCACCAAATAGAGTCTAATTCCACTGAAGACACTGGAAAAGTGCAAGGCACTGTTAGGGAATCTGTGTTTCCTATTATTTCCTGTACCTAACCGTCATTCCCCACAATACCCACACTGTGAAAATGTGTCAGTCCCAGCCCTTCCTTCAGCTAATCTTGTGCATTTCTTTGTAAGTCTTAATGATTTCATGCCCTCTTGGCAGACTACGTTGCATCCTTCATTAAGTGTAGCTCATCCAAAACTTTACTTTCTGTGTCTTAATTTTTATAAAGAACTATTTAATCTCTTGCCTCTCTACTTGCTTACATTGGCCATTCCTCCAACAATGTTTGAATTTTGAAGTTCTCATTTTTGGTTTCAAACCTTCTGCCTTCTAACCCTTCCTTGCCTTTGCAACTATTTTCAGCCATATAACATTCAAATTTCTGCATTTTTGTTTTGCTACCTTGAACACCCCTAATTCATTGGTGACCATATCTTCAGCTTCTAAATCCTTGTTCAGGTAAAACAGAGAAAGTAAAAACTGTGGGGGAATCTTAAGTGAACAAAAAAAAAGCTGGATGGACTCAGTGGCTCAGACAGCATTCATGGAGAGAAATGGTCTTGACTAAAGAGTTTCAACATGATCCATTGAATAACCATTTCTCTCTTTGCAAGGTGACCGACCTGCAGAGTTCCTCCAACATCAGTTCAAATGTTTTTCAATGTGCCAGTGTCATTTTGTTCGCTATCTCTTCAATGTACAGCCTTAGGATATTTCATATAGGGGCTACATAAATAGAAGATGCAATGGTTTAATTGTGGTCACATAATTCCATTCCTTCTCATTCCCAACCAATTATGTAATGCAAAGAATAATAGGAACAACTAGTGAGAATACAGAGACTTGCAGTTTCGCTTTTTTTTTATTTTCAAAGGACTTTTTTTTCTTTTTTAGCTTTCACAGCTTTAGCAGGAAACACATCCATGCTGGATTCATTTCTCAGGGTGCAAATGATGCGATGTTTCACAATAATGGCAGCATTATCAAGTTTAAACCATTTCCAAAAACTTTAGAGCTGAGTAATTCAATAAATAACATTGCAGGCTTGAGGAGTGATTGCCTTTAACATTGTTCTCTTTCATGCTGATTCATAAAGGAAGAGGCAAAAAGGGGCACATTGCCTTGATGCACTGAATGATTATCAGTACCTCAGTCTGACAAGGAGGATGCCACCATTTTTGAAATAAATATCCTGGTTGTCTTACTCATTACACCAAACCCTTTTACGGCCATCACCTCATCCCTGGCACATGTTGACCATAAATTATTCCCTGGGCCCTTCTTATTGGGCAAATATGTGAAGTGTGAATTGAGTGATGGCTCTAAAATTCTGATACAGTTCAACATTGAAATGTTGCTTCATTTGAACTGGGGGCTGATGAATGGTCCAAAGCTACAAGCAATATTTAACAATTATTACCAATAAAAATAATGTGTCCAGGAGAAATCCAGTTTTCCCAGTGGTGAGAATGTGAATTACCTCATTGAGGGATAGAACAACAGTGATATGTTCAAGAATGAGCTAGAAAAGCATGAGGTTGAAAACAATGGATGTTTTAGTGGGGTTGGATAAAGTATGACATGAGGCTTAAACACCAGCATAAGCCAATCAGCCCCAAATGGCTTTCTGTAATGTAAATTCTCTGCAATTCTCTGATGGGAAGCATGGAGAGGAAAGTACAAATACATTAATACCTGCAATAACCTTGGTGGTAAGCATATGGGGATCTGATGTTCTGTTCACCCTGCTTAGTATTGAAAGTTGTAGCCTTCTAAGTCTTAACCAGAAACATTAACAATCGAGTTAGAGGAGTCCATTCCCTCTGTAAAACTCATTCTCTCAGTACTAAATTAACAATATGCATTGGACCTGTATTGTCTATTACATACTTCGTGAAAATTTGATGGTGTAAAACATTTTGGTTGGTTTTGGTGGTTCTCAGGGTCTCAGATGTTGGAATATTGTCATTTACTTCGATTTATTCTAAATTGACCCTTACTTGAAATTACCCTATTCTGGATAACGTCATCAGACACTTGTAATCTTGAGTGTGAATAAGTATATTTTAGTTAGTTGATTAGATTCTACTAGAAAATCCATTTTGAGACCATTCCATAAAATGAAACTTGTTCAGGGTTATGAATGAAGAAACCTTATTCACAGATCAAGAGCAGGCTGGTTTACAATTGCATATTGCAGTCAAAATGAAACAGCATTCAATTTATATTCATGGTGAAGTTCTTTTTGACTTTTAAGGCAAATATTTGCAATGAAATACTTTCGCTAACTTAAGGCAGCATGGTCAAGAGAGAGTTTATTTTTGTACAAAAACAAAATTTTGCAAAAGATTGTTCATGTCCAATTGCATTCCAGTTTTGAGTAACATTCAATAAAATTTCGTTGACTTGTGCGATGCTTCAACTGAGGATCAGAAGCCAAAGCTAGAGTCTTTAAGATGAGGTGATCCCACAGTGTGATGGCCTTTAACTCAGCAAACGAATCGGATTTTAGCACAGTGATGTTTCGCCCCACAATTTGGTTCAAGGTGGAGCAATTCTTGAATGATTAGTGCATGTGTTGGTTTTGAACTCCCAGAGCCATGCTTGAGGAGAATCAATGCATTGTTAGTGGTTGTTTATCCCTTCAGTTCTTCGGAGGGATGACTATCTGTGGCTCCCCAAATGTTGGTCGCCACATCAGTACCTGAGCATCATTTGCATTGGGTTTCCTCAGCACATTGGGTACAATTGGCTCAGTCTTGGTGAGAATCAGAGGACGCTCTTGATTGATGGGCTCCATCAGCACAGCACGCTCCCCAAGGTTTTTTTTGGGATCCACTGCAATGTGAAGCTTCATCCTCCATTTGATGGTTTGCAAGACTATAATCTCACCAGTCTCTTGATTGGAGGCAACCAGATAGGTGGTGAAACTTTGGTCTCTCTTAATACTGGATAGTTGGGGTACGTTGGACTTACTAACAGGGATGGCCCAGGTGACACTGGGGTAGAAGTTGTCATTCATGCTGACGGTAAAGCGGACCTCCCTTCTGGTTGGCCCCACTATTGTGTGGGTTTCAGTGGTGTTTCCGTACCATGGATAATTCACTCCATCAGAGTCACTTATTGCACTAATTTTTCCATCTCTGAGATCTGGCAGTTCCCAACTGGACCTGTTTTATTGAGAGAAATGTTCTTAAAATTAGATCACATTCAAAATCTTTTTTCCATGAGCAAAAATCTTTTCATAATTCCTTTCCCATATGATTAAACATACATTGTAAAATAAGTTTAAAATAATTATTAAAAATTAAACAGAATATATATCGCTCTCTTGCGTTCAAGATGCCTAACATCCACATCAACAACCCACAATACATTCAAATCAAATGACAGCCCTGTCTAACAGGACATCTTCTAATCCTGAATTGTTTAACTGCAATGAAAATGGGGACGTCTTGGCAGCTAAACTGCTGAAGAGTCAAAGGTAAGGGAACCATTTATTTGTGTTTAATGAACTGCAGTTTGATAGGATAATGTAGTTATGAGCTGGCATAAGTACATAAAGAAAATGAGGAAAGACAAAAGGTTTCAAACATGGATACTCATTCTCCAATGAACTGAGCTCCATGCCCATCTTTTGTAGTTGTAGTCCAGTTACTGCTTGCAATGTCTTTAAAATTATCTGTACCACTATAGAGGATCTCTTCATAAACAGATCAGCAATCTAAACTTTATCTCGTGTCCACCAGTGTCCTTAGCCTCCAGAAAAAGGTTTCCACAAGAAAAGTGAAATCAATGAATTGGAGCAAAGTGGTTGTGTTACTTAAAGTACCCATTACCAAAGCTCCAGACCTGCTTCATTTTTTCATGAGAAGAATCATAGCAAAGATACCTGCACTTTCAATGTTCCTAATTGACTGAAAAAGGTTTTAAGACAATCAGAAATTATGAAAGGTTCTGCAGAAATACAAATTGATATGTCCAGTAAAAACACAAAATGCTGGAGAAGCTCAAGCAGTGTCCTTTACGTAGCAGTTGAAAACCCATTTGGACAGATCATTGAATACATTAGAAGGACCAACAATGTGGTTGGAGGAAATTCTGCTATTCCTGAAGCAAATTATTCTGACCAAACATTTTAATCAAGTTTTCTAAAATCCTACAAATCTACAAGCCATAGTAATTTTACAAAGTTAAAGGTACTCTACAAATGTTTTATTTTTGGAAATGTATTCTTCATATTTTGGTAACCTTGGGTTCTCTAAAGAATATGTTCTTGTTCTATAAAACTCAATAAAAAGATTGAAAGAGAAAGGTGCTCTACAAATGACATGTATTGCAGGGTTTATTTGAAGATGACAGTTGATTGGAATGGTGATTGTGACATGCAACCATCCTGTTACGTCACCGTGGACAATTATGTGAATGGGGGACATCACGTGATGATGTAGAGCCAGGACGAGAAATCTGACTCCACTGGGAAAAAGTTTTAAAAAAGAAAAGAAAAAGTGAAGAGACAAGTTTGAAATTTCATTTACAGTGAAGGTGAACTACTGGAGACAACATAAAAATGCCACCCAAGAAGGATAAAGAAGTGGAAGAAAAGATAGAATGACTAGAAGAAAAAGAGAGAAGACAAAGAAGGGGCTACCTTATCGACAAAGCTGGGATCTGGAGTAGTGTCGGCTCTCTGTTTGAGGATAGCCTCCCGACTCTTCTCTTCCCCCCACCCCCCAAGCGAGCCGAGGCATCACTGCAACTACAGGACGCCCAGACGAGTCAGGGAGGGGAGTGACATGATCGCGCATGCACGATCATCGGCAACGAGAGGCCCTGGCAAATTAGCTCACAAAGCCTGTGGGCCAGGATCCCAGATAATCATGGAGGATGACAGAAGAAGAACAGCTGGCTGAGAATGCAGAGAGACTGGAAGAAGAACAATGGAAAGAGGCAGGAGCTATAAGAGAGGAAGAAGGAGACTTGAGCATGGACGAGGAGGAGAGGGTAAGGCAGAAAATTAAGGCTGCTACTTCTACTTAAGACCCCTTGACTACTATAATAGATAAATTAAGGCTAGTTATGTGATATTAGAAGATTTGAAAATAAAATGGATGCTAAAGTTAGTAAAGTCTACAATTTGATTAAAGAAATGCAAGTAAAAAATAATGAAGTAGTAGAAAGGCTAAAGATCTTGAGTTGGAAAATCAGTTTCTTCAAGGGAAAATGGACATAATGTATGAAGGATTTGAGCGCATGAAGGACACTATTGTAAAACTAATTGCAACCTGAATAATGGAGGGGGGTAGCATTGTCAAGGGACTGTGTGACAGAGCTCGTGAGGGGATTTTCTTTTTTCTTTCTTTTTCTGTTCAATCAAGCAATAATCCGATAACTGGATTCAAGGATGGTTTTTATGTTTATGGAATTGATTAGGATCTGGGGACTGACTAGACGTAATTATAACCTTGGACATATGCAGGAATATTTAAAATGATATAATGGGTAGTGAGTTAAAATTAAAATGTATTAGTTTTAATGTAAATGGATTTCAGAACCCTGTTAAAAGAAAAAGAGTTTCAACATATATTAAGAAATTGAGAGTAGATATTACTTTTTTGCAAGAGATGCATTTAATCAAAAAGGAACATCAGAAATTAAAGAGAGATTGGGTAGGTAAAGTAGTGACATCACATTTCAATATGAAAGCTTGAGGGTTTCCAATTTTAATAAATAAAAATCTTCCTATTGTGACATGACTTTAGACCCATTTGGTAGATTTGCTTTAATTGATTGCCAGATTTTCTCTGAACAATGGACATTGATGGATGTCTATGCGCCAAATCTGGATGATAGTAAATTTATACAGGACACTTTTCTGCATCTGGGGGAAGCAAGTAGTAATCTTTTGGTGGGAGAGGTTCAATATCTATTTCAATCTTTACCTATTGTCGTTCCCAGGAAGTTTTTTTATGGAAAGATAAGATGCCAAGGATTTCTACAGAGAAATTGACTTGAAGGTTTGAATCGGGTTTTATACAACTTCCTAATTTTGAACACTATTGTAAAGCAGCCCAACTGTAATTTCTTTCCTCCTTTTTCGAGGAGGGAGATAATGTGGTGTGGGTTAATGCTGAAATGAATAAAAGAGGTGAACAAAAGCCTAAAGAGGTATTATATAAATGAAATGAGGTGTTATTAACTGGGGAAGTAGATACACAAATATTGAGATATTTGATAAGAATATGGCATAAGGTAAATAGACTGATGGGATGAAGGGATACAGATTAGCAAATATGTCATTGGTGCAAAATAAATTGATGCCTTTTACGTTGGACAATAAGAATTTTATTGGCTGGTCAAAGAAAGGATTAAATTTTATTAAAGATTGTTATCAAGGTAGACGTTTAATGATGTTTGATCAATTGAAAACTATTTATGGAATATGAAATACTACAATATTTGGATATTATCAATTAAAGGCCTTTTTGTGAGAGAATTTGACTTCACTATATTTATTACCACAAGATGATGAAATTGAAATTGTTATAACTAATCCAAATTTAAACAGTTTATATTGGTTATATATCTTTTACTTCTAAGAGGATCTTAGAAAAAAAGACTTTCATAAATCCAAGCAGAGGTGGGAAGATGATTTAGGTATAGTTATAAATGATAAAAATTGGACCCAGATATGTCATGACAGAATGAAAAATACAATAAATGTTAGATATAGAATGGTTCAATATAATTATTTTGCATCAGTTGTATATTACACCTCAAAAACTTAATAAGCTGAAATTAGACTTATCAGATAAATGTTTTTTGTTGTAAACAGGACCTTGGTACTTTCTTACATTCTATGTGTACATGTCCTAAATTGAATTCCTTTTGGACTAAATTGATTGATTTCCTACAACAGGTAATATGGACTCCACTTCCACGAAAGCCTATGCTATTTCTGCTAGGAGATATATTAAAAGTTTACCCAGGGTCTAATTTGAATTGGTCTCAGAAGGAGTTTTTAAAGATTCCATTGGCAGTTTCTAGAAAATGTATAGCAGTTTCATGAACATTGGAAACAGATCTAGTATTAGAGTGTTGGCATAGCGAAATTCAAAGTTGTATACCTTTGGAAAAAATTACATACAATTTAAAGAACAAGTACGGAGATTTTTAAAAAAATTTGGTTTTCATATATGCAAAAAATTGGTGTGGTTACTTTATAATTAATCATATTAGGATTATTAGCTAATATGGGGTAATCTGTCACTCCCTGGCCCCATCTTATGCTTTAATTATGCATATTTTATATTTTATTCCATATTGAAGGTATAATTTACATTTATTACAATTTTTAAAATTTCTATACATATCATGTACTTATTGTTAGGTTGTGATTAACATAATATATAGTTTTACAATGATATCCAGTATTATTATTATTATTAAATTAGTTTATTTCTTCTTTCTTTTTTCTTCCCTTTTTTCTATTTTCTTTTCTTTGGAGGTTTTTTCTGTGCGAGGGATTTTGACATACGTATGTAATTTTGATTACGTGTTAATAAAATAAAATTTGGAAAAAAAAAGACAATAAGATGGATGACCTTGTTTAAGATGGCAAAAGACTAGTTAAGGCGAATGATTAGCAACAGAAAATCCTGAGTCTTTCTTGCATGTTACCAATGACCTTGACCAAAATGTTCTCCACTTTAAAAAAGGGCCCTGCAGAAGGAAGATCTACGAGGATGACACCAAAAATGAGAGACAGAACTTAAACACTGAAAGTAAAAAGTGCTACTGTGACAGAGGCCTTGAAAATTAGGTAAGATTTTGAGAGGGTAAGTGTAGAAATGATGTGAGGGTCACCAAAGCTCAGGGCATACAATTACTTGTAAATCTAAGAGGGTATTCTGAAGCAACTTTATTCAAAGACACTTAGATTTGGAAAACACTACTTGGCTTTGAATTCAGCGATCTTGACCTACTCTGACCTCTATGTGACCACAGACCCACCAATATAGGTGCCTTTTTAAAAATACTTTATTTAAGTTTTAATAAAATACAGAATATAGGACTCAATTAATATAACAATAACACATTGAATATGAAATCATAGAAAGTCTTTCATAAGGATCGAAAAAAAAATAAAAAGGAAAGGAGAAATCCCTCTTTTCCCACTGCATCCCCCCACCCCGAGATTCGAAAGAAAAGGGGACTGACAGCAGGGAATAGAGGGAGATAAAAAAGAAAGAAAATAGAAAAGAAAAAGCAATAGGGGAAAAGGTTTGACATCTCAGAGTCACATGATTTTAAAAGTATTACATTTCTAATAAGTAGTAACTAATTAACAAATATCAAAATAAATTATATGATCTGGGCATTTAAGTATTTGAAATAAAGGAACCAAATTTCAATGAACATACTATATCTATTCCTAAGACGATAAGTAATCGTCTCAAGAGGAATACTACTTTTCACTTTCATGTTCCAACGATCAATGTGAAGTAGGGAATCAGATTTTCTTGTTACCACTATACACTTCCTGGCTATTGACAGCGTAATTTTAATTAATTTAGATTTACTTCTGGAAAAGTTAACTTTTATAACTGCCAAATTCCCCAGAAGAAACAATTCCAGGTCTAGAGGGGAGTTCACCCCCACAACTTTTGTCAACTCTTCCAATGTAGGTGCCTTTTCACTTCAGAGGCAATTAGCAATGGACAACAAATTGCGTCAAAATCCATACCCTATTGAAATGTGGCTGCTGGCAGGCAGTAGCATAGTGCATTTATGGAGAATCTTGCTAAATTCACGGGGTTGGGGGGGGGGGGGGGGGGGGAGAGGTGGAAACAAAGTTTTGCTTGTGGGGTAGGACAAGTGTAGGGCAGCACAATTTAGCGATTAGCGCAACACTATTACAGCGCCAGAGACCTGGGTTCAAATCAGCGCTGTCTGTAAGGAATTTACGCAAAAAGGACATAGGAATAAACCCAACCACCTTTTATTTAAACTTGTGTGTTGAGTCAAGATTGAGGAACAATAATCAAGGACAGAATTAGCAGTCCCTTGGACAACTGTGGATTTGTTAAAGGCAAATTGTGATGAATTAACTTGATGTCATTTTTTGGAGGAATATAGTTGATGTGTATGACTTTCCGAAAAGCATTTAGTAAGGTGCCACAATACCCTCATCATCTAGATTGAAGCCCATTGAGTAAAGGAGGTGCAGTAGCCTGGATAGAAAGTAGTCTAAATATTGGATAACAGAATTAGTGATAGCTTGTTCAGACTGGAGAGGTGTATACTCTGGAGCTCCTCAATGTGCATCCATAATTTCATTTTGGGTTTCCAAGATACAGTTCTCAAATCTGCAGATGGCCCTGAAAGGTGTTGTGAATGGTGAGGAATGTTGCCTGAGAAGAATGGGAAGAAGCAATATAAACAAGATGGCATAAGTCTGAAAGTTGCCGAACAGAGACCTTTTGGCATATGTGCAGAATTTATAGAAACAATTGCAAAGTGATATGAAAAAGCAACAGTAAAAAAAAATCCATGATCTTGAGACAGGGGTACAAGAGAAAGAACTCATAATGAATCTTTATAAAACATTGTTTGGCTACAGTTGGAATTATGTGTCTGGTTCTGGGCCCAACCTTAGGAAAGAGTCAATGAAGAAGGGATTTTCCAAAATAATTCCAGGGATGAGGGACTGACGATGCTGGGGCATTGCTTTTGGAACAGGGGAAACTGTAGTTAAAATCATAAACGTTATACAGAGTAAACTCAAGATTACAACCAGGTTCCAACAGAATGCCAAGGCAGGCTCAATCTACATTTAAATAGAGGCTTGTATCCACTGCAGACTCAGACATATTAGCTGGTCAGAATGCCATGTTTTTGAATTGTAAAATTCATATAATTCTGTTCTTGTTTTGAGAGTTGACTGATGACTGAATGAGAGAACGGAATGGTCTTCTTTTTCTTCCAACTCAAGAGTTCATTAATAGTTTCAACCGGCAAACAGTCAAGAACTAAGATGTTGAGCAAAAGTGACTGGAAAAAGAACAGTGATGGGAGAAAACACTTTTTTTTCATGGCAATGTGATTATGATCAGGAAAGCTCTGCAGGAAATAGTAGTGGATGTAACATTAAAAAGAAAATTGTATAAGCATCTGAAAGAATTTGCAGGACAGAGATGTGGACTAATAGGTCAAACAGTTGAAATATTGTGTGCCCAAGAGGTCTAGAGCTGAATGCTTCCAAGGAAAGCTCAGACTTGGCATGGATGAGCAGGTTATTGGAATCTAACTGCTGAGGATAGACTGATTTGGTAGTATTTGGCAATTTATTTTTGTGATAGGTTGTCTTTGGGCAATTTTTCACATTCCCAGGTATATATCTGTACTGTAAGTGTCAGGTCATGGGTTTGTTTCTGAAGTTGCCTCTTCCCTTCAGCCGTTTAATTATTCCGCCCCCCCCCCCCCCCCCCCATTCACTTCTTCAAGTGGCCATCGAACTGACCTGTCATTTTCTCCCCTCTATTATATTTGGTTCGGACACATGCAATGTTGGGTCGTAGCTTTGCCAAGTTAACATCTTATTTCAATCTATGTCTTGCTGCTCCTGGCAGGACCTCCTGCACTCATTCAACCAAGGATAATCCCTTGGCGTAATTGTAATAATAGAGTTGAGGGTCACATTTTTGCTGCTGTATTCCACTCTTTGTCAAAGAGAAAGATATAAACCTCTCTAAGGGACTACTCTCTGGGAATGTTGAACACAGAAATTTAATATGTTGCATAAACAGTTGCTAAGATTTGAATATTGTGTAAGGTTGATTTAGAAATTAAATACATTCACCTGTCAAAGTGCCACGACCTATTTGCACTTTCCAATTTGAGCATAGGTCTATTTCACGAAATACTATTCACCTTCCTGACAAGCTCCACCCTTGACAAAATCCAAATCCCTTACCTTCGTCAACTCTGCAGTTGTTCGTATTCCACTTACTCGACACATTGACCACACCAACCTTCTCTTCCAATACCATTGTCTTTCTCTTTAATCTCATGTTCCAAGATGTTTCCTCTTAAATAAACCTGCATCTCCCACTTCTTGTTGAAAGCCAAGGTATGAATGATGTACATTTAATTAATTTTTAAAATATTATTAGGAAGACTTGGTACTTTCCATTTGCAGTCAAATAAAAGACCATGGAAAGAATTTCCATTTTTAATTTTCCCCATTTTATAAGCATTATCTGAGACATTATCAATAAACCACACAGAGCAGAAGGATGCTACTCTCTCTGTTGCGCCCATGCTGGCTCCTTGGTAATATGAACTCATTTTTTACTTTGGCTCCACCCTCTGCCCATAACCCCATAACGGTTGTGTTTCCTGTATTACAGCACACTGACCACATTTGGAAAGTATTTTGTTGGTTTAAAGCCCTCTGGCTCATTCGGAATTGAACATCAATATTTAAGGATGCAAGTTCTTTCTCTGTACCTTCCTTGGCTTCTTGATTTTAAAAATGCCACTTTAAACAAGATCTGTATTAAGTTAATGTTTGTAACATATTTATGGAACCTGATAAATGCAATATTACAGTGCTCCAAATGATGCATAATTTAAGATCTTTTTTTCTGTGATTTTTAAAAATAAAACCATCTGTTCCTGAAACTGAAGTCCTAAAACTCATACGTTTGGCAAAGCTACAAAGAGAGACAAGCTTTTAATGTGTTACTTACTGATGTGAGGACATACCACAACTCTTTACTGCCCTGTTAATTTTGGAGACCAGGATTTTACTTATTGCTTTGGCCCTGAAATAGAAAACTCCTTTAACCATCAGCCTGCAATGTGAATTGGAGCCTTACTGAAATTTGCATAAACTAGTTATCCCATGTTGCTAGATACTAGCAAATGATGGATTAACGATGACTTGTACTCCCATTACACCTTTCAAGCCATTATCTCAAATCCAGCACCCATTTTCACACAGTAAGATCCCACAAACAACAAGGCAATATTTTCATTCTTTGTTACTTGTTCATTTTTGGAGATCGAGAAAAAGGCCAGGATTTATTACCCATTCATAATTGCCTTTGAGAAGGTGAAGTGCTCTGTATTCTTGAATCATTGTAATCTTCCTGGGGAAAGATGTTGTTCAGGAGGGAGGTCCAGGATTTAGACTCAGGAACTATGGAGAAACCACAATCTATCTCCAAGTCAGGGTGTGTGTGACTTTGAACAGAGCCTGCAGCAGTGACTTATTGCATCCTTCAGAAGCCTTTAACCTTCCTGATGGTTGTGCTTGTGGGTTTTGAAGATGCTATCAAAGCAACCTTGATGCCACGTCATGGTGTTTGTAGTTGGTTCAAGCTGCATCCACTGGTTGTGGAGGGAATGAGTTTGGGGTGATGGAGAGTACCAGTGGAGCAGCTGCTTCTTCCTGGATGATGTTGAGCTGCATCAATGTGTTTGCAACTGCATTCATGCAACCAAGGAGAGAGTATTCTATCACACTCCTGAGTGATGCTTTGTAGCTGAAAGAAAGGCTTTGGGGTGTCAGGAGTTGAGTCATTCACTTCATGAAAAAGCAGAATTTAATCTTTTTTCTGAACTATTTATGCTGCAATGGCAATCCACAATGGTGAGGACTTGCCACTGAATATCAACAGTAACTGGTTGGGGTCACTCTTGTTGGGTCTTTCATGGCATAAATATTACCCGTCACTTATCAGCCCATTTCCAAATGTTTCTAGGTGCTGTTGCACCCAGGCGTGATCTGCTTCATTTGTTGAGAATGGAGCTGAACATTTTGCAGTCATCAGTGATTGTCTCCCTCCCCATCCCTGCTCTGATCGTATGCTGGAAGGAAGGTCAATCATGATCTGAGGATCTCCTGCAGGATGTTCTGGGCTGGGATAATTGACCACCAACACCTATCTTCCTTTGTTCAAATATGACTCCAAGTGTAGAAGCATTTTGGCTGAGATGTTTATATGACTTCAGTTTCACTGGGGATCCTCAATTTCACCCTCAGACATCTCACTTCACTTCTGGAATTCTTCTCATTGTTTGAACCTTGGCTGTAATGAGATCCTGAAGCCAAATGGTGTTGGTGAGAAGGTTATTGATGAGTAGGGGCCAGGAGATTGAATTACTGTTGACATCTTCAGTGATTTACAGAAGACTGATGGATGGTAATTAGACCGGTTTTGTTCAGTTTTTTGTGAAGAGATTGTGCCTGGGCAGCCATCCACATTAAGTCAATTGGACTGGAACAACATGGCTAAAATCTATGACTTTAGGACATCAACCAGACAAGTATCTGGTCCCATGGACTTCGCTACATCCAGTGCTTTAGATCAGGTAACATATATTGAGTTGGCTGAAGACAGTCTTCCTTAATGATGGGAATTTTAAGAGAAAGCCAAGATGGATCATCTTCTCAACACTTCTCCCTTCCTACTATCAAGGTCTAGCTGCACATTATTGTGAATGTTTTTTCCTTGTCTTCTGTAATCCCTTTATGGGCTAGGACAATATTATGTGGGAAGGCTCTTGGAACCACTGCCCCCTGTTAGCTGTTCAATTGTCCACAGGCATTCACAACTAATGTGACAGAAGTCCAGAGCTTTGATCTGATCTGGTGGTTACAAAGTCACTTAGCTTTATTTTAGATGCTGTTGAGCATGCATCCAGTCCTGTGTTACAAGTTGGCATCTCATTTTGAGCATCTTTGGTGTCACTCATAGCACTCATCAGTAAACCAGTTAATCTCCCTACTTAATAGTAGTACAGAGTGAAAACTATGGTGGGTGACTGGGCTACATAGTACAGTGGTGGTCCACACCATCTCATGGAGGAACCAGTTTTGAGCTGCCTGATCTAAACATAGTCTATTCCATTTAGCATAGTTGTCATTGCCAACCAGCATAATAGAGCATTTCCTCGGTGAGAAGACACGCCTTTATCATTATTGGCCTGCACAGTGGTCAACTGAAAGGGTCTTTATTGTTGAGAAAAGCTGTTCCAATTGGACACGAGTAGTGACCTGGTGCCAGATGTTCAAAACAGTTGCCATGATGGCTGCACCCTTATGCATTCTTGGTTGGGTAACTGGGATGGAGATTTGAATACACCACTGTATGAATTCAGAGCCAAGCATGAATCATGACTCATTCATAAATTTTGGAGAAAGCCCATACTGCTGAATTAAAAGCATATTGAGTTTAACCTCTAGCTTAAAAATAATGGTAAAATGACAACCGGCTCATCAACAGATACATAAACTGAGATTTTGGGGAAACCAGCATCAAATTCGATGGATTTAGATAATTCAGGTTGTGAAATTGTGACTTTTTTCAAATTAAAATAAAACTTAAAATATGCAAAATGTTCAAAGAAAAATAACGCATGATGACAAAGAATAGAATCAAATACAATAACCAACCAGGTTTTTGGAAAAGTTCATAAGAGCAGAGGATGACATGGTTAGTCTGTGTAAGACTAAGTTATAAATGATCTCTCTTCTTCCCACCACAAAATCCGTTCTATATGAGTCAAATGGGTCAAATTAGCACTTGTGTTAAGTCTAGCCTGCATTTTTAGAATAGATGTAGATTCTAATTCAAGAAGAATTTGTTGAATTTCATAGCTCCTCTCGTCCTGAATGAAATGGGATTTCATTGAATGGGTTTAATCTCTGAACAGGATGAACCATCCTTGTTCTCAATATGCAGTCAATTTTTGTCTGAACATTACAAAAGAGCCAACAGTAGCTGCATCTTAAGCCTGGCACAAATGTTGGTTGTGAAAAGTGACATTACTAAAATTGATTGATCTGCTCCCGAAATCCTCTCTAAATGAATAGTCTACAGATAGAAAGTAAATCCTGTGGGGAGTTTGGGAGAATCCTTTTAAACACAGACAGTCAGGAGAATGGAGCTTAACACATATAAAGCAGTTGATGCCAGGGTGATACTTAATTATTTAGGTGGACAGGAATGGAGTGGAAATAATATGTTAACAGGGTGAGATAAAGTCTGATGTGAGAAAACTTTATCAACCTCGGCCTAGTTGGGGGCCCCCATGGTCTATTTGAGTGGTCGATATTCTATGTAATATCTGGAGGTAATGCCTTTAGTGCACACTAGCTGGAAAATCCAGAGACATTTGAAAAGACAGAGGACATAATCAAAGCCAGTATTCTCAATTTGTGCCAATTTTGGAGTAAGTAAGGACTATGAAATCAGGATAATATACACTGATTTTATTAAGCAATGTACTAGTGGCATCACCTCACATTGAAAGGTGGTGATAATTATCTATGTAACACCAGAATCTGATTGAACCAATGGGTTGGAGGTTCAAGTGAGAATCATTGCTCCTTGATGAACAATGTATGCGAATACACAAATGCTGTAATATGTGTGTCTTGCTTCAGAGCCCACACATAATCTGTTCCTGCTTTTTAAATCTTTCAAAGTGCAGAAGCTCCCAGAATAATTAACATATTTTAGGACCTCTCCCCCTACCCACAGTCCCCATCCTAAATTCTGAAGGATATACCCATGCAGTAATGTTAATGTTTGCAGGAATACTCCGAGTGGGTCAGAATTTAGGAGAAGACCTGCCATCCTTGAAAGTACTTTCAGATGTCACTGATGAGAGAGTGCAAGTATTTACAGATTTCCCTCCGATGATATGCCTGGACCTTAGAATTGGGGAGTGAAATACTGAGGGCAGTCAGGATGGATGCCTGAAAGCTTTTCAGTTCCTGGGAATATATCAACATTCCTAGAAGGATTCCTGCAAAGTGAAACAAGCACTGATGTAATGGATATTTTCTTGGCCTTGATTCGGTCATTGTAAATGTTTTGGTGCAGAATTTATTACCACTGATACAGTATTTTGTCAGAAGTAACCCAAGGGCAGTCAGGATTGAACTCGAAGTATTATCTAGCAGTTCCCATTTGGTCTGATTATTTTCACTGCTTCAGCATTACTCCAATTTCAGTGGGGCTTCCAAAATGATTGAACTTTGAGAGGCTATTTCACATTAGCTGCATAGATGTTATGTTATATCTTGGAATCATTGCCAAAGACCAAATTAAATCTGAGCTCCTCCAACATTTATTTCACTAATTAGTCAACTTACATCAGCAGTAAAGGTGGAATGGAAAAGTTGAATGGAAGACCTTTTAAATTAGCCAGCTCAGCACTTGTTTGAAGTATTCTAAGATTTGTGGATTTCTACACCTGGACAAGTATCAACAAGATTAAAGATTTGGCATTCATTGCTCTTTAGGCAGGATTCTCATCTCAGACTCAATAAATTGTGTTTTCTCCCTCTGCAGGAAACATAAGGTTGTGATAGAAGGAGTTTTTAACTTTCTACATATTTGACTGGGACTCCCATACTGTAAAACGGCTGGATGACTTGGAGTTTGTCCAATGTGTTCAGGAAAGATTTCTAAATCAATATAGAGAGTTCAATACTGGATCTCCTATTAAGGAGTGAGACAGGACAGGAGGGGATAGGTGAGTGCCAGTTAGGAGAGGGAAAGGGAACAGGCAGGCAGTGCAGGCCACCCCTGTGGTCATTTTCCTCAATTACAAGTATACCATTTTGGATACTCCCAGGAACAGGCCACAGCAATCAGTTCTCTGACACAGAGTCTGGTTCTGTGGCTAAGAAGGGAAGAGAGGAGAAGAGGCGTGCTGTCGTGATAGGGGATTCCATAGTTAAGGGGTCAGATAAAAGGTGCTGTGGAAGGGATTGAGATTCCTGGATGGTATGTTGCTTCCCTAGTGCCAGAGCCTGAGATATCTCAGATTGAGTTCATGACATTCTCAGGAGGGAAGGTGAGCAGCCAGATGTCATGATCCATGCACGGACCAATGACGTGAGTAAGGAGGTCCTGCAAGGAGAGTTCAGGGAGTTAGGCGCTAGGTTAAAGGACAGGATCTCTAGGGTTGTGATCTCAGGATTGCTACCCGTGCCACATGCTAGTGAGGTTAGAAGTAGGAGGAAATGTAGCTTAACATGTAGCTGAAGAATGGTACAGGAAGAGGGGCTTCAGGTTTCTGGATCATTGGGCTCTCTTCCAAGGAAGGTGGGACCCCTGTTCCAACAGGATGGATTACATCTGAACTGGTGGGGGACTAATATCCTTGCAGCAAGGTTGCTAGTGCTGCTCTGAGGGGTTTAAACTAGATTTGCAGGGAGATGAGAACCAGAGTACCAGAGCAGATAGAGGAATGGAGGAAGAAAAAGATGGTGTTAAAATTGCATGTAATGCCAGGTCAATTGGTTGTATGAGGTTAAAATGTTCTTAGATGCATCTATTTTAATGTAAGTTGTAGAAAAGGCAGATTAGCTTAGAGTGTGGATTGGCATGTGGAATTTTGTGGCCATTAGTGAAAATTGATTGCAGGAGGGGCAGGTCTAGCAGCTCAATGTTCCGGGCTTCCCTTGTTTCAGACATGATAGAACTGGGGAGGATGAAAGTGGGAGGAGAGGCATTGCTCGTCAGGGAAAATATCACAGCTGTGCTCAGGCAGGACAGACCAAAGGGCTATATGGATGGAGGTGAGGAATGGGAAAGGTATGACCACATTCATGGGGCTGTATTATAGACCATCCAATAGTCAACGAGAATTGGAGGAGTAAATCTGTAGAGTGATAGCAGACAGCTCCTGGAAACACAAGGTTGTGATAGTAGGGGATTTTAACTTTCCACATATTGACTGGAACTCCTATACTGTAAAATGGCTAGGAATTTGTCAAATGTGTTCAGGAAAGTTTTCTAAATCAATATATGGAGGTACCAACTAAAGAGAGTGCAATACTAGATCTCCTTTTAGGGAACGTGACAGGACAGGTGACAGAAGTACGTGTAGGGGAATATTTTGGATCCAGTGATAATAATACCATTCATTTAAAGTTAATTATGGAGAAGGATGGGTCTGGGTCTCGGGGTGAGATTCTAAATTGGAGAAAGGCTCATTTTGGGGAAATGAGAAAGGATCTAGCATGTGTGGATTGGGATAAGTTGTTTTCTGACAATGATGTACAGGTCAGTAGAAGAACTTTAAAGGTGAATTTTTTAGAGTACAGAGTTTGCGTGTTCCTGTCAGGATCAAAGGCATATTTAACAGGCAGAGGGAAACTTTGTTTTCGAGGGATACTGCGAATCTGGTTTGGAAGAAGAGGGAGGTGTATAACAGGTAAGGGCACCACAGAGCAAATGAGATTCTTGAGAAGCATAAAAAATGCAAGAAAAACCTCAAGAAATAAATCAGGAAGGTTAAAAGAAGACATGAGGTTGCTTTGGCAGACAATGTGAAGGAAAATCCTAAAGGTTTCTACAGGTTTATTAAGAGAAAAAGGATAGTAAGGGACAAAATTGGTCCCCTTGAAGATCAGAGTGGTTGGCTACGTATGGAGCCAAAAGTGATGAAGTTTTTCATCAGCATTTACTCAGGAAATTGGCACAGAGTCAAGGGAAGTCAGGAAAACAAGCAACGAGGCCATGGAACCTACACAGATTAAAGAAGAGAAAACGCTTGCTGTCTAAGAGCAAACAAGGATGGATAAATCCTGAGGGCCTGACAAGATATTCCCTCAGATCTTGAGGGAGGCTAGTGTAGAAATTACAGGGGCTCTGGCAAAAATATTGAAAATATCTTTGGCCATGGGTGAGGTACTGGAGGATTGGAAGGTAGTTCATGTTCAAGTAACCCTGGAAATGATAGGCTGGTGAGCCTGATGTCAGAAGAAGGTAAATTATTGGAAGGTGTTCTAAGAGATCAGATATACAATTATTTGGATAGCCAGAGACTTATTAGGGATAGTCAACATGGCTTTGTGCCTGATAGGTCATGCTTATAGAGTTTTTCAAGGAGGTGATTGAAAGAAAGGCTGTGGATGTTGTCTACATTGGACTTTAGTAAGGCTTTTGACAAGATCCCACATGGGAAGTCCATTAGGAAGGTTACTACCTTGGTATTCATGGCGAGGTAGTAAACTGGATTCGACATTGGCTACATGGGAGAAGCCAGAGAGTAGTGGTGGATGATTGTGTTTCATCTTGTATTTGTATGTGTGAGTTCTTAGACAACACATGGATGAAGGAAAGGTTCGTTACTTTAAAGTTGATGTAAACAGCCCATGAGGCATGCCAGGAGGCTACAAGCCTCCATTACAAACCTTACATACTGTAGTCTCTTGCTCTGTGTCAGCCCCCTGCTGCAGCTAAGTCTAATCAAACAGGAACTATAATCAAGCACAACCACTATCATTACAGATTGCTTCTCAGATTGGAGGCTTATGATGAGTGGTGTGCCTCAGAGACCGGGACCGTTATCATCTATATCAAATTTGCAGATGATGCTAAGATTGGAGACATTGTGGACAGCAAGGAAGCTTTCAAAGCTTGAAGAGGGATCTGGACCAGCTGGAAAATAAGCAGAAACATGGCAGATGGAATTTAATGCAGATACATGTGAGGTGTTGTATTTTGGAAGGACAAACCAAGGTAGGACATATATGGTAAATGGTAGGGCACTGAGGAATATGGTGGAAAAGAGGTATCTGGGAATACAGATACATTATTCCCTGAAAGTGATGTCACTTGGGTTGTAAAGAAAGCATTTGGCATATCAGCTTCATAAATCAAAGGAGTTGGGATGTTATGTTAAAGTTGTATAAGACATTGGTGAGGCCAAAACTGGAGTATTATGTACAGTTTTGGTCACCTAACCACAAGAAAGATATCAATAAGACGGAAAGAGTGCAGAGAAGATTTACTAGGATGTTGCCGAGTTCTAGGGAAAGGTCAAACAGGTTAGGACTTTATTCCCTGGAGCGTAGAAGAATGAGGGGAGATTTGATAGAGGTATTTAAAATTATGAGGTGTATAGACAGAGTCAATGTAGGCAGGCTTTTTCCACTGAGGGGAAAAGTTTATGGGGAACTTCTTCACACAGAGAGTGGTGGGATTGTGGAATGAGCTTCCAGCTGAAGTGGTGAATGTGGGCTCAATTTTAACAATTCAGAGGAATTTAGACAGGTACATGGATGGGAGAGGTATGAAGGGCGATGGGCTGGGTGCAAGTCAGTGGGACTAGACAGAAAAATAGTTTGGTACAGACAAGAAGGGGCTGTTTCTGTGGTGCAATGTTCTATGTAGACTACGCACTGAGGCTTGTGTTTCTGCTTGGATATGTTGCTTTTGGGATGAGACATTAAACCCCTGCTCCACCTGCCTTCAGGCACATCCTCCTTGCTGACCTTGCTCAAGGTCCTCTTGCCAAAATGTCTTTATCTGGTCATTTTTCACACTGCTGTTTGCTGGAAGCTTGATTTGTGCAGTTTGGCTGCTTTTGTTTCCTCATTACAACAAAAAGTACATTGGCTGTAAAGCACTCTGTAGCTTCCTTGGTGTGAAATCTCAACCACCTGATGACACCTCAGGCAGTGCAGCAATCTCTCAGCATGGATGGTGGGCTATGATTTCCAGTTGCATTCAAGTTATTAGGTAAATTGGAGTCCTTTCACATGCTAAAGCTTCCCATTTTTATGAAATGCTCCTTTTTGTATTCTGGGAATACAGATACATTATTCCCTGAAAGTGATGGATCTGTTGTCGAGTCATTGCTATCAAATAGGAAATTAGGAGTATTCTGTAATTCCATTTTTGAAGCCTGATGGAACTATTCACATGGAATTGAGCAGTATATAGAAGGTTCTTTGCCACACCATCCCATGCTGACTTTTCAAGTGTTTATTCCTATTGAAAGTTGTTGACCGTATTTCCACCACTTACCAGGCATTCCATTCCAGATCACAGCAACTCAATGAGAGAAAAAAATTATTCTCCTTTTTTCTGAAAATATCCTTTTCCCAAATTAAATTATGGGATAGAGAAAAGTTGCACCCAGTCCTCGATTGCATGGGATAATTTAGAATGCCCACATTAGCTTGAAGCAGTATATTTAACAAAATGTGTTATGACCAGTACCTGCTGAAAACAGATTAACTGAACTTCATCTCATTGACATGTTGGATTTTGCTCTGAGCAAATTGCCTCTCCTGCTTCCTACAATATCACAGCGATTCAAATTCTGCAAAGGATGTAATTGGCTGCTCAGTACTCTAGAATGTTCCAGAATTAAGAAAGGCACCAGAGAAATGCAAGTCTTTTTTGCCTTTAGTCAGAACTATGCTGGAACAGATTGTTTTTCTCATTGTTCATACCTTTCAACTTCACTTTAGTAATTTTGCTTAATGAGCAATAGCGAAAGAAACATTAAAACTGAGCGGCCACTGTTTCTGGTCTTGCAGCACTTGTGGTAACCAGATAAATAGTGATGGTTTAAACTTCATTACTGGAATCAATCTCATCATTGTAAAATGAGCATCTGTAAAGTCCTATTAATCTTGACAAATCTCCCAAGATGATTCTCAAGAAAGTAAATTAAAGAAATTCTGATCACGTGAGCATTTGTTAGGACAGAAGACCAGAAGCTTAGACAGAGAGGGAGCTTTCTGAAGTGTATCTTAAAGGAGGAGAGGTGGAGAAATGTATAAATTTAGGGAGAGAAATCCTGTGCTTATGACGTAGTTAGTTAATGACATAGCTGCAATTATGATAAGAAAATCTTTCTTATATGGTCCAGGCATTAGGATTAATGTCTGATCAGACCACCCATCTCCCCCCCCCCCCCCCCCCCACCCAACATCAAGTGCACACACCAACCAGACCCCAGGGAATTATCATGAAATAACAGAGACTCAACCCCAATGTGTTGAAGGTGGAAATTGGGGACATATTAGAGCAGTGGTTCTCACCCTTTTCTACTCACATACTACTTTAAGCAATCCCTTAGCCATAGGTGTTCTGTGATTAGTACGGATTTGCTTAAGGTGGTATGTGGATGGAAATTTGAATCGTACTTAATTGACTTGTTATGTGCATGGTTTCATAACTCCAAAGGAAATGGGCCAATGACAATTTTTCTCAAGCAAAATATTTCAGTAACAATTGGGTCAAGAGCAGTCATTCTCAACCTTCCCTTCCCTCTCACATACCACCTTAAGCAATCCCTTACTAATCACAGAGCACCGATGGCATAGGGATTACTTAAAGTGGTATGTGAGTGGAAAGAAAAAGGTTGAGAATGGTTCAAATTGAAAGGTAGGCAAAATGTTGTAGGACTGGAGAGAGGGTAGTACAGAAAAGGGATGAAGAAGGTGAAGGAATGGTTTGAACACAGGATTCATAACTACACAACAGTGTTCCCAAGACAAGTTTGGTATATGGACAAAGAAAGGTTTTTGTTTTGAATCTTCCCTCTTGACAATGTGATAATATTACTAAACCCCCAAGCCACATCTTTCTCATTAAAGTAGTTGCTTTAGTTCTGATGTTGCCACACTTTAGCTACACAGCAAGACCTGAATATTTTCCAGGTATCTTCACCAGGTGTTTGCCTATTTTAAAAAAAATCATCCACACATGTCCAATGATCGGAATTAAACTTAAAATAATATCAAGTTAATTTGATAGAATTGCTGAAAGATGATAAATATTTAGTCGGTATGCCCAACCACTCATATCCACCAAGGGTAACACTGGCTTTTCCATTGGGGAGTGGAGTATTTTGGGACCAATATAGAAAGGTGGTTGAGCCATAATAAACTAGATTGACACTGTCCTGGAATCATAGAGAAACATAGTCCTCAAAAAATATTTCTACATTAGGAATTCCACTCCGGACACCTGCAATTTCTGTTCAACTCACACAAGTTGTTTACTTTAATGTTCATATCAATTCATATCAATTGTCTTGTTCTCTTTGGAAATCATTTTGTAAAATATACGCCTGAAATGTAATGTCATTTTCTTTTGAGAAGTTAAGGGCCTTTGGTTTCTATTCAGGTGGGAAAAAAAACTTGATTGGAAAGGAATTTGGCTATTTTCTGTGAGTCTGTTATTAAAATGAAAATTTGATTAAAATATATTTCCTCTCTCCTGTCCTACCTGTGTCTACCTGCTGAATCCTTTTTGATCCTTGAATAGGGTGGCCATTTCTTACTTCAACTCCTACTATCCCTTGCCTCTTACCTGTTCTCGCCAAAGCCTTACCGCTCTGACTCAGCCCGCTCCCTCGATGACCTCCACTACACCAGTCCCTCACTTTTATAGTGATACTCCAGCTTCTTCCTCCACTCAGCTTCCAGATGCTGCCTTGCCCCTTTTTAAAATTCCGCTTCTCAGGTCACCTGACCTCTTGCTCCACTCAGCTTCTTCCTCCTATTCCTGCTCCTATTTCTTATGTTGTTATGTCTCTCGAGCCTGCTCCACCATTCGATAGGATCGTGGTCAATTCAATATTTTTAACCACTTTTCTGGCCTCTCCTTTGATTCTCTTGCTGAGTTGAAATCTCAGCATTATATATACACCCAAGGAGTTTGCTCTCACAGCTCTTTGAGGGAAAGGAGTTCCATGGACTAACAATTACCTGAGAGAAATAGGAGCCACATGCCCTCTGAAGTCTGATCAGCTGGACTGACATCTTTCTGGTACTGAAATGGACTAAATTGCTTGGCATAGCCTTCATTTTCTACCACCACAGCTAACAAAAAAATAGGCTTTCAAGACTGATATTGAATTTTTTATGTCAAAAATGATAGAATAAGCTTGAAAGGCTAAATAAGTGATTTCTGTTTTTGTTTAATTGATGATTAATCCAAATATAATTGTGGTTTTAGGATACATATATTCAAATGGATTGCTTTTGAATATCATGTGAAGTATAGACAGATCAGGGCTAGGTTCACACGCATTCCTTCCACTGTGTGAATTTTCTGTGCATGGACATTGTTGGCAAGGCCACCATTTATTTAATGCCTTCAGGAAGATGCAAGTGACTCACCATTTTGAACCACGGCAGCCATCCGGTGATTGCATTCCCACCCACATGTTCAGTCCACACTTGGCCTCATTCCCTGACTAAGGGTCCTTTTAGCCATGAGCTAGAAACACTCCATTTGCTTAAAGCCTTTACAGACACCTGTAGACTTTGATTTTGTTACTTGGGGATATAATTTTATGAGCTGTGGTTCAGCTAAAAACCCATGCCTTTTGATTCCTGTGTGTGAGCAGAAGGTCTGGTCAATCAGACAGTGGGGAGCTGGTACACACCAGTTTTGGGGCTGCTTGACTTTTGATTAAACCAGAGTTTACTATTGAACATGCCAACTCCCTTCACTGTGGTGTAGATAGGGATACACTTCTCCAATGTTACTTCTCTTGGGTCACGTCCAATTGTTTTGATTTGGATCAGTTTGGCTCAAAAAGAGCTCACAGTGGATGATATTTTTAGTCTGTCACCATCTCATTGTCTCTATACAGATCCCACTCCCACAGCATCATGAGGTGTCAGAAGGAAGAGCTGAGTCAGAGCTATCTGATCGGGCGGATGTGACTGAAGCCTCATTTCTGCTGCGAGAGATGATTCCACTGAGTCAGGTTTCTGCCCAAGTACACATATCAAGTTGCCAGCTCTGTGTATGGTAGCAGTCTGGGAATATACTCATCATGGGGTCAGGTATTTGTGATCAGTAAGGTAGAAATCAGTCACACTACTTATGCAAGGAGTACACTGTAATTGTATGTCAAAATATTCGACCGCGACTATATTATCTCTATATGCGTATCACATTGTATTTGAATTACTGTTCCTCTGCTTTATATGTACATTACTTATTGAGGGTTTGCGCTGTGCACATTGGTTATACAGGAACTACTGTCCTTGCCTCTATCACTATATGCATTATATGACTTTCCACTCTATGCACGACAATATTTTGCCTGTTTATTGGTTATTCGAGGTTTTAACTGTGCTCGTGTATTACCATTCACCATTCCACCCCCCATGAAATCTACTTCCATTGCCCCCTTCCTCAAAGAGCCAACCCTTGACCCCATTTTCCTTGCAAACTTCTGACCCATCTCTTTCCTTGAATATGCAGTCAAAACCCATTTTCTCTGGGACTGCTTGTTTGAATGTTTCCAGTGGACGGTCTTTCTCATTCACAGGAACTTTTAGTCATCAATAAAGATAGTCTATCCCTTTTCAACATTCTCAGCCTGTCAGCAGTCCTTGGCACGGCTGATCTTATCATCCACCCTCATTGTCGCACCACTGTAGACCTACTCAGGGACTTCATTCTCTTGGTTCCAGTCTTTCCATCACGAGGCCCTCTGATTTCTCATCTACATGCCGTCGTTGAGAACATCATTTAAAATCCGCATTATTAGTTTCCTCATTTTGTTGAGACCACCTTTTTTTCAATCCCTTCACTATCTCTAACTCATTGGAGAGTTTGCTTGAAATCTGATGTCAACGTTTTCTCTCACTAGATTAAAGCCACCATCTACAGTCATTTCCACAGGCACCATTCCCATGCCACTGTCTCCATCCACCTTGCTAGCCAGTGCTTGAAAATGAAGCATACCTTTAAAACATTTGTTCCATATTTGACCCTGAGATGGGCTACTCATTAGAACTACCAATTTACTGGCTCTGAGTGGCCTCAGCTCATTTGTTGCTGGAACTCTCATTCATACACTTGTTTCTTCCAGTCTTGAGTCTTTGACCATATTGCCCTTCCAAATTGGGGGTCATTGAGAGCCAATCTACACATGTACAAACCCATTTTCATTCATGATTCCTGTGGTTGCTGATACATGCCTCTGCTAAGTAATGCTTGGACTTGAAAGCTCTCATCCTTATGTTCAAACCCTTCCTCTCTCCTTTTGATCTAAAGCCCACAGATATCCTTGTGTTCCAATTCTGGCTTTTTGAGCAGCTCCAGTATTGAACCATGGCACTATTGCCCCTGTCCCCCAAGTCTGTCTTTCACTCTAAACCAACCATTCTCAATGTGGGCCTTAAGCTTGCCCCCCACCCCCCCACCCCTGCCAGGGGCAACTGCACATTTTAAGGGGGGGGGGGGGCTACAGACTGAAATCATTATTTTTTGATGTCGTTGGTTGCAGAGAAGTACGGAAGAAACCAAGTAAACTTGACTGCTTCAGAGGAAAGGAAGCCCACTAACTTTGAGCAGAGTACTAAGGGGATCATAGCCAAAGAAAAGGTTGAGCTCTAAACCTTAATATCTCTACATTGTCATTATCTTCTCTCATTTTCACGTTCCTTTGCTAAAATGTGGTTTGTTGGTCCTAGCCAACTAGTTCCAAAAGTAATGTTTATTCAGAGACAACTCTGTTCCTGCAAATATCACGTTAATTGCACAATGAAATTCCTAGAGATCAGGGGTGGCCAACCGTTTTATTTAAAATTTTTAATTTAGACATACAGCACGGTAACAGGCCATTTTGGCCCATGAGTCCGTGCCACCCAATTATCCTTCACCCCCGGCATGGAATCGTGGGCCAAAATGGCCTGTTACCATAAATTTAAAACTTAAAATTAAAAGGTTGGCCACCCCTGCTACAGATGGATATTGTAACAGTATATATCACCTTGATTTAAAGGAGTACCGATGCTCTTTATAATGCAGTTAAAACAGTTTAAGATAAAGAAACATCAAACTGCAGATGCTGGAAACTTAATCAAACAGATACATATTCCCTGAAAGTGGCATCACTTTGTAAAGAGAGTGTTTGGCATATTGGTCTTCATAAATCAAAGCATTGAGTCTAGGAGTTGGCTTTTATGTTAAAATTGTGTAAAATTTGGAGTATTGTATGCAGTTTTGTCACTGAAATACAGGAAAGATATCAATAAGATACAAAGAGTTCAGAGATGATTTACAAGGATGTTGCCCAGATTTCAGGAACTGAGTTGCAGGGAAAGGTTAAACAGGTGAGGACTTTACTCCCTAGAGTGCAGAAGAATGAGGGGAGATTTGATAGAGGTATTTAAAATGATGAGGGGGGGATAGAGAGTAAATGTAGATTGGCTTTTCCCACTGAAGGTAGGTGAGATACAAGCCAGAGGACGTGGGTTAAGAGTGAAAAGCTTAAAGAAAACACGAGGGGGAACTCCTGTTTCTTTTCTATAATGTTCTATGGTTGGAAACAGCGTGTCTGTGGATTTTACCTGCATAAAGTTCCGACCAGAAAGGTGAGCCACTGGGCTCATTCTTTGCCCCCAGTTTTAACTTCTGACACTGAAAGTGTAATCTCCACTTGCTCACCACTGGAGGAGAGAGGGCGAGGGCCGTTTTCGCCACTGAAGGCTGCGGCGATGAATCACTCGGAGTAACGGGAAGACTGGACGGGGGTCGGGAAGCCGCACTGGGAAGCGCCGTGCGGGAGACACGTTCTTCACACCCGCTCACCGCTGCCGGGCCACTCGAACAGCGCGAAATTGAAAGAGAAACCGGGCTCTCTGGCCCAATGCGGAAAGCAAACGGACCCTCAGCCCCTGGGAATGTCAGTGCGGCAGCCGCTGGCTTTTCATCCCGCTCCCTCTCTCCTCCCACGCGCGTCCCTGACATTCCGCTCCCTGCCAACTGCACGACAGGGTCACACCGACCCGTTCGCGCACGGGCGGATCCAAGCACATGAAATGGCCAGAGTTCCCCTGAGACCCGGCTGCCGACACTCGTGTCAGCCCGGGGGTCTCCATCTGTCAGGGGCCGGCGTGGCCCCCCGCACACGCGCGCACATACTCACCGGCCCAGATCCCCGTACGTGTTGTAAAACTCCATGGAGTTGCACGCCTGAATCCAACCGACCACCCAGGTGTCCGCCTTGAGAATCGGGGGCACGCAGATCCGCGCCGAGGCTCGGAAATAGGGGGTCCGGTAGCGAAGCACGATGTCCGACGACTCGTCGAGGCTGGTGGGGTGACTGTCGATGCTGGCCGAGATCTCCTGCAGGGAGATGGAGTCCCGGCACACCCTGGGTTTGCAGGCGAGGCTGTTGATGCAACCCATGGCACTTGGTAAGAAGACGAGGAGAGCGAGAGACGGAAGCCTCCAAGTCACCAGGCGAACCATTGAAAACAGCGCCGAGGGGAACTCGGGCCACGGGCAACTCTCGGCCCTTCTCCCACAGCAGCCAGCCGGCCGGGGACTGCAGGCTCGGGAGGGACCGCTGCTGGCGGCCCTTCGGCTTTTCTCTTCTAAAACACGCAGTAAGAAAGAAAATCGTTCGCCTTTTCTTTTTGCGCGGGGATGTTCCTGCAGAGGAGGGTTGGGTGGGGGAGATGGTGGAGTCGCGTTCCTCTCTCCCGCTGAGTCCCCAGACCAGGAGCCGAACTAATTCTCGTCCAGGTGAGAAAGAGCCAGAGCCCGAATCCAGATGCCCGGTTGCTGGATTGCAGCCTCCTCGGCTCCGGCTTGCCCGCTCCGCGCCATGTCCCGGCGAGGAGAAGACAAGGGACCACCTGGGACTGCTGCTCTTGTCCTGTCAAGTCAGCGGCGCCATGGAAGGTGGACGCCGAACCTCCTGTCTGAGGGGGGGGGGGGGGGGGGGGGTGACAGCCCAGAGGATGTGCTCTCCTCTCTCCGCACCCCCCCCCCCCCCCCCCCCCTCTGCGGCTGCTGACTGTGGTCATCGTCGACAAACCAGCCAGCGGCTCCAAACTGGCGCTGCCGCTCACAATACTTCACATTATTTGCCCATTACAACACCGCGTTACCGTTGGGTCTCTGCATGAGATCAATGCTATGAGGTCCCGCAGCTTCACCCCGTCCGTGACCGTGACCTCCTTCACCCGCCCAAGACCCTCTGTGGCACGGAATCCACGCCCTCCTGGCTTGAAGGGGATTCGAAATAGAATCTCCATATCTCCCCGAATGACCGGACCGAGCCTTTTATCTTCATTCGGGGCGATTTCCGGGGTTTGCGATCTTCGGGCACTGTGGGAGATGTAGTTAAACATCCCCCCCCCTGTTATCCCCTCGGCGCGATTTGACCCCGGCCATTGCTCAGGATGTCTCGCCGCTGGTCGGGCTCGCTCGCCTCTTCCCCAGTGTTTCCAGTGGCTTGGATATATTTCCACCGCCTGGGTGCACGCTTCAATCATTTGACAAGAACCCTGGCAATGTCAATGCACTTTCCGGGCAACTCCTGGAAACGTCACATTTTCTCTCCTGAACTCTTCCCCCCCCCCACAAAATATGAATATTTTGTTACAATATCAGCTCGCCGCTGCAACTATGAATACAATCTGTCGAGGATGCCCTGCACGTTTCAATGCACTCTTGTGGGGCTTCCTGTAAGTTTCGACACACCCTTCAAGGATACCTCTAACTACCAAACCTCTCTTTTAGGACATTTATACATATGAACGCACACACCAGAGACCATCTGCCCAGAGAAACCCCCCCCCGCCCCCACCACCCTTACCCCTCTTAAATGTCACCACATGCTTCTATTCAAATCTTCACGAAACCCTTTCTCCCAGGAATCTCCTGTAAATACATATCAACATATTCTTCTGGGACTTGCAAAAACGCAATTCCCTGGAAATTGACACGCGCATTCAAAACGACTTCCCTTCATAAATGTCAGCACATTCTCCTGGGAAACGTCCTCATCTTGTAAATAATTACACACTTCCTTCAACCCGTTCAATACCTTCTGTTAAAATCGACACGTCCAGTAAATATTGATACACTCCCAACAGTTAGCACTGATGTTCCCTCTAACCCAAGCTCGATCTCATGCCTACCAATTCCCTATAAATGTTGACACAATCTCCAAACACAACTGTGAATCCCAATAATATGCTACTCCATGAAATCCCATTTAAAAAATAAACAGAACAGAACTCCATTTAAATACTGGCACACTCACAGAGAATCCCTTCTACATGTTCTCACTTGTCCAGTATAATCACCCTAGGGTCCTGACTGCTAAGGACTCCATACCTATTGTGCTTCCCAACCACATCAAGCTTTCATACACTTTGCAATTACTGGTATGCTCCCCAGGACCACACTGTTGACAGGGTCAACAGTAGTACACCCTTGCAAACACATCACTGTACAATTCATAACTACTTCCCCTTCATAAATGTCAGCACATTTTCCTGGGAACCCTTCTCATCCTGTAAATAATAACACACTCTTATGGAGAACCACTTCCCTCAACCCCTTCAATACCTGTTAAGATTCTCCACATCTTCATCAATTTAGGTTCAATACATAATATTTACACAGGAACAAACTGGGAAGCTGAGTACAGATATGAAGATGTTCATCTGTCCTACTGTTGAGCACTGGCCAGAATCCATCTGGAGCGATGGGTTAATTTTTGGCATATTGATCTTCAAAGGGATACAATACAGATTTATCAGAATGATACCTGAGCTTCAAAATGTTCGGGGTTGTGGGTTAATTGGGTGCAATTGGGTAGCATGGGTTTCAAAGGCTGGAGCCTATTTCTACCATGTTGTAAGTAAAATTTAAAATTGAAATTTAATTCATAATATAAATACAGTATTTATTCATTTGTTCAGAATGTTGGGCCATATCTAATCAAAATATTTTGAAACACTGATATATTTTATTTGATCAGTTAATAGAATCATTTTTATTTTATTGTTTCTAAGTTTTATAAATACTATTTTATGTATAATATGTACATTCAAGTTGAAACTCTTTCATGGGATATGTTCCCATTGATAGTGCCAATCAGTCTCAGAGAAAATAAATGTCATTGAGGATCTATCTAGGTAATTGATCCAAATTAGCCTGGATAAAGAGTCCATAGAGCCTATAGGTATTCATCTATGGGCTCTCAATGCATGAAGTCCTTTTTTTTTAGCTCAAACATCAACACAAATTAGTTGCATAATCTGTCTGTTTATTTCAACATATCCAATGTCTCAACACCCAGATGCAGTGAGTTCATTCTTGCTGTTTAGATACAGAAACTGAGATGGGAAGGTTGTTTGGCAGGAAACAAAAACGAAAAGTTTTGAAGCTTTCAAAATGTCAAACTTTCTTAGTTGTAAAAAGCCAAGTCCCTTTGAAGTATTTTTTCCACTATTGTGGGAAACGTGATAGCCAATTTGTTTGCAACCAATCCTGCAAAATGAAAAGCAATAATAATTTTATTATTATAGTAATGTAAATTGAAAGATGAATCTTGACCATGGCAAAGGAATTAAGTGTGGCAAATCAGATAGATTTAAGATATAGATCAGTAATCATCAAATTTAATGTTGGAATAATTGTAGGTGATTAAAAGTTTCCCACTGTTTCTATGTTCTGATGGAAGGAGGAAAGATTATGTATAGAAATAAACAGTTATTGATCCTTTCAAAATAAATTTCAAAGAAACCAACTATATTATGAGCAAAATTATTGCTTAAAGAACCATTGGGACAATGTTGTTGCTCAGTTCATCTGTCCCACTTGTCACTGGGAATCCACAGTATCCTCCACGGATCCTATTAATTAACCCCAAGCAATATATACTGCGGCTGACTCTCGTCACAACACTGGTAGCAGGCTGCCCTTGTCTTTCCTAAGTCAGGTTTCCAATATTTTGGATGGCTTTAAGATCTCCAGGAATTCAACAAAAAAGACAAGGCTGTCATCGCCAATGAAAAATCGCAGCAGCAATGATTTAATCTGAGTTTGATTTGTTTTCTTCAATATTTATTGTTGCTACTAAAAATCATCGTCTTAGGAATAAAGGTTACATGATAAACAGTGAAATATCATCCAGTGCACCAATGAGTCTTTTACTCATTGAATAGTGAAAGAAGATGGAAAAGCATTTGGATGGAATCAGTGGGGAAGCATTGGTAAGGTTCACCAGAAGTTGGATCTCTACACCCAAGCTACACTTAGCAAACATGAACACATTTTGATAGCCTAATAAAAAATAATACTCTTCCTGCTGATGTTATCTAAAGTTATTCTTGTTATTTGAAAATCCACAGTTGCAGTGCTGAATGAGAAGGAAATTGTATTTATGTAGGGGTTTTCATGATGTCACTAGTCACTTGAAATTAAAATGACAGCATTATGTGCACAGCAAGATACCACAATTTGAGCAGCTAATTTGTTCTAGTGCTTTTGAATAAAGGATAAATATTTGTCAGCAATCAAGGATAAACACTCTTCTCTTTGTACCTGGAAATCTACCTTCTTCTCATTTTGAGCAACTTGGTCTCTACACCCCAATTCTGGTGGAGAATTTCACAATTCCTCATTGTCTATGAGAGCTTTCTTTTTGTCTTGGCACTGAATGTCATACTATCTACAGCAGGAGTCCCCAAACCTTTTAGACCATTGACCCCTTCATGGAATCCTTGATCCCTGATAGACCCTCAGCCATGTACCCAAAATTAAATAAGTAAATGAATAATTGTAGTGGCAGCTAAACAGAGTCAGGAAGAACGAGACCAGTAGTTGGTGGGCTCGTTTGCACTCCAGTTGTTTATTGAAACTACCTGCACTGCGCCTTATAAGGCTAAGGGTAAATCCCACCCTTGTGCTGGAAACAACGTCATGACGTTGCTCCACGTGCATGCGGAAAAGACAATCCTGGTGATGCTATCTTGATGCGGCTGCTCTGCTGCCACGACCATAACACGCGGAGCTGGCTCACCTGCCTTCAGTGATGTGCACTGACACACAACCCCTCACCCCCAAGAACCGGCAATAGTATGCTATGAACCCACTGAATATGATACTTTCCAGACACAACAATAAGTGCTGTGAACAGGGTTCAAGGAGTTTCGCTGGACACACGTGGAGCACTAACCATGTGGGAGATTGTGCTAACGAGTGTGTGTGTGTGTGTGTGTGTGTGTGTGTGTGTGTGTGTGTGTGTGTGTGTCTGGTATGAATTATGTTGTTAGGAGTAGAAAGAATAATCCCTCTCCTTCGGGTGCCACTGTCTCCAGGCATCCACCAGATTTAGCTCCTTCATGAGAGCCAGAGTTGTTTTTGCCACCCTAGCCCTCATCACTTTCTTCACTGACTTGTTCAATACTGGGTCCAGGCAAAAGTTAAAATCCCCTCCAATTAAAACATTTTCCTGCCTTTCTGCCAAGTGTAAAAAAACACTCTGTATAAATTTTTCATCATCAAAATTGGGGGTGTATATACTCATTAGTGACCAGGTGTACCATTTCAAATCTTCCCGCTGGGTCTATGACCATGTCTCCCACCTTCACTGGAACATTTTCCCTATTAAAAAACCACTCCCCTCGCCTTGAAATTAAAGGACACTATCACATACCCCATCCAACCCCTTCTTCATTTTTAATGCTCGTTACTTGTAAGATGGGTCTCTTGTAAAAAAGCCACATCCACCTGCATTTTTTAAACATGTGCCAAGATTCTCTTCTTCCTCACCAAACCATTTACGTCAAAACTTAAAAATGTAATTGTTTCATCCATCATCCCAGAATTCTTCCCCCAGGTTCCCTCCCTTTACCTTTCACCCAAGATGTTTACTATTCATTCAGTCCACATTGCGTGACATTTTGGTTCAATCGATTGTATTTAAAATAAATTCTGGAAAACTAAAACAAAAAATAAAAAAGAATCAAATAACATACAACCTTTACGCCTCCTCCCCTCTCTGTCCCCATTTTCTCTGCCATCTCAAACAGATTCTGCCATCTTCCCCACAATGAGGCCTGGTTGGAGCTGGAGTTGGCAATTCTTTTGGGGGGTAGTTTCTTATCCTTCTTCCCCATTCCTTTGACATTTATTATTTTTTCTGGCACTTTTTTAAAAAAAAAATTCAGTTTTAAGTTAGTTTCACTTTGCTTTCCCTGGAGCTCTGGGTTCCTGAATCTACTCCCTCCTCTGCATCACATGACTCCCCAAGAAATTCCATCTTCACACAATTCACAACCTTTGTCATGTACCTTTTATTTACAGCCTTTGCAATGGACACTTTTAATTGAACCCTGAGCTGTGGTATAAAGTTTTCACTAAAGTTCTTCAGCGCAGTTAACTAGTATCAATTTTTTTCAATTTTTAAAAATACAATGTCGCAGATCAGGAACTGTTTGTGTGTATATTGTAACCACTAGGCAATGACAGTGTACCCCCAGCCCTCCTATTAACAGATATTAATTCCTCTTGGGGTGGGTAAGCCAGAGAAACCAGACATGTGAGACAGTGAACATACAATTTTTTTTCTTTTCCCTCCCCTCTCACACTAGGGAGCAGTTCCCACAGCACCCTGCTCCATTGGGAACACAATGATCCTGTTTGGTTGTGGGAAGCAGAGCCGGTGAGGCATTGTCATTGAGTTTGATCATGTATCTTGTCCATCATATGGAAGGCACTTGTGTATATATTGAACCACTGGATTTGTATTGCTTTAGACATGTTTTTACAATTAAAACATGCCACTTAGATTTTACAGTTTAGAAATCGGTTACACATTGTGTTGTAGTGATTGGTGAATGATGTGACTTCTAAGGGGTGGAATATTATATGTAGGT
Organism: Narcine bancroftii; assembly: GCF_036971445.1. Classification (NCBI taxonomy): domain Eukaryota; kingdom Metazoa; phylum Chordata; class Chondrichthyes; order Torpediniformes; family Narcinidae; genus Narcine; species Narcine bancroftii. The sequence goes on along the minus strand of NC_091469.1, from coordinate 2,635,036 downwards.
TGTGGAGGATCACGTGACCTCCCTGTATGGAACTTGTTTGGGAGTCGCATCACCTGCCAATTAAGGTTGGACTCCAGCCACCCATTAGTGCACACTTTACCGATGGCTCATTTCAATAACTCAGTGTCATCATTAGCCAGACACCCAACTCAAAACAATATATGCCTCTTGGTCCAAGTCCCAGGCATCACTCCACACCAGGTCGTTACTGTAGACATCTCTGGAAGAGTTGTGGGTAGGTGTGCATGACACAGAATTGATCCATCAGTGCTTGCAGAGAGCTCCCCCTGCCCCCCACCATTGGTACAGGGAATTAGGAGTGTGTTTGAAAGTCCCTATCTGTGAGTGTGTACATGTGTGGGAGAGTGTGGTAGGGTAAGCAGCCATTGGTATCAGAGTCCCTTGTTCCCGATGTGCCTGCTTGCACCTTTATTGTTTTTGTCTTGTACCATGTAGAAGGTAGGCGGCCACTGGCATCGGAGTCTAACCTGGGTCTGATATGAATGTCCATTTAGTCATAGAGTAATTAAATATCATTTGATGTCTTCCCCTATTTGTCTCCAATGTGTTCAATAAAGTTACCTTTTATTGTAACACTTGTGTCCAGACTCATCTCTCTGTGAACCCACAGAACCTGATATTTTCCTAACACAACAGCAACCAATTTCAGTTAATTCTCAGGTATTACCTCCAACCTCATGTGCTATGATTTTCTGTAAAAATCAAAATCCCCAAACACATATCTGCTGCTTCACACTTATCTATTTTACTGGTTATATCCTCAAAAAAACTCCAGAAGGTTTATCAGTCATTTTTTCTTTCAGAAATCTGCTGTTTTTGCCCAGTCATGTTGATTTTTTTCTGATTCTTGTTTCTACTGCCTTCATAATAGACTCTATCCTAGAACAGGATCTATCCCATGAAGCAAAGGAAGTGATATCTGGAGATCAAATGGTGATTTTTACTTCTTTGTTGGCCATGGGTGATATTTACCAATGGAGGATAGCTAATATTGTTCTCTTATTTAGAAAGGGCAGCAGGGATGAGCCAGGAATCTACAGGATGGTGGGCTTTACATCAACAGTAGCAAAATTATTAGAAAATATTCCGAGAAGCAGATTTAATTTGGAAAGTGATGGATTGATAAAGCTGGGGTGCAAGGCTTTTCACACAGTCTTGTCGAGAAGCTTAGGGTATGTGGGATCCAGGTTGTGTGGCTAACAGGATCCAAAATTGATTTGGTGATAGGAGACAGAGTTTAATAGTCAAGGGTGCTTTTTTTCTCACTGGATGCCTGTACCCATTGTTACTTATCATATATATTTTTTTGATGAGACTATAGTGAGGAGTGGGGCATTGAAGGAGTGGAGACTTGGGACTTTGGCTCGAGGGACTTCGGTAAGAAGGAGCTCCCTGTGTGGTAAGGTGTCCCTTTTGGTTAGTCTTTTAGTATTATTTGTTTAGTTTTTCTTTTAAATAACATATATATTAAGAAAGGAGGAAATGGAGTCAGCTGGGGTAGTCAAATGCTCCAATTGTGGGATGTGGGAAGGCAGAGACAGCACAGCTGTTTCTGATGACTACACCTGCAAAAGGTGCATCCAATTGCACATAATGTGTGACCGTGTTAGGGAGCTTGAGCTGCAGTTGGATGAACTGAGGATCATAAGGGAAGCAGAGGCAGTGATAGAGAGGAGTTACAGGGAGACAGTCACCCCTAGAAGGCAGGAGTCAGGGAATTGGGTGACTGTAAGGAAAGGAGGGAGAGTACCAGTGCAGAGTACCCCTGTGGAAGTGCCCCTCAGCGACATGTATTCAGCATTGGATACTACTGGGGGGAACAGCCTATCAGGGACGAGTTGTGGGGTTCAGGTCTCTGGCACAGGGGCTGCCCCTGAGGCTCAGAAGGGAAGGAGGATAAGAACAGGGTAATTGTGGTTGGGGACTCACTTGTCAGAGGGACAGATAGGAGGTTTGTGGGACGAGATCGGGGATCCAGGTTGGTCTGTGGCCTCCCTGGTGCTAGGGTCAGGGGTGTCTCTAATCGAGTTCACAGAATTCACCAAGGGGAAAGTGAGCATCCAGAAGTCGTGGTCCATGTGGGGACCAATGACTTAGTTAGAAGTGGGGATGAGGTCCTGAAATAGGAATACATAGAATTAGGCAGGAAGTTAAAAAACAGGACCTCTAAGGTAGTAATCTCTGGATTGCTGCCGGTGCCACGTGCTAGAGAGGGTAGTAATAGGAGGATGTGAAGGATGAATGCGTGGCTAAAGAGCTGGTGCAGGGGGCAGGGAATAAGATTTTTGGATCATTGGAATCTCTTCTGGGGAAAGTCAGACCTGTACAAAAGGGACGGACTCCACTTGAACTGGAGGGGGAACAATATCCTGGCAAGCAGATTTGCTAGAGCTGTGGGGGAGGGTTTAAACTAGTTTGGCAGGGGGGTGGGGAGCAGAGTCTAGGGTGCATGGCCATCTAGTTAAGAATGATAAAGATAACAAAGGAAGGATGGAGGTTAAGGTAAAAGGTAGAATAGGGAATATATGTGAGGGTCATTCTCTAAAATGTGTGTACTTTAATGCAAGAAGCATAGTGAACAAGGTAGATGAGCTTAGAGCATGGATTGGCACTTGGAATCATGATGTTGTGGCAATTAGTGAGACCTGGTTACAGGAGGGACAGGACTGGCAACTAAATATTCCAGAATACAAATGTTTTAGATGTGATAGAACAGGGGGTAAAAAAGGGGGAGGAGTTGCTCTGCTTGTTAAGGAGGACATTACTGCCGTGAGGAGGCAGGATGGTTTGGAGGGATCATCCAGTGAGGCTGTTTGGGTGGAATTGAGGGGTGGAGGAGGCATGAGAGCACTAATAGGTGTGTATTATAGACCACCAAATGGGCCAAGAAAATTGGAAGAACAAATTTGTAAGGAGATAGCATATATGTGTAATAAACATAAGGTAGTGATCATTGGAGATTTTAACATCCCTCACATTGGTTGGGATACCCAAACAGTAAGAGGGCTGGATGGGCTAGAGTTTGTCAAATGTGTGCAAGATAGTTTTCTTAATCAATATGTAGAGGAACCGACTCAGGACGATGTAATACTGAATCTCCTGTTATGGAACGAGATAGGTCAGGTGTCTGAGGTTAATGCTGGAGAACAAATTGGGTCTTGTGATCACAACTCTATTAGTTTTAGGGTAGTTTTAGGGAAGAGCAAAGAAGGGCCTAAAGTTGAGGTTCTGGATTGGAGAAAAGCAAATTTTGAAGGAATAAGAATGGATCCGGGGAGTATTGAATGGGGCATGATTTTTTTCAGGAAAGGATGTAAATTAAAAATGGAGAATATTCAAAGAAGAAATTTTGAGAGTACAGAGTAGATATGTCCCAGTGAGGATCAAAGGAAAGGCTGGAAGTCATATTGAGCCTTGGTTTTCGAGGAATATTAGAAATTTGGTTAGAAGAAAGAGGGAGGTGTACAAGAGGTATAAACAGCAGGGTGATGAGAAATTGAAAGAGGACTACAAGGAGTATAGAAAAAATCTTAAGAAAGAAATTAGAAAGGCCAAAAAGAGGCACAAAGAGGCTTTGGCAGGCAGAATAAGAATAAATCCAAAGGGTTTCTATAGATACATTAAAAGAAAAAGATTAGTGAAGGATAGAATTGGACTCCTTGTAGATAGGGAGGGTAGGCTATGTGAAAAGTCAGAGGAGATGGGGGAAATTTTAAATGATTTCTTTTCCTCGGTATTCACTAGGGAAAAAAAATATTGTACCAGTTGAAGTAAAGAAAAATAGTGGGGAGGTCATGAATCATATAAGGATAACTGAGGAGGTCGTGATGGCAGTGTTAAAAAAGATAAAGGTGGACAAATCTCCGGGTCCGGACAATGTATTCCCAAGGACACTCAGAGAGACTAGTGTACAGATAGTGGGGCCATTAACAGAGATATTTAGGATGTCACTGGTCACGGGGGTAGTGCCAGAGGATTGGAGGGTGGCTCATGTTGTTCTGCTGTTTAAGAAAGGGTCCAAATGTAAGCCTGGAAATTATAGACCTGTGAGTCTGATGTCTGTGGTGGGTAAGTTGATGGAAAGTGTTCTGAGGGATGGCATTTACAAATATTTGGAAAAACAGGGATTGATAGGTAGTAGTCAGCATGGTTTTGTCAGGAGTAGATCATGCTTAACAAACCTTATAGAGTTTTTCGAGGGGGGGTTACAAAAAAGATTGATGAAGGGAAGGCTGTGGATGTTGTCTATTTAAACTTTAGTAAAGCTTTTGACAAAGTTAGGAAAAAAGGTGGAGGCATTAGGTATAAATAAGGAGGTAGTGAAATGGATTCAGCAATGGTTGGATGGGAGGTGTCAGAGAGTACTGGTAGAAAATTGTTTGTCAAATTGGAGGCCGGTGACTAGTGGAGTTCCTCAGGGATCGGTCCTGGGTCCACTATTGTTTGTTATATATATTAACGATCTGGAAGAAGGGGTGGTGAATTGGATAACTAAGTTTGCAGATGATACAAAGATTGGTGGTATTGTGGACAGTGAGGAAGATTACTGTAGCTTAAAAAGAGATATAGGAAAGCTAGAGGAGTGGGCTGAGAAATGGCTGATGGAATTTAATACGAATAAGTGTGAAGTGTTGCATTTTGGAAAGGCAAATCTAAATAGGTCATATACATTGAATGGTAGACAATTGAGGAGTGCAGAGCAACAAAGGGATTTAGGAGTCATGGTATATAGTACCCTCAAAGTAGCTACTCAGGAAGATAGAGTGGTGAAGAGTATTGAATTCAAGAGTTGGGATGTTATGATGAAATTGTACAAAGCATTGGTGAGGCCAAATTTGGAATACTGTGTGCAGTTTTGGTCACCAAATTATAGGAAGGTTATAAACAAAATAGAGAGAGTGCAGAGAAGGTTCACGAGAATGTTGACAGGATGTCAGGGTTTGAGTTACAGAGAAAGGTTGAACAGCCTGGGGCTTTTTTCCCTGGAGCGTAGAAGATTGAGGGAGGGATTTGATGGAAGTGTTCAAGATTTTAAAAGGGACAGAGAGAGTCAACGTGGATAGGCTTTTTCAATTAAGAGTGGGGGATATGCAAACCAGAGGCCATGGTTTGAGATTGCAGGTGGAAAATTATAAGGGGAACATGAGGGGAAATTTCTTCATCAAAGGGTGGTTGGGATGTGGAATAAGCTTCCAGCAGAGGTGGTTGAAGCAAGGACGTTATTTACATTTAAGGAAAGACTGGATAATTACATGGAGGGGAGAGGATTGGAGGGGTATGGACCAGGTGCTGGTCAGTGGGACTAGGAGGGTGGGGATTTGTTCCGGCCTGGACTAGTAGGGCCAAACTGGCCTGTTCTGTGCTGTATATGTTTATATGGTTATATGGTATAGGTTGACTGATTTGTAAATTTGCTGATGAAACAAAATTAATGGAGTAGTTAATAGCAAAGAAATTTGTGAAAGAATAAAGAGGGACATAGATCATTTGAAAAGTTGGGCAGAGCGGTGGCATATATATAATTGAATCTAGACAAGTGGGAGGAATTGCATGATGGGATGTCATATACTAATAGGACATATTCAGTAAACAGCAGGTACAATGGGAGTGTTGATACACAAAGCAACCTTGGGGTGCGCATTTATAGCTCTCTGAAAATGATGACACAGGAAGACAGGTCATTTGAAGGTGTTCGGCATGCTTGTCTTCATAGGCTGAGGCGTTAAGTGTGAGAGTTGGGTTGTCATGTGGCAGCAGTGCTGAACGTTGGGCAGGCCGTACTTGAAGTACAGTGCGCATTCTGGTCACCTCACTCCAGGAAGGATGTGGTGAAAGTAGAAATAGCATAGAATAGATTCACCAGCATGATTATCTGGAATGGAAAGTCTTACTTTTGAGGAGAGATTGGATAGGCTAGGTTTATTCTCACGAACATAGGAGGCTGAGAGATGAATTTATAAAGGTTTATAAAATTATGGGGGAATAGATGGTACAAGGGTGGTGGTCTAAAATGAGGGGATATTGATTTAATGTCAGAGGAGAGAAATCTGAATAAGATCTGAGAGACAAGCTTTCATACAAGAGGGTGGTGGTCATGTGGAATGGGCTGCCAGAAGCAGTGGTAGAATAGTAATGACAGTATTTAATGGGGAGTTGTTTGGGTCCTTTGATTGCAAAGGAGTAGAGAGAGAGAGACACAGGCCTGGTGTGGACAAATGAGAGTAGCATAGAGAGGTATCATGGTTGGCACAGAACTAGATGGGCTGAAGGGCCCACTTCTGTGCTGTACAATTCTATGACTCTATGACTACACTTGTCACTGGCCTCTTGGAACCCCAGCATTTCTGGTAAGTTATTGAGAAGCTTTAATGTCCCACCTGAGAAGACAGATAGCATGTCAAACAGGAACATATCCATTTCTGGCATGGACACAGCCATCATTTTCCACTTCTGGGATGAAGTAACTACCCAGTGGAAGTGTTCCCCAAAGAGGAAAATTTGGCATTCATTTTCTTGGTGACAGATTTGGGGAGTCCCACGTGACGTTAAATAAGTTTCTTTATGGCTACCTGCATGTTCCTGACATGCCTTGATGCTCCTTTGGTCACTGTGTCTTTAGCTAGACCAGTGTTTCTCAACCAGGGTTCCCTGGAACTCTAGAGTTCCGCAAGAAACAGTGATAAATAGGCTAATGCATTTTTGAGTAATTTTTGTTTAATTTTATATTAGTAATTTTACTATACATGGATGGCATAAAGGGTCCTTATTATTTAAAATGAAAACCTTGGTGTGAGGTCTCATAAACGAGCAGTATGATCTTTTTTGCATTGCCAATAAATTTGATAAAGGGGTCATTTTTTACTTAAACCAGTTATCTGAAAAAAATATATATAATGTTTACCATGTGAACTATGATAAAAATATAAAAGAGATAGATATTAATAATGGAATATAATCATTTTTATGCAGAGATTCCCTGAGACATGAAAACTATTTCAAGAGTTCCACAAGGGTAAAAAGGTTGAGAAATGCTCAGCTAGACCCTAAATCGTCTTAGTCCTATATGCAGAATATCGAGCACCATCACGCTGTGTACTCAGCCCATTCCTGTTCCCACTACTGACCCACAACCGCATCACCAGATCCAGCACCAACAGAGTCATCAAGTTTGCAGATGACACAACAGTAATTGGCCTCATCAGAAACAACGATGTGTGGCACTACAGAGAAGAGGTGAACGATCTCGTGAAATGGTGCGAGAATAAGAAACTGAGTTTCAACATGGACAAGATGAAGAAAATGACCGTGGTCTTCAGGAGAACCAGGAATGGCCACCCTCCACTACGCAGCAACAACTCTGTAGTAGAGATAGTGGAGAGCACCAAGTTCCTTAGAATTCACTTAACTAGTGGCCTATTGTGGACACTCAACATCTCCTCACTTGTCAGGAAGGTACAATAGTGACTTCACTTCCTGAGAAGACTGAAGCGGGCAAGGCTACTGGCCACCATTATGTCAACCTTCTATAGAAGCTCTATCGAGAGCGTCCTGGCTGGGTGCATCACAGTGTGGGTACAGTTGCTGCAGAGAAATGGATCGGAGATCGATCCACAGGACCATAAGAGTGGTAGAAAGGATCATTGGAAACTTCATCCCCCCTCCCCACCCCCATTCACATGATCTACTGGAATCATTGTCTGAAGACGGCGTGTAAAATCATTAAGGACCCCTTCTACCCTGCATACATCATCTTTCAGCTGCTCCTGTCAGGGAAGAGATTCAGGAGTATCAGAGCCAGCACCACCAGGCTGAGGAACTGCTTCTCCCATGGGTAGTGAGAATGCTGAATGACCAAACGAACTGCTCACACTGACCATCCGAGACTCTAATTTGTACAAAGCAATATTTATTTATTTATTTGATGGATTAAAATACTTGTCCTGCATAAGTATTATTTGTCTGTATGTGTGTCAAGTCTGGTTCCATGTCTGCATGTTTTTAAACCGAGGACTGGAGAACGCTGTTTTGTTGGGTTGTACTCGTACAATCAGTTGACAATAAACTTGTCTTGTCTTGCCTCCCTAGGTCGATCGGTCCCTAATTTAAGCCAGTACTAAAGTCTACCTATTTCAGCAAATTTTTAATCACCTGCCCTAATGTGGCCATTTATGGCTGGCGTATCACATTCTCTCCTGTGAAGAAACTTGCGCAGATTTTGAGATGTATGTAAATTATTTTGGACTTGAACTAGTTTTGCTCAAGTTCATGGCTGAACTCTGATGTTATCTTCAGATTTGCTACTAGGATGACATTATCGTTGAACCAAATAAGTCAACTCATTTCCCAAACATTGAAACAAGCATTGAAGTAAAAGCAACTGCCTACTTACCAGATGCATTCAGCAGAAGAGGAAGACCTTGCCCAACTCAAAACCAAATCCCAGAGGAAGAAAATGGCTTCTACATTTACTATGACATCAAGTTCCCTTTCTAATTATATTTAAACCAAATTAAATATTCTTAAATTAATTTAAGTTTTCTGGATTAAGAGATATTTATATCATACTTCAGGGCTTTGGAGCAACTTCTAATCAGATCAGGAGCTGTATTCACTCACACTTTCCAATCTTAGCATCAGAGAAAGAAAAAAACATAATAAAATTATGAAAAAAGAATATTCATCTTTATTAATACAATTGAATGCATGATACCATCACTTACAAATGATCAAAGCCGAAAATGACTTTGAGGAGATTAAATAGAGTAAGGAAGGGTTTGAGAGAAGGGAATGTCAGTATCCAGAGGGTAAAGGATTAAGGAGAGTGATGGGGTGTGTAGGTGGTGCTGTGGGTGACATGTCATGAATTTATTTTATTCAACCAATTATTTGCTGCCTGGAAAGCTGAGAGACGAAGATTCAATTCTAATGTTCAAAAGGAAGTTATGACTGTAAGGCAGAAAATTGCAGAATGGAGAGAACAAGCAACAGACTTGAAGGCTGCTCTTCCCACTCTCACCATGTCAACTCCTTGAAAGTGCTAACCAATTAGTCTCAATTCCTCAATCTTCCCTCGCCCACTCTTTCCCCATTCCACAGAAACACATTGTAACCTGGAAAGAAATGTGTAGAATCTGACAGATGGAACACCAAACAGCCCTGCATCTATACAAAGGCAGGGGTGAATGGGAAGTGTGAGAGGGGATCGATGATGTGGTGAAGGGGGTTGGGCAAAATAGCTTCAATGTATTTTGTTCTTTGTCTCTATATCTGTAATTGTGAAAGTGCCTTAAAACTGGAATAACAGTAGAACTGCTATTACCGCTGAGTTCATTCAGTCTGTTTGGACCAATTGCATAAATTGTTTTTTAATCTGAAGTCTTACTCTATTTATAGATGAGGACACGGTGAACTGTGATCTCTGGATTCTTTACCATGAAATAATTGTATATTTTAAATGTAATTTCTTCTTTTATGTTAGACAGAACAGCCCATCAATGTAGCTGAGGAATTATGGCCTTTTGGCTGTACAGTTTCAAAGTTTAGAATGCAGCTGAGAATAAAAACACTTTGTGACTGCTGATGTCATGATTAAAAATAATTACATGGCGATGGATAAAGAGAGGGAGATGTGGCAGTAAATGGATAACATTTCAAGGGTTGTCACAGACATGATAGATCAAGCGGTTTGTGCTGTACAGATGTCAGCTGCGGATAGTGTGAACAAACTTTAAAAAAGGAATGTAAATCACTGGTTCAACTTCCACCCATAAGAGAGCATTTAAGAATTTGCTTATCATCATATATGAAAGTCAGCACCTTGAACACTGAATTCAGCGTTCAGATTTATTTTCAGGGAACAAACATGACATCACATGCAACACTGAGATTCTTTTTCCTGCGGACCAGGGAGAATTTCCACTTAGCTGTAGTGCAAAAAATACTGAACTCAAGAAAAGATGAGTATACAAAAGAGATGTAGAAAAGAAAGGAATGTAAACAAACTGACTGCAATACAAAAAAAAATTCAGTAATAAATAGTGTGCAAAGTAAGAGTCCTCAAATGCGTCTGATTGAATTTGTTGGTGAAGGGGTAGAATTCCTTCAGGGACTGGAATCTTAGCTTTGATCACGGATGCAGCCTCCAGGACGATCAACTTTCAGACGGGTGCATTCTGAGCCTTGTGGTTTTGAATCGTTTTGTTTGCTTTTAGACCACTTAAAAACTAATAGAATCTGAACCTAAGCTGGAAAGATTCTTTGGGCCTGAATCCTTGACATACAGAACGGGAGAACAATTTTGTAGTTGACTGGTTTTATAAACTGGTTTTCACTGATTTGTAATGTTAAATAATCAGGAATGCTAACATTCTAACATTTCCCAGTCTAGCAATGTGGATATGATGAAAGAGCCATTAAACTGGAAGCCCAGAATAAGAATCCCTTTCTATTACATTTGAGTATATAAACCACAGAAATGATTTATCTCAATACGGTTCTACAGATAATAAATCCAATTATATATACCGTACTTGACGTGGAACCAGTTGAGATGGTCTACTCTCAGGTATGTGCAACTTCTGAAACAAATGTAAGGATTTCTTTGGAGGTGTTCCTGCACCATCATACCCATCATTCCTTTTCTTGGATCATATGCATTATGTTTAAAAATATAATCCCATCCAAATCCTTGCATGCCCTTATCCATAATCTCCTGCAAGCCTATGACATCCCTCTCCTAAACATTTGATACCTTCAAATATGACAATGCACATCCCTCTTTCCCTTGGCTACATTTGGATTGGGTCTTTTAGCCCCTTTCACACCACCGATTCTGTGTGGGTTAACCGGCTAATTTAACGGGTCCAGTCCCAGTAATTGTACGATGTGAAACGTCCCAACCTAGCAGGGTGAATTAAATTCATCCAGGCTCTGACACTTGGTGGGGGAAAGTGTCAGAGCCCAGCTGAAATAACTCACTAAATGCCTTCTGTCAGTATGAAAGCACAACCTGCTCTCGCATTGTCACCGATGGAGGCAGGATCCCCTTAAAATGCCGGGTTGCTGATTAACCAGGTAAATGGTTACCAAATTAAATATTCTTAAATTAATTTAAGTTTTCTGGATTAAGAGATATTTATATCATACTTCAGGGCTTTGGAGCAACTTCTAATCAGATCAGTAACCAGTATACCATGCAGTGGGAAAGGCTCCCGAGTGCAGTAGGCCCGGAAAGTTTTCCCGGTTCCTCAGAGAATTGGCAGTGTGAAAGGGGCTACCACAGACTCTGGAATGATTTCTCTCACTGCTTCTACCCCATGCATTCTTTAGGACTACCTTGGACCAGTGGGCTAATTTGTTGATACTGCCTCCTCTTTTGACAGGATAACAAATATTTAAGGTATGTGGACAACTTTTATGTTAGTTTTCCAACTCACCTGGAATCACTGGGATTCACCGATGTGTTGCTAACAAGAAACACACACGCATCTTGCATTAGGCTTAAGAGTAGAACCATTGTGTAGAAAGGAATTTGGCAGGGTGCTGAGCTGAGAGCATACTTGATTCCACAGGGGATTGGTTTTTGTGCTCTGTGGCATTGTGAAGAGTTGGAATGAGATCAGTTCCTGTTCACTTATGACAATCCACATACCATGAATGGGTAAGCATGGCTACTAAAGATATTAGATGGAAGGCAGGTCCTTTCAAAATGGCTCGTGGCTTTTGCTCAGAGAGTATTCCATCCCTACCTTGAATAAAGATGTCATTCAGGAAGGCTATCCCTTTGACCCTATCTAAATGAATGATCTACACATATACTCAATGGCATATGGCTGTACATTTAGCCCCTTTCCCAAACATATGATGTACCAATGCAACTTAGAATTGAATATATACATATGAACTGCAATTACTGTTGTAAAACAGCTCATTTGTACACAGCAAGCTCTATTAAAATGTAATACAATATTGAGAAGATAATGCTTAAATCGTACTTTGATTTTGCTTGTGGTTGAGGAGACTGGGGATAATTATCCTGCTCATGTCCTGCTCCCTTCAAAATAGCATGATGGAATGAATCTTTTACATCCACCTGAGTGAACAGGTAGCTTGATGTTTTATCAGGACAGCATTTCAGACAGCCCAACACTAGGTAAATTTGTCTAAATTAGGTGTTCAAGATTAAGCCTGCAGATAGATTTCCAGAACCTACAAACTCATTTTGTCTTCCACTGATGGCCAGATATCAACAGACGTACCTTGATACTGCAGAGTTAGATTTCGGATTTGCTACCAGTTGGCTTGCAGATCATCTGCCTGAAGTAATGAAACAGAAATATGACTGTTTCCATTACAGTCTAATCCAAAATCCTGATACTAATACATGAATAGCAAATCTATTATCTATCTTATGATGTCAATGTGACAGATAAGTTAATCACAACTCTGCTTTGGGTAAGTTAATGCATACTTTATTGGATATAAAGAGTGAGCCACTTAGAAATAAGATGAGTAAAAATTTCTTCTCTCAGATAATTGTGAAACTAAAAATCTCCTTCTTAAAGCATACTCAAGGCTGAAAAAGATGAACGTTTGGACACTGATTATCAAGTGATGTAGGGATAAGATTGGGAACTGGAGGTGAAATTCAAGATCAGCGATGATCTGATTGAACATCAAAGCAAATTTAAGGGATAACTGGGGTTACTCTGTTTCTATTTATTACATTCTTCATAATCTTTGGCTTGGCTTCGCGGACGAAGATTTATGGAGGGGGCAAAAAGTCCACGTCAGCTGCAGGCTCGTTTGTGGCTGACCAGTCCGATGCGGGACAGGCAGACACGATTGCAGCGGTTGCAAGGGAAAATTGGTGGGTTGGGGTTGGGTGTTGGGTTTTTCCTCCTTTGCCTTTTGTCAGTGAGGTGGGCTCTGCGGTCTTCTTCAAAGGAGGCTGCTGCCCGCCAAACTGTGAGGCGCCAAGATGCACGGTTTGAGGCGTTATCAGCCCACTGGCGGTGGTCAATGTGGCAGGCACCAAGAGATTTCTTTAGGCAGTCCTTGTACCTTTTCTTTGGTGCACCTCTGTCACGGTGGCCAGTGGAGAGCTCGCCATATAATACGATCTTGGGAAGGCGATGGTCCTCCATTCTGGAGACGTGACCCATCCAGCGCAGCTGGATCTTCAGCAGCGTGGACTCGATGCTGTCGACCTCTGCCATCTCGAGTACCTCGACGTTAGGGGTGTGAGCGCTCCAACGGATGTTGAGGATGGAGCGGAGACAACGTTCTAGGAGCCGTAGGTGGTGCCGGTAGAGGACCCATGATTCGGAGCCGAACAGGAGTGTGGGTGTGACAACGGCTCTGTATACGCTTATCTTTGTGAGGTTTTTCAGTTGGTTGTTTTTCCAGACTCTTTTGTGTAGTCTTCCAAAGGCGCTATTTGCCTTGGCGAGTCTGTTGTCTATCTCATTGTCGATCCTTGCATCTGATGAAATGGTGCAGCCGAGATAGGTAACTCAAAAAAAAAAAAAAAAATTCTTCATAATAAACATCTGCTAAACACTTCATCTTTGAGGTGAGATTACCTCAAGATTTGTTGTTGTTGTAATTATTTCCAGAAAAGGCGACATCAATGACAGTAAAATCCAACCACATCTCTGCCCCATTGTTCAGCAATATTACTTTCAACAGTAATGTAAAATTGAATTCTGATTTTCACACTAGGTACCTTGACCTGATTCAATTGTGACCAGCTGGTTTCTTAACTCCACCGGCAGTAATCCCACCTCTGCTCTTACTCTCTGGCAATATTCACAGAGAGGAAATTATAGGTTGGAGGAGCACATGGTTAAATTTCCATTTGATGAATGCATTGTGTGATGGCATTTCCCACAGTTAAATGAAAAGGTTAAAGCCAGTCTGATGTTCTTTTTGTGTGTGTTCAGAAATCGAGAGGTTTATTTTACTAAGAGAAAGAGCAGGCCTGTGAGCCTCTTGTTTGTTTCCCCATTCATTCTGATCTGTATCTCAACTCCATTTATCCACCTTGGATCCTAAGATCCCTTCTCCCCTTCCCCACTCCTCCCTCCAATCAATGTGATCTACTGGGATCATTGTAGAAAGAGGGTGTGCAAAATAATTGTCAAAATTATCAAGGAGCCCTTCCGCCCCACATCACTTCTTTCAGTTGCTCCCATCGGGGAAGAGATACAGGAGTATCAGAGCCAGCATCACCAGGCTGAGGAACAGCTTCTTCCCACAGGCAGTGAGAATGGTGAACGACCAAAAGAACTGCTCACGCTAACTGTCCAAAACATTCATATTTGCAAAGGAATATTTGTTTATATATATATATATATATACTTGTCCTGCATACGTATTGTTCGTCTGTATGTGTGTTTGTTTGGTTGTGTGACTGCAAATTTTGCTCTGAGGACCAGAGAACGTTATTTTGTACAATCAGATGACAATAAACTTGACTTAAATATTCAAACCAGTCAAAATGCATCTCATTTTGAAAGGCTCACACAACCTTCAGCATATGCAGAAATATATGGGGGAGTGTTCTTAATTGAAGGAAGAAAGTGCTATAAGGAGTGTTGTAGTTTGTTTGGTGTTTGGTTCATTCTCATAAAATCCAAAGCTAAAGCACCTTTGATATGCTGTCAGCGAATATGACACATCCAAATTTCAACAATGACAAAGGGGATGGATAACAGTTAATTGCACTGAGGGGATAGGTTGATTCAGAACTCTGAGAAAATTTGCTGCACTCCCATGAATGAGCCCAAAAAATCTTCTACTTCCAGGTGAACCCAAAACAACCAGCTAAAACCTTGTTTTAATGTCTTGTTGTAATGTGACAGACCATGAAACAATTTGACAAACTTGCTAATTTATTGATGTGTTTAAAAATAACCATGAGTGGTGCTGTATGTTTGAAAAACTCAAAATACATCAGCAATGAAAAGCCCTCCTAGACGTATGACTACAGTCACACCAAGTGAATGATCATTAACACCCTCGAGGCAACGAAGGATGGTCCCCTGCCTACATCCCATTAAAAAGGTGGGAAGATGCATCTGTAGAGTGTCAGACCAAAGGAGGAAAAACCCAACACCCAACCCCAACCAACCAATTTTCCCCTGCAACCGCTGCAATCGTGTCTGCCTGTCCCGCATCGGACTTGTCAGCCACAAACGAGCCTGCAGCTGACGTGGACTTTTTACCCCCTCCATAAATCTTCGTCCGCGAAGCCAAGCCAAAGAGAGTGTCAGCACCAGTGCAGATCCATTGAACTAAAATACCTATTTCTATGCCAACATGAGGAAAAGTAATTTTTAAAAAAGGCTCAAAGATGTATATTGGTTTAGACACAGTTGTTTACATCTTTACTGCACTATGCATGAATAGAATAGGCAAAAGCACCTGATCATCTTCCACCAGCACCTGAACTATTGTGGTAGCCTGGGAGTTAGTATTTGTCTTTTGCAATAGGGACTCTATGAGAAAGCTTCCTAATCTCTGATGAACATCTCCAACAGTTAAATAATGGCAGAATTTTACAACACAGTAAAAGGTTATTCACCCCACCTTGTCACTGTCCATCAAAGCCCATACTTTAGTCTACACTTTTCTCACAGAGCTGGACATACACCCCTTTTAAAAAAAATTATTCCAAAATAAATCTGTTTTTGCCTTTTGTCAGGCAGGACAGAATAATACAACTCCCAAAGTGGTTGTTTTAGTTGCCCTATAGTTGGGATTATTTTTCAAGTAAAAGCTTTTACATATGTAAAATTTGCAGAGTGCTCTTACTTAAAGAAAACAGTGTCATTTTGAAGACTGGCTGAGCCTCAAAATTACTCCACTGAGGCATCTGAACAATGATTTATCCAATTAGGGAAGAGGTAGATGTAGAACTGGAGATGCTATACAACGAGAAAAATTCCTATGATGCCATTAATGTTAGATGGAAAATGTAGGACTGATTATAGGGAAGTTGTAAAGTGATCCTCATTTGCTCGATGGAACCAAAACTCGAATCAAGTAAGGGAGTGTACAATTCTGTGAGGAGTTCCTGTACTCAGGTTTCCTGAATGGAAGAGATGAAGAGCTGGGTGGATTTTCTCAGTTGTCGCTCAGTGGCACAACCTTTGAAGTATGTAAAAAGTACTTTTATTTTTTTAAATCTCGCATTACCCTTTTGAATTTCATGACATCAGGTCCTCCAGAACACTTTAAAATCAACTTTTGAAATGCAGAGACTGCATTCATGTTCAAGTTCAAATTTATTGTCAGAGTATATACATGACATCACATACAACCCTAAGGTTCTTTATGACAGTGCGGTGGTCTTGAGTTTTCTCCTGGGTTGCTTGCTTCAGTGTTGTGTTGTTTAGTTTTCAAAGAGTCCAGAAAAATATTAGTACCTGTATGTTGGAAACTCTAAACACCATATTTAAGTCTATGTCAACTATCCAGGTTAAAATTGTACAATGAGTAAGCATAATTTTTGCAAAAATAGTGCTTCCAAATCTTTAGTAAAGGGTGTGTTTAAATTGCACTGCCAGCATCCCTGCAGAACATAGGAACTACATATCCCATAGTGTATTGCCAGGACTGCAAAAGAAGCTGAAGGACCAACCCTCCTTGTTATAGCCTGAATTGCCCAAAGGTGGATTGATTTGCTGATTGGCTGGTCCTAATGTCAGTCATCAGTTGCAGCATGTGCAGCTGTCAGGCTTGGATGAGCTGCACAGTAAATAGGTTTTGAATTCTTCCAGTCTAAATTTAACCAGTGCAGGAGTCTGCAAACAACAAGGCTAACAAGTCTCGGTTGCACGCATCAGAGATTTTTTTTTCTCTTTCTCTTTTCATTTCAAAGATAGCCTGCCTGCAATGCCAGCTCAGCATAACAGATCAAGGGCTAAGGAGAGAAACAATCTTTTAAACAGACCTGAGTTTATGTCTCTCAGCCAGCCCACGAAGAGCATTTATGAGGGGAGAAGTTCAGCAAAGAAGTACAGCGGACAGGCAGGACAGCCGTTGCAGGCTCCAGGCGACAGCAAGGAGACTTCCCAGCTACCAGAGGAGGACTGCATGCAGCTCAACCCTTCCTTTAAAGGAATTGCTCTTAATTCTTTGCTGGCTATTGATATCTGCTTGTCCAAAAGGATGGGGGTCTGTGCCAGAAGCTCCTCGTCCTGGAGTAGTGCCAGGCCCATAGTCAAGCTAATTGGAATCACAGGTCATGGCATCCCCTGGATTGGTGGCACAGTCTTCTGCCTAACCAAAAGCAGCACACCAGCAGGCCAGGAGGTCCTTCTAAATCTTCTCATGGGTAAGTTATTTTCTTTTTGGCAATGGAGTGAGTGTCTTGACCATTTACTTTGTCTTGAATTACACCAGATGGCATGAACAATCAACTAAGTGGGTTTGCCAAGAGAAGGGAAAAGCAAAGGGAATTGGGCCAGTGATCACTCTTAAGATAGCAATAGTTTCTGGGCTTGGAATCTATGTTCAAACTTTTGCTCATGGTGTTTTCTTCTGCTTCTATGTAGTGAATGGGTATGCAAACTCCAGCCAATGAGGTCACCAAAAAATCCTCCCCAATCCTTCTTATCATCAAGAGATTTTAATCAAGCAGGATTCTCATCCTCCCTGGGGTGCTTTGGATTCACTTGGATCTGTATATTAATCTCCTAGCTATTGATATGGGCAGAATACAGGGAAAACAATCACAGGGAATTTAGATAAAATGAAGTTTTTCCCCATCAAACTCTTTGCTTGTTTGTGAAACAAATTTTAGGGATGAGAGAGTGTTTGTCTTGGTTTGGGACATTGAGTAGGCCATGTGATGAAAGCCTGAGGAATTAATTTCACTCTTGTATGCTTTCTGGGATTGTGTGATATTACACTTTGAATATTATGGGCTCAGAAGGCTGCGTGTTTGAATCACGTTTGGGTCACCAGTGCAGCAAAGTATTCTATACTGAGCTACATTAGACATCAGTGTACATGTTGTCGAGTTGATGTATACACAGGGAAGTTGATGTACATGCTGTGAAGTCTAGTGCAAGACTGACACCTCCAGGCTTGTATCCTGGGCTTATATACTTCCCGGGGAAGTGAGATAATCAGTGATGTCATCAGCCCAGATAAAAAAACTGTGTTGGATGCAGGTTAATTATCCACATTTGCCACAGCAGATCCACCATTTTGGGAGCTGGTAAGGGGGTCAGCACATGTGGTGCACTGTTAGACAGAATCAGACACACACAAGGTAAAGACTGTACAATGAACTTTAATCCACAAAGACTTCCACAGAGCTAGGCTGACCGTAGCTGCAGTAACTCTGAGTGAGCCTTCAGGAGGCCGGTGCACGCTCATATCCCGGAGGGTGATTGACACCCGACCAGGTGGGGCTTGATCTATTCAGGCCAACTGATTGACAGCTGGCCAGGTGTTGTCCTGACCCCTTGCACTCCTACCGGTACAGAGGTTGTACCACCACGTTCACCCCCCTCTTTAAAATTGTCCAGGGGGGGCAGTAACAAGGAATCGCACCCACTATGTACATACAATATTTACAGGTTGAGACAATTCGGCGGTCGCCAGGGTCTCTGTGACCATCGTAGGGCTGGCTCCTGGTTACTGGTCAGAGGAGAAGTGGGGGGGCTGGCGGCAAAGGTGTGTGTGGCTGGTGTGGTGCCGTGCAGCCAGGGGGGCCGGGGTCGACGTATGCAGGTCGTATTGGATGGGTGGGCGGGTGGGTTTGTCTCCTAAGGGTGAAGTGGGCCCCTGGTGGTCAAGGAGTCCCTGCGTGCCCCATAGCTGCCTGGAGATAGGGATGTATGCCCAGTCAGCATCGGCCTGGGTTGGAGGGTGGCATAGTATGGTGGGTGCTCCTGCTGGTGCCAGGTCCCTGGTTGAGACGGTGCCTTCCCTGCCACTGCCAAACCTAACGTAAGCGTAGTTATGGTTTGCATGAAGGAGGAAAACCTGCTCTACCAGAGCTTCAGCCTTGTGTGTCCGTACATGCTTACGCAGAAGCACTGGTCCCGGGGACGTGAGCCATGTTGGGAGTGACATTCCAGTCGCCAACCTCCTGGGGAATGAGAACAGATGTTCGTGAGGGGTCTCGTTGGTAGCCGTGCACAGCAGTGACCAAATGGCATGGAGTGCCTCGGGCAGGGCGTCCTGCCAGTACTCAATGACCCACCCTTTTGACCTGAGAGCCAGGAGGACTGCCTTCCTGACCACCCCATTCTCGCGTTCCACTTGCCCGTTTGCTCTCGGGTTATAGCTTGTCAAGCGATTGGTTGCGATGCCCCTCGCCATCAGGTACTAGTGCAGCTCGTCGCTCATGAAACGAGACCCCTGGTCGCTGTGGATGAAGGCAGGGTAGCCAAATATGGTGAAAATCTGCTCCAATGCCCTGATGACAGTGGCCGTGGAGGTGTCCGGACAAGGGATGGCGAAATGGAAGCATGAGTATTCATCCACTACGTGAGGAAGTAGACGTTTCAGTTCATGGAAGGCAGGGGCCCTTTGAAGTCCACGCCGAGATGCTCGAAAGGTCGAGTAGCCTTTACAATGTGGGCCTTGGTAGGGGGGGCAGAAGAAGCGGGGTTTACACTCCGCACGGACCCGACAGGCCTCGGTCATGTCCTTGACGTCCCTGATGGTGTATGGCAGATTTCTGGACTTAACAAAATGGTACAACCGGGTGACACCCGGATGGCAGAGGGACACATGCAATGCCTACAACCTGTTGTCATGCAAAGTCGTGCAGGTGCAAGAGAGGGCATCAGGGAAGTCGTTAAAGTTTCCGGTGGTACTGGATGTCGTAGCTGTAGGTTGCCAGCTTGACTCTCCAGTGCAGGATCTTATCGTTCTTGATCTTGCTCTTGTGGGTCTGTGAGGAATGTGAATCTCCTGCTGGCCAGGTAGTGGCGCCAGTGGCGGACCGCTTCCACAATCGCCTGGGCCTCCTTTTCAATGGCGGAATGCGCTAGCTTGGAGCCGTGGAAGGTCCTGGAGAAGAAGGTGACGGGGCGTTTCCCCCCCCCCCCCCCTTGGTTGAGGGTAGCAGCGAGGGCCAACTTGGAGGCATTGCTCTCCACCTGGAAGGGGGAGTCCTCATCCACAACCTGCATGTGGCGTCTGCGATGTCTTGCCTGATATGCAGGTGAAGGCTGCCTGTGCCTCAAGTGGGAGGGGAAACGTTGTGGCTTGGGCCAGTGGGTGGACCTTGTCCGAGAAGCGAGGGACCCACTGCGAGTAATAAGAGAACAGGCCCAGGAACCTGCGTGGGGGGGAGGGGTAACTCCATTAATGGGCGCATCCTTTCCGGATCTGGGCCGACGATTCCATGGGCCACGATGTACCCCAGGATGGTGAGGTGGGTGGTGCTGAACACACACTTCTCCTTGTTGTAAGTGAGGGTCAGCTCTGTGATCGTCTGAAGGAATTTTTCCAGGTTAGCATCGTGGTCCTGCTGGTCATGGGTGCAGATAGTGACGTTATCCAGATATGGGAATGTTGCCTTCAGCTTGTGCCGGTCTACCATGTGATCCATCTTCTGCTGGAAGACGGAGACCCTGTTTGTGACCCCAAAAGGAACCCAGCGTAACTGGTACAGGTGCCCGTCCACCTCGAAGGCGGTGTAGGGCTTGTCCTTTGGGTGGATAGGGATTTGGTGATACGTCGGCCAGGTCAATCATGGAGAAAACCCAGTAGCGGGCTATCTCAATGACCATGTTGGCGATCCTCGGCAGGGAGTAGCCATCAGCTGGGTGTACTGATTAATGGTCTGGCTGTAATCCACAACCATCCTTGGCTTACTTCCCCCTTTGACCACCAGGACTTGGGTTCTCCAAGGGCTGTTACTGGGCTCTATAATGCCTTCCACCAGGAGTCGCCGCACCTCTGCCTTAATGAAGTCCCTGTCTGCAGCGCAATAGTGTGTACTTCTGGTGGCGATCGGCTTGCAGCCTAGTGTAAGATCTGGAAAAAGCGCCGGTGGGGTGATGCACAGTGTGGAGAGGCCGCAGGTTGGCCGGGGCTGGTAGGTTGGCATGCTTGGCAATGTGAGTGGATGTTGGGGCCCCCCGAAGGCAAGGGTGACACTCTGCAGGAGGCACTGGAAATCCAGGCCCAGGAGGAGTGGTGCGCAGAGTTTGGCATGACCAGGAGCCTGAATCCTGTGTAAGTCTCCCCTTCCACCATTATATCGACCGACCAGCGCCCGAGGGAACCAATAGTCTTATCCTTGGTGGTGAGGGCGATCGAGCAGGTGGTGGGGTGGACCTTTAACCTTAGGGAGTGGGCCACACTCGGGTGAATGAAGCTCTTGGTGCTGCCACTGTCCAACAGGCACTTTGTTACCTGCTCGTTGACTCACATGTCCATCATCGAGTGCCCGAGATTGTGGGGGATGTCCCTGGTCAGCATGGAGGTGGCCAGGACTGTCTCGGTGTCGGAGTCGTAGCTATCCGGAGGGATGAGGGGTGTCAATAGGGCGGCCTGGTCAATGCCCGTTTTGACCACGTCAACATCGGTCATGAGGTGCAGCGTGTGGTAGCCGATGGCTTCCAGAGGCATGGGGAGCGTCAGTAGAGTGGCCTGGTCATCGCCCGTGTTGACTACGCCATTCTCAACATCGTTGGAGGCCCTCCATGCTGGGCATTGCCTGGCCAAGATGGCAGCTATGTGGCTGGCCTCCTTCACCAGCCATGTCTGCTGCGCCGGAGGAAGTGACATCATCACGGCTGGTTGCAGTGACATCGTTACATCGGCTGGAAGTGACGTCGCTGAAGTTCTCAGTGAGCAGTGAGGGTGGGAGCTGGTGCAGATGCTCAGGGAACATGCTGCGACGGTCGCTGGCAGGGCCGGATGTTGCGTGGTCGAAGTCGGGGAAGGGGGAAGTCATCGTGGGGACAATGGCGCTGCCCGGCACGCACACATGGGGGAGATGGGGAGGTCATAGAGGGCTGCTGAGCTGCTGGCAGGTTTAGAGAGGCACACTTGTGCAAAGTGGCCTTTCTTGCCGCATCGGGAACAATACTGGTTCCTAGCTGGGCAGTTTTGGCACGATCGTTGATCTGACCCACACCAGGACCCACAGTACTTACAGGGGCGCTGGGCCCCTGCCACAGTGACGTTCTCCTCCCCAGCTTGGCCTGGTGCTGCAGCTGCAGTTGCAGTGTGAGAGGGCCATGAGGGAGCCTGGGGGAACCTGGAATCGAAGGCTTTGATGTGCAGGGCTGCTGCTTCCATGGTTTGGACCACTTCCACAGTCCTGGTTAGGGCATAGATGTTTTCCAGCTTCTGCTGGATGGCCCTCAAGCGTAGCCCTCGGACGAAGGTATCCTGGATCAGCCTCTTGACCTCCTCTACACCTACTCCGGGTTCAGCCAGACACGGTCGGGCCAACTCTTGCAAGTGTCCCAGGTAAGATTCAGCCGTCTCCCTGGGCTGCTGGGCTCGGGTGTTGAGGAGGTACCTTGCACAGACCACATTCATGGGGGGCTTGTACAAGTTCTCGAGAGTGTCCATTGCGCTCTTGTATGTGGGGCAGCCTTTGGTTACCTGGAAGGCGCGGGGAATCATCTTTGACCGGAGTAGGACCAACCTCTTCCGATCAGAGTCCAGGATATCGCCCTCGTGTGCCTCGATGATTGCCTCGACCGCATGCTGCCAGATCTCGAAGTGTGTCTGGGCTTCCAGGTGGTGTGGGTCAACTTCGAGGCTCCATGCGCACAGGAGTTTTTCCAAGGCAGCTGTGGGAAAAATTTGTGGATTAAATTGTGGTGCGCTATTAGACAGAATCAGACACACACAAGGTAAAGACTGTACAACAGGCTTTAATCCACAAAGACTTCCACAGAGCCAGGCTGGCTGTGGCTGCTGCAACTCTGATTGAGGCCTCAGGAGGCCGGCGCAGGCTTATATCCCAGAGGGTGATTGACACCCAGCCGGGTAGGGCTTGATCCATTCAGGCCGACAGATTGGCAGTCGGCCAGGTCCCCTTACACTCCTGGTATCTTTTTCAGGTACCAGCCTGTCCCCTTACACTCCTGCAGGTACAGAGATTGCCCCCTGCAGTAGGCCGGTGCTGTACCACCACACCGCAATAGCTTTTTTCAGTGGGTTCCTTATTTCTAAATTAATCTTAATCAGAGCAGTAAGCTTTGTCAGAAACACCCAAGTGACTCATATGCAATGATGCATCTTTTCTCTCTTCATGATACCTGTAGATCTCTCCAATGATTTATGAAACTGTTGCTCATTCTGTATGTTCACCAAGATTGAACAACACCAATGTTTGCATTTATAAGGCACTGTTAACGTACTGAGGTGCACGAGGAGAAAGCTTGACTGCATAACAGAATGGAATTTTCGGGCAAATGACCAAAAATTTGGTCAGTCGGATTTTAAAGAGTGCCTTACCAAAATATAAAGAGGCGTAATATGGAGAGACTACACCAGAATATTGGCTCTGTGAATTTAGTCATCTAAGAGGACAGCTAGGAAATCAACTTAATATCACAGCATGAGAAGAACTTTCTGATCCGGTTCTCTCCCTCAGGTCAACATCGGCTTGGATTTAGTTTTCAGGTGCCTGAAGGGGGATTTAAACCACAGTTGAAAGTCACCCATGTGACTTTCTGCTTTTATTTTTCTATGCTGCTATAAATGAATACAAGGATGTAAAAAGATTTGCAATGAAGAGAGTGATGCTGAGGTAAGTTGCAGGCTGTGTTGGAATAGACATCTCTACCTGACTGATGTAACTCTCATAGAGAGAAGTAGGGGGGACACTAGCTGATCCTGGGAGCTGTCACTCCCAATAGGTGGCACAGTGGGTAGTGTTGCTGCCTCACAGCTCCAGTGACCTGTGTTCAATTCTGACTTCAGTGCTGGCTGTGTGGCATTCATATGTTCTCCCTGTGACTTTGAGGAACTCCAAAGAGGTGCTAATTGAACAATTAAATGACCACCATATAAAATTAAATTGCCACTACTGTATAGGATCAGGGAGAAAGTGAGAGGAATGGAGGAAATTTAAAAATGGGATGAGTGTGGAATTAATCTAAATGGTAGGATTGGCCAGGCAATTAACCCTTATGTCAATGGGAAGAGAATCAAGGTGGAGTTGATGAGGATGTGACTGAGATTCATTTACAGGGGATTGAGAGTAATGGGATGCTCTAAGAGTTGTGTGGACTTGAAGTGACAAATGGTTTCCTTGTAAGAAATATAAAAACTGACATTGATATGAGGAATACCATTGTCAATGCCCAGAGCACTAACTTGTCAGTCACAGCAGTGCATTAACTGACAGTCACGAGCTGTATCTGTAGTAGTGGACACTGGGGTAGGAAACCTGACAACAGAACTTTAATGGCCACTGACACTGAGAACAATAACTGTCACTGGAAACAGTGACTGATACCAACAGTGGGGACAGTAATTGATACCAAGAATAGTAACTGAGAGTGTGATTGGTAACTGACACCGTGGACGGTAATTGATATTGGGATTAAAACTGACTGTGGGAGCAGTAACTATGATTGGGAGAAGTAACTCACATAGTTGTGCAGCATGGAAACAGGCTCTTCAGCTTGCTGAGTCTGTACCACCACCAGGCACCAAATTACGTTGTCATCAACAGAAAAACAGTAACCAATACTTGGAACGATGACAGATACTGGAAGCAGCAACTAACTACAAGAGCATTAATGATATTGGTTTGAGAAACTGAAGCTGGATCTAATGCCAATACTAGGAGAAGCTCAATTCCAATGCCATCTACAAGTTTGCTGATGACACCATGGTTGTTGGCAGAATCACAAATGGCAATGAGGAAACGTACAGGAGGAAGATACCACTTGTTGAGTGGTGTCACACCAATAACGTTAGCAAAACCAAGAAGATGAATGTGAACTTCAGGAGGAAGTCGAGAGAACATGAACCATTCCACATCAAGGGCTCAATAATGGAGAGGGTCAAGAACTTCAAGTTTCTGGGTGTCAACATCTCCAAGGATCTGTTCTGGAGCCTCCGTGTCAATGCAAGCTTGAAGAAGACTTGCCAGCAGCTATTCTTTGTGAGGTGTTTAAGGAGATTTGGTATATCTCCGAAGGCTCTTTAAAAACTTCGAAAGGTGTACCGTGGAGAGCGTTCTGGCTGGTTGCATTACTGCCCGAGGTGTCAATTCTCAGGACAAGAAAAGAACTCCAGAAGGTTGTTATCTCGGCCTGTGACATCACGGGCACCAGACTCCACTCCATCAAGGACATCTACATAAGGAGGTGTCTTTAAAAAAAATGCAGCCTCTATCCTCAAGGCCATCACCCAGGCCATGCCTTTTTCACTCTGCTACCATCAGGAGCCTGAAGATGAGCACTCAGCGACACAAGGACAGTTTCTTTCCCACTGCCATCAGATTCCTGAATGATCAATGAACCAAAGACAATGCCTCACTTTGACTTTTCGTGCACTATTTTTATTTATTTTTGTAAGGTGATTTATATAAATGTTTGTACTGTGATGCTGCCACAAAACAATGAATTTTGAGGCTTGTTCATGACAATAAATTCTGATTCTAAAAGTATCAGACACTAACAGTGGGAGCAATACCCAACAATAACTGATGCTGCTTGTGGTAACCAATTACAGGAACACAAGTGATACGGAGAGCAGAATCTGACACCAGAAGCAGTAACCAGCATCAGGTGCGGTTACTGACATCAATTCCTCTCAACTGGAATCGTAACTGATAGAGGAAGCTCCAATTGTCTCCAGAGCAGTGGCAAGTGATAGAAACAGTAGGAACTGACATTGATGCCAGGAAGTGGCAGAAACTAAATTTAGGAGTAAACCGTACCGAGAGCAGGAATTGAAACCAGGAGAAGTATCTGAGCAGAAACTGACATTAAAAGCAGTATCTGAGCCCAACACCAGGAGTACTAACTGACCTTGACACCAAGAGCAGAGTCTAGCACCGGGAGTTGAGAAGAGAGAACTTAAGGCAACAAGTTGCTGTGATCTGCATTTCCCCGTCCAGAATTCAACGCAAGTAGGTTTAACCTATACTCACAAAAGGCACATTAAATAAAGAGTTGAATTTTGATATATTTAGTAACACTATGGAGAAAGGGAAGAGTCTGTTCAGGCCACTGACTCCAGTGTGATGCGTTGAATCATCTCCTTTTTCACTGAAAGATTCCATAAAATTGTTTTTTTTTAATTCCAAAGGACTTATTAATTATCTAATTGTTTAATCAGCATTCCTGATGCAGTTCATTGATTGCCCTTCTGTCAATAACGTAGAGCTGGTTAGGTTGAAGACTGACCCTCCCACTGAGAGCACCTGGTCCAAATCTTGATTGAGCTCTCATAACATGACGTATGGGAATTTTATTGAGAGCCAAAGACTGTTATCAGCTGGATTGCCTTGTAAACACATTGATGCAATCTGATATGAAATAGAGTGCAAGTGTCTTTTAATAGATCTGCTGTCTATTGCATTAGGTGCAGGATAGAAACAAAATATCTTTGTGACTGAACAATAGATTCTTGATCTCTTATGCAGTTTGAAGCGAACCAGACACTTATATCTTGTTAATTGAGTGTTTTTGTTTGATAAGAGAAAAATGCAGTGTTCATTTTATAACCTTGCAATGTCCTAAAGTATAGACACGTGAATGAGTTGATTGTAAAGAAGTATCTTCTAACCGTAGTCACACAGAAATTGTATCTATAGATTATTTTTTAGTTTGTAACAATGGTAATCCATGCATTTTGTATTATGAGATTTGCATATTAAAAATTACAGGAAAATTTCCCCTCCTTCGCCCTCTTATTGAGAAGATTAAGGGTGAAATCATCGAGGTATTTGAGTCAAACTATTTCTTCTGGAAGGACAGTCCAGAATATGGGAGATGAATTGTCATGTGGTTCAATGATATCTCTTTTGCTGATGTCTCAGAAGGTTAGCTTTTATTTAACTGCGGACCCATCTATTTTCTTTGATAGATGCATGGCACTAATTTGGTGGAGAACAGGAAGGTTGTCCCTAGAGTCTTGGCTGATACTTCTCTCTCCATCAACCATTTCTAAAGCTTATCATTTGGTGTTTATGACCCTGCTGTATGTCAGCGTTGCTATGAACAAGTAGCATTTTGCACTAGTTATAGTACAGACTTGCAGAAAAGTTCCATTGGCCAATAAGTGAAAGCAGTTCTTAATATTTCCTTACAATTAGGTGTAGGCTGTTTTGAAAGATGTCAGGAAGTACTGCTATACTGCTTCACACAAAGGACAAGTGAAATGTGGAAAAGCACCATCAAAAATTATATCGAGGCCAAGGCTCAATTGAAAGTGTCAGAAGTGAGATTGCCAGATGTTTTGTTGTTGTTGGGTATGAGATGTGGTAAGAATGTGAGGATTATGGAACATGGAATGAGGTGGAAACAAGACTTGATCTTTGAACAATAGAATAGTTTTCTGCAGTGAACAACTAATCTCTGTTGCCTTATGAACCGAGGCTTGGAAGTTGACATAGAACTATTCAGCAAGAAAATGGGCCCTTTGTCCCATTTTGCTCATGCCAACAAGGTTGTTTATCCTATCTAGTCCCATTGTCTATGTTTGACCCAGACCCTTCCTTTACTATTCAAGTTGAAATATCTTTTAAATGTCACATTTATGCCTATCTCTACAGCTTCCTCTGGAAGTTCATACCTGTAGTGTTGGGAAGAGTATCAGGTTCAGTGGGTTCACAGACAATCACAGGTAACTTTAATGAACACACAGGAGACAAATAGAAGAGAATGTCAAACGATACTCAATTACTACATTACTAAACAACTATATAGACATTCACATTGGACCCAGGTTTGACTCTGACACCAGTGGCCACCTATACCCTACATGCTCACACAAGCGTACACGTTCTACAGATGGACTTTCACACACACACCCAGTTCCCTGTATCAATGAGGGATGTGGCTCTCTGTAAGTACTGATCTATCACAGTACTTTGGTTCAGCTTAAGTATAGTGCACACTTACCCACAACATTTCCAGAGATGCCCACAGTAGCGACCTGATGTGGAACGATGGCTGGGGCTTAGATCACAAGGCAGAGAGAAAGAGTTGACGTTACATACAGTTCTGATCTGGCCACCTAGCTAATCACGACCCAACATCATTTAAATGAGCCAACGGTGAGGTGGGCACTAATTAATTGCTGGAGTCCAACTTGATTGGCAGATGATGTGACTTCTAAATAATTTTCAGACAGGAAGGACGTGACCACCCGCAATCCACAATATTCCAGACAGGTAGGGACAATCCACATATAACAATGCCATGTACCCACTAGTGTGTAAACGTTGCCCTTTGGATACTATTAAATCTTTCCCCTTCACTTAAAAACCTATTCCCTGAAGTCTGGAATCCCCTACTCTGGGTAAAAAGAAAAGACTGCGGTCTGCTGTTATAGCAGGGTTTTATCTTCCAGTAGCTACCATTTAATTTCTCCACCCATTCCCATAATAGCATGTTTGTCCATGGTCTCATGCATTGCCCAACTGTGACCACCCTCAAATCAGAGGAATAACACCTTGTATTCCATCTGGACACCCTCCAACTAGATGGCAATAACATAAACTTCTTCAGTTTCTGTTAAGATCCCTCCCATCTCTTTTGTTCCCTATCCATATGTCTCCTTTCCTCCAGCTCTCCTCCCCTTGCATCTCTCTTTTTCCCTATCCCTCCATCTCCTTTCTTCCAACTCTGCAATCATGGAACTACTCAATCAATTCTCAGCTTTTCCCTCCTGCCCTCCTATCCGCCCACTTCTTAGCCTGTGTTCCTCCCCCTCCCTTTATTATTCAGGAGCTTGTCTACTTTTTCATACCTTGACAAAAGGCTCATGCCCAAAATGTTACTTGTATATCTTTGCTTCCTAAGGATGCTGAGTTTATCCAACAATTGTGGGCATTTACTGTGACCATTCACTTCAGCTATTCCCTTACTGACTTTATATACCTCCTCCATAAGGTCACTCTCCATAAGGTCACTCTCAGGTCCTATGCTCTGCGGATGAAGTCCCAGCATATCTAACCTCCCTTTGTAACTCGAGCCCTCCAGACCCAGTCATATCGATGTGAATCTTGCAAACAATATTCCTATAAACTTTCTGGAATCTTGAAGAATTTCACTTTCCTGCTGACCTCCTAACTTCAGTGCAAGAAATGCCAATCATTCTAATTTGGGAAACAATTTCTAAACAATTTCTGAAGACTGATTTGGAATGAAACCTATTTAAGCATAGTTCCAGAAATAGCCTGATCAATGGGACACAAGGGAAAATATACTGCAGAAAGTTGGTGAACACTGTTCCTTTATTTCTGTGTTTGAATCTGGACCACATAACATTGGGATTGAAATCTTCATACAGCTGGATATAAGACTCATACGTTGCATGGTTTTGGTCAGACTTGCCCTTGTTTATGAGAACAGGAGTGGGACATGTAGTCACTCAAGCTTGTTTGGTCATTCAGTGGTTGATTAACTCCTTTTGTCTTCTTTGCCCATATACCTCAATACAGTAGGTCCAAAAATCCAGATGTCAGAAATCTAGACTACCCGAGAATCCAGACTTGAAAACTCTCAAACTTGTAAAATACAGTGGGATTTTGTGTGCTTGCGTGTGTAAGTACCACAGATGCCCAGCGGCATTTTTCTTTTTCTTTAAAACTGCTTGTTTTGATAAATGAAACCTGCTGTATTTGGTAATGAATAAACTATCAAAATGTACCTGTTCATCTCTTCTTTATTCCTCCTTACATTTGAATTTTAAAAATAAGGTGTCACGGTTGATATGATGGTTAGCGCAATGCCTTTACAACAGTAGTAATCATAACCTACGACCCAAGGACTTCGCTGCCACGTCCCAGCTTGCTTGGCCACGGCACACGAACCATGTGTGTAAAGGGTGGGTCCAGTACTGCGCGCACTGCACTCCACCTAAAAGCTCCTTTGCGCAGGCCCGAGGACGGGTCCACGTCCTCCCCCTCCACGTCCTCCCCCTCCACGTCCTCCCCCTCCACGTCCTCCCCCTCCACGTCCTCCCCCTCCACGTCCTCCCCCTCCACGTCCTCCCCCTCCACGTCCTCCCCCTCCACGTCCTCCCCCTCCACGTCCTCCCCCTCCACGTCCTCCCCCTCCACGTCCTCCCCCTCCACGTCCTCCCCCTCCACGTCCTCCCCCTCCACGTCCTCCCCCTCCACGTCCTCCCCCTCCACGTCCTCCCCCTCCACGTCCTCCCCCTCCACGTCCTCCCCCTCCACGTCCTCCCCCTCCACGTCCTCCCCCTCCACGTCCTCCCCCTCCACGTCCTCCCCCTCCACGTCCTCCCCCTCCACGTCCTCCCCCTCCACGTCCTCCCCCTCCACGTCCTCCCCCTCCACGTCCTCCCCCTCCACGTCCTCCCCCTCCACGTCCTCCCCCTCCACGTCCTCCCCCTCCACGTCCTCCCCCTCCACGTCCTCCCCCTCCACGTCCTCCCCCTCCACGTCCTCCCCCTCCACGTCCTCCCCCTCCACGTCCTCCCCCTCCACGTCCTCCCCCTCCACGTCCTCCCCCTCCACGTCCTCCCCCTCCACGTCCTCCCCCTCCACGTCCTCCCCCTCCACGTCCTCCCCCTCCACGTCCTCCCCCTCCACGTCCTCCCCCTCCACGTCCTCCCCCTCCACGTCCTCCCCCTCCACGTCCTCCCCCTCCACGTCCTCCCCCTCCACGTCCTCCCCCTCCACGTCCTCCCCCTCCACGTCCTCCCCCTCCACGTCCTCCCCCTCCACGTCCTCCCCCTCCACGTCCTCCCCCTCCACGTCCTCCCCCTCCACGTCCTCCCCCTCCACGTCCTCCCCCTCCACGTCCTCCCCCTCCACGTCCTCCCCCTCCACGTCCTCCCCCTCCACGTCCTCCCCCTCCACGTCCTCCCCCTCCACGTCCTCCCCCTCCACGTCCTCCCCCTCCACGTCCTCCCCCTCCACGTCCTCCCCCTCCACGTCCTCCCCCTCCACGTCCTCCCCCTCCACGTCCTCCCCCTCCACGTCCTCCCCCTCCACGTCCTCCCCCTCCACGTCCTCCCCCTCCACGTCCTCCCCCTCCACGTCCTCCCCCTCCACGTCCTCCCCCTCCACGTCCTCCCCCTCCACGTCCTCCCCCTCCACGTCCTCCCCCTCCACGTCCTCCCCCTCCACGTCCTCCCCCTCAAAAGATGCTCACAAACTCAAGCTAGCATGCTGGAACATCAGAACCATGCTAGTCAAGGCTGACAGCCACCGACCTGAACGTCGGTCTGCCCTCATTGCACATGAACTCCTCAGACTTGACATCGACATAGCCGCTCTCAGTGAAGTCCGCCTTGCAGATGTAGGCAGCCTCCAAGAACGCGGCGCGGGCTACACACTCTACTAGTCTGGCAAGCCTATGGTGAACGACGCCTATCTGGTGTAGGCTTCATGGTCAAGAACTCCATTGCCTCCAAACTCGAAAACCTCCCGACAGGCCACTCTGACCGGATCATGTCCATGCGACTCCCCCTTCAAAACAAGTGACGCATCACTCTAATCAGTGTCTATGCTCCAACCCTCCAGGCGGAACCAGCAGAAAAGGACAAGTTCTACACTGACCTGCGCAACCTCATCCAACGCACCCCTACAGCCGACAAGGTTGTCATCCTTGGCGACTTCAACGCTCGTGTCGGCAAAGACTCAGAAACCTGGCCAGGAATCCTGGGCAAGCATGGCGTCGGAAAGTGCAACGACAATGGGCGCCTCCTGTTGGAGCTCTGCGCAGAACAGCGGCTTGTCATTACAAACACCCTTTTTCAGCAGAGGGACAGCCTGAAGACTGCCTGGATGCATCCCCGATCCAAACACTGGCACCTCCTGGACTATGTCCTGGTGCGAGAAAGAGACAAATGAGATGTGCTCCACACCAGGGTCATGCCCAGCGCGGAATGCCACACTGACCACCGGCTGGTTCGCTGCAAGCTCAACCTTCACTTCAAGCCAAAGCCCAGGAACAGTAAAGCCCCCAGAAAGAGGTTCAATGTTGGAAACCTGCAGTCAGACGAAGTGAGAGGAAACTTCCAGACAAACCTCAAAGCAAAACTTGAGGATGCAATCCGCCTCACGGACTCGTCCCCTGAAACCCTCTGGGATCAGCTGAAGACTACCATACTGCAATCCACTGAAGAGGTAATGGGCTTCTCCTCCAGGAAAAACAAGGACTGGTTCAACGAAAACAGCCAGGAAATCCAGGAGTTGCTGGCAAAGAAGCGAGCTGCCCACCAGGCTCACCTTACAAAACCGTCCTGGCCAGAGAAGAAACAAGCCTTCCGTCGCGCATGCAGCCATCTTCAGTGCAAACTCCGGGAGATCCAAAATGAGTGGTGGACTAGCCTCGCCAAGCGAACCCAGCTCAGCGCGGACATTGGCAACTTCGTTGGTTTTTACGAGGCTCTAAAGGCTGTGTATAGCCCCTCACCCCAAGTCCAAAGCCCACTGCGCAGCTCAGACGGCAAAGTCCTCCTCAGTGACAAGATCTCCATCCTCAACCGATGGTCAGAACACTTCCAATCACTTTTCAGTGCCAACCGCTCAGTCCAAGATTCTCCCCTGCTCCAGTTCCCTCAACAGCCCCTAAGGCTAGAGCAGGATGAGGTCCTCACCCGGGAAGAGACATATAAGGCAATTGAACAACTGAAAAGTGGCAAAGCAGCAGGTATGGATGGAATCCCCCCAGAGGTCTGGAAGGCTGGCGGCAAAACTCTGCATGTCAAACTGTATGAGTTTTTCAAGCCTTGTTGGGACCAAGGAAAACTGCCTCAGGACCTTCGTGATGCCATCATCATCACCCTGTACAAAAACAAAGGCGAGAAATCAGACTGCTCAAACTACAGGGGAATCACGCTGCTCTCCATTGCAGGCAAAATCTTTGCTAAGATTCTCCTAAATAGAATAATACCTAGTGTCGCTGAGAATGTTCTCCCAGAATCTCAGTGCGGCTTTCGCGCAAACAGAGGAACTACTGACATGATCTTTGCCCTCAGACAGCTCCAAGAAAAGTGCAGAGAACAAAACAAAGGACTCTACATCACCTTTGTTGACCTCACCAAAGCCTTCGACACCGTGAGCAGGAAAGGGCTTTGGCAAATACTAGAGTGCATCAGATGCCCCCCAAAGTTCCTCAACATGGTTATCCAACTGCACGAGAACCAACAAGGTCGGGTCAGATACAGCAATGAGCTCTCTGAACCCTTCTCCATTAACAATGGCGTGAAGAAAGGCTGCATTCTCGCACCAACCCTCTTTTCAATCTTCTTCAGCACGATGCTGAACAATGAAGACGCTGTTTACATCCGGTAACGCACGGATGGCAGTCTCTTCAATCTGAGGTGGCTGCAAGCTCACACCAAGACACAAGAGCAACTTGTCTGTGAACTACTCTTTGCAGACGATGCCGCTTTAGTTGCCCATTCAGAGCCAGCTCTTCAGCGCTTGACGTCCTGTTTTGCGGAAACTGCCAAAATGTTTGGCCTGGAAGTCAGCCTGAAGAAAACTGAGGTCCTCCATCAGCCAGCTCCCCACCATGACTACCAGCCCCCCCACATCTCCATCGGGCACACAAAACTCAAAACGGTCAACCAGTTTACCTATCTCGGCTGCACCATTACATCAGATGCAAGGATCGACAACGAGATAGACAACAGACTCGCCAAGGCAAATAGCGCCTTTGGAAGACTACACAAAAGAGTCTGGAAAAACAACCAACTGAAAAATCTCACAAAGATAAGCGTATACAGAGCCGTTGTCATACCCACACTCCTGTTCGGCTCCGAATCATGGGTCCTCTACTGGCATCACCTACGGCTCCTAGAACGCTTCCACCAGCGTTGTCTCCGCTCCATCCTCAACATTCATTGGAGCGACTTCATCCCTAACGTCGAAGTACTCGAGATGGCAGAGGCCGACAGCATCGAATCCACGCTGCTGAAGATCCAACTGCGCTGGGTGGGTCACGTCTCCAGAATGGAGGATCATCGCCTTCCCAAGATCATGTTATATGGCAAGCTCTCCACTGGCCACCGTGACAGAGGTGCACCAAAGAAGAGGTACAAGGACTGCCTAAAGAAATCTCTTGGTGCCTGCCACATTGACCACCGCCAGTGGGCTGATATCGCCTCAAACCGTGCATCTTGGCACCTCACAGTTCGGCGGGCAGCAGCCTCCTTTGAAGAAGACCGCAGAGCCCACCTCACTGACAAAAGGCAAAGGAGGAAAAACCCAACACCCAACCCCAACCAACCAATTTTCCCCTGCAACCGCTGCAACCGTGTCTGCCTGTCCCGCATCGGACTTGTCAGCCACAAACGAGCCTGCAGCTGACGTGGACATTTTACCCCCTCCATAAATCTTCGTCCGCGAAGCCAAGACAAAGAAGAAAGAATCATGACCAGGGTTTGAATCCCGCTCTGTCTCTAAGGAGTTTGTATGTTCTCCCCGTGTCTGCATGGGTTTTCCCTGGGGACTCCTGTTTCCTCCCACTGATTGAAATGTAGTAGGGATGTAGGTTAATGGGGTGTAAATTGGGCAACACAGACTCGTGGGGCAAAATGGCCTGTTACTGTTTATTAAATCTCAAAAATCTGGTCCGACCCAATCCCAAACAGTCCAGATTTTCAGACATCATTGTATGTTGACTAAAGAAAGTATCAACTCAAATAAAATTAACATGTTACCAAGCCTTATCTGTTGTCTGCAGAAGAGAGTTCCAAACCTTCTCAAGTTTGTGTGTAGATTTCATTTAGTCAATCTAAATTTTGCCAGAAATATCTTTTCTCTATCCTAATATATCTGTTCTCCTTGATATCATGAAGATTTTAATTAAATTACCGCTCACCACTAAATTCCAAGCAACACATTACCTAGCTTGTGCAAATTAAATTTTGCTATCCATGAATCATTACAGTATATTACACCTTGCTCCTTCCTCAGGTGGAGTGCCCAGAAGTGCTTAAAGTTTTTGAGGCATACTATAACTACAACTTTGTTTAACGCACCCCACCCTTATCACAACCCTATCCCAACTTGTATTCAAGGGATGTTTCAGGAGGGCCAAATCAGCTGTTATTCTCAGGCATTGTTAAAATGCGAAGAATTCTACACTGAACTACTATAGATGCCAGTGTACACATTGTGGAGTCTAATGCAAGACTGACACCTCCAGGCTTGCATGCTGGGCTTATATATGTCACTGCTTCTGTCACATGGGGAAGGAAATGACATAATCAGTGATGTTATCAGCTCTGATTTTAAAAAAATCTGTTGGATGCAGGTCAATTTCCTGCATTTTCTACAGCACGCCTGCCATTTTGGGAACCGGTTTGCTGCTGGTAAGTGGGTCACCACACTATATCAATAGGAATGTTTGTTTAGTTGTTTCCTGCAATACTGATGTTTAACCATTTTAGCAGGGAAATAATTGTTCTACAACCAGAAACAGTCCATTTGCCTCCATGCCCATCACTTTTTTAAAATAAACAACACAAATCAAAGTTCCTTTTGTAAGGCACTCAGAGCTGATAGAAGGATCACTAGTGTTCCACCGCTGATTAATCAGTCAGGTGGCTTCACCAACAGAATCAGGAGATGAAGACCTCTGAATGAGTCTTGGTTTCCAGCCAAAATTCTCCATGAAATTTACATATTTCCAACTCTGATTGACAGGGATACCTGTTCAACATACAGATTATCTTACAAGTGTTCTGATTGGCATGCCAACATTAAGGGATGTTAATGAATTGTTAAAGCTCAGAAAAAATGGCCCCATTGATCATCTAGCTCAGTGGTTCTCAACTTTTTTTCTTTCCACTCACATTCCACTTTAAGTATTCCCTATGCCATAGGTGCTCTGATTAATAAGGGATTGCTTAATGTGGTCTGTGGATGGGAAGAAAAAGTTTGAAACCCACTGTTTTAATCGTACCTAATTGACTTGTTATGTGCATGGTTTCATCACTCCAAAGGAAATGGGCCAATGACAATTTTTCTCAAGCAAAATATTTCAGTAACAGTTGGGTCTAGAGCCATAATTCTCAACCTTCCCTTCTCACTCACATACCACCTTAAGCAATCCCTTACTAATCACAGAGCACCTATGGCATAGGGATTACTTAAAGTGGTATGTGAGTGGAAAGAAAAAGGTTGAGAACCACTGGTCTAAATCATGCCTGCTCTCTCAAAGGCATAATTGACACATCCTGCATTTCTCCCATCTCCCTGAGAATGTGTCTTTAAAAGCAATTTATCCTGTGGTCATTCTAGATCTCAATAGTTCACTATATAAAAATAAGTCTTCATTTGTCTGTTCTGGATCTATGCCCAATGAACAAATCTTGTTCCTGCACCTCCATTAAAACTGCATCATTTAGTTCAATGGTTCTCAAGCTTTTTCTTTCCACTCACATTCCACTTTATGTCTTCCCTATGCCCTAGGTGCTCTGTGATTAGTAAGAGATTGCTTCAGGTGGTATGTGGGTGGAAAGAAAAAGCTTGAGAACCATTGAACTAAATGATGCAGTTTTAATGGAGGTGCAGGAACATTGGTGCAGATGGTACAAGTACCCAAATGACTCATTATGTGCACGGTTTCAGAACTCCAAAGGAAATGGGCCAATGACAACTTTTCTCAAGCAAAATGTTTCAGTAACAATTGGGTTTAGAGCAGTGATTCTCAACTTTCCCTTCCCACTCACATACAAGTAAGTACATAGTAACCAATACCTTACTAATCACAGAGCACTTGTAGTTTAGGGATTACTTAAAGTGCTATGTGAGCGGAAAGAAAAAGATTGAGTGCCACTGATTAGTTGATATCGCCTTTTTTAATACTTCCTCCCAAAATACCAATTCCTATGACAAACGTTATGGATATGTCCTTGTCTTCCTCAATAACATTTTTAAGTTTTGTGTCATCTAAAAACATTTTAATCTATTCATTATATTATAAAAGGTCATTATTATATATCAGAGTACTGGTCTAATGATAAACTTTAGGAAACAACTATGCACACATTTCCCCATAAAATTAATAACCTATATTCCTTGCTTTCTGGTCTTTTGCCAGTTTTCTTATCTACACAGTTGTATTTCCTTCAATTTTGCTATCACATTTATTACTTTGTCAGTATTTGAAGGTCATCCTCAATGCACATCATCTGTTCTCCTTTCATTAATCCTCCTTGTTTCCTCATCAAGGAACTCAATTACATCAGTCAAGGATCATTTGTTTAATGAATGATGACTTTATTAACTTGTATTCTTCCAATTAATTTGATCCTGAATTCTTGCCGATCAAAGTCTCAAACCCTCCACTATCAGGTTCACTGGCCTCTGTTGGTTCATTCTCTCGTGTGTGTGTGTGTGTGTGTGTGTGTGTGTGTGTGTGTGTGTGTGTGTGTGTGTGTGTGTGTGTGTGTGTGTGTGTGTGTGTGTGTGTGTGTGTGTGTGTTTCACATGCCAATTCATTTATCATTCAATTGTATCAGTACATGACAAAATAGTGTCCATAGTGTAAAACAGAGCAGACACACACATAGACATAGCATATATATATTTATATATTTTTTTAAAATTTTTTAAAAAATTGTTAATAAATAGTGAAGTCTCAGAGAATTGTCTTATCAGTTCATCAGACATTCAGCATTCTCACTGCCCATGGGAAGAAGCTGTTCCTCAGCCTGGTGGTTCTGGCTCTGCTATTTCTGCATTTCTTTCCTGATGGGAGTAGCTAGAAGATGCTGCACACAAGGTGGTAAGAGTCCTCATTGATTTTACAAGCCCTCTTTGAACAATGTTCCCAGTAAATCACATTAATGTGAGGAAAGGAGACTCCTGTGATTCTCCATGCTGCTTTTATAGCCTTGTCCTTTTCTGATCCACTTCTCTACAGCAACTGTAACTCACTGTGATGCAGCCAGCCAGAATGCTGACTGGTAGCCTTTGCCTGCCTCAGTCTTCTCAGGAAGTGCAGTCATTGTTGCACCTTCCTAATACTTGAGGAAACATTGTAAATCCAGGATTGGTCACTTCTTAAGTGGACTCCCAGGAACTTGGTGCTCTCTACTCTCTCCACTGCCAAGCTATCAATGTGTAGAGAAGAGTGGTTGTCCCTAGTCCTCCTGAAGTCCACAATTATCTCCATTGTCTTATTCATGTTGAGACTCAGTTGTTATTCTCGCTCCATTTCATAAGATTTCCACCTCTTCTCTGTAGTGAGACCCATCATTGTTGCTGATGAGTCCAACAACTGTCGTGTTATCTGTAAACTTAGTGGCACTGTTGGAGCTGGATATGGCGATGCAGTCATGGGTCAGTAGTGTGAACAGGAACAGGCTTATCACACAATCCTGAGGGGTGCCAGTGCTCAGCGTGACAGCGCTTGATGTTCTGCTGGCAACCTGGACACAACCTGTTCTTTTCCATTTGGAAGTCCAGAATCCAGTTACAAAGAGGGGTATTGAGTCCGAGTTAGGACAGCTCCACCAGCCTTTGTGGTATGATTGCATTAAACACTGAGCTGAAGTCAATGATCTGCAGCCTGGCGTAAGAGGTGTCATTTTCCAGGTGAGTTTGGATGAAGTGGAGGGACAAGTCCCCAGCATCATTGGTGAAATAGTTCCATCTGTAGTCAATTGAAATAGGTCCATTGCCTGCCTCATTTCATAATGGTGGTGGTCCATGCCAAGAGGCAGTTGTCATTGAGGCCTGTTACTGTTGGCTTCTTTGCTACTGGGGTTAAGGTGGCTGTCTTGAAGCCTGCAGGATAATGAACTGCTGCATTGATGTGCTGAGCTATCTATAAGGACCTCTGCCACTTGGTTTGCACAGTCCTTGAGTGTTTTGTTTGGTCCTGCTGTCTTGTGAGTTCATTTTGGGTAGGATTTTCCTCAGCTTGTCTGTGTTATGCAGGGAGCCGATTCATTAGGGAGAGGTGTAGCTTTCTTCTCATCCAACAGTGCGTAGAAGGTGTGTGACTGATTGTGTGATTGTATGAGTGTGAGTGCATGTGTGTGCCTGTACGTACGTGTGTGTGTAACATCAACAATTTTTCACCCCTCTCACACCTTGCAATGGGTAAAGAAGATGGTATCCAGAGGCTCAAAACTTTTGTTTCTAGCAACAACCTTAGACACATTGGATCTGGGTGACAATTTTTTGTGGAGTACTGTCAACGTTTCAAACACAACAATCTACGGTATAACTCGGATTATCTGAAATGGTCGGTCAGCGCCCATGTCGGATAAATGTGTTTTTTTTGGATAACTGGTCATTTTTTAAAAACAGCCCAGTAGAAACAGTAAATCACTTGTAACAGTGTTTAAACAACAACAAACGACGAGGGAAGACTTTTTAAGCATGAAATAATGTTTAATTCACATCAAAAAACAACAGAACAAAATAATGTAAAAAAAATCACCAAACACTTGAGATTCTATTCACAATCGCAGTGCTATCCACAGACCTCTTTGCCATTGCAAAACCCTCTGAGAGGAATCAAAATGGCGTCTCAGACACGCACATGAGCAGGCTGGGCTTAAATGTTTCTCAAACTGAGAAGTGAGTTCGGAGCCCCGAAAAAATTTGGATAAATGAGTACTTTTGATTGTTCCAGTAATCCTCATTCATCCAATATCTTTGGGAGATTTCTTCAAAAACTTTGGATAAATGAGGATTTCGGAGAACCAATTTTGGATAATCAGAACTATATTTTATTTTTATCCAATGTAATTTCTCCACTAGCGCCTATGTTAGCAAGTATTAGGAGGATATCCTGGTTTTCATTTTCTAATGAATTGCAGAGTCACGGAAACATGCCCATAGGCCCAACTTGTCCATGCTGAACTAAGTGTTCTCCTGCTTTAGTCCCACTTGCCTGCATTTGGCCAATAATCTCCAAGTTCCTCCCATGCATGGAATTATCCATGTTTCTTGAAAGAAACTAATGAACCTGCCTCTACCATTTTCTCTGGTATCTCATTCCACGTGCTCATCACCCTCTGAGTAAAGAACAGCCCCATCTAAATGCTATCACTCACCTTATAACTTTGTGCTCTCATATCCTAGGAATTCTCCTATCCTAGGAAACAGATAGTCACTATTCACCTTATCACTGTGTCCTATTATAAACTTCAATAAGATCCCTTCCCAACCTCCTTCTTGCTAAGGAAAACAGGCCAAGATTTTCCAGACTCTCACAATAACTCCACTTCTCTAATCCTTACCGCAACTTTGTAAACCTCTTCTCTATCCTTTCCAACTTTATAATATCTTTCTTAAATTGTACACATCTGTCTATAGATGACACTTTCCAGGTTCTAGTATTTCCTAATTTCAAACTGTGTCATCTTCAAGTAAATGTGGGGATGATATTCTGAATTACTATTTTATTAATCCACTAAATCAAACTTTGTAGATGCAGCTTTATGTAGCTTTAATTCATTGATAAAACAGATAAACATTTTGCATGACTTCACATTAAGATTTTCATAATGATGAATAAGCAAATCATATATTGTATTTAAAGATATAATGATATTCAACTTTAAAGAGAGATACAAGAAGAAATAAGACGAATTCAAAGAAAATTATCTCGAGCTCACATCTTCCTAGTTTGTCGAAGAATGCGATGCAAGCTCTTAGTCTGTGCGGATATTATGACATATTACATCATAGTCACTATGGTAATACTACAAATAGTCTTAAAGATACAAGCACAAAACTAACTAAGAATCAAAAACACAAGGTTTTAACCATTACATTCCGTCCCCAAATTATTATAATAGACATTAATGATTAATGTATAATAATTACTTTTACAAATGCACAAGTAAATATGGTAAGTATAAGATTAGAAAGCAAAACCTTCTGCTTCTTGTAAATGACAGATTTTAGTAATAAGTTGATTTAAGTGCCAAATGAAACCTTTCTTGTCCGGAACTGTATTTTCCCCAGCAACCAAGAATTTCTTGGTGCAGAATCGTCCATGATAATTACAAAGTCTCCACATACAAAATTGCATTTAGCTTTAGACCATTATGAATCTCTTGTAATAATGAAAGATTTCTTTTATCCATCTTTTCCAAAATAAATCTGCAATAAATTATACTTGTTTCCATCTTCATCTTACATAAATATCTCCTTTCTGAAATTGACCCAGAGGCATTAAAGGTTTAGATTTAAGAAGTAAGAGATGATTTGGTGTAATATCATTTGAATTGTCAGAAATTTTAGTTTGCACAATACTGTATGAAGATTGTCATCATTGAGTATTTCACTATTTAAAAGGGAATTAAGAATTTTCTTGATCGATCTAATCATTCTTTCTCACACACCTCCATGATGTGATCCTGTGGGTGGGTTAAATATTCAACTAATTTCATTCTGAAGTAATAAGTCGTGAATTTGATGTTGATTCCAATTTTGAATTGCTTTTCATAACTCTAGTTGAGCTCCTGTAAAGTTAGATCCATTATCAGAACGTAATTCCTTTACTTGACCACATCTGGCAATAAAATGTTGAAGAACATTGATAAAAGAGTCTGTATTAAGTGATGACACTACTTCAATATGAATTGCTCTTGTAGTCAAACAGGTAGAAATAGCTCTGTATTGTTTTTCAACATTTCTTCCTTTGCTTTGCTTGCAAAGGACCAAAATAATCAACTCCCAAGTATATAAATGGGGGTTCATCAGGTGAAACTGTCTGTGGCAAATCTGCCATTTGTTGTTGTCCAGGTTTAGTATGTGAAACCACTTCAATCTCATTAATTCTGTTAGTCACAAAGGTATGAAACCTCATGGTTTTGTTATTAATGTATTTAAGCACATAAACTATCAGTCCAAAGCATAGAGTCAGCTAACTCTATCTGCAATTCTCTTAACACAGTGTCCATTTTGCTCGCCATAGTAGCAGCAGTCAATTCCATATGAGGTATGGTGGCTGGCTTTAATGGAGCCACTCTGGCTTTTTCCATTACAAATCCATAATATACTCACTCTGGTTATTCTGCAGTATCAAATAACTGACTGTACCAAAACCACCTTCGCTTGCATCAGCAAAATGGTGTAAGGGGGGAGGTCATATGATGGCGCAGGGAACGCGGCTCTCCCTTGCGACTCCTGGGGATTTTAATTAAAAAAATACTAATTAAATTTTTACTATTAAAGTTAATTTAAAGTCTTTTTAAACTACTAATGTCGCCAAAAAGAGAAAAAACACCAAAAACTACACCGAAAGAAAAATGTGAACCAAAGAGATAAAAAGAACCTGGGCCTACCTCATCAATTAAGCAGGCAATCGGAGTTCTTCTTCGATCTGCTGGAGTCAACCCTGGAGAGGGACCATCTCATGGAGCTATCCCTGCGACTCCCTGCAAAGATGGTGCTGTTCCGTAAACTACTTCTGCACTGTGCACTGTGCACAAGGAGTTGTGAATGCACACTATGGATGAAAAAGTTAAAGGGAAAAAAAATCTTCATCCCTCTTAAAGGGCCAAGTCCAGTGCTCCAGGTCAGCAAGAAGAAGACTTATCTGGTATGGAAGATGATTCTTGTGACTCTAAAAGTGATGAAGAAGATACAACTACAGAAGAAGAAGAAGAAGAGAATTTAAAGGTAAGGCAATGGCAACATGCAGGCTATGCAGACATTTTAAGATGATTAAATTGTACTACCAATCAACCATAATCAGACAGAGGATCATAATTAATAGGTTTAGTCACCTTAATTTTAGACCATGGACAGGGTTATATGGGCTGATAAATTAGTCACCCACCCTAAGGATCTGGAGACCTTGACTAATGTCGACCAGTGGGTGCACTGCTCAACGCATTCATGAGGTGCAACGATGTGCGGAGCGAAGAAGATAAGAGGGAAGTGCTCTTCGCTCAGGTTGGCCACTGAGACTATACTACTTACTCTGAAGTGGTGGAGTTCCTGCAGAAGTAGTACCGTGCCCCAGCAAACATCATATATGCACAATTCCTCCCAGGCAGCCAAAAACAAACACTGGGTGAGTTGATTGACGAGTATATGAGGACACTGTGGCAGCTGGGGCGAGCCTGCAACTACTGAGAAGTCTCTGCAGGTGCCAACCCTGAAGGCCTAATACAGGAATGCATGCCTGTCCAGATTCAGCTCTAACTATATCAGACAGAGACTCCTGGAAAAGGACGATTGGAGCCTGCAGAAAGTAGTGGATATGGCTAAATCACTGGAGACAGTGCAACGAAGCGCCAAAACATTCTTTTTGGGCACTGTGGGTGAAGTGGGCGATGCCATCTTAAGATGCGAGGTCCCATGCCACTCCCACTGCCATTTTGGACCGTCCCATTGCCAGCTTCACCTCAGGCATCATGTCTGGTGGGCGGGGACAGATCAAGGAACCATGGGGACAACAAGCCAGGGTGGCACCACTCCCGGCGGAAAGGGACAGTACCACGTGCGTGACATGCAGACAGCCATCTTGGAGAGCATCTGTGGCACCACTTCCAGTGGCAAGGGACAGCACTGCATACACAACATGGGGGTAGCCAACTTGGCAAGAGCCCCCGTACCAACACAGTAGCAACTCAAACAACGACCAGACGCTCACCTCCATCATCCTTGACCAAGATAGCCTGCACCAACTGGCCAAAGCCATGATGAGCGTTGAGGTAAATGGCCACCCTACGAACTGTTTATTTGACACAGGAAGCACTGAGAGCTTTATCCACCTGGGTATGGTACAGCAATACTCCCTCGTTATTTACCCCGATGCAATGTAAGATCTCCAAATCCCACTTGGCCTCCAAATCCCACTTGGCCGAGATCAGTGGCTGCTGCATTGTGACCCTGACAATGCGGGGCATGGAGTACAGGAGCTTTAAACTGCTGATCATGCCCCACCCCTGCGCGCCAGTCATACTGGGACTAGATTTCCAGTGCCAACTACAGAGCATCTGCATACAGTTCAATGACTCCCACTCGCCCCTCACAGTCTGCAACACCAACCAGCCAATCCCCCCGAACACAACCTGTGGCTTTTCATAGAACCCAGCACCAGCCCTTGGAGAGAGTGGAGAGAAACCATGCATGGTCATTGACTACAGTCAGACCATAACCTGGTTTACCCTCCTGAATGTCTATCCACTTCCCTGCAACACTGACGTGGTTCACAAGATCACCCAGTTCCGGGTTTTATTGACCATCAACCTTGTCAGCTTACCACCAGCTACCAATCCGACCCGTGGACAGCCCTTACACTGCCTTCGAGGTGGACGGCCGCCTCGACCACTCCCTCCACATCCATTTCGGAGTCACCAATGAGCCCTTTGTCTTCCAGAAGGAGATGGACTGAATAGTCGATGATTATAGACTCGAGGCTACATT
Organism: Narcine bancroftii; assembly: GCF_036971445.1. Classification (NCBI taxonomy): domain Eukaryota; kingdom Metazoa; phylum Chordata; class Chondrichthyes; order Torpediniformes; family Narcinidae; genus Narcine; species Narcine bancroftii. The sequence continues at coordinate 2,590,497 of NC_091469.1, read as the reverse complement.
CCTCTACCTGGACAATGTGACCATCTGCGGCTATGACCAGGAGGACCATGATGCCAACCTCCACAAGTTTATCCAGGTAGCCAAAAGCCTCAATCTGACCCATAATCAAAAGAAGTGCGTCTTTAGCTCTTCACAGCTGGCCATCCTGGGCTGTTTGGTGGAGAGTGGTGTCATTGGGCCAGACCCCCTATTTGAACTCCCATTACCCCAGATCCTCAAGGCCCTGAAAATGTGCTTGGGCTCATTTTCCTATTATGCCCTGTGGGTCCCCAATTACGAGGACAAAGTCCTTCCCCAGGTGAAATTGGCCACTTTCCCCCTGTTGGCAGAGGCCCAAACAGTGTTTCCATGTATCAAGGGCCACACCGCCAAAGTGGCAATGCATGCAGTATATGAATCCATCCCCTTCCAGAGGGAGAGTGATGTGTCCAACTTTGCCCTGGCCACCATGCTCAACCAGGCAGGTAGGCCCATGGCATTTTCTTCCAGAACCCTCCAGGGCCCCAAGCTCCAGCACTTAGCCATCGAGAAGGAGGCCCAAGCTATAGTGGAGGCACTACCTAGCCGGAAAACTGATCATCCTGCTGACTGACCAACGCTCAGTCACTTTTATGTTCAACAACAAACCCCTCAGCCACCAGAAGCACTGCCTGTTGCACAAGACACCGCCTGGGAACCAGCAGCTGTGCCACAGCAGACCCTGTGACGGTCGCAGTGAGAGATGAGTCCACTGGACAGGCTGAATCTGTAAGGGATTTTGAAGTATGGCGAAGCTGCAATGAACACTAAACCACACGACCCAAAAGGAGGGGTGAATGTGGTGCTACCACTATGTATATAGATGTATGTGTGTACTATAAGGGCTGTGACCCCTCCCTCCCAGATATCCCCATAAAGCCTGTTATGCCCAAAACTCTCCCTCAGTACCTGCTTTGAAGCCAGGCCGGCAACATGCAAACTCTGCTGACACTTTAAGGTGATTAAAGCCTATTAATCATGACTCTCTGCCTGATTGTGGTTGATTGGTGGTACAGGGAGTAAGTGAGATTGAGTGGAAATCATCAACAATTATTGTGTTGTTGAAAGAATCAAGTATCACAAGTGAACCACAGTGGAAATTCTTACCAGAAAATACACAGTACAATACACAGTATTGTGTATTGTTTCCACACCACTTTTTTTCAACAAGATCAAGTCCTTTTTTTTAAAATTAATATTTGAAATTAGTTAAAAGATGGTCTGGGGTGGACATGCCAGACCCTGAACAATTGATGATGGAGGAACAGATGTAAGGATTGTTGTATAAATAGCACTCTTGAGGCCTTTGCCAGAATTGTTTCCGAGCTTTGGAAATACCACAATATTCAAATGCGCACACAGCACAGGATATGATGAATAATACAACTGCATGCAAACTATGTTCTAAGTGGGAAGGAAAAGAATATATTTATCATTTTCTGTGGTTTTTGGCACATCAGGCATCTGTTAACGCCACTGCCATTTTTCCTTTAAACCCACAACCTATAAGATGTTTCTGAGTTAGCTATGAGAAAGCAGTGACATCACTGGAATGAATTGCTCTATTTTTCCCATTTTCAGCTGGATATGTTTTTAATGTAATAAAATGAACACTGTACAGGAACTTACATACTTGACCATACAGTCTTGCAGAGTTAAGGGCCACATGCTCACAGAACTCATCATCTTGGTAGTGTTATAAAGTTACAACAGGTGGATAAAGGTAAAAGGTCTCTATTTTACACCCTGAAGTCTTAAAGTGGAAGTATTTATGAATGATAATTTGATCACTATTAACACACAAATCTGTCTTGGAAGCAAGAAGGAGAAGAAGAAGCAAGAAGGAGAAGAAGCAAGAAGGAGAAGAAGAAGCAAGAAGGAGAAGCAAGAAGACTCACTTTGCTCAGACATTTATAGAAATGTGTCCTGCTGACCCCTTCCCCTCTCTCTTTGTGCTGCCATTTTCCTCTTCCCCTCTCATTTTCCCATTTCCATTCCCTCTATTCTCAGTCTCTCATCAAATAAACAGAAAGGGCTTCCTCGAGGTGCTCGTCCTCCTGCCCATTAAATGGCAAAACAAAGAATGGTTTTGGGAGGCTGTTGTTCCCACTCAGAATCCCATGACATAAGCATAGTGTCTGACCTTGACTTTTGTCAAAGTAATTAGACTCTTTTGCTTTTTGCAGTAGCATTGTTCACGGTTTGTTTCTGCAACTTTAAAATTTAAAGTAACTGGTTTCAGTTGCTCAATCATAAACTTTAAACACCCACAGCCCTGTCAATCACATAGTTACCCAAGATCAAAGTGGGCATTTCACTATGGCTCCACTGTTAGAATCTGATATTCTTTCTCTAATTAACTATTAATCTCCCCAACCCCAGTCACTCAAAGCTAAATGATCCTTAAAAGATATTTAAATATTTGATCAATGATATTGAGAACACATGGGCATACACAACAAACTATGTTTATTAAATATGAAGCCTATCGTTGGGCCCTGACAAAAATTCTTAACTCTTTTGAGGAATTCTCTTTAATTTATAGTGTTTATGAGAAGGACTTGAGCAATTTGACCGATCTTGTAGAAATTAGTTCATATCTCCTGCTCCACCTCAATGCTGATTTCTAAAGCCCTACTTTTGAGCAACCAGCCAATCACCAATTGATGTAATCATTTCGAGACAATTGCTGGACTACATGACCAATCACAGAGCTTCTGAGCCAATTAGATTCCATCAATTAACTTTATAACCTATCAGGGACAACCATTGAGAGCAATTATCAAGCCAAACATCAAGCACCATCTCCAGAAGCCAATGAGAAGATTGCGAATCATAAAGAAACACATTTAATATTTAAACCACATTTTGCCAAGATTGGAGTATTATATATTACACAGAGATAAACAAATCATAATATTTTTATTAATTTTAGCAAAAACCATTTACACAAGATATATTCATGATAACAGAAATCTAATCATATATATATATGTCACATTTCAATTGAAAATTAGAAGCATAATCATAATTATTACATTGTGGCGGCGCCCTCTCTCATGGCAAACCGGCCCCATATGTAATGCCACATGACAGGGCAGCCATGGGAAGCTGGCGCTGTCAGGGTTTCTCCCTGCCTCAAGTCTCCTGCCCAGTGCGCGTCTGGGGCAGCGATTATGATGTCACAATTCACGAGGTGACTGAGCTCCTGCTGCCCTTAAAAGGGCCCGCGCTGAATTTGAATAAAAACAGTCATTAACAACTTTCAATGTGGTGGCTGAGTCTTTCTTGGCTGCGTCTAGCACTACAATGATAACCCCGTTAAGCCCAGATGCCTCTCTGGTCTCAAGAACATGGATCCGGCAGAGATCAACACCGTTGCCATCAAACTGCCCCCCTTTTGGACCCATTTGGATGCAATGCGACCTCACTGAAACGTGGTTCGGGCAGGTGGAGGTGCAGTTTCAACTGAGGAACATTTCAGCAGGCGCCATGATGTTTTACCATGTTGTGAGCATGCTGGAAAAAGAAATGGCAGCCAGGATGCACGATCTAATACACAACCTACCAGCCGAGGGTAAATATTCTGCCCTCAAGAACCTGCTCCTTGGCACTTTCGGGCTTTCCCCTCAGCAACGTTCCTCCAGGCTCCTGCACCTCGACGGGCTTGGGGACCACACACCATCGGCCCCAATGGACGAGATGCTGGCACTGGAGGAGGATCACAAACCTTGTTTCCTATTCCGTCAGATCTTCCTCGAGCAGATGCCCGGGGACATCCATCTACTCCTGGTGGATGAGGATTTCAAGGCAAGTCGCAGCCCAAACAGCCATCCTCTGGCACACCAAGAGGGAGAATGAAGCAGGCCTCAGTCAGGTTGCGCGACCAAGAGCCAGCCGGCCAAAACACTCCCCCAAACACATGTCGGAGGAGCACCATTCCACCTGGTGCTTTTACCATCAGTGCTGGGGAGCGCAACCTCGTAAGTGCAGACAACCATGTGGCTACCATGTGAAATGATCCAGCCAGCCACTGTTGATGGCTGCGACGGTTGACCACATGGACGGCCTCCTTCATGTTACCAACAAGTCCACTGGCCGACATTTCCTGGTGGACATAGGAGCAGAGCTGAGCGTTCTGCACCCCACCAACCCTGTGGGCAGCCAATGGTTCTGCCATCGACCTTTGGTACCCACAGGGTGCAGATCCAGATCGGGAAAGAGAAATTCTGCTGTAAGTTCGTGTTAGCCCCAATGGGGCTACTATGTTGTAAGGGGCCGACTTCCTGAGGGCACACGGACTGTTGGTCGACATGAAGGGCAACCTTGCACCTTCCATTCGGTGTGCCGGGGCACCACGAACACCTGGAGGCCTGAGATCTCTGCCATCTTCACTTTCAGCAATGAGTATTTGAACATACTCCATGAGTTCCCCGCCATCCTTCAACCATGATTCAGTGCCACCTTACCCCAGCACGGGGTATATCACCATATCTCCACGCAGGACCCCCCGCTGCCTGCCAAGCACAGACTACTTCCACCCGAGAAGCTGAAGCTGGCAAAGGAGGAGTTTTCTTGCCTGCAGGAGTTGGGGATCGTCTGTCACTCGGACAGCGCCTGGGCATCCCCTCTCCACATGGTCCCCAAATCTTCCGGGGGCTGCAGACCCTGCAGCAATTACTGGCATTTGAACAATGCGACCACACTGGACAGGTACCCGGTTCCACACATTCAAGGCTCCTTGGCCAATCTCCACAGCGTACGTCTTCTCCAAGGTCGATCTGGTGCGGGGGTATCATCAGATCCCGGTCCACCCCGAGGACATCAGCAAGACGGCGATGATCACCCCCTTTGGCCTTTTTGAATTCCTGTGTATGCCTTTCAGCCTCAAGATTGCGGCACAGAATTTTCAGCGCCTCATGGATGCAGTGGGTAGGGACTTGGTCTTTGTGCTTATCTACCTGGACATTATCCTATCGCTAGCTGTCACAGTGAAGAGCACAAGGCCCACCTCTGTACCCTGTTTGCCCGACTGGTGGAGTTTGGCCTCACATTAAACGTGGCCAAGTGCCAGTTCGGCAAGCAGACGCTGCAGTTCTTGGGGAACACCATCTCGGCAGCGGGTGCTCCCCTGGTGCCAGAGAAGGTTGCAGCCGTCCAGCGGTTCCCCAAGCCAACCACCCTCAAGGGCCTGCAGGAGTTCGTGGGGATGGTGAATTTTTATCATCGGTTCATCCCCGGCGCCATCCACACCATGTGACCGCTGTTCGCGTTGATCGCCACTAAGGAGAAAGTCCTGACCTGGTTGGAGGAGGCAGAGACCGCTTTTTCCACAACAAAGGAGGCCCTCACCAATGCAACTCTATTGGTGCACCCATGCCCGGAGGCACACACGGCGCTCTCAGTGGACTCCTCAGCCACGGCAGTAGGGGGTGTACTTGAGCAGTGGCTCAACGGACTGTGGCACCCGCTGGCCTTCTTTAGCAAACAGCTGCACCCACCTGGCGCTGTATCTGGCCACCTGGCACTTTCGATGCTTTTTGGAGGGCAGGCCCTTCACGGTGTTCACGGACCACAAGCCCCCTCACACAGGCACTTGCGATAGCCAAAGATCCATGGTCAGCTCGCCAGCAACACCACCTCTCCTACGTGTCGGTGTTCACCACCGACATCCGGCACAGGGCAGGCAAAGACAACATCATGGCGGATGCGCTCTCTTGTCCGGCGATCAATGCTCTCACCCCCGGCCTTGACTACACACAGTTGGCACAGGCCTAGAAGCTGGACACAGAGATGCAGGCTCTCCGGACTGCTATCTCTGGCCTCGAGCTCCAGGACATTCAGTTGCCCAACAGCTCGGACATGTTGCTCTGCGATGTCTCCACCGGCTCGCCGCACCCGGTAGTCCCACTGCAGTGGAGGTCGAGGGTTTTCAGCTTGATCCACGACCTAGCCCACCCCTCGGTGAAGACTTTGGGGCGAATAGTGGCAGAGCTGTTTGTGTGGCACAGGCTCAAAAAGAAGGTGGGCGAGATGGCGAGGAACTGCACCAGGGTCCAGGCCTCCAAGATCCATTGGCATACACAGGCCCCAATCCAGCAATTCGACCCGGTGGTGAGGAGATTTCAGCACATCCACATTGACTTCATAGGCCCCTTGCCAGTGTCCAGAGAAGCGCACTACCTTCTCACAATAGTCGATCGGACCACGAGATGGCCGAAGGCCGTTCCCATCAAAGGGGCTTCTGCAGAGACATGCACCTAGTCAGTCATTGAATCGCTAGATTTGGAGTCCTGGCGCACATCACCATTGACAGGGGCGCCCAGTTCACCTCAGCTCAGCTGGCGAACCTACCTGGGGGTTAAACTCCACCACACCACAGCCTACCACCCGCAAGCAAATGGTTTGGTGGAGAGGTTTCATTGTCATATGAAATCCGCCCTCATAGCTTGCCTCACCAGCCCAGGCTGGGCAGACGAACTGCCCTGGGTCCTCCTTGGCATCAGAACAGCACTCAAGGAGGACCTACAGGCGTCTTCTGCGGAACTAGTCTACAGCATGCCGCTCTCGCTGCCCGGTGAGCTCTTTGGCCCGGAGCCCAACGTCACGTTCGAGCATGTGATCCTTTTGGCAGATCTCTGTAAGAAACTATCCTCGCTAGCCCTCCTGCCTCCCTCGCATCATGGCATCGGCCGACATATTGTCCCAAAGTACTGGACTCGGCAGAATTCATATTTGTTTGTGCAGCCCACATACGGCACCTTTACAACGCCCATATGAAGATCCATACAAGGTCCTCCAGCAGTCCGGCAGGACTATCACTTTGGACATGGGGGTAAAGATGAACTTTTCACCGTGGACCGTTTGAAGGCAGCGCACTTAGACCTATCACGGCTGGTGCAGACGGCCATGCCTAAATGTTGGGGCCGCCCACCCAAGCAGCGGGATGTGTAGCCGGTTCTGGGAGGGGGTTGTGTGGCGGCACACTCTCTCATGGCGAACCGACCCCGTATGTAATGCCACGTGGTGGGGCAGCCATGGGAAGATGGCGCTGTCAGGGTTTCTCCCTGCCTCAAGTCTCCTGCCCACTGCGCGCCTGGGGCAGCGATTATGACGTCACAATGTACGAGGTGACTGAGCTCATGCTGCCCTTAAAAGGGCCCGTGCTGAATTTGAATAAAAACAGTCATTAACGACTTTCAATGTAGTGGCTGAGTCTTTCTTGGCTGTGTCCAGCATGACAACATTAACTTATTTCATTCAGGACATCAAATTCTAAAATTATAATAATTAAACAATTAAATCATAACTTGTATTATGTCCAAAATCAATATTGAATACAAAAATTATATAAATAATACACTTAAAATTCCCTTACATAAGTTATGATCATGTTGTTCTGAGATATGATCCGTAATCTGTAGTTAATCCCACCTCCTTTACTTAATAATGAAAAGGAAAAAAAAAGATCCCTACTAATCTACCCCCTCTCTTTAAACAAGGGTTATCTGTATATATTGTAAATATAAATTGAATAACGGCCTTCAGACACCAAACAGGGTATCCCCGGGGCATCCACACCATTTAAATCTTCAGATTATGATAATAATCCATGAATGGTCCCCACATCTTATTAAATTCAGATTTTGCATCTTTAATGTTATGTTGAATTTTTTCCAAACTTAAATAAGACATGATATCGTGTAACCATTGAATGTGAGTGGGTGAAACATTATCTTTCCACTTCATCAAAATTGCTCATCTAGCTATTAATGAAGCAAAAGCTAGGGTTCTCTTCTGGGTTGAGGTCAGAGATATATCCTCTTCTAGAGAAAAACAAATAAATCAATCAAAGTAAAAAGCCCTAATTCCACTGGCTGAGATGAGCTAATCTTTTACAGTTAAAGTTGTGGCTGAACATTTGTCTGAAACCTGAAGTGAAATTCAGGGAGATGGGTTTTGTGAAATGAAAGGAGCCAATGTTATAGATAGAGGACCAGACTCGGGCAGAACTGGCAGTCAGTACATGCTTAAAACTGCTTAGCACAGTGAAAGGAAACAAAAGGCTTGCATTTCTACTTGTTTTGAATATTTTATTTTTGATTTTACAGACTCTTGCATTTCAAACAAAACAGGAGAACATTTATCCCCTTTTACAGAGTATGTTATACCATGTCTTTTTTATTCTCCTCACCCCCCCCCCCCACCCCAAAACGATAAATCAACAAACACATACTAGTTACAAAAGAAAATAAAAGAACAGAATAACAATGGTTACAAACGGGTCACAGAAAAATCCAAAAATAACCAAAGCCAAGAAGAAACCCAAGCAACCTAAAGTAGACCGAAAACACAGAGACAATACAAAAACACTTGGGACTCAGTGTCATTTCTTGATTCCTGACATTCCAGGATGCATTTCTATTTTTCACAATTTCAGGACATCTTAATGTGCTCTAAAACAAATTAACAGCTATGTTGATGTAAGAGGCTCATACAAAATTGTCACTGTTAAATAAATCCTGCCAGAACACATCACTGCTCTTCAAAAGACTTTCACCTGAAAGCAAAGGGTGGGGATTTATCTTAAGTCTCATCTGAAAAAGTATCACCATGATTTTTGATCCTCAGACGAATGGAAATGAAAGGCCCATGCCACAGCCTTCTAACTCAAAGGCAATAAATCTGCAAACTGAGTCCAGATGACAGTGAGCAATGAGTAAGCACTGAGCAGGAGTTGGGATCTAGGATCCAAGTAAGCATTAGAAAGTGAAGTGTTAAATCCCATTATTTACTTGCGAGGCTACACAATCAATTGGTGTTAAATGCAAACGTGCAAATTAGTGTTGAAGCATTAAATTTGTTCTCAGAATATGTGAATGTCTGGCAATACTGCATTCATTACACACTTATAATCTCTTCTTGACGAGCTGACAGTGGGCCCTAAAGTGTGGTCTGACTTAGGGGACAAACTGGAGATGATGGTGTTTCCATATGACTGCTGGCCTTCTCCTTCCCCTTCCAGTTGTGATAGGTTTAGTTTTACAGTTGTTCTTAACCTTTTTTTCACTCACATACGACTTTAAATCATCCCTTACTAACCACAGAGCGCCATAGACGCTCAAAGTGGTGTGCGAGTGGGGAAAAAAGGTTGAGAACCACTGGTTTAGGATGAGCAGGCAAAAGCAAAATGTCAGCAAGGATTATGGATTAAAGACTTAATCTAATGTTTATTCCTTAAGGAAGTGTAAATGTGTGTGTGTGTGCTGAGTATGCACTCATCTTTCAGTAGGAATAGACCTGGTGCAGTTGTAATGGGAACACTTAGTCTCAGTTATCCTCACCTTGGGTTGTTTTTCACGTCTTATCTTTTCCATCTTCTCAGTTTTACACCAGTCACTGTGCAACTTAGCTTAAGTAACAGGAAGTTGGTTACAATAGAGCAAGAATATGATGTGACCGCAGTACTTTGCATCTATCCAACCTGACTAGCAGTAGATAAACCTCAGAAGTGCAGCAAGGAATGGACCAGACCAGACGATACTACTGACATAGTCTCTTTTCTTGCAATCAGCCCTCTTGCAGTGAAGGCCAACATACTTTTTGACTTCCTAATTGTTGATCTTTTCTCTTCCAGACAGAGTTTGATGGGATCTTGATTAACTAGGGCATTAAAAGTTATGGGGAGGAAGCCAGGCAGTGGGGCTGAGTGGGAAAATGGATCAACTCATTCTTATATGGTGGGGTAGACTCGATGGGCTGAAGAGCCTACTTCTGGTCTTATGTTCTTATGGTCTTAAAGCACACAGAAACAATTTGCGAATTTAACCAGTAACCTCAGTAAATAATATGTGAACTTATATTTAAATGCTGGCATGTTTTTGAATGCAATGTTTATTCAGATATCAGACCACAGTTTTGAACCCTATCTGTTGTAGACATAGATGAAAGACAAGAATAATCTGGAATGTTCCATTTCTCAAAATGTCCTTTGAGTAGTGTTGTGGGCTCCTTTTAGGGTGTCTGCACGTTGAGTTTATTATCATCTCTCGAGTCTGCTCTGTTCCAGCAACATAAGTAGTGCAATGATCTAAACTGCAGATCTGTAGTAATGTTGGTTGATCGTGTCTATGTTTCATGATTCTTTGGCCGGTTGTTATTTTTAGGTTCCTTTCCAGGAAAAGTTTCCATCTCAAAGGTGCAGTTAAAACTTCTGCTCTTTGTTCTCTCTGGTAGGTGTGAAATCATTGTCAATGGTTACATTCAACACCAGCTTTTGTTCTTAACTTATTCATTCTTAGGATGACTGGCCCGGCTTGCTTCAGGTCCTTCAAAACTGCATTTTAAATTCCTTATTTCTGTATTTAAACTCATCCATTCTTCTGCACTCCTTTCAGTCCTTTTACCTTCCACCCTCCTACCTCAGAATTTGCAAACCCTCTCACAACCCAGCATTATGCCTCATCCCCTTTTCCCACTAGCTTTCAATGTCCAGCCCCTGATCCATTGTTTTCTCTAGCCATCAGGGTTGGCGCCAAGGAGGGGGGAATCACCCTCCCAAACGAGGTGCTGTGCCTCCCTAAACGGTCACGGCCATCGCTCACTGTCAGACCCACTCTCTCCTGCATCACTAGCATCTAGCATGACACGCTAGCGACTCTCCACCCACCTCCAGCTGCATCATTAGCGTCAGTAGTGCCTAGTGATGCTTGACACAATAAAAGCAGTGCCCTCATCTTCTACATTGGAGGGGCGGATGGTGTCAACATTCATTGACAGGAAGGTCCCAGCAAGCATCCAATAGCACCCCTGCTAACACGCTAATGCCCCCTCTAACATTTGTTCTGGTGCCAACCCTGCTAGGCCTGCTGCTGTTTCCTTCTCTTTCTTCCAAATGCTCCAACCTTATCTCCCTCTCCACCAAAGATCTCTTTTGGCTCTGTAAATACTTATGTCTTATTACATCTCATGTCATCTTTTTCCCCAGCTTAAAGTGCTGCAGTAGTCAAATATTAACTGGTTTCATTTGTGCTCATTACTGAAGATTGTGATATTTGGAAACAGTTGCTTTCGTCTGTACTGACCACAAATTGTAGAAGTAGAATGATACATTGGCTAAAATTATGAAATTAAAAGGATAATTTACCTACTTCCGTTGAAAGCAGGAACTAAATTGTGATTATGGTGAGGACGATAAGATGATTGAAGGAGTTGGTGTTTAGGGGAAAAAAAATATTTTTATTTTTTAATTTTTAATTTTTCACACTATGAACCATATTGACCAAAATACACACAAACATTTCCCTCTTGAATATACACAGTGTCATATTCTCCCCTTTTTCCTCCCACCCCCTCCCTACCCACTAAACATTCAACATATACAATACAATAAACCCATTAAACAATGTCCATATCACCATATCACCATATACAGCACAGAACAGGTCAGTTTGGTCCTATTAGTCCATGCCAGAACAAATCCCCACCCTCCTAGTCCCATTGACCAGCACCCCTCCAATCCTCTCCCCTCCATGTAACTATCCAGTCTTTCCTTAAATGTAACCAATGATCCCGCCTCAACCATGTCTGCCGGAAGCTCATTCCACATCCCTACCACCCTTTGCGTAAAGAAATTTCCCCTCATGTTCCCCTGATAATTTTCCCCCTTCAATCTTAAACCATGCCCTCTAATTTGAACCTCCCCAACTCTTAACTGAAAAAGCCTATCCACGTTGACTCTCTCTGTCCCTTTTAAAATCTTGAACACCTCCATCAAATCCCCCCTCAATCTTCTACACTCCAGAGAAAAAAGCCCCAGGCTGCTCAACCTTTCTCTGTCACTCAAACCCTGACATCCTGTCAACATTCTCGTGAACCTTCTCTGCACTCTCTCGATTTTGTTTATCACCTTCCTCTCATTTGGTGACCCAAACTGCATATAGAAATGCTTTCCAGAAGGACAAACCTGGCCAACTTTGGGAGGTCATCACACAATGAAAATAAACAAGAAAATTGTGTCATCTACTTTTACACACTGGGTCAGTTCATTTCGTCGTCTTCTCATTCTATCATTTTAGGGGGTGGATGTCCGTGGTAGGCCCTCTCTGTTGTGTTCCATGTACGGCTCCCAAATTTGTTCAAATAATGTGACTTTATTTTTTAAATTATATGTTATTTTTTCCAATGGAATACATTTATTGATTTCCATGTACCATTGCTGTACTCTCAGGCTCTCTTCTGATTTCCAAGTTGACGTTATACATTTTTTTGCTACAGCTAAGGCTATCATAATAAATCTTTTTTTGCGCTTCATCCAGTTCAAGGCCTAATTCTTTATTTCTTATATTACTTAGAAGAAAGATCTCTAGATTTTTTGATATGTTGCTTTTTGTGATTTTATTTAATACCTGGTTTAGATCTTCCCAAAACTTTTCCACTTTCTCACATGCCCAAATTCCATGTACTGTTGTTCCCATTTCCTTCTTACAGTGAAAACATCTGTCTGATACTGTTGGGTCCCGTTTATTTAACTTTTGGGGCGTGGTGTATAGCCTGTGTAACCAATTATATTGTATCATGCTTAACCTCGTGTTTATTGTATTTCTCATAGTTCTGAAGCATAGCTTTTTCTATATTTCATTTTTTATCTTTATGTTTAGATCTTGTTCCCACTTTATTGATGCAAAATCAACTAATCCCTTTCACAATAGATAAACTTTCCTTTAGAGAATGGGAGAGAAAAGGGATTAAAAGAATAGAAAATTGTTTTTTGGGAAATCTTTGACTTGGCTTCGCGGACGAAGATTTATGGAGGGGGTAAAAAGTCCACGTCAGCTGCAGGCTCGTTTGTGGCTGACAAGTCCGATGCGGGACAGGCAGACACGGTTGCAGCGGTTGCAGGGGAAAATTGGTTGGTTGGGGTTGGGTGTTGGGTTTTTCCTCCTTTGCCTTTTGTCAGTGAGGTGGGCTCTGCGGTCTTCTTCAAAGGAGGCTGCTGCCCGCCAAACTGTGAGGCGCCAAGATGCACAGTTTGAGGCGTTATCAGCCCACTGGCGGTGGTCAATGTGGCAGGCACCAAGAGATTTCTTTAGGCAGTCCTTGTACCTTTTCTTTGGTGCACCTCTGTCACGGTGGCCAGTGGAGAGCTCGCCATATAACACGATCTTGGGAAGGCGATGGTCCTCCATTCTGGAGACGTGACCCATCCAGCGCAGCTGGATCTTCAGCAGCGTGGACTCGATGCTGTCGACCTCTGCCATCTCGAGCACTTCGACGTTAGGGATGAAAGCGCTCCAATGGATGTTGAGGATGGAGCGGAGACAACGCTGGTGGAAGCGTTCTAGGAGCCGTAGGTGGTGCCGGTAGAGGACCCATGATTCGGAGCCGAACAGGAGTGTGGATATGACAACGGCTCTGTATACGCTTATCTTTGTGAGGTTTTTCAGTTGGTTGTTTTTCCAGACTCTTTTGTGTAGTCTTCCAAAGGCGCTATTTGTCTTGGCGAGTCTGTTGTCTACCTCATTGTCGATCCTTGCATCTGATGAAATGGTGCAGCCGAGATAGGTAAACTGGTTGACCGTTTTGAGTTTTGTGTGCCCGATGGAGATGTGGGGGGGCTGGTAGTCATGGTGGGGAGCTGGCTGATGGAGGACCTCAGTTTTCTTCAGGCTGACTTCCAGGCCAAACATTTTGGCAGTTTCCGCAAAGCAGGACGTCAAGCGCTGAAGAGCTGGCTCTGAATGGGCAACTAAAGCGGCATCGTCTGCAAAGAGTAGTTCACGGACAAGTTTCTCTTGTGTCTTGGTGTGAGCTTGCAGGCGCCTCAGATTGAAGAGACTGCCATCCGTGCGGTACCGGATGTAAACAGCGTCTTCATTGTTGGGGTCTTTCATGGCTTGGTTCAGCATCATGCTGAAGAAGATTGGAAAGAGGGTTGGTGCGAGAACACAGCCTTGCTTCACGCCATTGTTAATGGAGAAGGGTTCAGAGAGCTCATTGCTGTATCTGACCCGACCTTGTTGGTTTTCGTGCAGTTGGATAATCATGTTGAGGAACTTTGGGGGACATCCGATGCGCTCTAGTATTTGCCAAAGCCCTTTCCTGCTCACGGTGTCGAAGGCTTTGGTGAGGTCAACAAAGGTGATGTAGAGTCCTTTGTTTTGTTGTCTGCACTTTTCTTGGAGGGCAAAGACCATGTCAGTAGTTCCTCTGTTTGTGCGAAAGCCGCACTGTGATTCTGGGAGAATATTCTCGGCGACACTAGGTATTATTCTATTTAGTAGAATCCTAGCGAAGATTTTGCCTGCAATGGAGAGCAACGTGATTCCCCTGTAGTTTGAGCAGTCTGATTTCTCGCCTTTGTTTTTGTACAGGGTGATGATGGTGGCATCACGAAGATCCTGAGGCAGTTTTCCTTGGTCCCAACAAAGCTTGAAAAACTCATGCAGTTTGGCATGCAGAGTTTTGCCGCCAGCCTTCCAGACCTCTGGGGGGGATTCCATCCATACCTGCTGCTTTGCCACTTTTCAGTTGTTCGATTGCCTTATATGTCTCATGCAGGGTGAGAACCTCATCCAGCTCTAGCCTTAGGGGCTGTTGAGGGAGCTGGAGCAGGGCGGAATCTTGGACTGAGCGGTTGGCACTGAAAAGAGATTGGAAGTGTTCTGACCATCGGTTGAGGATGGAGATCTTGTCGCTGAGGAGGACTTTGCCGTCTGAGCTGCGCAGCGGGCTTTGAACTTGGGGTGAGGGGCCGTACACTGCCTTTAGAGCCTCGTAGAAACCCCTGAAGTCGCCAATGTCCGCGCTGAGCTGGGTTCGTTTGGCGAGGCTAGTCCACCACTCATTTTGGATCTCCCGGAGTTTGCGCTGAAGATGGCTGCATGCGCGACGGAAGGCTTGTTTCTTCTCTGGACAGGACGGCTTTGTAAGGTGAGCCTGGTGGGCAGCTCGCTTCTTTGCCAGCAGCTCCTGGATTTCCTGGCTGTTTTCGTCAAAGCAGTCCTTGTTTTTCCTGGAGGAGAAGCCCAGTACCTCTTCAGTGGATTGCAGTATGGTAGTCTTCAACTGATCCCAGAGGGTTTCAGGGGACGGGTCCGTGAGGCGGGTTGCATCGTCGAGCTTTGCTTTGAGGTTTGCCTGGAAGTTTCCTCTCACTTCATCTGACTGCAGGTTTCCAACATTGAACCTCTTTCTGGGGGCTTTATTGTTCCTGGGCTTTGGCTTGAAGTGAAGGTTGAGCTTGCAGCGAACCAGCCGGTGGTCAGTGTGGCATTCCGCGCTAGGCATGACCCTGGTGTGGAGCACATCTCGTTTGTCACTTTCTCGCACCAGGATGTAGTCCAGGAGGTGCCAGTGTTTGGATCGGGGATGCATCCAGGTGGTCTTAAGGCTGTCCCTCTGCTGAAAAAGGGTGTTTGTAATGACGAGCCGCTGTTCTGCGCTGAGCTCCAACAGGAGGCGCCCATTGTCGTTGCACTTGCCGACGCCATGCTTGCCCAGGATTCCTGGCCAGGTTTCTGAGTCTTTGCCGACACGAGCGTTGAAGTCGCCCAGGATGACAACCTTGTCGGCTGTAGGGGTGCGTTGGATGAGGTTGCGCAGGTCGGTGTAGAACTTGTCCTTTTCTGCTGGTTCCGCTTGGAGGGTTGGAGCATAGACACTGATGAGGGTGATGTGACGCTTGTTTTGAAGGGGGAGTCGCATGGACATGATTCGGTCCGAGGGGCCTGTCGGAAGGTTTTCGAGTTTGGAGGCAATGAAGCTCTTGACCATGAAGCCTACACCAGATAGGCGTCGTTCATCCGAAGGCTTGCCAGACCAGTAGAGTGCGTAGCCCGTGCCGCGTTCTTGGAGGCTGCCTACGTCTGCCAGGCGGACTTCACTGAGAGCGGCTATGTCGATGTCAAGTCCGAGGAGTTCATGTGCAATGAGGGCAGACCGACGTTCAGGTCGGTGGCTGTCAGCCTTGTCTAGCATGGTTCTGATGTTCCAGCATGCTAGCTTGAGTTTGTGAGCATCTTTTGAGGGGGAGGACGTGGAGGGGGAGGACGTGGAGGGGGAGGACGTGAAGGGGGAGGACGTGGACTTGTCCTCGGGCCTGCACAAAGGAGCTTTTAGGTGGAGTGCAGTGCGCGCAGTACTGGCCCCACCCTTTACACCCATGGTTCGTGTGCCGTGGCCGAGCAAGCTGGGACGTGGCAGCGAGGTCCTTGGGTCGTAGGTTTTATATCGGAGTGGCCTTCTCCTATGCAGGTTTCTTACCCGGGCTGGAGGGGCCTGCCTCCCCTCCTAGGTCGGTCCATACTGCCCGGACCGGGGCCGAGGCCGCCGCAGCTCACCCTGTGCCTGGACTGGGGCCGCCGCCTCCCACTCTCTGCCCGGATCGGGGCCTCCACCTGCCCCACTCGACCGAGGCCGGGGCCGCCGTCTCCCCCTTGCTCCTGCCCGGATCGGGGCCGCCGCCGCCTACCCTTCACCCAGACCGGGGCCGGGGCCGCTGCTGCTCTCCCTGTGCCCGGACTGGGGCCGCCGCCTCCAACTCTCTGCCCGTATCGGGGCCTCCGCCTGCCTCACTCGATCGAGGCCGGGGCCGCCGTCTCCCCCTTGCTCCTGCCCGTATCGGGGCCGCCGCCGTCTACCCTTCGCCCGGACCGGGGCCGGGGCCGCTCTCCCTGTGCCCGGACAGGGAAATAATTTATTATCATTTGAACAAATGAAGTACAAATATGGAATAACTCACAGTACAATGTTTGCATACCACCAACTAGTTCAATCCTGACTTCTGGTGTTGTCAGTGTGAAGTTTGCATGCTGTCTCTGTGACCACCTGGGTTCCTTCCCACAAGTCAAAAACATAAAGGTTGGAGAGTGAATTGTAAGTTTGATGTGCTATCAATAACTCCAAAGACTAGAAGTTTTCTGACTGATGGGCTTTTATTACCATAAACAGAAGGCATGTCTCATGTTGCTGATCCAAGACCTGAGCTTGATCTGGGGAAAGGGTTATGGCATTGCCACCTTTATTAGGGGAATCAAGGGGGAGGATCCACCAGTACAAACAACAAAGGGTCAGGCCAGCCATACACATACAAACAGTACTAACAGTGGTTCCACCACATTCACCCCCTCTTTTAAAAGAAGTCCGGTGGGGTGAAAAGGGTTCTATGTTCATTACAAATTCTGTCTGTCCAGTGGTCTTGTCCATCATAGCACTGGCTGTGGCTCAGCTGTTGACATCTGGATGGTCTGGTTGTTGTCAGTAGGTGGGGTGCCTGGCAACTGAACTGAGACAGTTGGGGTGGGAGCTGGGGTAGGGTGACATGATACATGGTGGATGATCATCGGGGGGATGGATGTACTGGATGGTCAGCCAGAGTCCTGGGGTCTCCCACACGTACCAGGTCCTGGATGGAAACAGTGTCCTCGTGCCCATCCGGGTATGCCACATAGGTGTATTGGGGGTTTGCGTGGCGTGCCCGACAAGCCGACTACTATTTTTTGAGGAGATAAACTGGATAGACAGGGGAGGAGCAGTGATGTTGTGCACTTGGACTTTCAAAAGGCCTTTGACAAGTTACCACATATGAGGCTGCTTAACAAGATGAGAGCTCACAGAATTGCAGGAAGGATATTAGCATGGGTAGAGTATTGGTTATTAGGCAGGAAACAGAGAGTCAAAATAAGGAGATTCTAATTGGGATGGTTGCCTATTACAAAAGGGGTCAGTGTTGGGGCCACTTCTTTTTACGTTGTATATAAATGATTTGGATAATGGAATAAATAGATTTGTGGCTAAATTTGCTGATGACACCAAAATAAGTGGTAGAGCTAGCTGGTGGTGCCGAGGACATGGAGAGGCTGCTGAGAGACTTTGACAGATTAGGAGAATGAGTAAAACGAAGGCAGGTGAAATACAATGTTGGAAAGCATACAGTCATACACTTTTGTGCATGAAATAGATGGGGAGACTCTTATTTAGATGGAGAGAAATTTTAAAATTTGGAGGTGCAAAGAGACTTGGGAATCCACGTGCAGGTTGATCTCCAGGTTGAGTCAGCAGTGAAGGAAGTGAATGGCAATGTTGGTATTCATTTCTAGAGGAATAGCATATAAGAGCAGGGGTGTAGTGATGAGACTCTATAAAGCACTGGTGAGACCTCACTGGAGTACTGTGTACAGTTGAGGGCACCTTGTTTGAGAAAGGATGTGCTTGTGTTGGAGAGGGTTCAGAGAAGATTTACTTGAATGACACTAGGAATGAAAGGGTTAGCATATAAGGAACATCTGTTGGCTCTTGGACTGTAGTCACTGAAGTACATAAGAATGGGAGGGGAGGGGCCTCATAGAGATATTTCAAATGCTGAAAAGCCTGGACAGAGTAGATGTAATAAAGTTGTTCCCATGGTCGGGGAGTATAGGATAAGAGGCCACAACTGCCAGAGGGTCGTGAATCTGTGGAACTTGTTGCCAATCGGCCGTGGAAGCAAGGTCATTGGGTGTATTTAAGATAGAAATTGACAGGTATTTGACTAGTCAGGGCATCAAGGATGACAGGGAGAAGGCCAGGGAGTGGAGCTGAGTGATAAGGATCAGCTCATGATTAAATGGCAGAGCAGACCCGACAGAATATTTGGCCTACTTCTGCTCTTACATCTTGTGTGAAGTCACTAGCAGCTCATAGGCTGTGCGAGTCCTTCAACCGCAAGTCACCAAAAGCCCGCAGCCTGTGTGGGTCCTTTAGCTGCTGAGTCCCTCGCTGGTCTGCTGCCGTGGACTCCTTCATGCAGGGTCGTCTCCCATTCTTCTCCTTCTGAACGGGGGTTGGGTTGTGTTCTCCTCATTTCTGGTGCCCTGTGCCAGTCCACTTCTTCCCCAGAGTCTGCAACTCCTCATGTTATGCTGCCCAGAACAGATGCCACCTATGTTGTTGCAGGATTTTTTAAAAATACCGTCAGCTGCTTTAACAGGCTGTTTAAAGCCTCTATGGAGTTTGTCAGCATCACTACCAAGCAGTAGGACCCTGTGGAGCAGTGCTCTGTCTCCACTCCCCAGTCTCCTGGGTCCACACCAGAAGCAGCACTGCTGTTACAGCAGCAATGGCAATGCTGCCATTTTTCCAGTTAAAGTGCTGGGGAAACACAAGATGTCACAAGGAGAAAAAGTAGAGGTGCACCAAAGAAAAGGTACAAGGACTGCCTAAAGAAATCTCTTGGTGCCTGCCACATTGACCACCGCCAGTGGGCTGATATCGCCTCAAACCGTGCATCTTGGCGCCTCACAGTTTGGCGGGCAGCAACCTCCTTTGAAGAAGACCGCAGAGCCCACCTCACTGACAAAAGGCAAGGGAGGAAAAACCCAACACCCAACCCCAACCAACCAATTTTCCCCTGCAATCGATGCAACCGTGTCTGCCTGTCCCGCATCGGACTTGTCAGCCACAAACGAGCCTGCAGCTGACGTGGACATTTACCCCCTCCATAAATCTTCGTCCGCGAAGCCAAGCCAAAGATGTTATCTATAGTGAAGAGAAAAATAAATTAATGTTCAGTTGTCCAGTATTGCAAAAAATCTTTGAGGGGTTTTGACATGAAACCATGACTATCTTTTGCTTCCATGGATGCTGTCTGATCCAATGAATTCCTCCAGAATTAGGTGTGTTTCTCCATTGCTGTGATGGTAGCGCAGACAGATCTTTGGTGGCCTCAGAAAAAAGTTATGGTTAGGGTAGGACTGAGAGGTGAAAGGGTGTGTTAGATGGGATAATACGGCTGAGAATAATCCCGATCCTGAAAGAATTCTCCTGTTTGCATCATAAAGGTTCATGGCCAAATACAGCAAAGCCATGCTGTTATTTGACCATGTCCTTCTGCTGTCTGATTGCCATCTAAAGGAAGTCTAGAAAGTTGATAGGTGGATATGGAAATTGAACATAAAACAGGTAAGCCCAGGAAACATCAAGGAACTTGAAAGGTTGGAGAATTATGAAACCCCTTGAATCTCTGATCACTAATAGCTAGTTAGAGAGAATTTGGAGAAAATGTTTCCAGTGAGGAAAGGCTGCTTTATCAGAGACAGGTGAGACAAATCCCAGTTGTTTGCTGCACTGAGACCTAGATAACAGAGAACACACCGGACACCACTATCTGACCTGGGGGTTTCACCATTCACATACTGGATTGGAACTTGGATTCTGGCAAAGAAATTGGAGGGGAGGGGGTGCTTGTTCGTTAATACTGGTTGGTGCACAGAAATTAGGGTTATGTCAATCTTCTGCTCTCCTTCCTTATAGCAAATCTTGATTAAATGCCAACACTTCTAGCTACCCTGAAAGTTCTCATCAGTGATTCTCATCGACTTTATATCCCTCCCGATGCCAATTACAAACAAGCACTTGCAGAGCTGCAAGATAAGGTCAGTAAACAAGAGATGGCCCAGCCCAATGCACAACAAATCTTGGTCAGAGTCTTTAACCAGGCCTGTCTCAAGAAAACCCTGCCCAACTACCACCAGCATGTAATCTACTCTACCAAAGTCTCAGTACACTTGATCACAGCTACACAAAGATACAAAAGGCCAACTGTTTTTTCCAACCTCATTTTGGCAAGTCAGATCATTTGGCTGTGCTCCTTCTGCCTAAAAAGAGAGGTCCGGAGATCAGGACCGCTAGAAGGTGGTCGCTGAAGGCTGAAGAACAGTTACAGGACTTCCTCAAATCAGCGGATTGGGCAGTGCTCAAGAACTTGGTTGAGGATATGAATGATTACACCAGGGATGTCACAAACTTTATCAAAACATCTGTGGATGAGCGTGTCCCCACAAAATCATTCAGAGTTTTCCCCAACCAGAAGGCCTGGATGAATAATGAAATCCAGAACCTGCTGAGAGCCAGATCACAGGCGTTTAAGTCCAGAGATCCAGATCAGTACAGAAAGAGTGAACCGCTCTCTCTCGGGTGAAGTGGAGTTTCCAGACAAAAATAGAAACAATGAAGGATACCTGACAGGTGTCACAGGGGCAAATTGTCATAACCTGCTACAAAACCAAATCCAGTGCAGTAGGAGACAGCAAAGCACTCCCAGATGAACTCAATGCTTTCTATGCCTAATTTGACCACAAGAACAAGAAAAAACCACCACTGTGCACCCTCACGTCTCCTGATGATCCTCTCCTCTCTGTATCCGAGGATGCCTTCAAGAGAGTGAATCCAAGGAAAGCATCCAGTCCATACAGAGTACCCAGCCAAGTATTAAAAGTCTGTGCTGACCAACTTACCAATGTATTCATAGATATATTCAACATCTAACTCTAGCAGGGTGTGATACCCACCTATTCAAACAGACATGAATAGTACTAGTGCCCAAGAGAGTGTGGTAACCTGTCTAAATGACTATCAACCAGTGGCATGCACACCAGCAGTGATGAAGTACTTTGAAGCATATCAGCTCCGGTCTGAGCTGCGACATGGATATGTTCCAGTTCGCCTATTGTAGTAACAGATCTATGGTGGATGCCATCTCTCTGATTCTACACAAAGCCCTGGAAAACCTGGACAGTAAAGATGCATTCATCAGGATGCTCTTTATTGACTACTACAGTTTGGCATCCCATCAAAACTGATCAGCAAACTCCAAGACCTGGGAATCTAATTACACACCCTACTGACCACAATCAGTGAGGATTAGTAAGAACATCTTCTCCACTACCTTCATCAGTACCAGAGCACTAGAGGGCTGTGTTCTTAGCCCCCTGCACTACTTGCTTTACACCAGTGGTCCTCAACCTTTATTTCCCACTCATATTCCACCTTAAGTAATACCTAATTGAGAACCTGTGGCACCTTTACACCTATGACTGAGTGGCTTGGTTCTACAAATTCAATGATGATACCATGGTAGTGGGATGCATAATGAGGAGTATAGGAGGGAGATTGAAAACTTGGCTGAATGGTGCACCAACAGCAACCTTGCACTCAACTTCACTAAGGAGCTGATTGTTCACTTCAGGAAGGAAAAACCAGAGATGTAGGATCCAGTGATCATTGTGGGATCAGTGGTGGAGAGGGTGAGCAAATTTAAGTTCTTAGGAGTCACTATGTCGGAGGATCTTTCCTGGACCAAACACACCAATGGCATCATGAAGAAAGCACGTCAGTGCCTCTACTTCCTCAGGAGTTTGCAGAAGTTTGGTATGACACCAGAAATGCTGCAAATTTCTACAGATGTTTAGTGGAAAGTGTGCTGACCGGCTACATCATGGGAACATCAATACCCCTGAGCATAACACTCCGCAAAAGATAGTAGTCACAGCCCAGGACATCACAGGCAAAACCTTCATCATCATCATCGAGAACATCTGCAGGGAACACTGCTGTCAAAGAGCAACAGCAATCATCAAGGATCCACACCACTCAGCTGCTGCCATCAGGAAAGAAGTACAGGTGCCACAAGACTCGCACCACCAGGTTCAGGAACAGCTGCTCCCCCTCCACCATCAGACTCCTCAACAGCAAACTCAATCAGGGACTCATTTAACGACTCTTACTTTTGCACTTTACTGAATTTTTTCCCTCTCTGTATGTATCAGTCAGTTTGTTTACATTTCTTTATTTTTTTAATGTGTACATTAAGTACAGATTTTTGCACTACCAATGTGGTCATTCTGCCTCACCCACAGCAAAAATGATCTCAGAGTTGTATGTGATGTCATTTGTGTGTCCTGTAGTGGAAGAGTTGAGGACCAAAGGACACAGCCTCAAAATAAAAGGAGATGAGAAGAAATGTTTTCAGCCAGAGGGTGATGAATCTGTGGAATTCATTGGCACAGATGGCTGTGGAGGGCCAAGTTATTGGGTGTGTTTAAAGCAGAGGTTGATAAGTTCGAGATTAGTAAGGGCATCAAAGTTTATGGGGAGAAGGCAGGAGAATGGGATTGAAAGGAAAAATACATCAGCTATGATTTGAATGGTAGAAGCAGACTCGGTGGGTTGAATAGCCTAATTCTGCTCTTTTTCTTATGCGGTGTAGTCTTTTAGTGAACAAGGCAAAGGAGGAAAAACCCAACACCCAACCCCAACCAACCAATTTTCCCCTGCAGCCGCTGCAACCGTGTCTGCCTGTCCCGCATCGGACTTGTCAGCCACAAACGAGCCTGCAGCTGACGTGGACTTTTACCCCCTCCATAAATCTTCGTCCGCGAAGCCAAGCCAAAGAAAAGTAGTCTTTTAGTGTATTCAGAAAACATAAGAGTGTCAGAGGGAAATAGAATCGCAAAATGGGTTCTAAATCTACCAGAAATGTTGATTCATCTCACCATTCCAACAGTGACAGCTTGTATTTATACAATTTTAGCAGAGCTAAAAGTTCCAAAGCACTTTACAAAAACGTGTTTAGAAAATATTTGACATTGAACCACATGAAATCATAGAAACAGAAGGAATATACTTAGTCTATCATGTTGAGGGCAGTTGAAAAAGAACCACTTAGACTAATCCCACTTGTCCAGACTCCTGCATATCACAGCTATTCAAGTACTTTTAAAATGTGATTCAGGTTTCTGTTAATCCCATTCTTTTAGGTAGTGAGCTCTAGGCCCTACCATGCCTTTGGTGAAAATGATTTTCCTTATCTTTTCTCAAAATCTTCTACTAATTACTTTAAATCAATGTCCTTATTTTTGTTTTGCTCCTATTCAAAGGAAGATAGTTCCTTCCTATTTATCTTATCCTGTCATAATTTTCTACACTTCAATTAAGTCTCACAAAGAAAGCAACCCATGCTTATCCAGTCTTCCCTCATACCTAATTTAGAACACTACAACACAGAAACAGGCCCCTTTGGCCCTTTTAGTCTGTGCTGAACCATTTTCTTTGCCTAGTCCCACTGACCTGCACCCAGTCCATACCTCTTCCATCCGTGTATATGTCCAAATACATATGTTAAAATTGAGCCTGCATTCACCATCCTAGCTGGCAGCTTGTTCCACATCCCCACCACTCTCTGTTTGAAGAAGTTCCCACTCAACTTTTATCCTTTCTCTCTTAACTCATGTCTTCTGGTTTGTATCTCACCTACCCTCAGTGGAAAAAGCCTATCTACATTTACACTGTCTATCCCACTCATACTTTTAAATATCTCTATCAAATCTCCCCTCATTTTTCTACTCTCCAGGAAGTCCTAACCTGTTAAACCTTTCTCTGTAACTCAGTTCCTGAAGTCTGGGCAACATCCTAGTAAATCCTCTCTGCACTCTTTCTATCTTATTGACATCTTTCCTGTAGTTAGGTGACCAAAACTGCACACAAAACTCCAAATTTGATCTCACCAAGGTCTTGTACACCTTTACCATAACATCGCAACTTTGATTTATGAAGGCCAATATGCCAAAAGCTCTCTTTACAACCCCATCCACCTGTGACATCTCCTTCAGGGAATTGTGTATCTGTTTTCCTCAGTGCCCTATCATCGCGTATGTCCTTTCTTGGTTTGTCCTTCCAAAATGCAACACCTCACAAGTTTCTGCATTAAAATCCATTTGCCATTTTTCATCCCATTTTTCCAGTTGGTCCAGATCCCTCTGCAAGCTTTGAAAACCTTCTTTGCTGTCCACCTCCAATCTTAGTGTCATCTGTAAGCTTGCTGATCCAATTTACCACATTATCATCCAGATCATAGATGACAAACAACAATTGTCCCAGCACTGATCCCTGAGTCACACCACTAATCATAGGCCTCCAATCTGAGAAGCAATCATCCACCACTACTCTCCTGTTCAGCCATTATCAAATCCAGTTCACTACTTCACCATGAATACCAAGTATCTGAACCTTCCTGTCTAACCTCCCAAGTGGGACCTTGTTAAAGGCCTTACTAAAGTCCATGTAGACAACATCCTCAGCCTTTTCTTTGTCAATTTTCCTTGTAACCTCCTCTAAAAACTATAAGATTGGTTAAACACCCATCTACCACGCACAAAGACATGTTGACTATCCTTAATCAGTTTCCAGCTATCCAAATAATTGTATATCCGATCTCTTAGAATATTTCCAATAATTTACATACTACAGATGTCAGCCTTACTGGCCTATAATTTCCAGGGTTTACTTTTGGATCCTTTTTTAAACAACAAAACAAAATGAGCTACCTTCCAATCCTCCAGCACCTCACCCATGTCTAAGACATTTCAAATTTTTCTGCCAAAGCCCCTACAATTTCTACACTAGCCTCCCTCAAGGTCTGAGGGAATATCTTGTCAGGTCCGAGGAAATATCCTGTCAGACCCTGGGAATTGATCCACGCTTATTTGCTTTAAGACAGCAAGCACTTCCTCCTCTTTAATCTGTATTGATTCCATGACCTCACTGCTTCCCACAACTCTGTGCCCATTTCCTGAATGAATACTGATTTAAAAAAAACATTTAAAATCACCCCCACTTCTTTCACCTACATACAAAGCAGATCATTCTGATCTTCAACAGGACCAATTTTGTCCCTTAATATCCTTTTAATATACCTGTAGAAACCCTTAGAATTTTCCTTCACATTGTCTGCCAAAGCAACCTCGTGTCTTCATCTTCCTGATTTCTTTCTTGAGGTTTTTCTTGCATTTTTTATACTCCTCATGTAGCTCATTTGCTCCATGTTGCCTATACACCTCTCTCTTCTTCCAAATCAGGTCCCAAATATCCCTTGAAAACCAAGGTTCCCTCTGCCTGTTAACCTTGCCTTTAATCCTGACAGGAACTTGCAAACTCTGTACTCTCAAAAGTCACCTTTGAAGGTCCTCCACTTACCTCACACATCCTTGTTGGAAAACAACTTATCCCAATCCACACATTCTAGATCCTTTCTCATTTCCTCAAAATTAGCCTTTTTCCAATTTAGAATCTTAACCCGAGGACCAGACCTATCCTTTTTCCATAATTAACTTGAAACTAATGGCCTTATGATCACAGGACCCAAAATCTTCCCCTATACATACTTCCGTTATGAGGCCAAAGGACTCAAAACCAGCAGCAATAGAAATTCACAAAGACAATGGCTACTTAAAATTGGTTTTATTTTCTTAACACAGAATAATAAGATCAATATTTAACTTATCACTTAACCCCCTCCTAATTCTAAGTGTGTGTGATCAAAATAGTTCTTTTTCACTGTCTATTCATTTACTGTTCACTTCTCCAAGTTCACTGGCATCAGGTAGTTTTCTGTACTGTGCACAGAATGAAACAGTCATTACATTCAACAAGCTCTGGAGCCTTAAGATGTTACCAGACAGGAAGGTCTTTGGTAGGTTCAGAGAGATCTTCTTTGTTCATTGGACATGCAAACTGATTTCCTTCAATCAGCAAATGAAGTGTCTTTCTGAAGAAATGTGCCTTCTTCCAAGTTACAGGAAAGAGTTCTTCTTTTCCCCTATATCAGGAGAAACACAACCAGCCACTACAGAGATTTTGAATCAGTTGAACTCTGAACTCAAAACCCATCTTGAAATGGGGTCTTTAGCAGGCTTTTCACTTTGCAGGCTTTCACTGACTGCAGCAGCTTTTTATCTCCCCATCTCTCTCTCCTTTTTGTTTCAGTTCTAATGGGCTGGGTCGACCCTGCACACAATGGGCCGAACAGCCAGTGTGGCAGGGCATAGGGGCTTTCCCCCCCACTGTGCAGAAGTTCCAGGCTGCAGGAGCACATTGCCAAGGGAACAGCCAGGCCTCACAGCAGCATTATGACATCACTCCCATGAGCCTGTCGCCTCCTCTAAAATGGAACGCGTGTGGTTTGAATAAACGGCAGTGACTTGTTTACTTGCTTGGTGTGGACAGCATTTATTTCAGCAGCTCTGCCTTTAGCAACGCTACACAGTTTCAATTTCTGTCTCTATTTCTGTAATGTGATATTTACTTGTGAAAAGTGATGTAAACTACCTAATCTTATTCCCCCTTTTTAAACATATATTTTATGAACGTATTCTGTTACACTTCTGGCACCTGTTCTGTTTCATTTCCTTAAAGGAGAGCCAGTATTGCACTGTCTCTAGTTGGTTCCTCTATGTATTGATTTAGAAAACTTTCCTGAAGACTTCTGACAAATTCCAAGCCATCCAGCCCTTTTACTGTGTGGGAGTTCAGTCATTTTGTGGAATATTAAAATCCCCTTCTATCACAACCTTATGTTTCCTACAGCTCTTTGCTATCTCTCTACTGATTTGCTCCTCCAATTCTCATTGACTATTGGGCAGTCTATAATACAACCCCCATGAATGTGGTTATACCTTTCCCGTTCCTCAGCTCCACCCATAGACCCTCAGTAGACAAGACCTCTGGTCTGTCCTGCCTGACCTCAGCTGTGATATTTTCCCTGATGGAGCAGTGCTGCTCCTCTTACCGGTTCTATCTTGTCTAAAGCAACAGAAGCCTGGCACATTGAGCTGACAGTCCTGCCCATCCTGCAGCCAAGTTTCACTAATGGCCACTGTGACAGAGTATATAGATAAGTTTTGGGGATATAAATTGGGAAAGGTTTGTTAGAGTAGGTTACATACAAACACTTTAAAACAGATCTTATTTGAAAGACTGGAGCTCTGCCCCATGCTAGACATATTGGGGCCTCACAGCCTTTGCAAGACCTTTGAAGAGTACTCAAGAGACTTCACTAATGGATTGTTGTTTACAAAAGGCAACAGATGAAAGATTGTGTTGGAGCCACAGATTGTCCAGACATGTTCTAAGAAGGTCATGTGGTTTTGCAAGCAAAGAGAGTCAAACAGTCTTTCTCTCAGAGAGAGACACAGAGAGAGAGAGATCAGTTCTACAGTGTTACAGACAGCAGAAGTAGCTAGGACTGGAACAGGGCAAGTTGGCAAGCTTGTGGAAAGCCCCATTTGGAAGACGGCCTGGTCAAACCCCTTGTGGTTCATACAAGAGCAGAAGGCTGGCTGTCTAATGTTTCACTTAGAAGAAGAGAAACAAAAAGGAAC
Organism: Narcine bancroftii; assembly: GCF_036971445.1. NCBI lineage: Eukaryota > Metazoa > Chordata > Chondrichthyes > Torpediniformes > Narcinidae > Narcine > Narcine bancroftii. The sequence goes on along the minus strand of NC_091469.1, from coordinate 2,562,508 downwards.
TTGGTGGTGACCTGAAAGAAAGAAGTTATCATCTGGAGAACCCTGAAGGGGACAAGGTTCATCAGCAAGACACTGGAGTGGCTAATGGAAGTACATCAGTTGTGGATGTCCTGGATCAACAAATCTCTTTCTGAAAATTGACAAGAACCTTCCTGAGCGATAACCATTTACCTTTCAAGCGCCAAAGCCTGGTGAACTTTATAAATATTAAATTCTCTGCACAGTATAAGAATTGCCTGAAACCAGTGAACTTGGAGGAATGAGAAGCGAGATTGGACTGTGAACAAAATAACTTTTGTGAACTTACACATTACATATATGTGCACTTAGAATTAGAAGGGAGTTAAGTTAGGTTAGTTAAGTTAAAGTTTGATTCTGTTTTCATGTTTAAAGATAATTAAAAGCAACTTTTGTTTAAGTTACCATTTGTCTTGGTGAATATCCATTGTTGCTGGGATTTGGGGTCCTCTGGGCTCGTAATACCACAATGTCATAATTCTATGTGCCAATCCACACTCTCAGACCGTCTGCCTTTCCTACAATGCTCCTTGCATTGAAATAGAGATACCTTAGAAAATTTCCACCACGTACAACCCATTGACTTCCAATTTTCACATCATCATCTTTTCCCTCCTGCACTCCTCTATCTGCTCTGACACTCGGGCTCCCATTCCCTGCAAATCTCGCTTAAACCCATCGGAGCAGCACTAGAACACCTTCCCACAAGGATATTAGTTCCCCTCCAGTCCTGGTAAAATTCTTGTCATCTCCTCTCCACTGCACCTTTTCTGTCTCCAGCTGTAGGTTAAGTTGTATTGTTCTACTATCACCTTCCTGCTCTGATGTTCAGCTCCTTGACTAGTGGAGGGAAGCACCAGGTTGAATTCGCCCTCCCACTGAAAAACTACTCCATCAAATCCACTCTAATTCTCTAGATGAAAGATGTGGCAGTGGGAACATACATGAGCCCAAATACTCCTGTCTTTTTTATAGGAAATGCGGAGCAGACTTTGTTTCACAGCACTTCTCTGGCTTCATCCTTTGTACCATTTTGAACAATACATCAATGACTTCATTGACATTGTTTCTACAGAACTCAAGTATTTCATTACTTTTGCTGGTATTGTCCACCTGTTCCCAGCTTCACAGGATCCATCTCTGACTTTTCCTCACATTCCTCCATCTTGGGCAGCTACAATACAGGTTTCAGACACACTCTCATTCCATTTTCCTACATCCTCAGTCTCGATTTGTGTTTGCTCTGATGCCTCTGCAGTGTGTCCCCTTTTCCCAAACAGGGCTTTCCCTCAACCTCAGTGAACAGAACCCCGATCTCATCTCATCTGTTTCCTGCATATCTGCTCTCACTCCTTTTCCTGGATAGAGCAGGGAAAGATCCTGTGGTCCTCACCTTCCATCCCACTAACCACTGCATTCAGCAGATCAGCCTTTGCAGTTTCGGCCAGCTCCAGCAAGATTCCCTCCATCCCTTTCAGAATATCAAAGTGACAGTTCTCTTTGTGCCTCCTCTTTCAACCTTACTAAATAATTCCCATCGTGCAGCACCTGTCCTTTCAACCTTTCCCACCATTCACCCTCTTACTGCCCTCATTAAGCTCTTTGACCAAAGCTCTCATCTCCATCTCAATCCTAGAGTCATCCTATCCCACCACAAAAAAAATCCCTTTGTGCTATCCACCCAGAACACCGACTTAAAACTTTATAATCACATTTTCCCAATTCTGACTGGAGGATCTTTAACCAAAAATGTTCACTTTTTTTTCTTTTAAAGGTGCTGCCTGACCTCATGAGCATTTCTAATATTTTCTGTGTGGTGGTGCACTGTTAGCCAGAATCAGACACACACAAGGTAAAGAATGTACAACAGGCTTTAATCCACAAAGTCTTCCACTGAGCCAGGCTGGCTGTAGCTGCAGTAACTCTGAATGAGACTTCGGGAGGCCGGTGCAGGCTTATATCCCGGAAGGTGATTGGCACCCAACCGGGTGGGGATTGATCCATTCAGGCCGACTGATTGAGAGCTGGCCAGGTGTTGTCCTGACCCCTTACACTCCTGCAGGTACAGAGGTTGCTCCCTGGAGTAGGCCGGTGGTGTACCACCACATTCACTCCCTTCTTTAAAATTGTCCCGGGGTGGGGGGGGGGGGGGCAGTAACAAGGAATCGTACCCACTATACAAAATACAATATTTACACATTGAGACGATCCGGTGGCCACCTGGGTATCTGTGACCGTTGTAGGACTGGCTCCTGGTCCCTGGTCAGAGGGGAAGTGGGGGGACTGGCGGCAGGGGTCTGTGTGACTGGTGCGGTGCTGCACGGAGGGGTGGCCGAGTGGGCCAGGTTCGACGTATTGGATGGGTGGGGGGGGGGGGCAGGTTCGTCCCCCAGGGCTGAAGTGGGCCCCTGGTGGTCAAGGAGGTCCTGCGCTCCCCATAGCTGTGTGGGGATGGGGATGTATGCCCGATTGGTGTTGTCCTGGGCTGAAGGATGCCATGGAGTGGTGGATACTCCTGCTGGTGCCAGGTCCCTGTTTGAGACGGTGTCCTCCCTGCCACTGCCAAACCTAACGTATACGTAGTTGTGGTTCACGTGTAGGAGGAAGACCTGTTCGACTAGGAGTTCGGCCTTGTATGTCTGTATGTGCTTACACAGGAGCCCCAGTCCCGGGGTCGTGAGCCATTCTGGGAGGGACATTCCAGTCGCCGACTTCCTGGGGAATGAGAACAGATGTTCATGAGGGGTCTCGTTGGTAGCCGTACACAGCAGCGACCGAATGCCAGTACTCAATGGCCCACCCTTTTGACTTGAGAGCCAGGAGGACTACCTTCCAGACCACCCCATTTTTACATTCCACTTTCCCATTGCCTCTCACGTTATAACTCGTCGTGTGGCTAGTCGCGATGCCCCTCGCCGTCAGGTACTGGCGCAGCTCGTCACTCATGAAACTAGACCCCCGGTCACTGTGGATGAAAGCGGGGTAGCCAAACATGGTGAAGATCTGCTCCAGAGCCCTGATGACGGTGGCTATAGAGGTGTCCGGGCAAGGGATAGTGAAAGAGAAGTGTGAGTACTCGTCCACCACCGTGAGGAAGTAGACATTTCAGTTTGTGGAAGGTAGGGGCCCTTTGAAATCCATGCCGAGATGCTCGAAGGGCCGAGTGGCTTTTACGACAAGAGCCTGAGGTGGACTGAAGAAACGAGGTTTACACTCCGCGCAGACCCGGCAGGCCTCGGTCATGTCTCTGACATCCCTGATGGTATATGGCAGGTTCTGGGACTTAATGAAGTGGTACAACCTGGTGACACCCAGATGGCAGAGGGATTCATGCAGTGCCTGCAGCCTGTCATTGTGCATAGACGCGCAGGGGCATCGCGACTAGCCACACGACGAGTTATAACGTGAGAGGCATTGGGCAAGTGGAATGTAAAAACGGGGTGGTCTGGAAGGTAGTCCTCCTGGCTCTCAAGTCAAAAGGGTGGGCCATTGAGTACTGGGGCATTGGGGGAGTCATTGAACTTTCCTGGGTGGTACTGGATGTCATAGCTGTAGGTTTCCAGCTCTACTAGCGCAGGATCTTGTCGTTCTTGATCTTACTCTTGTGGGTGGTGTTAGTGAGGAGGGTGAATCTCCTGCCGGCCAGGTAGTGGCACCACAATTGCCTAGGCCTCCTTTTCAATGGCAGAATGTCCTAGCTTGGAGCCGTGGAGAGTCCTAGAGAAGAAAGCGACGGGGCGCCCCCCCCCCTTGGTTGAGGGAAGCGGCGAGAGCTACCTCAGAGGCATCGCTCTCCACCTGGAAGGGGGAGTCCTCATCCATGGCCTGCATTGTGGCATCCGCCATGTCCTCCTGATGTGGATGAAGGCTGCTTGCGCCTCGGGTGGGAGGGGAAAAGTTGTAGTTTGGGCTAGTGGGTGGACCTTGTCCGAGAAGCGAGGGATCCACTGTGAGTAATAGGAGAATAGGCCAAGGCACATGTGGAGGGCCTTTAGCATGGGGGGAAGAGGTAGCTCCATTAAAGGGTGCATCCTTTCTGGATCAGGGCCAACGACTCCATGGGCCACAATGAACCCCAGGATGGCGAGGCGGGTGGTGCTAAACACACACTTCTCCTTGTTGTGAGGTTCAGCTCCCTGGCTGTCTGGAGGAATTTTTCCACATTAGCAACGTGGTCCTGCTGGTCATGGCCATAGATAGTGACGTTATACAGATACGGGAATGTCGCCTTTAGGTTGTGCTGGTCTACCATGTGATCCATCTCCCACTGGAAGACAGAGACCCCATTCGTGACCTCAAAGGGAACTTAGCGGAACTGGTACAGGCGCCTGTCCGCCTCGAAGGCGGTGTAGGGCTTGTCCTTCGGGTGGATGGTAATTTGGTGATACGCCAACTTCAGGTCAATTATGGACAAAACCCGGTAGCAGGCTATCTTGTTGACCATGTCGGCTATCCTCGGCAGGGGATAGGCGTACAGTTAGGTGTACCAGTTAATGGTCTGGCTGTAATCCACAACCATCCTCGGCTTACTTCCCCCTTTGACCATCAGGAGTTGGGCTCTCCAAGGGCTGTTACTGGGCTCTATGACACCTTCCACCAGGAGTCGCCACTCCTCCGCTTTGATGAAGTCTCTGTGGTGCAATAGTGCCTACTTATGGCGGCAATTGGCTTGCAGCCTAGTGTAAGATGTGAGAAGAGTGCCGATGGGGTGATGCGTAGTGTGGAGAGGCTGCAGGTTGGCCGGGGCTGGTAGGTTGGTGCGCTGTGTAACGTGAGTGGAGGTTGGGGTACCCCGAAGGCAAGGGTGACACTCTGCAGGTGGCACTGGAAATCCAGGCCCAGAGGACTGTGGCGCAGAATTTGGGCATGACCAAGTGCCTGAATCCCGTGTACGTCTCCCCTCCCACAGTTATGTCGACCGAGCAGCACCCGAGGGTACCAACAGTCTTATCCTTGGCGGCGAGGGCGATCGAGAAGGTGGTGGGGTGGACTTTTAATCTCAGGGAGTGGGCCTTGCTTGGGTGAATGAAGCTCTCGGTGCTTCCATTGTCGAACAGGCACTTTGTTACCTGCCCGTTGACTTGCATGTCCATTATAGATCACCCAAGGTCGTGAGGGATGTCCCTGGTCATAGTGGTGGCAGCCAGGACCATCTCGGAGTCAGAGTCGTCACTCTCTGGCTGTGTGCAGTGATTTATGGCATCCAGAGACATGGGGAGCATCAGTAGTGTGGCCTGGTCATCGCCCGTGTTGACCACCTTGTTGTCAGTTGTGGGGTGCGACTTGCGGCAACCGATGACATCTGTAGGCATGGGGTGCGTTGGTGGGGCAGCCTGGTCATTGCCTGTGTTGACCACATTGTCCCTGTCATCGTCAGGGGTCCTCCGTGTTGGCCGCTGCCTGGTCTAAGATGGCGGCAGCACATGGGGGCCCACCGCGTGGTTGACCTCCTTACCCAGCCATGTTCGTTGAGCAGAGGGAAGTTATGTCATCGCGGCAGGTGGAAGTGACATCATTCTGTGAGCCGGAAGTGATGACACTGTAGTTCTCGGTGAGCAGCGCTGTCGAGGGCAGGGGCTGGTCCAGGTGCTTGGGGCACACGCTGCGATTGTCACTAGCGGGGCGGATACTGCACCATCGGTGTTGGGAAAGGAGGATGTCATCGCAGGGACAATAGCGCCACCTGGCACACGCACCTGGAGGGGTCCGTGGGGGAGGTGGGAGGTCATAAAGGGCCGCTGAGATGTCGGCTGGTTTTGAGAAGCACACTTCAGCAAAGTGGCCTTTCTTGCTGCATTGGGAACAGTACTGGTTCCTAGCCGGGCAGTTATGGCACAATCGTCGGTCTGACCCACACCAGGACCCACAGTACTTACAGGGGCGCCAGGCGCCTGCCGCAGTGATGTTCTCCTCCCCAGCTCGGACTGGGGCTGCAGCTGCAGTGTAAGAGGGCCATGAGGGAGCCTGGGGAAACCTGGAATCGAAGGCTTCGATGTGCAGGGCTGCAGCTTCCAGGATTCGGACCACTTCCACTGTCTTGGTCATCAGCTTCTGCCAGATAGCCCTCGAGCGTAACCCTCAGACAAAGATGTCCTGGATCAGCCTCTCGACCTCGTCTGCGCCTATCCCGGGTTCAGCCAGACACGGTTGGGCCAACTCTCGCAGGTGTCCCAGGTAAGACTCAGCCGTCTCACCGGGTTGCTGAGCTCAGGTATTGAGGAGGTACCTTGCACAGACCGCATTCATGGGGGGGATTGTACAAGTTCTCGAGAGTATCCATTGCACTCCTGTACGTGGAGCAGCCTTTCGTTGCCTGGAAGGCGTAGGAACCCAGTTTTGACAGGAGTAGGACCAACCTCTTCCGATCGGAGTCCAGGATGCCGCCTGCGTGCACCTCAACAACTGCCTCAACCGCATGCCGCCAGATCTCGAAACGTGTCTGGGCTTCCAGGTGGCGTGGGTCGACTGCGAGGCTCCCTGCGCTCAGGAGTTTTTCCATGGCAGCCGTGGGAAAAATTTGTGGATTAAATTGTGGTGCGCTGTTAGCCAGAATCAGACACACACAAGGTAAAGACTGTAGAACAGGCTTTAATCCACAGACTTCCACAGAGCCAGGCTGGCAGTAGCTGCATTAACTCTGAGTGAGACTTCAGGAGGCCGGCGCAGGCTTATATCCCGGAGGGTGATTGACACCTGACCGGGTGGGGCTTGATCCATTCAGGCCAACTGATTGAGAGCCGGCCAGGTGTTGTCCTGTCCCCTTACACTCCTGCAGGTACAGAGGTTGCCCCCTGCAGTAGGCCAGCAGTACACTCCTGCAGGTACAGAGGTTGCCCCCTGTGGTAGGCCGGCAGTACACTCCTGCAGGTACAGAGGTTGCCCCCTGCAGTAGGTCAGTGGTGTACCACCACATGTGTTTATTTCAGATTTCCACCATCTGCTGTTCTTTTTTTAAATTTTCACTTCTCAAGAGAAGCTAAGAACATGCAGTAGAATTTAAGGATCTGTGAGTAGAAAATGACCAGGCTTCAACTTCCACCATCTGGGTGGTCACATGGTCACATAATAGTAAATAACAATGGAGTTTTTGATTTATTTTCCATTTAATCTCCACGAGTAACCCTACTGCTGGAAAATCGTCTTCATTGTTATTACATTCTACATGAACACATAATAATAATTCACTTGTATGTTTGTAGGCATTTTCTGATCAGTGATTAAAATAAATTTTGGAAACTAAATGTCTCTAAGTATTAATGAATCAGCAACTTTTTTTGGCATGATTAAAAACACAATATTTGCATAGTAGACCGCAAATCTCACCTTTTACTTGATACTGATTTGATAGTTGGTGACCATCCAATTTTTTTTCCATCCTTCATAGCTGAAATGGATGATCTGGTTACTTGCTGCAGTTTAGGAGATATTGTTGAGTGTAAATTGGCTGCAATGTCAGAAATACTTACTTGGTTGCACAAAGATGCCCTGAGATTGTGGAACTTAATAGTGCATGGAGCATTAAGAATTTCAATTTTAAAATTATCCTGAGGGAAAGGACAAGTAAAAGAAAACTTTAGTAGGAACCAGAGGCATTGGTGATGGTAGTTTTATCAATTAGTTTCAATTCCATCAATGAAATGATTCACTCTGTTTCCATTCATAATATCTTGAATAAATACCAGAAACTTACTGTGCCTGAAAGGGAAAGAGTGGTTAACATATCTGTCAAGATCTGAGCTCAAGAATGTATGTACTGTGAAACTTACCAGTCATTTTTTTTTTGGAATATATATTTGGTATCCAAAACTAGCCAAAAGCAAAATTCCACATGCTTTGTTGACACCATATAAATAATGATAAATCTTTATAAATTATTAGTTAATTTGTTAATTAGTCTGGAGGATTGTTTCCCAATTTGGCCATCAAGTTCGAAGAATATTGTCAAAACCTTGGCCTTGATGCAAATAGGATTTTTGAGAATTTTACCAGTGATAAAGCACTTCAGTTATCTGGGATTATTCTCCATTAGGCAACAAAGGTTAAGGTGAGATTTCGTAGAGGTTTTCAAAATTTTCCAATGAAGTTGTCCAAATTTCAAATCCAATTTGTGTTGATCGCTCTGGCAGTGGCCAGGAAGTGCATAGCAGTTACCTGCAAGCCAAACTCTCATCTGGGCATTGCGGGTTGGAATATGGAAATACAAAGCTGAGTTCCCTTGGAGAAAGTTACTTATAATCTAAGGAAAAAATATGAAACTTTTCTTAAAATCTGGCAACCATGCCTGTGTTACATCGGGACAAAAGGATATAGGGCAGTTCCCTGTGATTTGTGGTCTGACCACCCCCCACCCCCCCACCAGTCCTTCCTCTCCTGGGGGATCCATTCCAATCAGGCTAGGTCGAAATGAATATAAGAGACCTGGAGGATGGGCAATGAGACCCTGTAGTTAATGTGTTTTTCTTTTCTCTACCCTTTTTAATTTGTTATTTGTCCTTGGTCAGTAGGGTCTTTTTTTATGTTAATAAGGATTTTTGCCTTTTCATTTAAGTTGTTTCTTTATTTAAATGGTTAATGTGTTTTTTTAAATTATTTTGTGTTGTGGGTGGGGTGGGTGGGGGGGAAATACCAGACTCAGTAGAAGAAATTTGAATATTCTTGATGAACATGATTGTTGTACTGTGAATTATTGGAACTGCCCGAGTTTGGAAAAATCATAAATAAAATATTTTTTTAAATTCCAATGCCAGGAGAATCAATAGTCAGGATGTATGTTTATAAAATTTGACAAAAGAACAAGGGAAATCATTAAAATAAAAACACACGAAAGCTGCAGAAACTCAGCAGGTCAAACGGTGGACTTTATGTAGCAACCATAAAGATTACATCACCAACATTTCGGGCTTGAGCCCTTCAGCAAGATACAAACAAAATGTAGGCAGGCACCCAACAGAATGGTAGTGGAGGGGCAGGGGGAGAAGCAAAGGCAAGAGATAATAGGTGGAAATGGGGGAAGGCAGAAGAGAAAACCAGGGGTGGGGGGGGAGAAGAGCTCTGTGAATGGAGAGGAAAGGGGTTGGGGAGCTGGCAGAAAGAAGATGGGGATGGGAAAGAGAGCAATCTGGAGAATCTGGAGAAGTTAATGCCATCCAGTTGGAGAGTGCCCAGACAGAATATTAGGTGTTGCTCCTCCAATTTATGGGTGGCCCTGGTTTGGCAGTGCATGAGGCCATGGACAGTCATGTCAGCAGGGGAGTGAGTCACAGAATTGAAATTATTGGCCCTGTCATCGATGCAGAATGAAGGTGCTCAGCAAAGCAATCTCCCAGTCTACATCCAGTCTGTCCAATGTAGAGAAGGCCACCACAGGGTACCAGATATAGTCAATGACTCCAAGTGATGCTTCACTTGAAAGAACTGTTTGGAGGAGGTGTGGGCACAAGTGTAGCCCTTCCTGCAGCCACAAGAGAAGATGCCAAGGGGGGAAATTAGTGGGAAGGGATGAGTGGACCAGGGAGTCATGGAGGGAGTGGTTCCTATGGAAGAGGAGAGGAAAGGGGAAGATGTATCTGGTAGTGGGATCATGTTGTAGGTGATGGAAATTGCAGAGGATAATATATTGAATGCAGAGGCTGGTGGGGTGGTAGGTGTGGACAAGGGGAATCGTGTTCTTGTTGCATCTGCATGTTCCCACTGCCATCAGATTCCTGAATAACCAATCAACCAAAGACACTGCCTTACTTTTTGTGCACAACTATTATTTTTATTTTTTATAGTAATGTTGTAAGATGGTTATATATGAATGTTTGCTCTATGACGCTGCCACAAAACACTGAATTTCATGACTTGTTCATGACAATAAATCCTGATTCTGATCTTGGGGAAGAGGGGGCCAGGGCAGATGTGTGGGAAATAGAGGAAATGTGGGTAAAAGTGGAGGAAATGTGAGGACAAATTACATTTTTAAAAAACATACCTTGTTCTGATCTGGAATGTAATGAAGGGGTGGTGAAAGCAGAGCAAATATGAATTTTCAAATTAGAATTGAGTATTACTTGGAAATTAAAGATTCACAGGACTTTAGGGGATGAAGGGGAGAGGGACATTGGAAGGATCGCTCGAAGGACCAGCGCAGAAACCATGATATAATGATGTTGGACCAGCATGAATCCTTGTCGATGTGCTAGCCCACTAGAAAGTTGAATTTTAAAATGATTTTATCAATTGCTCAAAGATCAATATATTTAAATTGTAAAAGAAGGGTTTATTCTACAGGTTTTGTGATATAGTTATTTTCATGAAACTCAACAATTTATCAATGAAATATTTGGCAGTGTTCATTTGCATGTGTAAGATTGTTAACTGTTCAATCCATTTGTGTTGACAGCTGTTCATGTCCAATGCAGATGCTGGTATCAGGACAGAAAGAGCACAATAGACCTGAAAGAACTTGGATTTAATCTGGATATGTCTATTCCTCATTCATTTAGTCTGCCTAAAAACTAACTAGCTTGTTCACATTTTTTTTTTAAGTGAAGCATTAATTAGAAAAGCTGAGAGACAAGAAAGATGGTCAAATGGTGTTTGAGATTGTGTCTGGAATTCAGTGCCAGTTTTAGAAATAAAATCTTTCCAACCTGTTCTGCCCTTCCCCCCATCTGATCTTCTTGCTAAACACCACCTCCTGTACTTACCTCATACTCCTTACTTCTGGTATCCATGGAAATGGTGAAGCACAGGTCAAGGGACAAGATGGGAACGTGCTGCAAAAAGCAAATGCAGTCTGAAAGTGGCACCTTTCAAAGCTCAGCACATCTAGAAATGCTTGGCAGCCAAATAATGGATGTACTCATGAATCGTCATCACTGTTGAGGGAAATGTAGCCCAATGATTTCCATAGAGTCTGACCTCGCAATGGGATAATTTGGGTTGATGGTGAATAAATATTGTCTGGGACACTGGGGAGCACTCGTGTGCCCCACTTCAAAATAGTCCCTATGGGTCTTTTACATCCAAGTCCAACCTTCATTTTGACAACCCATCTGTAAGGCAGCATCCCCAACATTTGAGTATCCTTACTATTACTCCAAGATGGCCAGTATAGATTTTGTGTGTGTTAGTCTCAGGAGTGGTCTATGAACAGATGATGTGTTGACACAGAGGCATCTATTACATAGAAACTGGATAAGTGTAGCAAAGGTTCAGAATGTTCTTTGGAGTCTGGCATTGTTTTATATCCTTCTGCAATGAACTGGTAAACTGGAAGGCTGCAATGATATAGCTCCATAAAAATCTTGGAAGACTGCCTGACATTAAATATATTTATTCTGAGAAATAATAAGACCACGGAGTTCTAAAATGCACCATTCAGGAGGGTTCCTAACGTTCTGGGGCTAGAATGGATGCAATGCTTCAATGGTCAAACCAATGGAATATAAAGGTTTGTTTTGACCTCCTTGCTTTTGAAGCCTATTTCTCTATTTATAAAAAAAGCTTTTTCTTTTAAACCATGTTATCAACAAACTATGCTCTTGCACACCAGATTTCTTGGTTCCTGTATTCCATTTAGAATGATCATCTCTGGTTTATAGAACCTCTTCTCATCTTTCTATTCTTTTTTGCACAAGCCTGTCTATATTGCTTCAAAATCCACTGCTATCTGTTACGAAAAGGGTCAATTAATGTCATTTAAGCAATTGAGGAATAAATATGCCATACTGCATAATACTCTTTTTTTGATATTTTTAATTAAGAGCATATTTGATGGATAAACTTGGACCAGCTATGTTTTTTATCTAGTTGTAGTGAAATAGAACTGATTAGGAGTGGAATTGTTAAAAAAAATTTACTTCTTTGGTATATTCATTATCACAAGCAGGAACTCCCAAACCAGGACTTCATAGATCTAGACAGAGATGGGAAACAGATTTAAATATTTCAATTGATCACCAAATATGAGAAGATTTATATAAGGATTGTATGACTAATACTATTAACATTAGATATAGACTAGTCAGGGAGGAGTCACGTGATGGAGTAGTGGCCGGACGGTGAACTCCAGCCCTCTCCAGAAAAGTCGGGAAAAACTAGAGAAAACACAAAGGCACAGAAATAAAAGTTACAGAAAAGTGAGTATAAAGGTGGAAAGAAGATGGCGACAAAAAAAGAAAAATCGAAAGCAACGGTAAGAAGAGAGGAAGAGAAGACAAAGGAGGAAAAAGGTGAAGGCCTTACCTGTCCGAAGAGGCCCGCTGCGGAGAGAGAAACCCGCTCCCTCAGGTCGGTAAATAATGGACTACAAAAATGGCTCGCAGAGCCGAGTAAAAGTGCGCAACCGCGCATGCGCGATACTTCGCGCATGCGCGATGCGAATGAAAAAAAACACACCGACGGGAGGGGGGACCAGCTGGGGAGTCGATCTCCACAGCCGGCAACGACAGCTGCAGAACACCTGCAGCAAGAAGAGACCACAGAAGACAATAGAAACAAGAAAGAAGAGGAGGAAAGGGCAACAAAGAAACAACAGATGGTCAACCCAGAGGAAGAAGAAGAGGAAGAGTATGGTGAAATAGAAGAAGAAAAGAAAGGCAAGGTAAAGGATATACTTGCTCTTATTAAAGGATACATGGAGTCATTTAAAGAATGGCAAACACAGGAATTTAAGGATTTAAGAAAAAGAATAAACAACACAGAAGAGAAAATAAATAAAATGGAGATGACCTTAACAGAAATGGGAAAGAAAATGGACAAGATGGAAGAGCGGGCAGTAGCAGCAGAAATGGAGGTAGAAGACTTAAAAAAGAAATTGGAGAAATCTAATAAAAAAACTAAAGAGACACAAGAACTACTAGCTCAAAAAATAGATACAATGGAAAACCATAACAGAAGAAATAACATAAAGATAGTGGGCCTTAAGGAAGATGAAGAAGGCAAGAATATGAGGGAGTTTATAAAAGAGTGGATCCCTAAGACCCTAGGATGTCCAGAACTACAGCAAGAATTGGAAATAGAAAGGGCACATAGAGTATTGGCCTCTAAACCACAACCACAACAAAAACCAAGATCTATTGTAGTAAAATTCCTAAGATATACTACAAGAGAAAAGGTACTGGAGAAGACAATGGAAAAAGTAAGAGAGGGCAACAAACCACTGGAGTATAAAGGGCAAAAAATCTTCATTTATCCAGATATAAGTTTTGAACTCCTAAAGAAGAGAAAAGAGTTCAATACAGCAAAGGCGATTTTATGGAAGAAAGGGTATAAATTTATACTAAAGCATCCAGCGGTATTGAAAATATTTATTCCAGGACAACAAAACAGACTATTCTCGGATCCAGAAGAAGCACGAAAATTTGCAGAATAATTACAAAAATAGACTGAGGGAGGAAGACGGGTAATGAGAGTTAAAATGATCACGATTGATATGTATGTGGGTAAAGACAAAAATAGACTGAGGGATGAAGACGGGTAATGAGAGTAAAAATGATCACGATTGATATGTATGTGGGTAAAGAGGTATAAGAGTGAATAGAGACAATGAGCATACATGAATGTATCTGTACTTAGAGGAAAATATAGATAGTATAGACAAGAATTAATAAGGGAAGGTAATGGAATAGAGAGAATAAGGAGGGAATTAAAAGAGTGACCTTTGTGACATATGAAAAGTGAAATCTTTTCTGGGGGAGGCGGGGTGGGGGGAAATAGCGGTCACTGCAAAATCAGTTGACGCTTACGAGTGGATTCGCAAATCCAAATGGAGAGGGGAGATGTGGTTGTCCGACAAGGGATAAAGGACAACTCAGGAGGTGAAGGGGAGATTGGGGATAAATAAGATAGAAATAGGAGAATAAGGAAAATGTTGGATGTTGTAGGAATGTTGTCTTATAAAGAGTTGAAAATAAGAAAACAGAAATGGAAAAGGAGGAAAGGTAATGATGGAAAAACGGAAAGAGAAGATAAACAAAATATAAAAGGGCTACGCTGAACTATATGTCTTTAAATATTAATGGAATACATAACCAAATTAAAAGGAATAAACTACCAAATTTAAATGAATAAATGTATTCCATTAGAAAAAATAACATATTGGTTAAGAAATAATATTGAAATATTCGAACAAGTATAGGAGCCTTACATTAAATACAATAGCGAAAACCTACCGGGGACAAACATTACCTAAGTTGATGGAAGGAGAAGGAAAGAAAAGAATGGACTCAGTAGAATTTCTGGTGTAATTTTGTTGAATGACAACATTGTCTGACTGGCTTAATGCAACCTAGATTGTATACCTAAAATGGATGAGAGGGGGGGGTGGGGGGGTGGTTTGGGAGGAAAGGGGGGGGGAGAAAAAGTCACTGTATATGTGTGAAAAAGAAATAGTGTATATCATGACTAATGTGATTTATGGTGTGAAAAAAAAAAAAATTAAAAAAAAAAAAAGATATAGACTAGTCCAATATCATTTTTTACATCAGCTATATCTTATACCACAGAAAATTGAACAGATTGAATCTGATTTATCTGATCAAAGTTTTAGATGTGATGCAGATGTAGGAAAAACCTAATAAGATACTTTATTTTGCCCTCTCAGAAATCCCATTATGATAGTAACTTCCCTGTTTGCTGGGGAAATTGTGGAAATCAAAATGCAAACTATTATCATATTTTCTGGGACTGTCCTGTTATCAAAGATTATTGGAGTGGGATGCACGAGACATTTTTAAATGTGAAATAACCTTAGAAAGCATTGTCCATATATTTGGGTATATACATCAAGAATTATTGAAAATAGATAAATATTTAATGAATATACAGCTCGTGGCTGTTAGAAAGACTCTTACTGGAAAATGGTTATCACAGGAGAGCCCAACTTTAAATGCATGGAAGGAAATTATAATGGACATTTATAAAATGGAGAAGATACAGCATCTGTTAATTGGAACAATTTGGTTCATACTGGGAAAATGGTTTAACTGCATAATACTTCATAGACCTGACCTTGTACTTGTTAAGAAAATCACTCGCTACTGGTATCTAGTTTTCTTCTTTTTCTTATTCTGTCTTTCTTCTTCTCTCTATAAGTGTATGCCTCAGATAAATATTATGTGGAAAATCATGGCAAATATGAATATATGGTATATATGTATAATATCGGAGACACATCTTTTGGAAATGTTTGTTTAAACCAATAAAAAAATTAATTTATAAACTTATCTAATGTTAATGCAGTGCCCAGTGGAGTTGTCGGGAGTTGAAGGTGGAATGGTTGACTTTTTTGTTCTTCTGAGTTTTCTGATGCTGTGTTCCTGCTAAGCTGGGTATGGTTTGTGTGCACACACACACTTGCACAGTGTGCGCACAATGCTGCCATTTATGCATGTGCGTGCGCAGCTTAGAGGGATGTCCTCCATTTTGGACACTTGGAAATGGTCACCCAATAGCTAGGATGGGAGAGCTATGGATGGGTGCAGGTCAGTGGGACTAGACGCAGAAAAATGATTCAGCACAGACTAGAAGGGCCAAAGGGGCCTGCTTTTGTGCTGTAATGCTCTATGGTTGTATGGTTCTATGGTTCTTTGTGATTTTACTTTTAACACACACCTCCTCCATTGAACCCTGATGACGTTCTGTTTTATTCCTTTCCTCATGCATCAATGTATTTCTGGAAACAGTTCTTTTCATGAATGATACTGAAACAATTCCATGAAAAGGGTTTCCGAACACCAGGACTGACGCCTCCAACAGTTCAAGATTAGTTTCCTGAGCACCAATACAACAAATGCACAATTTACAGCATATAATGAGAGCTTCCTTAATAATGACGGGCAATTTAGCTAATGCTCTTACAGTAGTAAAAACACAAAATTGCTGGAGAAACACAACATCTATAGGAGGTAAAGATAATAAATAACTGATGATTCAGGCCTGAGCCCTTCTTCAAGCTGTGAGCAAAAAGCAGGCAGGTGACTGAATGTACTCCCTCACCACATTCCCCCCACCCACCCCCCCACCTCCCCTAGTTCTCCTTTCCTATAGTTCTCTCTCTCTATTTTCCATTCCCTCTGCCTCCTTTCCTTCAGATCTGCATTCACAGAGCCACCCCACTCCCCTAAATAATTCTCACCTTTCCTCTCTTGTTCTCTCCATGACCAATGATCACCTTTTGTCTGTTGGAATCGTGCTCCTTCCCCTGCCCTTTCTTTCCTTCTCCCCAGCTTTTTAAGTCAGGTACCTGCCTGTTTTTTACTCAGACCTTGAAGAAAGTCTTAGGCTCAAAAAGGAAGTTATATATCTTTGCCTCCTATAAACGCTGTGTGACCTGCTGAATTCCACCAGCTTTTGGTTTTTACTACAATCACAGCACTTCAGACTTTCATGCTCACTCCTTAGCTAAAACATACACAATATACATTGAAAGGAAGATGTAACATTTTACAGTTAACAGACCAAACTTTCTCATTCAGATCTCCTTTCTTCAGTTTATCATTATGCTAATGTATCTGCGGTAATTATTTCATATTTATTGTCAGAAGACTGTTGTGTTCGGGAAAGTATCAGGTTCGGTGGATTCACAGAGAGACAAGTCTGAACACAAGTGTTAACAATCAAAGGTAACTTTATTGAACACATGGGAGACAATCAAGGGAAAACAGCAAACAATACTTAATTACTCTACTCTTTCTTTGGCTTGGCTTCGCGGACGAAGATTTATGGAGGGGGTAAAAAGTCCACGTCAGCGGCAGGCTCGTTTGTGGCTGACAAGTCCGATGCGGGACAGGCAGACACGATTGCAGCGGTTGCAAGGGAAAATTGGTTGGTTGGGGTTGGGTGTTGGGTTTTTCCTCCTTTGCCTTTTGTCAGTGAGGTGGGTTCTGCGGTCTTCTTCAAAGGAGGTTGCTGCCCGCCAAACTGTGAGGCGCCAAGATGCACGGTTTGAGGCGTTATCAGCCCACTGGCGGTGGTCAATGTGGCAGGCACCAAGAGATTTCTTTAGGCAGTCCTTGTACCTTTTCTTTGGTGCACCTCTGTCACGGTGGCCAGTGGAGAGCTCGCCATATAACACGATCTTGGGAAGGCGATGGTCCTCCATTCTGGAGACGTGACCCATCCAGCGCAGCTGGATCTTCAGCAGCGTGGACTCGATGCTGTCGACCTCTGCCATCTCGAGTACTTCGACGTTAGGGGTGTAAGCGCTCCAATGGATGTTGAGGATGGAGCGGAGACAACGCTGGTGGAAGCGTTCTAGGAGCCGTAGGTGGTGCCGGTAGAGGACCCATGATTCGGAGCCGAACAGGAGTGTGGGTATGACAACGGCTCTGTATACGCTTATCTTTGTGAGGTTTTTCAGTTGGTTGTTTTTCCAGACTCTTTTGTGTAGTCTTCCAAAGGCGCTATTTGCCTTGGCGAGTCTGTTGTCTATCTCATTGTCGATCCTTGCATCTGATGAAATGGTGCAGCCGAGATAGGTAAACTGGTTGACCGTTTTGAGTTTTGTGTGCCCGATGGAGATGTGGGGGGGCTGGTAGACATGGTGGGGAGCTGGCTGATGGAGGACCTCAGTTTTCTTCAGGCTGACTTCCAGGCCAAACATTTTGGCAGTTTCCGCAAAGCAGGACGTCAAGCGCTGAAGAGCTGGCTCTGAATGGGCAACTAAAGCGGCATCATCTGCAAAGAGTAGTTCACGGACAAGTTTCTCTTGTGTCTTGGTGTGAGCTTGCAGGCGCCTCAGATTGAAGAGACTAAACAACTATATAGCCATTCACATCGACCCAGGTTGGACTCCGACGCCAGTGGCCTCCTTTCTTCTACCCGCTCCAGCACATGTGAACACGTCACAGACAGGAACTTTTAAACACGCTTCTGATTCCCTGTACCAACAAGAGAGGAAAGCTCTCTGCAAGCACTGATTTATCGTAGTACTACAGCTCAATTCAGTGTAGTGTACACCTTATCTACAATTCCTCCAGCAATGTCCACTGTAGCGACCTGGCATGGAGCTCTGTCTGGGACTTGGACCAAGAGGTAGAGAGAAATAAATATGGCATGTATCAATATTGTTCTGTGCTGGGTGTCTGGCCAGTGATGACACTGAGTCATTTAAATGAGCCAACAATAAGGTGTATACAAATGGGTGGCTGGATTTGCAGGTGATGGAACTTCCAAATAAGTTTCATACAGGGAGGTCACATGACTCTCCACAACCACAATATTCCAGACAGAGAGGCCATGTGTTCCTCCACAATCCACATAACAGGTACATACATGCCATCACATACAACTCTGAGATTCTTTTTCGTGTGGGCAAGGCAGAATTACCACTAACTGGTAATGCAAAAAAAGTGTACACAACGTACACATGTAACAAATGTAAACAAACTTGCAATATAGAGAGAACTTAAAAAATCAGTAAAATGCAAAAGTAAAAGTCCTTAAATGAGTCCCTGATTGAGTTTGTTGTTGAGGAGTCTGATGGTGGAGGGGTAGCAGCTGGTCCTGAACCTGGTGGTGTGAGTCTTGTGGCACCTATAGCTCTTCCCTATGGTAGCAGCGAGAACAGAGTGAGTGCTGGGTGGTGTGGATCCTTGGTGATTGCTACCACTCTCTGATAGCAGAGTTCCCTGTAGATGTTCTTGATGGTGGGGAAAGTTTTGCTTTTGATATCCTGGGCTGTGTCAACTACATTTGGAAGGGCTTTATGCTCAGGGCTATTGGTGTTCCTATACCAGATCATAGTGCAGCTGGTCAGCACATTTTCTACCTCACTTCTGTAGAAATTTGCTAGGGTTTCTGGTGTCATACCAAACCTCCGCAAACTCCTGAGGAAGTAGAGGCGCTGATGTGCTTTCTTCACGATGCCATTGATGTGTTGGGTCCAGGAAAGATCCTCTGAGATAATGACTCTCAAGAAAAAATTTCTCACCCTCTCCACCTCTGACTCTCCCAATGATCGCTGGATTGTATACATCTTGTTTTTCCTTCCTGAAATATATAATCAGCTCTTTAGGTTTGGTGACATTGAGTGCAGGTAAAAGGTGCACCATTCAGTGAAGTTTTCAATCTCTCTCTTGTATGTTGGCTTATTGCCTTTTATGGACAACCCACTGCCATATTATTGTTGGCAAATTTGTAGATGGTGTTATTGTCATACCGAGCACACAGCCGTGGGTGTAAAGCGAGTAGAACAGAGGACTAAGAATGCAGCTCTGTGGTGCTCCAGTACTAATGCAGATTGTGGAGATGTTCTTACTGATTGTGGTCTGAAGGAGAGGAAATCCAGGATCCAATGGAGTGTTGAGTCCCAGGTCTTGGAATTTGTTGATCGGTTCTGAGGGGATGATGGTATTAAATGCCAAACTGTAGTTGATAAAGAGCATCCTGATCATCTGGATAAATTGTTTCCTTACCCGTTTTGTTGAAGTGTTTGATGAAATTGTTGACTCCGTAAATTTTCTCTTTTCCAGCCTTGATCCTTGACATGCTGGTGGGGGCAGGAGTGCAGAAGCTTGTGAAGAGGAAAGGACCTTCGGAAGTGACTCGAGGGATTTTGGATTACCTCGTCATGGATGTGTTTGCTTTCCCAGCATCTCAAGCCAGCAGAGCAGCGATGGTGACCAGATTCTTTCTCAACCATCTGGTCCTGGCAGTGCCCTTGCGAATCCTGCTGCTTATCTGGGCTGGAGTCATTGGCCTCTCCCGTGTTATGATTGGGCGACATCACCTGACTGACGTCCTCTGCGGATTTATCATTGGATACTTACAATTCAATTTTGTGGAGTTGCTGTGGCTACCATCAGGTACCTGCCAATTACTGGCATCAGTAATTCCAATATGACAGACACAGGAGTTGCCAGAAGGAAGCAGAAAAGAGATAAGCATGGGGGCAGTGGAAGTGAGTGTAGGGTGGGGAGAACACTGGATTCCCCATGGGTGAAATGGAGGAACAAGAATTTTCAGTGCCTCATACAGCCTGACATTATATTCTTTGGAAAAGTGAAAAACATTTTGCCCTTTAGAAACTTTAGAAAATAGAACATATGAGAAAAGCATTTGAAAATTCAAAAGATTTGCTTTGAAGGTGGCTGGTTCGAGGGGATGGGGGTGGGCTTTGCATTGGCTGCCGATATCACATAACCTTCAACTATCAATAGACGATTGATGAGAATTTTAATGATTATTATGAAGGACGCATATTCAATAGGAATTGATGGAACATTCAATTGTTAGGAATGTGAAAAGAATGCTATTTTTTCCCCCATGATTTAAAAAAACTAGCTGTTTTTGCTCTCTCTTCCACTGCGTATTATAATGATATCTTACTGTCAATGCGGTGTGTTATCACTCAGTAATGTGCAAGTAAATGAATTCTGTAAATAGATAACCATCATGGGATTTTAAAGTGCATGCAGTGTTGGGAGGGGGGGGAGGGCGACACCTCACTTTACCATTCGGTGTCCCGGGTGGTCCTTCCGGAGGGTGGGGGGGGGTGACACTTCACTTGTGAATCTGTGCCGATCGGCTGCCGCTCGCGTTGTGGTCTCCTCTGCATCGGAGGAACTGGGAACAGGCTGGGAGATCGTTTCATTGAGCATCTCAGCTCTGGTTGCCGCAATAGTGGTGATTTCCCAACTCTCCCAGTGGCAATCCATTTCAATTCCCTGCCCCACTCCCATGCTGACATGTCTATCCTCATGTCTCGTGTGCTGCCAGACTGAGAATGCCTGCAAATTGGAGGAACAACACCTCATCTTCTATCTGGGCACCCTCTAACTGGATGGCATTGGCATTGACTTCTCCAGTTCTGTTACCCCCCCCTCCCCCACATCTATCCCAATTTCTCCTTTCCTCTAGCTCTGCCTCTCTCTATTTCCTTTTCCCTCTATCTCTTTTCTTCCAGATCTGCATTCACAGAGCCACCCTCTCCCCCATCAATTCTCACCTTTCCTCTCCTGTCCTATCCATGTCCAACCATCACCACTCATCCTCCTCCCTCTGCCCTTTCTTTTCTTCACCCCAGCCTTTTAATTCAGGCACATGCCTGCTTTTTACTCAGACCTTGAAACATCAGTTATACTGTATCTCTTTACTTCCTATGGACGCTGCCAGACCTGCTGAGTTCCTCCAGCATTTCTGCTTTTCAATGCAATGTTTAGGCTTGAATTCAAAAATGGGTGGTGGCTTCCCATCCAAACATCTCCTCCCAATTTGGTGGCAACATGAAAACAGCAGGAAACAGCCCAATGGCCAACACAAGCCAGCTGTGACCGAAAGGCAATAAAGTTATTGAATGAAATATATTAATGCAGCTCGGTGTTGCTGAAACTTACTGAATAATAACTGGATGATAAGGGTGCTGGAGGGAGGAGGGCGTTACTATGTTATTGGGATTTGTGAAAGAACTGGAATTATGTCACATATTGGAATAAGCAGGATTGTCTTTGTTTATAATGTTTATGTATTAAATGTATTTGTATTCTGTCATGATATTGGGTGATTTCTTTCTATATAAAGCTTTGGTTTATTTCTAGTTTATGGAGTTGTATCATAACTTATTGTGTACCTCAGAAAATTATCATGTATGTGGCAAGGAATTGCCTTTACTTCCACTGTCCAAGAAAAGTCCATTGGCAGCACACTAGTTGGTCAGCCTCTGGTAGAGATGAAAGTTAAGGGAAGAATACTGGCCCATTATGCAAGGAGAACTTCCTGCAATTAAAGAAAGAAGTAACTTGCATGTCCAAAGTAGGTTTCATCACCTCAGCATCTTTGAGTCCTTCACAGAAAAGGTCATTTCTGCAGTGGATTCACTGGGGTGGTGTAGGGAAACATGCAGTGATTTCTTCATAGCAACCTCCCACAAGCTCCAACATGAAACTTGGTTTCTGGGAATAACCACCTCCAATAATTCAAAATAGTGACTTGAGAGGGCAGATTGTTGTGGAGGAGGTTTACAAAGGTCAGCACAACATTCTGGGCCTAAAGGACCTGTATCCTGTTATGTTCTATGTTTATATGGAGCTGATGTTCAAATAGTGCCCATGTTCCAATCTCTCAACATTCTTTAAAAAAGTGCATTGGCAGTAATTGCATGGGTATGCTGAACACTGGCACTTGCAACATTTTGCACATGCCACAAACAATCCCAACTTGGAAGAATATCATTGTTCCTTAATCATCACTGGGTTGGAATTCTGAAACTCCCTGCCCAGAAACATAATGGAACTGCTTTTACTATACAGACACAACAGGGTAAGAAAGTGCTTCTCACTACTCCTGAATCTCACACACTGAGCCTTTGGTTTCAGAGTTAATTGACTTATATAGAATCCATCTCACCTCTAACTATTCAGTTGCTAATCAAGGTTCAAGTAATTTACATAAGAGTTTATTGCACAGCATTTGGAAAAACTTAAGGTTGCCTGAGTATCAAACTAATTTACAAAATAAAATATCACAAACTATTTTTGGAAGAGTTTATTCTGGATATAATTGCTCTAACAGTAAATTACAGCTTATGTTGATTACCATTATAACTATACAGCATGAACAAAACAAAACCTTGAAAAAAATAACAACAGCTTGTGGAAATGTTCCACAAAGCAGATCCGTGGTCAGTTAAGTGCTTCTAAATATATCTTCACTACCACAAACATAAGCTGTTCTGAAACTCTACTGCCCTTAATCTGACCAAGCCTTGTGCTGCCACTCCTATTGTTGCACACCTATGTTCTCATTGGACCAGCAACATACTGTATTTGGATCTCATTCACCTACTCAAATCCCTCCAGCATTTGTTCTTCCCTGACCTCTAAACTTACTCAATCCTTTAAGATTTCTACATACCTTCAATTCTAGACCCACACCCCTGAACTTTCTATCTCCACCACTGGCTGCAAGTCTCAGCTGAGCTCTGGAATCAAGTTTTGGTGATCAAACATTAAAGATGCTATATAAAGGCAATGTCTTAAGCGAGAATATGTCAATATCGACAAATGAGGAGCAAGAAAATCCAGCTCCCATGCTGCAAAATTCTTCTTCAGATATGCCTTTCTGTGATCTGGGATGTGCAAGATGGGATGCTGTTCTCTTTATCAATCCTTCCTGGAGTGGCACAGTGTGTACAGTGCCTCACAGGAAAGATCTTGCTGGATTACAGATGTTTGCTGTGTTCTGAACAGCTCTGTGTTGTTACCTTGCCCACCTTCTGCCATTGCTTTAATCAGCAGAGCCTCCCCTCTATCCACTCCCGCTGTCTGAGCTCTTGGACCTTGGACTTCGGTTCAGTTCAGGTATTGGGTTCTTCCAGAGTGAGAGCATGCTTGTCTGTCACAACCCTCCAAGATCATAATGGAAGATGCAAGATTAAAAGACCGAGGTCTCTGTAGTTTCAGAATTTGAGAAAATGACAGCTATTCTTGTTATACGAACTTCATCAGACTGATAAATGACTTTTGGAAATATGTAGATGCAAAATTTTATTTCTGTTGGATTTGTGCCATGTTTACTTAACTTTACAAAGAGTAGAAATAGAAATCATTCATTGCTGAAGAAAGGGATCTGCAAAGGGGTGTCCTCTCCTCATCTGCAAATCTCTAGCTCTAATCTACTCCAGCTCACTCTCCTCAGATAATCAAAGAAAGGGTTTGTGTGCAGCACCGGGAGCTTCAACAAAGACTGGATGGGTGGCACTGTTGGTAAGGTTGGTAACTATCGGGATTGAAACACAAAAGTCTGAAGATGGTGAGATTTTAGTAAAAACAGAAAAATGCCAAAGGAACTCAGCAGGTCACGTAGCAATCATTGCAGGTAAAGATACATAATTAACATTTTGGGCCTGAGCCCTTCTTCAAGGTCTGTCCTTTTGCGCATGCCTTGAGGAAGGGCTCAGGCCTGAAACATTGGTCCTAGTGTAGATTTTAACTCCTACGGATGCTGCATGTTCCTCCAGCAATTTGGCATTTTTACAACTATCAGTGTTGGCCTGGACTTTCCTCCCAGAGTTAGAGAGACAGAGTAATAATTTAAAGGTAAAGATTCTATTATTGTCACATAATACTGCGTTTAGAATATAACATATATGAAATTCTGTAACTTTGTCTACCGTAAGGAAGACCGAGAGTCGCCACTTTGTTCAGTGCCCCTCACAGAAATGAGGACCCAGTTAGGAACAAACTTGTGAGCCCTGGTTTACAAGACTAGGGCTCTAACCACTGAACTATTGGAGCCTCTTTTAGACATCCATGCCAGCATGGTAACAAGCCCTTTCAGCTCACGATCCTGTGCTACCCAAATACCCAAATGAACCTACAGCCCCAGTATATTTTTTTAAGGGTGGGAGGAAACAGGGGCACCCATAGGAAATCCACACAGACATGGGGAGGATGTACAAACTCAGTACAGACAGCGTCAGATTCGAACCTGGTCGCTGGTGCTGCTAACCGCTACGCTAAACATGATCATTTCTGTTTGACTCAGGAATCATTTTTTTGGACACTTCTGATTGGCAACAAAAGATTGTTTTCTCTGTAAATGAGCATATCAGCTGACTAATGGCCGGAACATGAAGCCATATGACAAAATCTGTAACCAAAGTTGACGAATCATCTACATGGTAAGTGGTTGATTTCAATGCCTCAAAAAAGGCCCGGAGCAGGGTTAAGGCATTTTCCTATTGGGGTTGGCAATGTTTTCTCCAACACTGACAGAAGTTCAGGTAGGTGTGTTGGAAATGAGCTAGTAAAGTGAATACTTTTGTTCTCCTAAATCAATTTTACAAACAGCTCCAGCTTTTGTTTTCACCCTGGTTAATTCTGCCCTGAAGTTTAACCTTCACTAGTCTTCTTTCCTAAGTACCTATTTCCCAAAGTTTCTCCCTCCCTCAGACTTGGTTCATGTCTGAGTGTGGTGGTACACCACTGGCCTACTGCAGGGGACAACCTCTATACCTGCAGGAGTGTAGGGGAAAAGGACAACATCTGGCCGGCTGTCAATCAATCGGCCTGAATGGATCAAGCCCCACCCGGTCGGGTGTCACTCACCTGTGCCGGCCTCACTCAGAGTTGCTTCAGCCACAGCCAGCCTGGTTTTGTGGAAGTCTTCGTGGATTAAAGCCTGTTGTACAGCCTTTATCTTTGTGTGGGTCTGATTCTGGCTAAAAGTGTACCACAATTTAATCCACAAAATTTTCCCATGGCAGTTATGGAAAAACTCCTGTGCGCAGGGAGCCTCGAGGTCGACCCATGCCACCTGGAAGCACAGACACGCTTCGAGATCTGGCAGCACGCGGTCGAG
The DNA here is from genome assembly GCF_036971445.1 of Narcine bancroftii. NCBI lineage: Eukaryota > Metazoa > Chordata > Chondrichthyes > Torpediniformes > Narcinidae > Narcine > Narcine bancroftii. Next base: position 2,537,203 of record NC_091469.1, on the reverse strand, counting down.
GCTATCATCGAGGCACACGAGGGCAACATTCTGGACTTCGATCGGAAGAGGTTGGTCCTACTCTGGTCAAAGCTGGGTCCCCACGCATTCCAGGTAACCAAAGGCTGTTCCATGTACAATAGCACAATGGACACTCTCGAGAACCTGTACAAGCCCCCCATGAATGTGGTCTGTGCAAGGTACCTCCTCAACACGCAAGCCCAGCAACCCAGGGAGATGGCTGAGTCTTACCTGGGACACTTGCGAGAGTTGGCCCGACCATGTCTGGCTGAACCCGGGGTAGGTGTAGAGGAGGTCGAGAGGCTGATCCAGAATGCTTTCGTCCAAGGGCTACGCTCGAGGGCCATCCGGCAGAAGCTTCTGGAAGACAACATCTATGGCCTAACCAGGACTGTGGAAGTGGTCCAAACCCTGGAAGCCTTCGATTCCAGGTTCTCCCAGGCACCCTCGTGGCCCTCTCACACAGCAGCTGCAGCCTCAGGCTGAGCTGGTGAGGAGAACGTCGCTGCAGCAGGCGCCCAGCGCCCTTGTAAGTACTGTGGGTCCTGGTGTGGGTCAGATCGATGATCACGTCAAAACTGCCCAGCTAGGAGCCAGTATTGTTCCCGATGCAGCAAGAAAGGCCACTTTGCACCTCCCCACCTCCCCCGTGAAACCCCCCCAATGTGCGCATGCTAGGCGGCACCATTGTCCTCGCGATGACTTCCCCCTTCCCCGACTTCGACCGCGTCACATCCGGTCCTGCCAGCGACCGTCACAGCATGTGCCCCGAGCATCTGCACCAGCCCCCTCCCTCACCGGCGCCGCTCACTGAGAACTACAGCGACGTCACTTCCGGTTCATGGCGTGACGTCACTACTATCTGCGGCCGTGACCAGCAGGACCACGATGCTAACGTGGAAAAATTCCTCCAGACGGCCACGGAGCTGAACCTCACTTACAACAAGGAGAAGTGTGTGTTCAGCACCACCCGCCTCGCCATCCTGGGGTACATCGTGGCCCATGGAGTCGTCGGCCCAGATCCGGAAAGGATGCGCCCATTAATGGAGATACCCCTCCCCCCCCACGCTAATGGCCCTCCGCAGGTGCCTGGGCCTGTTCTCTTATTACTCGCAGTGGGTCCCTCGCTTCTTGGACAAGGTCCGCCCACTGGCCCAAGCCACAACATTTTCCCTCCAACCTGAGGTGCAGGCAGCCTTCACCCACATCAGGCAAGACATCATGGATGCCACGATGCAGGCTGTGGATGAGGACTCCCCCTTCCAGGTGAAGAGCGATGCTACCAAGGTGGACCTCGTTGCTACCCTCGACCGGGGGGGGGGGGGGGGGTGCCCCGCCACCTTCTTCTCTGGAACCATCCATGGCTCCGAGCTAGGACACTCCGCCATTGAAAAGGAGGTCCAGGCGTTTGTGGAAGTGGTCCACCACTGGCGCCACTACCTGGCCGGCAGGAGATTCACGCTCCTCACAGACCAGGGGGCTGTGGCGTTCATATTTAATACTACCCACAAGAGCAAGATCAAGAACGACAAGATCCTGCGCTGGAGAGAGTCAAGCTGGCAACCTACAGCTACGACATCAAGTACTGCCCCGGGAAGTTTAACGACTCCCCTGATGCCCTCTCTCGCACCTGCGCATCTATGCATGACGACAAGTTGCAGGCATTGCATGAGTCCCTCTGCCATCCAGGCATCACCGGTTGTACCATTTCGTTAAGTCCCGAAATCTGCCGTACACCATCAGGGATGTCAGGGACATGACCGAGGCCTGTCGGGTCTGTGCGGAATGTAAACCCCGCTTCTTCCACCACCCCCCCTTCCCCCCAGGCCCACGTTGTAAAGGCTACTCGGCCTTTTGAGCGTCTCGGCGTGGACTTCAAAGGGCTCCTGCCTTCCACGAACCGAAACATCTACTTCCTCACGGTAGTGGACGAGTACTCACACTTCCCTTTCGCCATTTCTTGTCCAGACACCTCCACGGCCACCGTCATCAGGGCCTTGGGGCAGATTTTCACCATGTTTGGCTACCTCATCTTCATCCACAGTGACTGGGGGTCTAGTTTCATGAGCAATGAGCTGCACCAGTACCTGACGGCGAGGGGCATTGCGACTAGTCAAATGACAAGCTATAACCCAAGAGGCAACGGGAAAGTGGAACGCAAGAATGGGATGGTCTGGAAGGCAGTCCTCCTGGATCTCAGGTCAAAAGGGTGGGCCGTTGAGTACTGGCAGGACGCCCTGCCCAAGGCGCTCCTTGCCATTCAGTCACTGCTGTGCATGGCTACCAACGAGACCCCTCACGAACGCCTGTTCTCATTCCCCAGGAGGTCGGTGACTGGAATGTCACTCCCAGCATGGCTCACGTCCCCAGGACCAGTGCTTCTGTGTAAGCATGTATGGGCACACAAGGCCAAAGCCCTGGTAGAGCAGGTTTTCCTCCTTCATGCAAACCATAATTACGCTTACATTAGGTTCGGCAGTGGCAGGGAGGATACCGTCTCAACCAGGGACCTGGCACCAGCAGGAGCACCCACCACCACGCCACCCTCCAACCCAGGATGATGCTGACCAGGCATACATCCCCATCCCCAGACAGCTATGGGACACACAGGGCCTCCTTGACCACCAGGGGCCCGCTTCAGCCTTAGGAGACGAATCCGCCCCCCCCACCCATCCAATATGACCTGCATACGTCGACCCCAGCCCCCCTGGCCACCCCTCCGTGCAGCACCACACCAGCTACACACACCCCTGCTGCCAGCCCACCACCCCCTCCCACACTTCCCCTCTGACCAGTGACCAGGAGCCAGTCACAGAGACCCTGATGGCCACCGAATCGTCTCAACCTGTAAATATTGTATGAACATAGTGGGTGCAATTCCTTGTTACTGTCCCCCCCCCCCCCCCCATCCTCCCCCCCGAGACAATTTTAAAGAAGGGGGTGAATATGGTGTTACACCACCAGCCTACTGCAGGGGGCAACCTCTGTATAGGACAGGACAACACCTGACCGGCTGTCAATCAGTCGGCCTGAATGGATCAAGCCCCAACTGGTCGGATGTCAATCACCCTCCGGGATATAAGCCTGCGTCGGCCTCCCGAGGCCTCACTCCGAGTTGCTGCAGCCACAGCCAGCCTGGCTCTGTGGAAGTCTTTGTGGATTAAAGCCTGTTGTACAGTCTTTATCTTTGTGTGTGTCTGATTCTGGCTAACAGTGCACCACACTGAGTCAGGTTCCACTCCAAACAATTGAACAGCTAGTTGACATCCCACTGGACCTGAGGGAATGAAGTGCTAACAGAGGAAGCACTTTTTGAATAAGAGTTTAAACCACAGCCCTGTTTATTTTCTCGGCTGTAAATAACCATTGTTTTGTAAAAGAGTGACTGGAGTCACTGAAGCACAATATCTGGTCCAACAGATTGCTGTCCTGATATTGGTCCCTGCTTCCTACACTTCAACAGTAGGCCATTTCATGTTGGGCCTCCATCTTGAGACCGGCTAAGGAACAGCAGCCCTAAAAGTCTGCTCCAATGTCCCATTTATATCCAGAGGTGCCTCGTAGCGCCCTCCGGTTCCGACGGAGGTGGGACGACTGGTGCCATAGTGCCACCCGTCATCAATACGTGGCAGAGCAATGGCCGTCTTCCCTACTCATAATCCCCTACGCAGCTGGAACCACTCTGTGCTTCCCAGAACAGTTCCAGCTGCGTGGGGGATTATGGGTAGGGAAGACGGCCATTGCTCTGTCGTGTTTTGAGCTGCAGAGAGCGGCCTCGAAGGCTAAAGAGGCCCGGTGCTGCCCCGATGATCTCCGCTGACATCTCCCACTGCCCAGACGGTCCCCGCGGACAGCTCCCACTACCACACCGGCCTTCACTGACAGTCCCCGCTGCCTCGATTTCCCCAAGGGCTCCCCGCCACCCCTGATTTGGAGGGAGGGGGTGAGTGGGGAGATAGGTCGCGGGCTGACAGCATCATCAACCCGCCCCAAACAGCCGCTTAGCGCGGCTGTACATTCAGATTGATCGGTGGAGGGCTGCGCTGCAGAGATTATCCCTCTTGGAGAGGGGTTGGAATATGCGGCTCGGAGATTGCCTCCTCACATTCAGAAAGGTAGGTGATTATGCATTTTGACAGAGTTTCTCTGCCTTTATATCTTAACTTTTGGGCTATCTGAAATGGCCTAGTGGCTCCACTTCAAATGTACTTTCATTTTTAAAATCACTGTGGGTGTCATTATGTTGTTAAGACAACAAAATATAAATTCTTCCTTTTTTTGAGATACCATGTTAGGCCTTGACTTCTCTCAGTGTAGAGGAAACAATAGATCGGAGATTTCTGACCCTCTTAGAAAATCAGAGGCCCCACAAAGACATTGAAACAAGATTAGATTTACTGGTGATGCCACCTCTTCCACCAGAACAAGGTTTTAATTCCAATGAATATTCCAATACCATTCTGCTAGATTGCCAAACCTTTGTTTTATCTGCACCAAGTCCTGTTTTGCCTGCTCCCTTGTACTTGTTGGCTTTGGCTCCTATTCTGACAAACAAAAAATTACATTCCAATTTCAAATCATTTCATGGCCTTGTGTTTCCTTTTTTCTAGAAACACCCATTGACGAACAACAATCCAAACTCATCCCTGATTCATTTTCAATTACTCCATCATTGGGTGTCTGTGCCTTTAACAAGCTTAAGCCTCAAATATCCTTCCTAAGCCTCTTGCCTCCAAAATTGTTCCTTGCAACCTGCAGCCTTGGCTAAGCTACTGCCTTAACTTTTCATAGCTAGCTCTCAACATTTGCTTAATAATGTTACATGAGGAAATTTTACTCGGTCAAATGTGATTGTAACTGTAAGCTGTTGTTCTTCCAGTAACTGATCTTCTTCCTTAAAATCTTTGGCTGAGAAAACCATAGAAAACCAAAATACTCTATAACTTTGAAGCAAATTTTAAGTGAAACTGGAATGTAAAGGGTCAAACTCTCATTTGGGAGTTTGCCGTAGAGACATGAAGTATGGCAGGACTGCAGTTTCCGGCCCAGTAGAATGCCAGCCGACTACTGTCTCAATAATGGCATATGGTATTTCTTTCCTACCCAACAGCTGTAGTTTCTACAGCTTTTGTTCAATTACGGATGGGTTTGTGGCAATCAGAAAAAACTCTAGAACTGTGATAAATAGGTCTCATGTACGTTCTGAATGATTCTGAAACAGAATTCAAACAGGGTGGCACGGTTAGTGTAGCGGTTAGCGCAATGCTACTACAGCGCCAGCGACCAAGGTTTGAATCCAGCGCTGTCTGTAAGGAATTTGTATGTTCTCCCTGAGTCCGCGTGGGTTTCCTCTGGGTGCTCTAGTTTCCTCCCACCTTTCAAAATGTATGAGGGTTGTAGGTTAACTGGGGGTCTTTGGGTTTGAGTTTGTGGGCTAGAAAGTCTTTTTACCATGCTGGATGTCTAAATTTAAAATTGAAATTTGACATTGTAGATGCAAGGAGAGGTGACTAAAGGCTGGTAGAGAGGTGGGTTTGATGGAGTGTATGAGAGGAAGGAAGAGAGCACTAAAGGAGCAGTGAGGTAAAGATGGAAGGATTCCACCTTTCATGGATGATATATGACTCAGGTTTGTGTCACATCCATTGAGGTTAAGATCAAGGCTATAATTGTTATTTCTTATCCATCACCATTGTTTGTGAAATGGGATACAGTTCATGCTCTGATTGTGAAGGGCTTCTTGGGCAGTAACTTTGCAACTGCACAATCTCCCATAGGTCTGCTTGTTAATCCAAATGAAGAAAATATTTCAAATATAACTGTAGAGGTAAAATCAATGGTGAGAAATTCCACTATTTAAATAGGCTACAATCTATTGGCAATAAAGTCTTTATTAATGCACACATTGACAAGTGGGAGGGAGGGAAACATTTAAAGTTTGGAGATAACAACATTAGAACATAAAAAAAACAGGAGAGCTAGAAGGCCACATCAATTCTATGCTGCCATTCATCAAAATCACATGGATTTTATGCCATTTTCCAGTACTATGCCCATATCGCCAATTTTCTTAATTCCCAAAAATCTCTCACTCTCTGATCTGAATGAAAGGAACTGAGCTTCCACATCATATGGGGTAGAGAATTCCATAGGTTTGCACTGTCTCAGTGAAGAAATTTCTCCTTAATTCGGTCTTAAATGATTCACTACTTATTTTCAAACAATGGCTTTGGAGTCCACAGTCAGACGAAACGTCCTCCCTGAAACCAGCCTATAAAGTTCTTTAAGAATTTTGTACATTCCACGTGCAGGTGAAAGATGGTGGGGAAAGGTTTACAAGTACCTTTCCAAAATATTGCAGCTTTAAGTTTTATAAAGTTACATTAATTGAAGAGCATGTGATTTGATCACTGTTACCTCACTGATTAACTTGCTCAGCTTCTGTCTGTGGTTCATTTTCTGGAATTGTTACCTCTGAGTCAAACATTTGTGAGTCAAATTTCCCACCTGGAGAGTTAATCACAAATCTAGACTGAAACTTCCAATGCTACACCAAGGCGAGTGCTACACAATCAAATGATGCTGCCTTTCCGATGTTACTTTAAGCTAAGGCCCTTTGTGCCTTCCCATAAAGAATGTTATTACAACCATTCCAACTAATAGCACAATAGAAACAGTTAATTTCACATTACCCTATGAATGGGAACTGACAGTGTACATTTTGGCTTTTATCTTTCTAATATTACAACAAAGACTAGATTTCTAGTTTGCTGACTGCAAAGGGTTCTGGGATATTCTGAGGTTGTGTAAAATGTGAGTCTTTTTAAGATGCGGATATTTATTTTCAGCACAAGATTTTTTTTTTCAAAACGCACATGCTGCCTTATAAATGTTTAATGGTGATGACTGCATGAATAGTTCGCAGCCAAAACCATCGTTCCCTTCTAACTGGTGAGAGATGTTGAGAAATCACTTTTTGCACGGACAGCTTTAGAGAGTGACTTGAATTGTAAACGTGATGAAAGGTCCACTTTAGCCATTTGTCTCCTTCCTACCAAGTTATTCATCAGAAAGGTTACTATTGTACATCTTTTTATTGAACAGAGCCAGCAAACTGAAACAATGCAACCTGTCTCTGGTGTCTCACTTTCATTGGGACTGATCTTCACATGAAGTGGAAAGGAAATGCAGATGCTGGAGATCTCCCATCATGATGACACCAGGACCTGGTTTGAAGAATTCCTGGCTGGTCTTCAGCTGCCAAAATACCTAGTGAGTGAGAATAGGGATATGGCAACTGGTAGGAATGTCTGTGGGAAGAAGGAAGGTTAGGGAGTTCTGGCTGTTGTGATCAGGTTCTGGATGACACATTAGAAGATGCTCTTACTCCTCTGGGCCCTTGAGCCATTCTGAGGTCCATTGTTATCTTTGCCAGCTGGTGATTCCTGCTGTGGATCTAGAAGTGTACAACTCATGTATTGTTCACTGTGGTAACTGCATTTATGTCCACACCAAACTGGTCAAGTGGAGGTCATCCAAGGCTAAATATATCACTGGAGCAGTTTTGAAGGGCTTTGTGGTCAATTTCAATGTAAACCAAGGTTTCTTTGACCACATCAAAGATTTCCTTAACCTAAAAAGTATAAAGGTGGCAAGTGCATGTCTGGTCTCTGACCAATGTACACATGGTTCCTGTTTGGATATCTTGTGACCAATCTTCCTTTGGCATTGGGTCCAAATTCTGGAAATCACTCCTGAACAGGATTTGTTTCTTCACCGTATGGATTGTGCTCCAGAAGAAGGTACAAGAGCATTCCACACTTGCAAGTAAAAAAGATTTGCAATTTATGTTCAGCACATCGTTAATTAATTCCGTGTCACTAAACAATAGATACAGAGAGCAGCATGGAGTTGCAACTCTTAGTAACCCTTTGATATCATGAAGGGGAAGCTTAAAGTGTCTATCAGTTTCAAGCCATGTGCCAAGTACTGAAGATGATTTGTGATGTCCTCATATAGTTATCATAACAAAAGACCCCAGAAATGAGGGAGCTCCTGCAAAACGCCAGATGCGGACTAATTTATCATTACAAATTAAAACCATTCATTAAGTTCACAGTGCTGCTTTCATCTCATGTCACAATTACTGACCATCTCAGCTCAGTGTGTAGCACTTTCAAAAGAAGCTAGCACCACGATGAGCCAAGTTTTTCCCTGACCATTCAAGTTCTGGCCATAGTGAAAAAAACCTCCTAATCTAGTATGTAACTTGGCTTTCTGTTTAAAGTTTGGGATCACCTTAAGAATGACAAGTATTAGCATTGCTAAGCCTATCAATTAATTTTTAACTACACTTCAGTTATCCAGAGGACCACTCCAACTGATAACCCTTACTTTACTTTGGCTTGGCTTCGCGGATGAAGATTTATGGAGGGGTAATGTCCACGTCAGCTGCAGGCTCGTTTATGGCTGACAAGTCCGATGTGGGACAGGCAGACACAGTTGCAGCGGTTGCAAGGGAAAATTGGTTGGTTGGAGTTGGGTGTTGGGTTTTTCCTCCTTTGTCTTTTGTCAGTGAGATGGGCTCTGTGGTCTTCTTCAAAGGAGGTTGCTGCCCGCCGAACTGTGAGGCGCCAAGATGCACGGTTGGAGGCGATATCAGCCCACTGGCGGTGGTCAATGTGGCAGGCACCAAGAGATTTCTTTAGGCAGTCCTTGTACCTCTTCTTTGGTGCACCTCTGTCTCGGTGGCCAGTGGAGAGCTCGCCATATAACACGATCTTGGGAAGGCGATGGTCCTCCATTCTGGAGACGTGACCTACCCAGCGCAGTTGGATCTTCAGCAGCGTGGATTCGATGCTGTCGGCCTCTGCCATCTCGAGTACTTTGATGTTGGAGATGAAGTTGCTCCAATGAATGTTGAGGATGGAGCGGAGACAACGCTGCTGGAAGTGTTCTAGGAGCCGTAGGTGATGCCGGAGAGGACCCATGATTCGGAGCCGAACAGGAGTGTGGGTATGACAACGGCTCTGTATACGCTAATCTTTGTGAGGTTTTTCAGTTGGTTGTTTTTCCAGACTCTTTTGTGTAGTCTTCCAAAGGCGCTATTTGCCTTGGCAAGTTTGTTGTCTATCTCGTTGTCGATCCTTGCCTCCGATGAAATGGTGCAGCCGAGATGGGTAAACTGGTTGACCGTTTTGAGTTTTGTGTGCCCGATGGAGATGTGGGGGGGCTGGTAGTCATGGTGGGGAGCTGGCTGATGGAAGACCTTTGTTTTCTTCAGGCTGACTTCCAGGCCAAACATTTTGGCAGTTTCCGCAAAACAGGACGTCAAGCGCTGAAGAGCTGGCTCTGAGTGGACAACTAAAGCGGCATCGTCTGCAAAGAGTAGTTCATGGACAAGTTGCTCTTGTGTCTTGGTGTGAGCTTGCAGGCGCCTCAGGTTGAAGAGACTGCCATCCGTGCGGTACCGGATGTAAACAACGTCTTCATTGTTGAGGTCTTTCCTGGCTTGTTTCAGCATCATGCTGAAGAAGATTGAAAAGAGGGTTGGTGCGAGAACGCAGCCTTGCTTCATGCCATTGTTAATGGAGAAGGGTTCAGAGAGCTCATTGCTGTATCTGACCCGACCTTGTTGGTTTTCGTGCAGTTGGATAACCATGTTGAGGAACTTTGGGGGGCATCCGAGGCGCTCTAGTATTTGCCAAAGCCCTTTCCTACTCACGGTTTTGAAGGCTTTGGTGAGGTCAACAAAGGTGATGTAGAGTCCTTTGTTTTGTTCTCTTCACTTTTCTTGGAGCTGTCTGAGGGCAAAGACCATGTCAGTAGTTCCTCTGTTTGCGCGAAAGCCGCACTGTGATTCTGGGAGAACATTTTCGGCGACACTAGGTATTATTCTATTTAGGATAATCCTAGCGAAGATTTTGTCTGCAATGGAGAGCAGCGTGATTCCCCTATAGTTTGAGCAGTCTGATTTCTCGCCTTTGTTTTTGTACAGGGTGATGATGATGGCATCACGAAGGTCCTGAGGCAGCTTTTCTTGGTCCCAGCAGAGCATGAAAAACTCCGATGTTCTCTGTTCTCACCTGCAGGCTTCATTGAAAAAGAAGGGGTGAATGTAGTGAACTGGGAATTCACTAACTCACTACTAGTGCAATGCTCCAAGGATGGGTTCCTCCCCAACTCCACCCCCTGCATATCCTGATATAAACCCTGGATCCCTGCCAAAACCCAGTCCAGTCCACAGACCATATGTGCCATTCTTATTGATTAAAAGCGTGTTGACTCTCTCTGGTCTTGAGTGCTCTCAGTTGTACTGCATGAGGTCACAGGGAGAATGTGTGAAATTCACACTGACAGCACTCAAGGTCAGAGTTGACCCCAACTCCCCGTAGCATCACGAACTGCTACGTTACAATGGAACCTATATTTATCAATGTCTCTATAAAGGTGTAACTTCACCAGCTGCAGGCATCCTTTTAGAGAGTTGTTCTCCAGATCATAAAATCTCAGTGGGTGGATTAAAAAAAAATCCTAATTTCTCTTAGGCTCTCTTTCCTGTAATTTGTGTCATCTTTTTTTAAATTTTTTTTATTTTTCACACTATAAACCATATTGACCAAGATACATACAGACATTTTTCTTCTTAAATATATAGTGTCATTTTCTCCCCCTTTTTCCCCCCTCTTTTCCCTCCCTCCCTCACCCCCTTCCCCATTTATTTGAAGTTTAATCTATAAGATACATTAAACCCGTTAAACAATGTTGTCACTTAATAAAAATAAACAAGAAATTTTACTGAGTCAGTTCTTTTCGTTATCTTCTCCTTCTGTCATTTTAGGTGGTGGAAGTCCATGGTAGGATTTCTCTATTCTATTTCATATATGGCTCCCATATTTATTCAAATATTGTAATGTTATTTCTTAAATTATATGTTATTTTTTCTAATGGAATACATTTATTCATTTCTATGTACCATTGTTGTATTCTCAAGTTGTCTTCTAATTTCCAGGTTGACATAATACATTTTTTTGCTACAGCTAGGGCTATCATAACAAATCTTTTTTGTGCTCCATCCAAATCGAGTACAAATTCTTTGTTTCTTATATTACTTAGGAGGAAGATCTCTGGGTTTTTTGGTATATTGCTTTTTGTGATTTTATTTAATATCTGGTTTAGATCTTCCCAAAATTTTTTCACTTTCTCACATGTCCAAATTGCATGAATTGTTGTTCCCGTTTCCTTTTTACAGCAAAAACATCTGTCTGATACTGTTGGGTCCCATTTATTTAACTTTTGAGATGTGATGAGCCTGTGTATCCAGTTATATTGTATCATGCGTAACCTCCTGTTTATTGTATTTCTCATAGTTCCAGAGCATAGCTTCTCCCATTCTTTATCTTTATGTTTAGATCTTGTTCCCATTTTTGTTTAGGTTTACCATTTGTTTCCTCGTTCTCCTTTTCTTGCAGATTGATGTACATGTTTGTTACAAATTTTTTAATTATCATTGTGTCAGTAATCACATTTTCAAAATATGATAAATGTTTTATAGAATTCTATTGGGAATCCATCCTCTCCTGGTGTTTTATTGTTCGATAGTTTTTTTAACATCTCCTGTAATTCTTCTATTTCAAATGGTTTTATTAATTTATTTTGCTCCTCTGTTTGTAATTTTGGTAGTTCAATTTTAGTTAGAAATTCATCTATTTTATCTTTTTTCTCTTCGTTTTCACTTTGATATAGTTGCTCGTAGAATTCCCTGAAGTTTTCATTGATCTCCGTTGGATTATATTTAATTTGTTTGTCCTTTTTCCTTAATGCCAATACCATTCTTTTAGTTTGTTCTGTCTTAAGCTGCCACGCTAGAATTTTGTGCGTTTTTTCTCCTAGCTCATAATATTTCTGTTTAGTCTTCATTATGTTCTTCTCTACCTTATATGTTTGTAGTGTTTCATATTTTATTTTTTATCTGCCAATTCTCTTCTTTTAGTTGTATCTTCCTTTATTGCTAATTCTTTTTCTATATTTGTTATTTCCCTTTCCAACTGTTCTGTTCCCCGATTGTAGTCCTTCTTCATCTTAGTTACATAACTTATTATTTGCCCTCTGATGAACGCTTTCATTGCATCCCATAGTATAAACTTATCTTTCACTGATTCTGTATTTATTTCAAAGTACATTTTAATTTGTCGTTCAATGAATTCTCTAAAATCCTGTCTTTTAAGTAACATGGAGTTTAATCTCCATCTATACATTCTTGGTGGGATGTCCTCTAGCTCTATTGCCAATAACAGGGGTGAGTGGTCCGATAATATGTTCCCTTGCATATCTGCTATCTTCAAAAAGATATCTTGCATAAATTTTTGATCTTCTTCATTAAGAGAATATACATTGAGTAAATTCCAAAATTCTGAATATATCTGACATTTTATCATTACATACCTCCCTGCTGGATCTATTATTTCCTCTTCTATTTTGATTGGTACATTTTTATTGATTAATATAGCTACTCCTCTGGCTTTTGAATTATATGATGCTGCTGTTACATGTCCTATCCAATCTCTCTTTAATTTCTTGTGTTCCACTTCAGTTAGATGTGTTTCTTGTATGAATGCTATATCAATTTTTTCTTTTTTCAGTGAATTTAACAGTTTCTTCCTTTTCATTTGGTTATGTATTGCATTAATATTTAAAGTCATATAGTTCAACATAGTCATTTCATACTTTGTTTATCTTTTCTTTCTGTTTCCTCACCACCACCTTCCCTTCTTATCCATTTCTGCTTTCTTTTTTTGAACACATTATAAGACAACATTTCTAAAACATAAAATATTTCCACTATTCTCATATCTAAAATTCTTTTAACCCCAATAGTCCCTCCCCTTTCTGAGTTGCCCTTTGTCCCTTGTCAGGCAACCTCTCCGTTTGGATTTGCGAATCCGCTCGCAAGCGTCAACTGATTTCGCAGTGACTGTTATTCTTCCCCACCCAGCCCCCCCCAGAAAAGATTTTAATCTTCATATATAACAAAGGTCACTCTCTTAATTCCCTCTTTACTTCCTTTCTTCCCTTTCTTTCCCTTCTTAGTTCTTACTTACTTTACTTACTTTGGCTTGGCTTCGCGGACGAAGATTTATGGAGGGGGTAAAAAGTCCACGTCAGCTGCAGGCTCGTTTGTGGCTGACCAGTCCGATGCGGGACAGGCAGACACGATTGCAGCGGTTGCAAGGGAAAATTGGTTGGTTGGGGTTGGGTGTTGGGTTTTTCCTCCTTTGCCTTTTGTCAGTGAGGTGGGCTCTGCGGTCTTCTTCAGCGGCTATGTCGATGTCAAGTCTGAGGAGTTCATGTGCAATGAGGGCAGACCGACGTTCAGGTCGATGGCTGTCAGTCTTGTCTAGCATGGTTCTGATGTTCCAGCATGCTAGCTTGAGTTTGTGAGCATCTTTTGAGGGGGAGGACGTGGAGGGGGAGGACGTGGAGGGGGAGGACGTGGAGGGGGAGGACGTGGAGGGGGAGGACGTGGAGGGGGAGGACGTGGAGGGGGAGGACGTGGAGGGGAGGACGTGGAGGGGGAGGACGTGGAGGGGGAGGACGTTGAGGGGGAGGACGTGGACCTGTCCTCGGGCCTGCGCAAAGGAGCTTTTAGGTGGAGTGCAGTGCGCGCAGTACTGGCCCCACCCTTTACACCCATGGTTCGTGTGCCGTGGCCAAGCAAGCTGGGACGTGGCAGCGAGGTCCTTGGGTCGTAGGTTTTATATCGGAGTGGCCTTCTCCTATGCAGGTTTCTTACCCAGGCTGGAGGGGTCTGCCTCCCCTCCTAGGTCGGTCCATACTGCCCGGACCGGGGCCGAGGCCGCCGCAGTTCACCCTGTGCCTGGACTGGGGCCGCCGCCTCCCACTCCCTGCCCGGACCGGGGCCTCCGTCTGCCTCACTCGACCGAGGCCGGGGCCGCCGTCTCCCCCTTGCTCCTGCCCGTATCGGGGCCGCCGCCGTCTACCCTTCGCCCGGACCGGGGCCGGGGCCGCTGCTGCTCTCCCTGTGCCCGGACTGGGGCCGCCGTCTCCCCCTTGCTCCTGCCCGTATCGGGGCCGCCGCCGTCTACCCTTCGCCCGGACCGGGGCCGGGGCCGCTGCTGTTCTCCCTGTGCCCGGACTGGGGCCGCCGTCTCCCCCTTGCTCCTGCCCGTATCGGGGCCGCCGCTGTTTACCCTTCGCCCGGACCGGGGCCGGGGCCGCCGCTGCTCTCCCTGAGCCCGGACTGGGGCCGCCGTCTCCCCCTTGCTCCTGCCCGTATCGGGGCCGCCGCCGTCTACCCTTCGCCCGGACCGGGGCCGGGGCCGCCGCTGCTCTCCCTGTGCCCGGACTGGGGCCGCCGTCTCCCCCTTGCTCCTGCCCGTATCGGGGCCGCCGCCGTCTCCTTATACTCGATTTTATTACATATAATATATATATATATATATAGTTTGTTGTCATTTTTGTTCTTGTTACATCTCTTTATCTCTCTGTCTGTTTTGTAGTTGTTCTGCAAATGTTCGTGTTTCTTCTGGATCCGAGAATAGTTTGCTTTGCTGCCCCGGAATAACTATTTTATGTACCGCTGGGTATTTTAACATAAATTTATAACCTTTTTTCCATAGGGTTGTTTTTGCTGCATTGATCTCCTTCCTCTTCTTCAGGAGTTCAAAACTTATATCTGGATAGAAAATATTTTCTGACCCTTGTATTCCAGTGGATTTTTGTCTTCTCTTATTTTTTTTCATTGCCTTCTCCAATATATTTTCTCTTGTTGTATATCTTAGGAATTTTACTAGAATGGATCTTGGTTTTTGTTGTGGTTGTGGTTTAGGGGCTAATGTTCAGTGTGCCCTTTCAATTTCCATTTCTTCCTGTAATTCTGGTCTTCCTAGGACCCTGGGGATCCATTCTTTTATAAATTCTTTCATATTTTTGCCTTCTTCATCTTCCTTAAGGCCCACTATCTTTATATTGTTTCTTCTATTATAAGTTTCCATTATATCTATCTTCTGAGCTAACAGCTCCTGTGTTTCTAACTTTTTTTATCAGATTCTTCTAATTTCTTTTTTAAGTCATCTACTTCCATTTCTATGGCTGTTTCTCGTTCTTCCACCTTGTCTACTCTTTTTCCTATATCTGTCATGATCATCTCTAATCTATTCACTTTTTCTTCAGTAGTTTTTATTCTTCTTTTTATTTCACTGAATTCTTGTGTCTGCCATTCTTTTACTGTTTCCATATATTCTTTAAAAAATATATATATCCATGTACTTGCCCTTCCCTTCATCTTCCATTTCTCTGTGTTCTCCCTCCTCTTCTTCTGAGTCCAGGATCTGTGTCCTTTACCTCTGTCTCTTCTGATTTTCTTGTTGGGTTGTTTATTTTAGTTAGTTGGGTATTTTTGTTCTTCTTATTTTTATTAAAAGTGTCTTGGTGTTGATCTTCTTCCTCTGGGTTGGTCATCTGTTGTTTCTTTGATTTCCTATTTTTATTCTCTTCCTTCTTGTTCTCATTATTTTCTATGTTTTCCTTTTGAGAGTCTTGCTGTTGTGTTGTAGTTGTCTGTTTCAGCTGTGGAGATTTACTCCTCAGCTGGTCCCCCCTCCCATCGGTGTTGTTTTTGTCTTGCGCGGTTGCGCACTTTTGTTTGGCTCCGTGAGCCATTTTTGTAGTCCTGAGTTCGGGGTTTCCACTGACTTCAGGGAGCAGGCTTCTCTCTCCATGGCGGGCCTCCTCGTGCCGGTAAGGTCATCACCTTCCTCCTCCGACTTCCTTCCTTCTTTTTTTCTTCCCGTTGTTTTTGGTTTTTCTTTCTTCACTGCCATTTTCTCCACACTTTCACCTTCACTTTGTTATGGTTTCTATGTTTGTGCCTTTGTTTTTTCTCTATCTTTTTTTACTTTTCTGGAGAGGGCTGGAGTTCCCCTACCGGCGACTACTCCATCACATGACTCCTCTAATTTGTGTCATCTTGATACTGACTTTTCTGCTGGTTCTAAATCCTACCTCTTTTCTGATGTTATCTCCATTATATTCTGCCTTAGTTTCTGTGTCTCAACACTTCTGACCTCTAGTATCCTTTCCATAAGTCTCCTCTGCAACCTCCCGGATGATACCAGGCTAGACAGACAGCACCAGGTAATGATTCATCATGACTTGCATAATTCACACACTTGTCCCTCTATGTATATATCATTTTGAGAGCAGTGTGCAGGACTAATTTTTTCCCTCTATTGGACCTGATCGGCAGTTTACTTACCAATTGGTCACCATTATCCCTATCCATGATAGGCCGAATTAATGCTATTAAGATGATGATCTTACCTAAATTTTTATATATATTCCAAGCTATACCTATTTTTGTTCCTAAATCTTTTTTTGATAAGGTCGATTCTAAATTGTCCTCGTATATCTGGCAAAACAAGAATCCTAGATTGGGGAAAAAATATTTACAGAAATCTAAACTAGAGGGAGGGTTGGCATTACCCAACTTTAGAAGTTATTACTGGGCAATTAATATTAGTTACTTAAGGTTTTGGTTGAATTATTCAGAATTATCTCTAAATCCCCATTGGGTAAATTTAGAAATTAAACCGATACAAAATTTTTCAATTAGCTCTATTTTGGGAGCTGCTCTCCCTTTTACTCTTACTAAATTATATAAACAAATTGATAATCCA
Source organism: Narcine bancroftii (assembly GCF_036971445.1). NCBI lineage: Eukaryota > Metazoa > Chordata > Chondrichthyes > Torpediniformes > Narcinidae > Narcine > Narcine bancroftii. Next base: position 2,520,506 of record NC_091469.1, on the reverse strand, counting down.
ATGGCTAAACATACACTACGTATATGGTTTCAATTCCGGAGATTTTTTGGCCTAAGTCATTTTATCTTGGAAACTCCTATTGTACTAAATTTCCTTTTTCATCCCTCTCTAATCGATCAAGCTTATTTACTCTGGAAAGTTAAAGGTATAACATGCTTTTCGGATTTATTCTTGGATAACTCTTTCATGTCATTTGAACAATTATCCATGAAATATGATTTACCTCGATCTCACTTCTTTCGATATTTGCAGATTAGGAGTTTCTTAGTTTCGACTTTACCCTCTTTTCCCAATTGGGAGACTACGACTGTTTTAGAGGATATACTATATTCAAAATTCCCTCCAAAAGGTGTGATATCTAAATTATATAATATAATTACAAAAATAAATTCTGGGACTTTTGAAAAGTTTAAAAATGATTGGGAAAGAGAACTCAACCTTCATATTTCTAATGAAAATTGGAATAAAATTCTGCGACTGGTAAACTCTTCTTCTCTATGTGCAAAACATTCACTAATACAGTTTAAAGTTGTGCATAGAGCTCATATGTCTAAAGATAAACTCCATCGCTTTTATTCTCATATCGATCCTATATGTGATAAATGTCAATTGGAAATAGCTTCCCTTACACATATGTTTTGGTCCTGTCCCTCTTTACAGAATTACTGGAAGGAAATTTTTTCCATTATATCTACTGTTTTGAATATTGATTTACAACCACATCCCATTACTGCAATTTTTGGATTACCTATGATAGATTTGACTTATTTATCTCTTCCTGCGGATCGTATGATTGCTTTTCTTACACTAATGGCTAGAAGATCTATACTATTAAATTGGAAAGAGGTAAATCCTCCCACTGTTTTCCAATGGTTTACCCAAACTATACTATGTTTAAATTTAGAGAAAATTAGAAACTCTGTCTATGAATCCCCTTCTAAGTTTGAGTTAACCTGGCGACCATTTATTCAATATTTTCATTTGTGGTGAGTTGATCTGGCTCTGTTTTCTTTCTATGATTATGTATGATAATTGGGCTGTAAGATGAGATCGGAGTGATCGGCGTGGTTTAGCTATATCTGTAGGTTTTTTTTTAAAGTTTTTTTTTAATTCAGATTTGTTTTTTCTTCTTTTTTGGGGTTTTTTTCTCTTTTTTCATATATTGTTATTAATTATATCCTTTTTTTTTAGAGATAGTTCACACCCTAAACTGATCAAAAAAAATTTTTTATGATATATTTTTATTCTGTAATATTATTGTTTAATATCTCTGTATTAATTCATTACTTACTATGTATTTTTTTATATCTCTTTGAACTGTATGTGTTTATAAATTATAATAATAATGAAAAGATTGAAAAAGAAAAGAAAGAGAGCGGTGTGCTAATTACTTATCTCGTCTCGAGAACTATCTCTCAGCAAAAGCAGAGAGCAATAACAAAGTTCCGTTGGCCTTCAGTGCACCAGCACAGCCATTGTTGTCTGAAGAAAGGCTGAAGGAAGATTTAAAAACACCCCAAAAAGCTGGAGGATCTCAGCTGGTCTTCCGGTGTCCATAAGAGACCTGAAGCCTTCTTCAAGGAATAAGCAGAATGAGCCAAAAGCAGGAAATCTGAGAATTCAAACAATGCTGGCTAGTTGGGGGGAGAGAGTCCAGAGCAACAAAAGGGGAGAGGTGAGAAGTTATCACGTCTGTATGAAAGGAGACAGGGAAAAAGGAGAGAGATAGAGCAGGGGGGAAGCCGGTGAGGGGGTGGGGGTGTGGTTTAATGAAAGCCAGAGAAGTCCATATTAATGTCATCCGGTTGGAAGATGCCCATTTGGAAGGTGAGGTGTTGTTCCTCCAATTTGCGGGTGGTCTCAGTCTGGCAGTGCATGAGACCATGGACAGACATGTCAGCAAGGGAATGGGTGGCCCCTGGGAGATCCACACTATTACAGAGGTCAGAGCCGAGCAGCTCATTTTGTCATTTTATTTCTTCCAACCCATTTTGCTTCCTCCCAGCTAACCTCCCTTGACTACATCCCACATGTTCTGATTTGCTCCTGCCCCAAAGGTAACCACGACACTCTTTCTGCTCCCTGTTCCGGCCTGTGCATGCGTGTTAACATTTCCCACCGATGCATCACCAGCAGTGACCAGCCCAATGCAAGACCCCCGCAACCACATGGATGCTAGAGCACCTCCCCACCCCCACATGTGTCTGTCCCACTCGTGGTGTTCTTTGGTACAGGTCATGGCATAGACAGCTGATTCTCTGACAGTGTCAGTCTTTTCGGCCATCATGAACTTTCTGGAGTGGACAGCGAACAGCATCATGTTGAATGAAGACGTGGGCAGCAGATCAGGTCAGCCGGCACATACACTGCTGTAGTTAGTTGACTTTCACGTTGGCATTTGTCTGATTAACTGCATGATCTGCCAAAGTCGATCAACATAATTGGCTGCGTCAAATGACCTAGTCACAGCAGCCAGTCCAAAAAATTCACCAGAGTGAAATGCAGAAGTCTACTGTGATTGTAGTAAAAACATACCAAAATGCTGGAGGAGCTCAGCTGGTCCTTCAGCATCCATGGAAACAAAGGTGCATTGCCTTCTTCAAGGAATATGCAGAAATTCACCAGGCAAAATCACGAGGCAGTGCCAGAGTGGTGCCATAGATTAATGGTTCTCAACCTTTTTCTCCTCTCACACACCACCTTAAGTAATCCCTTACAAACCAAAGAGCACCTATGGACAATGAATATTTTCCTCATAATAAAACATCTCATATTTGATGGCTCCATTCCTCATTTTATTGTCTGTTTGAAAATACATCCTTGGAATTTTTTCTAAATTAAAACCCATTTGACTGTGTCTGGTGGCTTGATTCTTGAATCTGTGTTGAGGTGGCTGAGAAGGTGTTTCCTGTTTCCTGAGTCTCACTCCTGCCCACTGGTGTTGCTTCCTCAATTTTCTGTACATTAACCAATCAACAGTCCACACCAGTATAGTACTATTAATAGAGACACATGTCAATAATGACCCCCTCCGAATGACTCTTTGTAGACAGTAATATACTTGCAGGTACATTTTGCCAATAATTACACTCATGCAGCATCCCCCTCCGAACATGAACTGTTCTGGGATCTCCTGAGCAGTATAGAGTACAGTCACTAAATGATGCATTCAAATCTTGAACACTTCTAAATTCAATAATATTTTAAGGGCCAAATCCCAATGTGCAGACTTTTCAACTTCTCTCAATCCATTAAATCTAAAAATTGTTCTCTCTTCTCAAGCAAAATGTATTAACTCAATGCACTCATTTTAATTTTACTTTGGATAACTAATTAACTAATCTGGATTAGTTAATTATATTGCAGCCCACAAATCAGCCAAACCCACTAAAGAGGGAACAGGGACAGTTGGTTACTAATGACATTGAAATGCCACCTACATAAAACTGAGTGAACTTGCTTTAACCACTTACACGATTACACTGGGCTGGGGTAAATTAAGAGTTAATGCTTCATAAATTGTAAATAGGTCTAATAAATTAAACTGATAGGGCTTTGCACTTAGAAATTAATTTATGGCAGCACAGTTAGTTGTAGGGGTTAGAGCAGTGCTGTTACAATGCCAGCAACCTGGGTTCAAATCTGGTGCTGTCTGTAAGGAAGTTCTCCCCACATCTGCGTGAGTTTCCACTGGGTGTTCTGGTTTCCTCCCACCCTTCAAAATGTACCAGGGTTGTAGGTTAATTGGGCGAATGGGCTCGTTGGCTAAAAGGGCCTGATACAATGCTGTATATTTAAATTTAAATTGGTACAATAGTGTAGTGTGGATTGTGGAAGGGGTCATGTGACCTCTGTCTAGAACCTGGTGGGAGAGTGGATTGTGAAGAGCAATATGGCCTTGCTGTTGAATCTGATAGGAATGTGGATTGAGGAGGGTTAAGTGATCTCTCTGGCTGGACCCTAATCAGAAGTCACATCACCTGCCAATCAAGAGTTAGATCTGCCTATCTGTAAGATTGATGCATAATTGCCACTGGCAGCAGATGTGTGATTGGTTCTTCAGGTGCCAATCAATGGTTAGATCTGCCCACAGATGAGGCTGACGGACAATTGGTCCTCACAGGTCATGTGGACAGGTCCTGCATTGAAAAAGCTGAGCATTCTGCCCTCTGTTTGTTTGCTGCTGCCTTCTGGCCATTGCTGAGCTGCAGGCAGCTCTAGAGGGCTCACTGTAATGAGCCTATTCTGGATCACGAGCCTTGGTCAATGCTAGAAACCAGTTTATATGTATATTCTTGTGAGCAATAATTAATTTACTGTTTATGAGTGTGCTGGGCCTGCTAGAGATGGAGAGAGTTGGTGGGTCCTGTGTGTTTAACCCACACATTCCCAATGGGAGTTGAGAATGTTTACCAGTGATTTCTTTGGCACCTGATGTGTAGTTATTTGTGTGTTGTTGCTGTGTACATGCTCATTATTTGTGACCATTGCTGAACTCCAGGCTGCGAGCTATAGGCAGCTCCAGAGGGCCAACTGCAATTGGCCTGATCCAGATCCCAAGCAGCAGTGACACTAGAGATTGGGTTCATGTGTATGTAGTTGTTTAATTATATAGCATACTATGCCTATGAGTGGTGGGTGCTGAAAAATTTAAACCCTCATTTTTCAGTATACCATGCCTGTGTGTTGTGTACATTAGTTTGTCAGTGTGTGCCTTTTTTGTGAATTCCTCTGTGTGTAAATAAAGACCACTGTTTGCTTATAACATGTGTCCAGCCTTGATTCTCTTTGAACCTGTTGAATCTATTCTGAACAAATTTGGCACTGTGAACAGGGTTCAAGGAAATTCTACTGGACTCGCGGTCATTATGTTTTTGCCCAATACTAAACCGGAGAGTGTGTTTTCTTCATTCACAGGATAGCTCATCTGCCAATACTGGAAATGGTGAAGGTGGGACTGAGTGGAGGTTGGACGAGTAGCTGATAAATACGTCGACAGAGCCAACAACTTGAAGGCTACTGAAGGACTCTCATGAACACTGATCCCTGCTGACTCTGTTTCAGTCACTGGTTCCACTGGTTTTAATATAACTGTATATATGATCGCCAGCCAATTCTGCCACACACCAGTAACAGCCACACATCTGGTGACCCTTGGTATTGTGAGTGGCTCAAGGAAGGGTCTTTCCCTGTGTACAATCTGGCCAATATGAAACTCTGACTCTCAGAATGAGTCTCCAAACTGTGAGCAGATCTTGGGAATGTTTGTGTTGATGGTAAAATCAGCACTGGTCCGACCAATTGGTGGGAGTGCAAGCAGGGACAGTATCAAGGCATGAGAGGGTCCACAGCCAACAGCTCAGCAAAGGTGAGAGCTCCCTGGGGGACTAAATTGTTCATCCTAGATCTGTGGTACCGGGCTGAACCCTGGTTGCCCATGGGTCGGTACGGCACCTTTTATCTAGGATGTGTGCCACCATATGCCTCATATAGCTGAAGGAGCGCCCAGACAAATGGCCACTGTGGTGGAGACACTGGCCAATTAGGTGGCTGTAGCACTTTGGTATAAGGAGGTCAGGATGGCCTTGGACTACCTGCTTGCAGACAGACAGTGCTGGTGCTGTTATCAGGAAGAATTGCTGTACTTACCTTTAGGGCCAGTTGGGGAATACCACTCGTTCACCACACATGAGAGTCAGTGAACAAATTAAATGAGCCAGGGACCAGTCCTTTGTACCCAATACCCCATGGGGAAGTTAGTGGACCTGGGGTGGTGGGGGAAGGGAGCAGGCCATCATGTATGGGATCTGTGTAGTGAAGATATGTCTATGGGGTACTAACCTGTGAATGGATTGGCATAGTGTGGATTGTGGAGGGTCATGTGACCTCTCCAGCTGGAGCCCAGTCATAAGTCACCTCACCTGCTTATCAAAGGCTGATGCATGATTGGCCCTAGCAGCTGATGTGTGATTAGTCCTCCAGGTGCCAATAGGAGAGGCTGACACACGATTGGTCCTACATTGAAAAAGCTGAGTACTTGAAGTCTCTACTCCCCCTTCTCTTTGTTTGCTGCTGCCATCTGACCATTGCTGAGCTCCAGGCAGCTCCAGAGGGCTGACTGTATTGGGCCCGTCCTGGATCCTGAGTAGTGGTGACACTGGAGATCAGGTTCATATGTATTGTGACAGAGTATATAGATATGTTTTGGGGAGAAAACACATCTTATTTGAAATACTGGCGCTTTGCTAATGCTAGACATTGGCTCCACAAGAGCTTTGGCGAGTGCTCAAGAGACTTCACTAATGGATTGTTGTTTACAAAAGGAACAGATGAATGATCTTGTTGGAGCTGCAGATTGTCTGGAAGAGAACTTGTTGTTCTAAGAGGGTCATGTGGTTTTGCAAGCAGAGAGTCAAACAGGCTTTTCTCAGTGAGGGGGAGAGAGACACACACACAGATCACTTCTACAGTGTTACAGCCAGCAGAAGCAGCTGGGACTGGAACAGGGCAAGCTTATGGAAAACCCCATGTGGAAACATTTCTGGTCAAAGCCCTTGTGGTTCATGCAAGAGGAGAGGACTGGCTGTCTAATGTTTCTCTTGGAAGAAGAGAAACAAAAAAGAACTCGTGGTGACCTGAAAGAAAGAGTTATAATCTAGAGAACCCTGAAGGGACAAGTTTTGTCAGCAAGACACTGAAGTGGCTGATGGAAGTACATCAGTTGTGGATGTCCTGGAACAACAAATCTCTCTCTGAAAACCAACAAGAACCTTCCTGAGTGGTAACCATTTACCTTTCAAGCACCAAAGCCTGGTTAACTTTATAAATGTTAAATTTTGTACACAGTATAAGAATTACCTGCAACCAGTGAACTTGGAGGAATGAGAAGCAAGATTGGAATGTGAACAAAAGAACTTTTCTGAACTTGCACATTACCTATACGTGCACTTAGAATTAGAAGGGCTCCAAAAAGATTGATTCTATTTTCATGTTTAAAGATAAATAAAAGCAACTTTTGTTTAAGTAACTATTTGCCTTGGTGAATATCTATTGCTACTGGGTTTATGGGTCCTCTGGGCTCATAACAGTATTGTACTCTACATGTATTACTGTGGGTGGTGGATGCTGAAGAAGTTAAAGCCTCGATTCTTGGTATACTGTGGATGTATGCTGTGTACGTTAGTCTGTCAGTGTATGCCCTTTTCATGAAATCCCTGTGTGTGAATGAAGTCCACTGCTTGTTTATAACACATGTCCAGCCTTGATTCTCTTTGAATTCATCAAACTTATTCTGAACACAACAAATAGACATAATAGCAGTCAAGGGTGATCCTCTCATCTATCCAGCCTGTTCTTGACAGACATGGCTCAGGTGAAGTTGTTTGGTTTTGTGAGGTAGCTCTCTGTAGGGATGCTATGAATTGTCATAATAAAAGGAAAATTAAAGCAACTCCCAATTGGCCATCCACCGCAAGCAATAAAGCTGGCATTGGCACAGCCTCTTTAACATGGATAAACATCCACAGCCCCTCACAGGAGTTGATTCAGGAAGAATATTAACACGTGAGGAGATAAACAATTTGTTGAGCAAACTGCTGTGCAATAGTGCAACTCACTTTGGAAATCAAGAATTGAAACCAGAAGAAAGAATGTGTTGAAATTATTACTGTTTCAACATTTAAAAATAAGTGTGTTTATATATTAAAAAAATGTTTTAACAACCTTTGGCCCTGAAGCACTTCCTAGTGCAGTATTGTGAGATGAAGCTATGTGCAAACCATGAAGTGCCAATAAACAGCAATGTGTCAATGACTGAAATATCTTTTGGCAGTAATGTAGGTTTAGACACCCAGGATAATGATTCTGCTCTTGGGATTATTTTCACTTCTATGCGATGTCCCTTTTTGAAAGGGACTAAACTGCTAATGCACAAGTAATGCACTGCAGTATTATCTGAGATTTTTAATCTCAAGATTACAGGTTAGGGGATGAATACAGAGATACCTAACAGCACGGGTTTTGATATAATGCAGTTATAATTTTAATAGAGTAATAACCAAAAACAAATTTTATCAAAATTGCATTACCAACAGTGGCACAAATATTTAACATGTCAGCAACAATGCTCGGCTGCGTTCGTTCAACTTCGGTATCCCTTAACTTGTTTTAGTATCGCTCTTGTCCTTGAGCTGTGGCTGCTCTGTAATATTTTAATCGTGTTGTATAAAACTGCACCCTTACAAACGATATGAGTGGAAGAAGGAAATGTGGTAACGGTGATACACGCAATAAATGTAAATGGCTAATATTGGAAAAGAAACTGGAAATTATTAAGCAACATAAAGATGGTGCAACATTGGCTAAAATAGCATGAGACAAAGGCATAAATGAATCATCTGTTCAAACTCTAATCAAGAATATGGAATGGCAACAGCATCTTGTATGACTAAAGTGATTGTTAAACACATAGAATTTTGCAATGGAAAATATGGAATGCCTTTTAATGATCTGTATTGAAGATTGCAACCAGAAAAGAATTCCACTAATGACTATTCAAGCTAAAGCAACAAGCCTCTATTAGACATTGAAAGAAAACAGAAAATGTGAAATGAAGGGGAAACTTTTTCAGCAAGGCGTGGTTAGCTTTACAATTTCCTGATGAAACTCACTGAAATGGATCAACAATGTTTATATGAAGATCAACTGCAAAATTAAAATGTTAATGAAGTGCCAATGAGAGAATTCACATTAGAGGAATTATGAAAGTTTATTGAAAAAATCAACAAAGCTTGCGATTACCTTGTGGATGTAGAACCAAACTAAAGAGAAGCATTAGAGTTTGACAAGAAGTGCAAAATGCTATTTGATGTTATAAAGATGAACATGATGCAAAAAAAAGACTAAAGATGTGCAAACTACATTAAACAAATATTTTCTGAAATAAACAATGTTCACTTACTGCCAGTAAAGATCTTTGTCATTTTTCAGTTTTATATATTCCTTTTAAATATTTTATGCACATTTGCATAAGATTTCTTTTTTAGGTAGAAGATTAAATAATTATAGGATTGGAACATATGTATAACATTAAAGTACATTGTAATAATGGTTTGAACAGTGCAGTTTTCCATAGCACTGAATATTTTTGGAACGTATTAACCGTGTTATACAAGGTATCCCTATATTGGCCAGAATACTAGGGAGCCCCTCCCTCTTTTTTTCCCAAGTTATTCCTTGGAATCTTTAGTATCCAGCTAAAAAAAAACAGACATTTCCTCACTGATTAATAATGAACTGCAACTGCCAAACTTCTTCAGTGATGCTCATAAGTTTCTGCTGGTTTGTTTACTCAAGTATCTGTAGTGGAACTGGAGCCCACAACCTTCTGATCAGAGATAGTTCTATTTTTTTTTTAAAAGTACAACTTATTCTGAAGAAGTAATGAGGGTGTGGATAATGAACAAGTTTACTGACAAAGTCTTTCCAACAATATTTCAATTAAATAACTCTTACAAAAAAAACACTCCAAAGGGTTGGGTTAAACATTCTTGAAGATTTTCCATCTCCAACAGCTTATCATTGGTGTCCTAACATGTCCATCATCATAACTTTTCCTCCCATGGCCAATTGGAAGGAAGATTGCTTCTGCATCACTAATGGATGATTCTTAAATGCATGGCCCTTCCTTTCTCCAGTCCCATTACTTTTATGACTAGTAAATATAAATCTTCAAAACCCTTTATTTTTATATTTTAATTTTGTGCTAATGACAGAATTTGTTATATTCCAGAAATACTTGTTTTTTTCTCCCACGCATTGCTTCAGAATAATCTTCGATCCCTGGTTTCCTGGAGGTTTGGCCACCTTGACAAGGGGCTGGGGAATGGATCATGGGCAGGAGCTCCTGACTGAGGCCCCCTCACTGAGGCTGGTTTCAAAGACTGGTGGACATCAAAAACAAGGTCTTGGGAAGAGAATTTCAGAATATTTTAGCAGAATGATTAGGATTGCATGACACTCCCATTCAGAGATGTAAGGTAGTTCCTGGGCCATAGAGAAGGGATGGAATGCTCCGGGCTTCAATATCCTGCTCCTGAGTATCATCAGTTTTTACTTTCCAGGGGCCTGTCACATCTCTCCTGCTTATTTCAGTGTTTGCAAAGCCTGATTGTAGTTTAAACCTGACTGATTTTATAAGAGGCTGAGAGGAAATATTAAACCAGTGGGAGGAAGGGAGTCTATGACAGCTGAAATTACATTCCAGGTGCCACCCTTGTACACCAGCCCAATTTATAATTTAACAGCCACAGGAATCAGCCTGAACAAGCTTTGGATTCATGCACATCAAGGAACCCCACTGTCCCCACGACGGAGCCATTGATGTGTCGTGAAACAATGGTTGACCTTCATCCTCCTGAAGACCACAAGTCTTCCTGCTGAATCTTCAGGGGTTCTTTTAGATTTTTTAAATGATACTCAAGGAAATTTATAAACTAGTAAGTCTGTGTACTGACAATAACCACATCAGCAGTACGAGTATAAGACAGCTTTACTAAACTAATATGTACACTAAGAGGTCTTGTCTCTCTGCAAGACAAACCTGGAAGGCTAGACTGTAGCTCTGGACTGCTTTATATACAAGGTCACCGGGTTGACCCCTGGTGACCTAGTGGTGTAATTACATATCACCACATTCACCCCCCCTTAAAAAATTGTTATTCCCCCCCCCTGCCCCGCCCCCCCGTCCTCCTTCCCTTGTTTGTAAGTTCATAAGTCCAAACTTTTTCGTGGCTTCCTTTGCCTTCTGGACCTCTTCGGTAGTGGTATAGAGGTGGGGAGTGCGGTCTGCCTTTCGGCCTTTCTTGGTGTAGGTGTGGGAGTGGAAAGTACTGGTTGGTCATGTGGGCTGGGGATCCTCTTGTATGGGATTAGGTCCTGCCATCAAGCCTAGGGTGGTGATATTGTGTGGGGCGGGCATACCCAGGGTCCTCTGGGGTGACTCGATGGACGACTGTTCTAGTGACTGCTGCTGCGCTCCTTGTTGATCCGTAGACATCTGTGTTTCCTCCACTTTGTTCACACATCTGGTCAGCGCGAGATCTCTGGTGGCCACCAAGTCTTCTCTTCCATCTGGGAATGTGACAAGGGCGTACTGAGGGTTCACTTGCCTCAACTCCACTTGATCCACCAGCGGGTCCGCTTTGTGGGGTCTGCAGTGCTTCCGGAGGAGAACAGGTCCTGGTGTCATCATCCATTTAGGCAGCACTGGGCTCGTCGTGGCTTTTCTTGTGAAAGAAAAGATATGTTCATGTGGGGTCATGTTAGTGGCAGTACACAACAAAAAAAGAATTGAGTGTAGGGCTTCTGGCAACACTTCTTGCCATCTAGTAACAGGCAGGTCTTTTGCTTTTAAAGTCCAGAGGACCATTTTCCAGATAGTGGCATTTTCTCTTTCGACTTATAACTTGTAGTGCGGCTGGTAGCAATCCCTCTCTCGTGCAGGTACTGCTGTACTTCTGCGCTCATGAATGCAGCACCCCTGTCTGTGTGTATGTAGTTCAGGTACCCAAATATGCTGAAGATGGGTTGGAGGCATTTTATAACAGTGGCTGCTGATACATCAGAACACAGAATTGCGAAGGGGAAATGGGAATATTCATCTATTATGTTTAGGAAATAAACATTTCTATTATTGGACGAGAGCGGGCCTTTAAAATCGAGGCTGAGGCGCTCAAAAGGTTTAGTAGCTTTTCTCAGAGTGGCTTTGTCTGGCCGGTAAAATTGTGGTTTGCATTCCGCACAGATGGGGCAGCTCTTGTACACTGACCTCACTTCCTCTACTGAAAATGGGATGTTTTGGGTTTTAATGAAGTCAAACAGCCCAGCTCATTTTGCAAGTTCTGCAACTGGGACGTGTGATTAAGGATGGCACAAATGCCTCTGGACAGCGCATCAGGGGCTCGTTGAGTCTCCCGGGGCGGTATAGAATATTGTAGTTAAATGTAGACAATTCTATCCGCCAGTGGAGGATTTTGTCATTCTTATTTCTCCCCTTGTTCTGGTTATCGAACATAAAAGGCACAGACCATTGGTCCGTGATGAGGGTGAAGTGTTTGCACACCAGAAAATGTCACCAGTGCCTTACTGCTTCCACAATGGCGAGGGCCTCCTTCTCTACTGCTGAGTGTCTTACTTCTGACCCCTGTAGGGTTCGCGAGAAAAAGGCCACTGGTCGTCCATCTTGGTTTAGGGTGGCTGCCCAGAGCCACGTCGGATGCATCCATTTCTACTTGAAACGGGATCAACTCATCTATGGACCACACGATAGCTTTAGCGATATGGTCCTAATGTCCCTGAATGCTCTGGTGGCTGCTGGGCACAGTGGGAAAACTGAGGCTTTTATAAGTGGGCGGGCCATGTCGGTGTAGTTGGGGACCCATTGGGTGTAGTAAGCGAACAGCCCCAAACACCTTTTTAGTGCTTTCAGCGTGTATGGCACTGGGAGGTCTAGGAGTGGGTGCATATGGGCTGGGTCTGGGCTGATTTCCCCGTTCTGCACTATGCAGCCCAGGATTGGCAACTTCCTGGCACTAAAGACGCATTTGTTCCTGTTGTATGTTAGGTTCCTTTCCTTGGCTGCCTGGAAGAAGCGTTTTAAATTTGTCATAATTCTCCCAAGTATGGCCACAAATTGTCACGTTGTCTAAGTAGGGGAACACTGCTTTCAGTTAGAACTCATCTACTATTCGGTCCATTTCTCTCTGAAACAGGGACACTCCATTGGTGACACCAAAGGGAAGTCGGAGAAATTGATACAGCCTGCTGTCTGCCTCAAATGCCGTGTAAATGTGATCGCTGTTTCTAATGGTCAGTTGGTGGTATGCTGCCTTCAGGTCTATGTTGGAGAGCACCTTATACTGCGCAATGTTGTTGACCATGTCTGCTATGCGTGGCAGGGGGTAGGCATCTAGTTGTGTAAATTTGTTGATTGGCTGTAATCCATTATCATGCACAGTTTTTCTCCTGACTTTACTACAACCACCTGGGCTCTCCAGGGCCTGGTGCTCTGCTCTATGATGCCCTCCTGTAGTAGCCTGTGGACCTCTGTCCTAATGAAGGCTCTATCCCTCGGGCTGTACCTCCTGCTCTTTGTGGCTATTGGTGTGCATTCTGGGGTCAGGTGTGTGAACAGCAGAGGGGGTTCTATGTTCAGGACAGACAGGCTGCAGTGTTGTTTCTTCGTAAGGCATAGTGGGGGGTGAGGCCCGTTGTGCACTATTGTAATGCTTTCTAACTGGCACTGAAAATATAACCCCAATAGTACTGGGGCACAGAGGTGAGGGAGTACTAGTAATTTGAACCCTTCGTATTTTGTGCCCTGGATTTCTAGAGTAACCCTGCAAAACTGTTTTACCTCAGCCGCAAGGCTGCTGGCTGCTAACAGGATCTGGTGCTCAGTCGGGCACGTAGGGAGGGCAAGGCAGTTGACTAACCCCTGGTCAATAAAACTTTCAGTGCTTCCACTATCTATTCAGCAATTTACCCTCACATCATTAATTTTGATGCACACAGTGGCGTCAGATAAATTGTGTGGACTCGCTTGATTCATGCATAGGGAAGCAAGTCTGGCATGTCCTTCATGTCCTTCCATCCGATAGTACTCTGTGTCATATTCATCTCCTGAAGACTGTGTCCTCTGCTTTGTAGCATTTGTCCAAGATGGCCAGCTGCACATGGCATTCTTCTTCTTCTGTTTGTCTGTGGAGAAAGAACTTTCCCGCCTCTCATGGCTATGGCCTTGGGGCTTCTGCAGACTTTAGCATAATGCCCACGTTTTCCACAGTTGGAACAGACACTTTCTCTGGCAAGGCAGAGGGCTCTCGGGGTGCTTTCTTCGTCCAAAGAAAAAGCACTTGGGACCCTCAAGGTGCTGCTGCTGTGAATTCCTGTGAGGCAGCGCACTTTTCTTTTCGTGGGGCTAGAGAGTCCAGCAGTGTGACGTTTGTCCAAGCCCCAGGGTCCTGTGAATACTCCTCCAATTCTTTCCTGATGCGTTCTAAAGCTTCTGCAATAGTCTCTGCCTCATCTAGCCCCACCATTCCTTTCTCCAGCAATCGATGTCTCGTCTCAGTGGACCGTATGCCCGCAACAATTCTGTCCCTAATAAGGTCCTCTGCATACTCCTGAGCTGATACTGCTTTAAAGCTGGAGCCTCTTGCCAGGTCTTTCAGAGAGAGTATAAAGTCTCTGGCAGACTCCCCTACTTGTTGTGACCTGGTCATGAGCCTGTACCGGGAGTGGAGTTCACTATGCCCCTTACTGTAATGCCTCTGTAAAATACTCATTGCCTCTTGGTAGGACCTGGCATCCTGTATAAGGGAGTAAGAGTGGTCTCCCAGCTGGGCTAACAGCAGCATTAATAGCTCCTTATCTGATGCCTCAGCACCCTCCATGTAATTCGGAAAGCATCTCTGCCAGCAGCCGAAGTGCATGACAGCTCCGGGACTTCTGGGTCGAGCTCCAGCCTGTCTCGTCACAACATATATCTAAGCTGCAGTCTCTGGTCCCTTAGGTGTAGCAAGGGTGGACCCTGGGGTACTGGGAACTGCTGGTAAAGCCTCTGTAGGGCTTGTATCTCCTGGAGGATTAACCTGGGTGCTTGGGGCTGTTGGCTGAGTCTCTGGCTTTGGGACATTTGCAGCGGGCTTAGGGGGGATCCCAGTGGTAGCGTCAGGTCTCCGTGCTATTGGGGAAACTGCTGCTAGGGGAGTGACTCTAGTCTGCTTTCCCTGGCTCTGGAGTGGTTGGGAATTCTGCACATAAGTGGTGATTGGGAGCACGACTTGTGGAGATCCTTCCACCCACACTTGTAGTGGCCCCTTTCTGATTGGACCTGGCTTTAGGGTCGGTGGTGCCTGTACCGGCGAACCCACGGGCAGGCAGGGCTCTTGGCCGTTTCTTACCTGTCCTATCGTACTTCTGTGGTCTTCCCTGCATTTCACCACGATTCCAGTACAGCAGTTCCTCGCTGTCTCTGTCCTTGGAAGTACGTGTGTGCTAGTCTCCCCCAGATTCCATTCCTCAGGAAGAGTCTCCAGGTGGTCGGGAATGCACATTGGAGCAGAAGCAGCTTCCATCCTAGTAGCTATCATATTAGTTTATTAAATTGCACAGACAATAACCACAACAGCAGTGCAAGTATAAGACAGCTTTAATAAACTAATATGTACACTAAGAGGTCTTGACTCTCTGCAAGACAAACCTGGAAGCTCTGGACTACTTAATATACTTTCACCGGGATGACCCCTGGTGACCTAGTGGTGTAATTACATATCACCACAGTCTGAAGATGTTATTTTTAAAAAATTATGAAAAACTAAAATTATTAAAAGACATCAAAATATTTACAAATAAATAAAAACATTTATTGAAGTAAAATATTTTGACAATACTTCTTGCCTCTCCCATTCACCAAGGTGAAAATACCAAATGAGGTCTCTGATGGTGAAGGTATCTGTCAGTGAGTTTGTCTTGCACATTCAGAAGACCCAAATAGAGCTGGGCCTTGGTGGTGTGGACACAGTGACTATCAGTGCTTCAGACAGGAACAACACCCACCACCAGCAAGATTCATCAAATTAAGCTATTAACAAAAATATACAGTGAAACCCCTGTTATCCAGAATTCAAGCAACCAGCAAAAACCTCAAAGAAAATAAATAGGTAAAAAAATGAGTCTAAAATTGGCATGCTTGCCATTAGTTCGCCAATCCATGAATCTGGAAAATTCACTTTATCCGCCATTTAGCAATTCCAATAGGTGCTGGAAACCAGGGGTTTTATAGTATTTGTTTGTGGATTTCATTTTCAAAGGGAAGGAATACAAGAGCAAGAAGTTATGTCAAAATCGTGCAAAAAGTGTGCAGTGTCAATTGTTCAGACAGATTGTTAGTGGTTTTGGAGTAGTTTTAAGGTTAGGTTGGTACAGTAAAAAGTTTAAGGGCTTTTTTTTAACAGCTATTAGGAAAAAAAAACCTGTTCTTGAACCTAGATGATCTGGACTTTGGCTTCTGTTCCTTCTGCCCTGATGCTAACCAGTCAGTTTACTTTCCCAGAAGTTCAATAGTATTCAATAATATGAATCGCTCCAAATTCCTTAGAGGCATTGGTGTGATTTCTTTATGGTTGCCTTGATGTGCTAACCACAGGAGAGTTCCTCCCACATGTGGATGCCTAGGAACTCTTTTCCATGTCAATGAAAATAGGTGCATGTTCCTTTAGCTTCCCCTTCCCAAAGTACTCAATCAGCTCATTGGTCTTGCTGACATTGAAAGCATATTGTTCTGGCACCACATAGCCAAATTCTCAATCTCCATTCTATGTTCTGAGCTATCATTATCGTTGTTTGGTTGGAATCATCATGTGGGCTGACATATTGTGAGAATCTTTGTTTTGTGTAGTATCCAGACAAGTCAACCTCTCCTTGTACATGACAGATAGTGCAAAATAAAACAGAAGTGCAGAGTGTATTGTTACAGAAGAATAGATCAGTTAAAGCAGAGTAAGGGCAGCTTCATTGTACTAATGAGAGGTCTCCTCAGGAGTCTGATAATAGCAGGCAAGAATCTATCCTTGTATTGGTGGTGTACATTTTCAAACATGTACCTTCTGCCTGACAGGAGGGGAGGGAAGCAAGTGTGACCAGGGTGAGATGGGGCTTTTAATACATTGGCTGCTTTCCCAAGACAGCAGGACGTCTGGATAGTCAGTGGAGAGGAGGATGGTTTGCCTGATGGCCTGAGCTGCGTTCACAACTGCACTATTTCTTATGGCCCTTGGATAGAGTAGTTCTAGTAACAACCTGTGATCCATCTGCACAGGATCTTTTCTGTGGTAGGAATCATTGTGGATATGGCAAATTTTCTTTTGCTTCTAAGTATGTAAAGGTGTTGGTGGCTTTCTTGGCCAATAAAAGACTAGCAAGAACAAATGTTGAATTCTTACCACTGGAAATAGGATCGTTTATAATGTGAAATGAGAGACAAGGAATTAAACTGATGCTTTCTGTCTGCCTTCATGGAAAATAATACAAAAAAACTCCCAGAAATATGGAAACATCAACAGTCCTGCAATTGAGAAAATTAAATAAATTAGTGTTCATAATGTCAAGTTTATTGTCATCTGAATGCATAAGTACAACCTGTTCTCCAGTCCTCAGTGCAAAACTCGCAGACACACAATCAGACATAACACACAAAGAGACAAACAGTACACAAGTATTCATATGTACAAATAAATATTGCTTCATGAATATGAAAGTCTCAGCTGGTTAGTGTGAGCAGTTCCTTTGGTCATTCGGCATTCTCACTGCCCGTTGGAAGAAGCTGTTCTTCAGTCTGGCATTGATAGTCCTGTATCTCCTTACCGATGGAAGTGGCTGAAAGATGCTGTGTGCAGGGTGGAAGTGGTCTTCAATGATTTTGCACACCCTCTTTAGACAACAATCCCAGAGGAGTGGGGGAAATTCTAGTGATCCTCTCTGCCAATCTAATGGTCCTGTAGATTGACCTCCAATCCATTTCTTTTCAGCAACCATACCACACTGATACAATCAGCCAGGATGCTCTTGATCAGGGGTCTCAAACTCAATTTACCCGGTGGCCGCTGGAGGTAGAGTCTGGGTGAGGCTGGGCCGCATCAGGTGTTCCACAAGAAAAGCTCTTACAAAAACATTCCAATGTATCAAATGTCTTTATTTTAATTTTTTAACACAAAATAAGATGAAAAAATAAATAAATTAACAATTCATAAGAAAAAAAATAAAATCAATCAGTAATAAATAAATAAAATGAAAATAATAATAATACAGCAGATATAGAAGACTGAAGAAACCACATATAGTTGTTGACTGGAGAAATGTAATTATTATTATTCAGATTCAAATGTCTGTATTAACAGTTCTTTAACCTTTAACTTTCTGAACATGAATGGAACACTGAACATAAACTGTTATGAACATGTCTTCTTCTGCCTACTTCTTACTGCTAGAGATCTGGCAGCGCTTCCTCTCGCATAGCCGAGCCACATTTGGCTTAAGGGAGGAGGCAGTTGAGACCCTCAGTAGGGCTTGAAGATGCTCATCAGTAAGTCTGGACCTGTACTTGGACTTATTGAAGTTCAAGGTAGAGAAGAGCTTTTCGCACAAGTATGTGCTCCCAAAAAGACACATGGTCCGCTTGAACATTCGGGAAAGCTCAGGGAAGCTGGGGGGCAATTCTCTCAAAAATTGCCCAAGCTTGTCTGCTTTTCCACTCACCTCCCTGAACTTGGTTTTGAGTTCAGAGTTGCACTGCAGGTCAATGAGCTCCATTTGAAGCACAGGAGGGGCATCTTGCACATCAAAGGAGAAGGGGTCCGCAAAAATTTGAAATGTGGCTCTGTTTCAGTGTTTAGCCGATGCGTCTTTTCCGCTTCTTTTTCTGTCCCGCTGAGCAACAACTTCCGGGTTCAGACTGGACGCCGAAGCGCGTGAAGCGGGAGCGGCCGCAGAAATTGTGCATGTGCCGCGTGCATATAATGACAAATAGAAAATGCACACAAATATGCTCATATTCGCAATAAGCCCAGCCGATGTCCCGCCCCCGAGAGCAATATACCCCACCGTGATTGGTAGGTTCGTTCAGCTCTGCACACAACACTGAAAAGTGCCAATCATATCAAACTCACGTGCGCACTAACATTAAACTTTCATATTAAGGCGGGGCCACAAACTATCGACCCGAGGGCCGCAGTTGGCCCGCGGGCCGCAAGCTTGAGACCCCTGCTCTTGATAGAGCTCCTGTAGAAGGTTGAGGTGATGGTGGCCGGTAGCCTTGCCCGCTTCAGTGTTCTCAAGAAGTGCAGTCTCTGTTGCACCTTCCTAACAAGTGAGGAAATGTTGAGTGTCCACGATAGGTCACTAGTTAAGTGAATTCCAAGGAACTTGGTGCTCTCCACTCTCTCTACTACAGTTATTGATGTGTAGTGGAGGGTGATCATTCTTCGTCCTCCTGAAGTCCACAATCATCTCCTTCATCTGGTCCACATTAAGACTCAGGTTGTTATTCTTGCACCAGTTCATGACATTTTCCACCTTTTTTCCCCTATGGAGAAGACAATGAACTTGAAACGAAGACTTGGAATCGTTATGTTACTGGGTTCTCCCTCCCCTCCATGGATGTGATCCGTCAGAATCATTGTCAGAAGACAGGTTGCAAAAATCATTGAGGACTCTTTCCATCTTGCACACGGCATCTTCCAGCTACTCAAGTCGGGAAGGAGATAAAGGAGTAACAGAGCCAGCGCCACCAGGCTGAGAAATAGTTTCTTCCCACAGGCAGTGAGAATGCTCGATGACTGAATGAACTGCTCACATTAACCTTCCAAAGCTCTACTATTTATTAACAATATTTATTTATTTTTATATAATGATATTCATATTGCATATATTTCTCTGTATGTATGTATGTTTGCACTGAGGACCAGAGAATTCTGTTTCCTCGGGTTTTACTTGTACAATCAGATGATAAAAACTCGTTTTCTGAGTGGCAGGCGGTGACCAGTGGGGTGCCACAGGGATCTGTACTGGGACCCCAGTTGTTCACAATTTACATTAATGATCTGGATGAGGGGATTGGATGTAATATCTCCAAATTTGCAGATGACACTAAGCTAGGAGGGGTTGTGTGCATGGAAGAGGGGGTCAGGAAGCTCCAGTATGATTTGGATAAATTGAGGGACTGGGCAGATACATGGCAAATGCACTACAATGTGGATAAATGTGAGGTTATCCACTTTGGTAATACAAACCGGAGGACAGATTACTATTTGAATGGCAATAGATTAAGAGATGGGGAAGTGCAGAGAGACCTAGGGGTACTTGTACACCAGTCTCTGAAGGCGAGCATGCAGGTACAGCAGGCGGTTAAAAAGGCAAATGGTATGTTGGCCTTCATATCAAGAGGGTTTGAGTATAGGAACAAGGATACCTTACTGCAGCTGTACAGGGCCTTGGTGAGACCCCACCTGGAGTATTGTGTGCAGTTTTGGTCACCTTATCTAAGGAAGGATGTTCTTGCAATGGAGGGAGTGCAGAGGCGATTCACCAGGCTGATACCTGGAATGGCAGGAATGACTTATGAGGAAAGATTGCGCAAATTGGGATTGTATTCGCTGGAGTTTAGAAGATTGAGAGGGGATCTCATAGAGACCTATAAAATTCCGGCAGGACTGGACAGAATGGATGCGGAAGGGATGTTTCCAATGGTGGGGGAGTCTAGAACCCGGGGCCATGGTTTGAGGATAACAGTCAAACCATTTAGGACTGAGATGAGGAGGAATTTCTTTACCCAGAGGGTGGTGAATCTGTGGAATTCATTGCCACAGAGGACAGTAGAGGCAGGTTCATTAGATATATTTCTTCAGTATAAGGGTATTAAAGGTTACGGAGAGAAGGCGGGGACAGGGTACTGAACTTTAAGATCAGCCATGATCTCGTTGAATGGCGGAGCAGGCTCGAATGACCTACTCCTGCTCCTATCTTCTATGTTTCTATTAGATTCAACGTGGATAAATGCTCTTGGGTGCAACGTTCTGTACAACCAGCAGGTGCCGCCATAGTGATGTTTACTTGACTGCATAGCTCCAGATACTGCCACGACGTTGATTCGTTCAGTGCAGTTCCCCGCGCTGCCGTCAGATGCCGCCCGGCGTCGTCCTCCGAGTGCAGTCCCCCTTGAACGCAGTTCTTCCAGCAATCCACCAGGCGTCGCCCCCAACCCCGTTCCCCCTAGATGCAGTTCCCCGAGTGTGCCGCCAGGTGCCGCCCCGACCCGGAGGCTCACTCTCTGGGCCCGGTTTACGAGGCCGGAGTCCGTTTCTTTTCAATCCTTTAGTTTAGGCCCTGGATTCTTCTCCATCTGCCTTCATCGGGCTCCCGCTCGGCACCGATTCCCGTGTGCTGTTGTGGGCGAGGTTGAGGAAGCACTGGCTGCGGGCCGAGATCGGTATTTCGGAGGTAAAGTGCCTTCTCTAGGTTCAGATCTCGAGGTTTTCTGCCGCTTTGTTCCCGGTGGCATCCGGTCGCCATTTTCTCCTCAATTCCCCGTCAGACGAAGCAGCGAGGATGGGGGAAAACCCAGAGGCGGAGCGGCGGCGAGGCTGCTTTGTTTCTCGGCCTCCGGTGTGTGGACCACCCCCGGGCGCGCAGGGCTGGTGTGAGCCGGGATGATCCGGCTGGCGGGGGTGGGGGGGTGGAGGAGGAGCAGCGTCGCGAACCCCGGGACCTCGTTTTGCGGTTCGGAGCTCGAGGGACGGTGACCTTTCACCCGAGGGGAGGGGGGGGGGTGGTTCGCCATCACCTGGGAGACGGGTTTCGCGCCCCTTCCGCTCCAAGCTCGTCGGGTCTGGCCGCCTGGAAGGGAGCGGTAACCATGGAGTGTAGAGTGAGGCCAGTGTGTTGTTTACACCGGGAACCTCTGGTTTCATAGGTTACCTTCACTGGGATGTGGGGGTTTATCCTCCTTACAGCAAACCAGGCTGGCCTCCTTTGGATTTACCATCGATCCGGGGAGAAGGTACCGACTGCACATTTTGGCAGGAGGCAATTTACTCACAACCCAGAATGCGTGGTGGGTCCATCTTTCATTTAACCATGACTTGAGGAATGGATTGCAAGAAACAACTCCAGTCAGTGTTAAGGCATTATTTCCCGGTGGGAGGCATCTGATTTATGCTCACTTGCAGAAATGCAATGTCCCTTGACCTTTGATGGGGTCATCCAGATGTACCCTGTGCTGGGCTGGCCTGAGATATTGGTATATGTACCCAGAAGCAGGAAAATCTGGTGGTGGGGCAATGCCCCATACACTAGGCCCACCATCGAGCGGGGTTGGTTGGTATGGTATACCATTAACCTGTAATGTGGTAACCTTGGTTAGAGGTCTTTGAAACACTTTGGACTAGAAGTGGAATGTATCTGAATTACTCTTCTGCCCATGGTGAGAATAGGGTGTCCAGGGACTGACATGGAGTACTTGAGAGTTGGCTGAGTATTTCCATTTTCCTCCACCCATGAGTATGCACCTCTGATCAAAGACCTGCTTCTGGCTTGGAGGGCATCTTCTGTAGTAATGACTTGAGATGGTCTTTGGTTGGAGATGGGATGGTCATCTGGTTTACAGTTAACTGAGTAGCATGTTTAGTTTACCTTTATTCTGCGATGACAAGGGAGACAACTGTTGCCCTAGTTGTTGGGAATTCAGCTTGCATATACAGTGGAAGGTGTCAATTTTACCTTAAACTTGGGGTGGTTGTCCGATTATCCTCGAACCTGAGGTCAAAACATATTTATGCTTGAACAGGGGAATCTGAAAGATACTTGGCATATACAAGCTCTGTTGCTCCCCCAGATCAAGGAGGATGGTGGACTTAGTGTAGTGTGCCCCTAGAAAAATGGGGGTACCAACACTTAACTCACCCTGATTTGCCCTTAATCTGATGCCGCATCCTTTGGTTCAACCTTGACTGAAGGAACATTATTTATTCACAACATGGAAGGAGTGGGGCATCTAGTTTGTTGTGTTCACCCTCTTTCTGAGTTGGGAGGTATCTTGTTTGTCTGTAATCATGGATTGGTGGTGGAGGGAGGGCTCTGGTTTGCCTCCTCTGTGAGATAATGTCTGAGGCAATCTTGTTTATTTTTGGCTCTGAAGGGAATGTCTTTATTTTTACCCAAGGAGCGGTGTGCTAAGTTTCCCTTTGCTCAAGAAAGCTAGCCTAATTTACTCTTAACCTGACACTGGGTGTGTTTGCTTTATTTTTGATGGCTGTTAGGGGAATATGGATGGATGGTACCCTCATCCTTTTGTGGGTGATGGTTGCCATTTTCTTCGAGAGGGATGCAAGATTTGTGAATTAAAAAAAAATGTTTTGTGTTGCCTTCCAGCAGTGTCTTATCTCATTCTCTTGATTATCTCATTATCTTGATTGGAATGGGAATAATATTTAGAAAGCAGAAATCAGTAGTTAACCCGATGTCTGTATTGGGAAATTGCTGGAATCAATTATTAAGGTACAGTTATAGCAGGGGATTAGAAGGTCATGATACTACTCAGTAAAACCAATTTCATTTTATTTAAAGTAAACTATGGTTGACAAATGTATTCCATTTCTTTGAGGGTGTATTTTGATGATGATCTTTGCATCAGCCTTGGCCATAGGAGTGGTACCAGAGGCAGATCATATAGCATCCATAAAAAGCAAAAGGCAGTCAATGTTTTGGGTCTGAGCCCTTTTTCAAAGTGGAAAATCAACAGACGCCCAAATAAAAAGGTGGGGATGGGGAAGGGAGGAACACAGACCACAGGTAAAAGATAAGAGGTGGCACCAGAGGATTGTGGATATTGTTCCCTTATTCAAGAATGGTTATAGTGACAGTCTTGAAAATTATAGACCAGTGGGTCTGGCATTGATGATGGGCAAACAATTCAGATTCAGGTTTATTGTCAGAGTACATACATGACATCTTTTCTCTGCAGGTGAAGCAGAATTACTACTTAATGGTAAACATAGAAAATAGGAGGAGGAGTAGGCCATTTGGCCCCTCAAGCCTACACCGCCATTCATTACGATCATGGCTGATCAGAACCCGGTTCCTGCTTTCTCCCCACACCCCCTAATCCCCTTCGCCACAAGGGCCAAATCTAACCTACACTTAAATATTGACAGGGAACCGGCCTCAACTACTTCCTGTGGCAAAGAATTCCACACATTTACCACCCTCTGAGAGAAGAAATTTTTCCTCATCTCAGTCCTAAAAAACTTACTATGGCCCCTGGTTCTGGTTTTTCCTAGCATTGGAAACAACCTTCCTGCATCTAGTCTGTCTAAACCCTTAAGAATTTTATATGTTTCTATAAGATTCCCCCCCCCCCCCCCCAATCTTCTAAATTCCAGAGAATACAAGCCTAGTCTATCCAACCTTTCTTCATATGTGAGTCTCTCCAATCCCCAGTATCAGTCTAGTGCAAGAAAAAACTGTACGCAGCATATACATGTGAACAAATAAAGATCTGTAAATAGATAATAAGTGTAAATGAACTGAATTAAAAAAACAATAGAGTGTACAAGTAAGAGTCGTTAAATGAGTCCCTGATTGAGTCTGATGGTGGAGGGGTAGCAGCTATTCCTGATACCTCTTTCCTTTTGACAGCAGCGAGAACAGAGCGTGTGCTAGCTGGTGTGGATACTTGAGATTGCTGCTGCTCTCTGACGGCAGCGTTTCCTGTAGATGTTTGGGGATAGAATATATAGCTTTTGGAGAAGCACAGTCTTATTAGGGATAGTCAGTGTAGCTTTGTGAGGGCAAGGTCATGTAGCATGGGCCTAATTGAGTTTTTCCTTTAGGTGACAAAGCACATTGAAGGTAGAGCACTGGATGTGATGTATATGGATTTTAGTAAGGCATTTGACAAGGTACCCCATGGCAGGCTCATTCAGCAAGTCATGAGGCATGGGATCCATGGAAACTTCACTCTGTGGATTTGTAATTGGCTTGCTCATGGGGTAGATAAAGGATGGTAGTAGATGGAATGTATTCTGCCTGGAGGTCAGAGACTAGTAGTGTTCTGCAGGGATCTCTTCTGGGACTCCTGTTTTTTGTGATTTTTATAAGTGACATAGATATGGATGAGGAAGTGGAGGAGTGGGTTAATAAGCTTGTAGGTGACACCAAGTTGGAAATGCCGTGGATAGTGAAGAAGTTTGTCATAGTGTTACTTAAATAGGGCTTAAAGAATTATCTCGGATCCTACCATGCATCACACAGGATCCTTGACCTTTTGCCATCTGGAAGGCGGGAAAGGAGCATCAAAATCTGAACTCCCAGGCTGGGAAATGGCTTCTTCGCTCAGGCTGCGAGATTGAAGTATGCCACGTTTTTGTTGACATTTCAGAAGGACACGGAATAAATTATTATCTTATGAGGAGAGGTGAATTATACACATTGGAATTTAGGAGAATGCGATGCATTCATATCATTGTACCAAGCAAGATTCTGAAGGTGCTTGATATGTTAAATGCTGAGAAAAATTTTCCCTCACAGCAGAACCTAGAACAAGAAGGCATTGTTTCAGAATGAGGGCTGACAATTTAAGACTAATGTTCTTTTTAAAGATTTATGATCTTTAGAATTCTCAGAGATCTCCAAGTTAGAATTAAATGTAGGTATTTGGAACAGTGATCTTGCTCTGGATCATAAACTATCCCCAAAGTGGCTGAAGCACAAAATGGGTTCTGGCATGGAGATGAGACTTGATGGGTGCTTATAATGCTTCTTATTTCTTCAAGATAATCTTTGCACTCAAACCAGTGTTGTGTTGGTCACAAGTCACCACTTACTTCTGAGGAGAATAGGCCCTTTCAAACTGCCGTGTAAAATGGCATTAACTGGGCAATTACATGGCAGTTAGAAAGGGTCTTACCTAGTCAACCCCGTCGAAATCCAACCGAGTCCCTAATCTACCTCTGAGGTAGTCAGGGATTATTAAAACGAAAATGACCGACCTGCTTATTTCAGTGATGTCGGCGTTTGCGTGTGTGCGTGACCGGGCAGCTAGCATCCAAACATCCGGCGGTACTTCCAGTGAGTGTGGGACGTGTCATTGTGGGGGTGTGATTCCCCCTTATATCGCCAGATTGGTGATTTAATGGGTAGATAACCCTGCAATTTAAAAGGTGTTTCCAGCACCTTTGCTCCAGTAATCACACCCAGGTCCCAGGAAGGCTACCTGGGTGCCGCAGTTTAAAAGAGGCTAGTGAGTTGAAGCTCCAGGGAGTTGAGCACAAACTCAAGTGCTCAGTTGCCTTCTAACAAAGAGCCTTCAACCTGAAACATTAGCTCTATTTCTCTTCTGACAGATGTGATCTGACTTAAGTATTTCTGGCTTTGTCTGTTTTTTTTTAGATTTTCAGTACATATAGTTTTTTGATTTTCAAGTGTGGTATTGTCAGGGCTGATGTCTTTTAGATGTAGAACTAAGAACTTGTATCTGTTCTGTTAAATATGTAGTTAAGAGCCCAAAGATAACAGTTTCCTCTAAAAAAATGGAACAGCAGGAATATTGTGCCTTTGGGCATTCAGTGAGGAGAAGCTGTCCTCACTGGGACTCAACACCCCTCTCTGTAATTAGATCTTGGACTTCCTATCAGAAAGACTGGGCCAATAGCAGAATATCAAGCACTGTCATACTGAGCACTGGTGCACCTAGGGCTGTGTGCTCAGCCCATTCCTGTTCATGCTATTGACCCACGACCGCATCGCCAGATCCAGCTCCAACAGTGTCATCAAGTTTGCAGATGTCACAGCGTTTGCAGCTGTCACAACAGTTGTTGGCCTCAAGTAATCATGTCGCATTTAGAGAAGAGATGGAAGATCTAGTGAAATGGTGCGAGAGTAACAGGATGAGTCTCAACTTGGACAAGACGAAGAAGGACCAGGAACAACCACCCTCCGCTACACATCAATAACTCTGTAGTAGGGAGAGTGGAGAGCACCAAGTTCCTTGGAGTTCACTTAACTAGTGACCTTTTGTGGACCCTCAACATCTCCTAACAGCGACTGCACTTCCTGTAGACTGAAGCAGGCAAGGCTACTGGCCACCATTACGTCAACCTTCTATAGGAGCTCTATCGAGGGTGTCCTGGCCAGTTGCAACACAGGGTGGTACAGTTGCTGCAGAAAAATGGGTCGGAGATCAATCCACAGGACCATAAAAGTGGCAGAGAGGATCGCTGGAGTCTCCCTCTCTCCCCGCCTCCCCCCCCCCCAAAAAAAACATGATCTACCAGAAAGAGGGCACGCAAAATCATTGAGGACTCTTCCACCCTGCACACAGTATCTTTCAGCTGCTCCCATCAAAAAAGAGATACAGGAGTATCAGAGCCAGCACCATCAGCCAGAGGAACAACTTCTTCCAAAGGGCAGTGAGAATGATGAACGACCAAAGGCACTGGACTGCTCACACTAACCATCCGAGACTCTCACGTGTACAAAAAAATACAGTATTTCTCTGATTATCTGAAATGGTCAGGACTGGATCTATTTCAGATGACTGAATTTTTCGGATAAATTGTCATTTTTTTAAAAAGCAGCCCAGTAGTTACAACAAAGAATGTTTTTAATTATCCATCATTTGCAATGGTAGTCAAATGTCTGGGGCTGATCTAATGAAAACAGATTTAGGGACTGCTCTCTTGAGAGTTGAGGGAAAATCTTGAAGTGCACATCATGAATGGTTAACCAGAAAATATAAATGTCATTTTGTATTTGGTTAGTTTGTCCTTTGTTTTCAACACTTAATCAGCAATCAGAATAATTGTTTAGATCTTGTTGACTTGGTTCATTCACACAAAAAAAATTTGATGTATTACTCCACAATTACTTAGCATTCACAGAACTGGCTTGAAACATTCAGGGTTGCAGCTTTATGGTATGTCCAGTAACCCAGTGAAGAGGCCTTGTCTCTTAACAGAAAGTTGTTTTATAACAGATTTAAATGTCTATTATAATTTGTGAAGGCAATTGCATGAAGCACTGCAAAATCCAGTGATTTGGTTTCTATATTATTTCTTTAATTCTGTTTATGCAGAATTGTGTACTGTTGCATGTATATCATGGTTTTTTTTTCAGACTGCTGATTTTTATTACAAATAAGTAAAATAAAGGACCCCCCCCCCCCCTCGTGAACCTCCCTCCTGACCCATCCACAGCACCCCTCCCACTCCAGGCCTTCACACCCCAGTCCTGGTCCTCAAAACGTCTCCCCCAACACCACACACACCCACATCATGGTTGATGGGAACATGGTATTTTAAATTCCAATCTTGTTTCTTATGTTAATGTCTGGTTTGATCCCTGTTGATCCAATGTTGATGAACATGGAACTCGTTGCTTCTCCTTCTCAGGAACCTTTATTGAGTTACCCCTTAAAATATACAGATTCCTTGATTTCTTTGCAGCATACTGTACAAAGACATCAGCTTGTTTGCAGACTTTTGCTGGGTCATAGCATGGTTGTTATGGCAGCAATAGGATAAACTAAAAAAATAATTCCAAAGTTTGGGGGATAGTTCTCTCCATTCTAGCCTCGAATAATCTGTATTGCTGTCTATATAAAATTAAATGCTGAGGAATTGAATTTGTGTCTCTGAAGTGCTTTGCTGCCATCATTTTGCTTCTCAGAGATGAGCATTGAAGAGATAACTGGCACAGCACAGGTCTTGATTGTACACTTCACTGCTTAGTACTTTTAACTTTTGGAACTGTATCAAAACTGTTTGGTTCACTAAAATCCTTGAATATTCCTCAATGATGGCTACTGTTCTGGAAAAATAGTTAAAGTAAGCCATTTTAAACGGTCTGATCTGGAACACGGGGATTAGAATTCAGGAAGTTTGAAGCCATCTGAATTTGCGCTAATCCTCTTGAGTAGCTCCAGACAGTTTCAGAGTTGTTAGTGGTGGAATCTCAAGATGTGTAAATATTGTAAATCTTCTTTGGCTTGGCTTCGCGGATGAAGATTTATGGAAGGGTATGTCCATGTCTGCTGCAGGCTCGTTGGTGACTGACAAGTCCAATACGGGACAGGCAGGCACGGTTGCAGGGGTTGCAAGGGAAAATTGGTTGGTTGGGGTTGGGTGTTGGGTTTTTCCTCCTTTGTCTTTTGTCAGTGAGGTGCACTCTGCGGTCTTCTTCAGAGGAGGTTGCTGCCCGCCGAACTGTGAGGCGCCAAGATGCACGGTTGGAGGCGAGATCAGCCCACTGGCGGTGGTCAATGGGGCAGGCACCAAGAGATTTCTTTAAACAGTCCTTAGACCTCTTCTTTGGTGCATTTCTGTCTCAGTGGCCAGTGGAGAGCTCGCCATATAACACAATCTTGGGAAGGCGATGATTCTCCATTCTGGAGACGTGACCCACCCAGCGCAGTTGGGTCTTCAGCAGCGTGGATTTGATTCTTGCAGACTCTGCCAGCTCGAGTACTTTGATGTTGGTGATGAAATCACTCCAATGAATGTTGAGGATGGAGCGGAGACAGCGCTGATGGAAACGTTCTAAGAGCCGTAGGTGATGCCAGTAGAGGACCCATGGTTGGGAGCCGAACAGGAGCGTGGGTATGACAATGGTTCTCTACACACTGATCTTTGTGTGTTTCTTCAGGTGGTTGTTTTTCCAGACTCTTTTGTGTAGTCTTCCAAAGGCGCTATTTGCCTTTGTGAGTCTATTGTCTATCTCATTGTCGATCCTTGCATCAGATGAAATGGTGCAGCCGAGGTAGGTAAACTGGTGGACCGTTTTGAGTTCTGTGTGTCCGATGGAGATGTGGGGGGGCTGGTAGTCATGATGGGGAGCTGGCTGATGGAGGACCTCAGTTTTCTTCAGGCTGACTTCCAGGCCAAACATTTTGGCAGTTTCCGCAAAACAGGATGTCGTGCACTGGAGAGCTGGCTCTGAATGGGCAACTAAAGCGGCATCGTCTGCAAAGAGTAGTTCACGAACAAGTTGCTCTTGTGTCTTGGTGTGAGCTTGCAGGTGCCTCAGATTGAAGAGACTGCCATCCGTGGGGTACCGGATGTAAACAGCGTCTTCATTGTTGAGGTCTTTCATGGCTTGTTTCAGCATCATGCTGAAGAAGATAGTAAAGAGGGTTGGTGCGAGGACGCAGCCTTGCTTCACGCCGTTGTCAATGGAGAATATTGTAAATAATGTGGGAATATTTGTAAAGAGTGACATTATTCAAATTATTCCTGTTGCTTTCCCTAACCTATTATAATTTTTACATAGAAATAAAGGAAAAATTTTTTTTTTTTAATTTCATACTTAATTTTGGAGTGGTCATTTACACAGCACTTTTCCACTGCCGTCCTGTGTTGGAGAGTGAACGTCATATTCATTAGCCCAGTTTCTTAAGGAATGGCTGAGGTCAATTTACGTTGCAGCCACTCCGTAAAAATGTGTCGGGGTCGTGGTTGAAAAATTACGGGATGGAATTTTGCAAATAAATTCTGCCAGGACATTTTTACACTGCCAGCGGAGCAGAAAATTTGCGCTAATTTTCTGCTTCTCAGCAGCTGTGTAGAAGTGCCTTATGATTACTTCCTGTGTAATGAATAGGGAAAGAGGTACAACTTTCTGAATTCCTATTGGAAATGTGGAGTTTGCATTCATTGGTTAATAATGTAATTCTCCATTATGTAGTTGCTCACTGTTTTGGAATAATGCAATGTTCTTTTATTTTTGCTGAGAGATATGCTCAAACTCGGTGGAAAATAGCCTTTCAATGCAGGAAAAGAAATCTGTAAGTGTGTCTGGGGAGTGTCCTTTTGGCTTTGAAGTGCAGTTTGTTGCAATATATTCAGGTCCATAAAAGGTAATAACTTTATCTATGGGCTTTGTACAATCAATATATCTTTTCTATTTGTGAAGCCCTTGGATTATTATTAGATATTGCTTAGATCCCTTTTAAAAGAGTAAAACATTTTTTCTGTGTGCATTTTAGGAT
This sequence comes from Narcine bancroftii, assembly GCF_036971445.1. Lineage (NCBI taxonomy): Eukaryota > Metazoa > Chordata > Chondrichthyes > Torpediniformes > Narcinidae > Narcine > Narcine bancroftii. The sequence continues at coordinate 2,489,911 of NC_091469.1, read as the reverse complement.
TTTTTTGTTTGAAACTGAGCAAAGAGTGAATTTCTGAATGACCATTTTTTTTTCCCTCCCCTTCCCCTGCATCTCCTCAGTGAGCGGCACATTCTCAGCGGTGCTGAAAACAACCAGTGTACTCGATGACATTCCAGCGCAATGTCAGAGCGTTCGGGGCAAATTACCAAGGGGAAGGATGGAAAATCAAAGTACTCCTCCCTCAGTCTGTTTGATAAATACAAGGGAAAGTCATTAGAAATCCAGAAACATTCAGGAGGTAAGTGACAAGGAAGAAATGTTATTAGATTCCTTTTTTTGTGTGTTATTTTTGGGGAATACCTGATGTTCCTTGATTTTTATTTCTTGGCTACATGCCTACTGGTTCAAGGTTCTATTGAGAACTTTCATTCTTTAATGTTCAGTGTAACAGCGGCCATTGACAAGGATGGTTCTGTCATTGTTTGTCCTGTGTCTCTGTCCCTGAATTCGACAGTATCACTGTAACCAACATCAGATTTGGACTAATTGCACACTGGAGAGATTAGTAAAGAAGCAAGCCATTTCTGAGGCAAGGTGATACTGTTTCATGTTACTAAAGGTTTCTGATCTTTATACTTCCAACAATGGAGGTTCGCCATCTCTGTTTACCTTTGAGCTGACTTCTTCGTAAGTTATTTCAGAAAACAGCCCAAAAGGACCTGAGTAGGTAAAGATTGTAGGTTTTCCCTCTGAAAGAGTGAGTTTTTTGAATTTTTACAATAATTCGGTTTTTTTTTCAGATTTAAGTCAACATTTTTGACGCTATTGTAGTGTAATTGCTTGCTGAACCATACTTTGCCTGGTTAGGTTTTTTTTAAGCTTCTACCACTTTGTCTGCCATCCTGTGTTTTCCAGTCCATTCCTAAAGTCTGTCTTATTTTGCAGTTGTCCCTCGACATGGCTTGCAAAGTCTTGGTAAAGTGGCTGCTGCTAGGCGCATGCCGCCACCTGCAAATCTCCCCAGCTTGAAGGCTGAAAACAAAGGGAACGATCCAAACGTGACAATTGTACCAAAAGACGGAACAGGATGGGCAAGCAAACAGGAGCAGCCAGACCAAAAGAAGTAAGGTTGCTTCATTATTTCTTTTTAAAATATTTTTATTATATATTTTATTAAATATTTTTATTATTAATTGTTTTACAGTATAAACAATTGAACAGTACAATTATATAATGTGGTACAAGATTTGGAAAAAAAATTAAAACATTAATCAATATTCTCATAATAAGGAAATCCTGGGCACAATCATATCAATAAAATAAGATTTAACAACAAAAGTAGCCAAAAGAAGAAACCCAAGGTTGAAAGTTGACATGATGAATCAAGTGACACCAACTTGGAGAGGGACAACACGGCGCCAAAATTCCAGAACAACTTTAAATTTTAAGATAGTGGTAATAGTCCATAAATGGGTCCCATGTCATTTGAACCCCTTGATAGCTTTCTAATTTTTTTTCTAGAATTAAACAAGCCATATCTCTTAGCAATTGGTACAGTGTTATCTTTCTATTTAATCAAAATTGCACATCTGGCTAACAATGGAAAAGATAAAATTTGGCTTTGAATTGAAGTTAGTAATATGTCAACATCTTGAGGTGATCCAAAAAGAGCAATTAAAGGGCAAAGTTCCCATTTTCACAAGAATTACCGATAGTGGATAAGTCTCCGGGACCAGACGGGATCTTCCCCAGGACATTGAGAGAAGTGAAGGAGGAAATAGCAGAGGCTCTGGCGGTAATTTTTCAAATGTCATTAGATATGGGGATAGTGCCGGAGGATTGGCGCATTGCGCATGTGGTTCCATTATTTAAAAAGGGTTCAAGGAGGAAGCCTGGCAACTATCGGCCTGTAAATTTGACGTCTGTGGTAGGTAAATTAATGGAGAAAATTCTTAGAGATAGTACTTATAAACATCTGGATAGACAGGGTCTGATCAGGAGCACTCAACATGGATTTGTGGGAGGAAGGTCATGTTTGACCAATCTGATTGAATTTTTTGAAGAGGTGACTAGGAATGTGGATGAGGGTAGCGCAGTGGATGTTGTCTATATGGACTTCAGTAAGGCCTTCGATAAGGTACCACATGGAAGGTTAGTTAGGAAGGTGCAGTCTTTAGGTATAAATTTTGAGATAGTCAAATGGATTGAACATTGGCTGAAAGGGAGAGGCCAGAGAGTGGTAGTGGATAATTGTCTGTCAGGTTGGAGGCCGGTGACCAGTGGTGTGCCTCAAGGATCTGTATTGGGCCCATTGTTGTTCGTTATATACATTAATGATCTAGATGATGGGGTGGTGAATTGGATTAGTAAATATGCAGATGATACTAAGATAGGTGGAATAGTGGATAATGAAGAAGGTTTTCAAGGATTGCAGAGGGATTTGGGCTGCTTAGAAAAGTGGGCTGAAAAATGGCAGATGGAATTTAATGCTGATAAGTGTGAGGTGCTTCATTTTGGTAAGAAGAATCAGAATAGGACATATGTGGTAAATGGGAGAGCATTGAGGAATACAGAAGAGCAGAAAGATTTAGGAGTGACGGTACATCGTTCCCTGAAGGTAGAAACTCACGTGAATAGGGTGGTGAAGAAGGCTTTTAGTATGCTGGCCTTTATCAATCATTGCATGGAATATAGGAGTTGGGAGGTGATGTTGAGATTGTATAAGACGTTGGTGCGGCCTAATTTGGAGTTCTGTGTGCAGTTCTGGTCGCCTAATTATAGGAAGGATATAAACAGAGTGGAGAGAGTGCAGAGAAGGTTTACCAGAATGTTGCCTGGGTTTAAGCATCTGGAGTATGGGGAGAGATTGGACAGATTGGGTCTTTATTCTTTGGAGCGTAGAAGGTTGAGAGGGGATTTGATAGAAGTATTTAAGATTATGAAAGGGATAGACAGAATGGATGTGGATAGACTATTTCCGTTAAGAGGAGGAAAGTTTAAAACAAGAGGACATGAGTTAAGAATTAAGGGGCAGAGGTTTAGAGGTAACATGAGGGGGAACTTCTTTACTCAGAGAGTGGTAGCTGTGTGGAATGATCTTCCGGGAGAAATAGTGGCGGCGGAGTCAATTGTATTATTTAAGAAAAGGTTGGACAGGTATATGGATGAGAAGAAGATGGAGGGTTATGGGCATTGTGCAGGGAGGTGGGATTAGAAAGGGGTGTTTGGTTCGGTGCGGAGTAGAAGGGCCTAATGGCCTGTTTCCGTGCTGTAATTGTTATGTTATGTTATGTGTTTGGAAAATATCTTTCCAAAATTCTTCTAAGCCAGGACAGGTCCAGAACATATGAACTAAAGAAGCCTCACCTATTTTACATTTGTCACATAGAGGATTTATGTCTGAATAGAATCGAGATATTAATTTCATTTGGAGTTATTTATTTTAAAATAAGTCTATTTTAGAGCTTAGTATGGTTTTAGTCTGAAATGGAGAAGACTGTTAGTTCTTCCTTCCTCTGCCACTGGCATGAGTTGATATCCCTACAGGGGAGGCAGGCAACTTCCCCTTTGGAAGTAGTTTATTAATCTTAAAATACTAGGATTGAGGAGTGGGTGATCTACCCCTGAGCCAGCAACATTGTGTGTTAGAAATAATAGGCCTTGCTTCTCTTCTTCTTCAGCCACATCATTTCTTGGTCACTCATAATCTTTGTGCTGAGAAACTCCTTCAAGGAGCTTTTTATCCCCCTCTTAAATCTCTCTAATTTCTGTGGACATATTGGTAAATCCAGTGAGCAATTTCCTTGCCAGTGGAGGCAGATTTATCTCATGTGTGGGCAGCTGTTATCATCACTTGGCACATGCAAGGACCCTAAAGCTATCGGGCGTCTTATTTCTAGTAATGTCTTCAAATCCATGGAGCATCAGGGCGAAGTTACAAAGAAGTTTCCCCTTCTGGTGCATTTCGTATTTGGGTGCTCAAATGTTCACATTTCCTCTGACTTGCCCAATGATCAAATAGAATCCCATTGGTTCTCTATTAGAAGTATTTGAGAGAAAGATACTTCAGTTTCATTACATAAACTTCTAAAACATCCTGCTTTTCCCTTGTCTGATGAGGTTTCTGACATGGATTATGTTGTATTTTGTAGTACGAGTGTGTCAGCAACACAGCAGCCAGAATCACTGTCGCAGCCAGTTTCACAGACATCTGCTTTGAGTGTGGCAAAAACAGCTCCAATCCAGGAGGTAATCTCAATATTTGATAAATATTTATGGGATGAAGGGAGAGAAAACAATCAATGTTAATTTAAGTATGACATCCTGTTTTGATCAGTACAGTTTCTCTTGATGGTTGAAGTGTTGGTTGACCGAATGTAATATATATTTCCTTAATTAATAACAGACCATAAATTCAGCACAAGGTGGAGTAAAGTCATGGGCACAATTAAAAGCAAAGCCAGTAGGACCTGGACCAGGAGTTGGTGAGTTAATTGCTCTTTAAGATATTATGATACATTCAACCATTGAGAATCAAGATGATTCTGTTGCACAGATCCTAAAAAAAAGAAAACATTTGTTGCGAGTGGCTAATTGTCCTCAAGAAGGTGGTGTGACATTCCACAGTGTTGCTACGAAGGTCCAAGATTTTGACTTAGTGACATTGAAGAAATAGGGCCATATTTCTCAGTCAAAGGAATACAAGTTGGAAGGGAGACTGTGTAGGTGACGGTATTCCCTAGCAACTTCTGCTCTTGTCCTTTGTTGGCATTGGGGGTGCTGTCAAGATGCCTTGGCAAGTTTTTATACAAGAAGCAGATGTGCTAAATTTTGGAAAAGACCAAGTCATCTCCACCATTTAATAAGATCTTGGCTGATCTGATTACATTCTCAGCTCAACATTTTAGCAGTTTTAAAAAAAATATCTTACTGATTTTTTTTTTTGTTAAGCAATTTAATTACACTGGATGACAAATTTTTTCATAAGGTTTGCTTCCTGAAAAAAAAATTGGGGATTGTGATAGACAACTTCAAGCTGAACACAAAGATAATTCCAGATTTGGTGTATCACGTTAGAAGTTGGAAAAACAGTAAATTAACTTTTATTGAATTTAGCATGTTTAATAATGCTGAAATATTGTTAGTTCAACTGACCTAAAAATGTTTTGCTACTGATTTTCGTTTGTATTCAGCATCTGATGCCGCTTGTGTCAGTATCCAACAATAGTCAGCCAGCACTGATGGATTCCAGTTGCCCCGATATTTCTTTTCCATGGTCACAATGCCCTAGTGAAACCTTTCACCATGTATGCCACTGAGTGCACCAAGATTAATCAGGGAAGAAGTCCAAGTGGGAATGCAGAAAATGAATTTCCAATAACATTTGCACTTTTTTCTATGCTTGAAGTAGACTTAAAATATGATGGGAAATCATAAAAATAGGTTGTATCTAAAAATAAGATACACGATGGAAAGTTTTAAGGTGAATTTCATGATCAACAGCCCAAAAATCCATAAAATATGCCCAAAAATGTTCAGGAATAAAATCTTCGTTACCCAGTGTTATCATCCAAGTAGTGGATTGGTACTCACACATAGGATCTCTTCTTCTCTTTGGCTTGGCTTCGCGGACGAAGATTTATGGAGGGGGTAAAAAGTCCACGTCAGCTGCAGGCTCGTTTGTGGCTGACAAGTCCGATGCGGGACAGGCAGACACGGTTGCAGGGGAAAATTGGTTGGTTGGGGTTGGGTGTTGGGTTTTTCCTCCTTTGCCTTTTGTCAGTGAGGTGGGCTCTGCGGTCTTCTTCAAAGGAGGTTGCTGCCCGCCAAACTGTGAGGCGCCAAGATGCACGGTTTGAGGCGTTATCAGCCCACTGGCGGTGGTCAATGTGGCAGGCACCAAGAGATTTCTTTAGGCAGTCCTTGTACCTTTTCTTTGGTGCACCTCTGTCACGGTGGCCAGTGGAGAGCTCGCCATATAACACGATCTTGGGAAGGCGATGGTCCTCCATTCTGGAGACGTGACCCATCCAGCGCAGCTGGATCTTCAGCAGCGTGGACTCGATGCTGTCGACCTCTGCCATCTCGAGCACCTCGACGCTATGGATGAAAGCGCTCCAATGGATGTTGAGGATGGAGCGGAGACAACGCTGGTGGAAGCGTTCTAGGAGCCGTAGGTGGTGCCGGTAGAGGACCCATGATTCGGAGCCGAACAGGAGTGTGGGTATGACAACGGCTCTGTATACGCTAATCTTTGTGAGGTTTTTCAGTTGGTTGTTTTTCCAGACTCTTTTGTGTAGTCTTCCAAAGGCGCTATTTGCCTTGGCGAGTCTTGTCTATCTCATTGTCGATCCTTGCATCTGATGAAATGGTGCAGCCGAGATAGGTAAACTGGTTGACCGTTTTGAGTTTTGTGTGCCCGATGGAGATGTGGGGGGGCTGGTAGTCATGGTGGGGAGCTGGCTGATGGAGGACCTCAGTTTTCTTCAGGCTGACTTCCAGGCCAAACATTTTGGCAGTTTCCACAAAGCAGGACGTCAAGCGCTGAAGAGCTGGCTCTGAATGGGCAACTAAAGCGGCATCGTATGCAAAGAGTAGTTCACGGACAAGTTTCTCTTGTGTCTTGGTGTGAGCTTGCAGGCGCCTCAGATTGAAGAGACTGCCATCCGTGCGGTACCGGATGTAAACAGCGTCTTCATTGTTGGGGTCTTTCATGGCTTGGTTCAGCATCATGCTGAAGAAGATTGAAAAGAGGGTTGGTGCGAGAACACAGCCTTGCTTCACGCCATTGTTAATGGAGAAGGGTTCAGAGAGCTCATTGCTGTATCTGACCCGACCTTGTTGGTTTTCGTGCAGTTGGATAATCATGTTGAGGAACTTTGGGGGACATCCGATGCGCTCTAGTATTTGCCAAAGCCCTTTCCTGCTCACGGTGTTGAAGGCTTTGGTGAGGTCAACAAAGGTGATGTAGAGTCCTTTGTTTTGTTCTCTGCACTTTTCTTGGAGCTGTCTGAGGGCAAAGACCATGTCAGTAGTTCCTCTGTTTGCGCGAAAGCCGCACTGTGATTCTGGGAGAATATTCTCGGCAACACTAGGTATTATTCTATTTAGTAGAATCCTAGCGAAGATTTTGAAAAATACCTGATTTTCCTGCTAAAAATATTAGTGAATATTGCAATTGGGCAATATTCCAATTTTATTTTTTGGATGTTTTATTTTTATTTTCCAAGACTCACACAAATCCAAAACAATACAATCTTTCTCAACAATGATGTATTACATTCAGAGTCCATTTTCCCCCACCCCCACCCATTCCTCTCCCTTCCCTCCTATACCCTAATATCACAAGGGAAAAAACATTGAAATTAAACAAACATGAAGAACCAAAAGTCTAAAGAGCCACAGGCCCTTAAAAGAACCAAATATAAACCCAAAGTAACCTTAAGTAAAATGAAAAAAATGCGAAACAAGAGCACGTCATCTGCACCACGACCCATTTCATTTATCTCATTTATCTTCTATTTAGAAGGGGTGTAACTTGTATCTGCATACCTTCTTTCTTTGGCTTGGCTTCGCGGACGAAGATTTATGGAGGGGGTAAAAAGTCCACGTCAGCTGCAGGCTCGTTTGTGGCTGACCAGTCCGATGCGGGACAGGCAGACACGATTGCAGCGGTTGCAAGGGAAAATTGGTTGGTTGGGGTTGGGTGTTGGGTTTTTCCTCCTTTGCCTTTTGTCAGTGAGGTGGGCTCTGCGGTCTTCTTCAAAGGAGGCTGCTGCCCGCCAAACTGTGAGGCGCCAAGATGCACGGTTTGAGGCGTTATCAGCCCACTGGCGGTGGTCAATGTGGCAGGCACTAAGAGATTTCTTTAGGCAGTCCTTGTACCTTTTCTTTGGTGCACCTCTGTCACGGTGGCCAGTGGAGAGCTCGCCATATAATACGATCTTGGGAAGGCGATGGTCCTCCATTCTGGAGACGTGACCCATCCAGCGCAGCTGGATCTTCAGCAGCGTGGACTCGATGCTGTCGACCTCTGCCATCTCGAGTACCTCGACGTTAGGGGTGTGAGCGCTCCAATGGATGTTGAGGATGGAGCGGAGACAACGCTGGTGGAAGCGTTCTAGGAGCCGTAGGTGGTGCCGGTAGAGGACCCATGATTCGGAGCCGAACAGGAGTGTGGGTATGACAACGGCTCTGTATACGCTTATCTTTGTGAGGTTTTTCAGTTGGTTGTTTTTCCAGACACTTTTGTGTAGTCTTCCAAAGGCGCTATTTGCCTTGGCGAGTCTGTTGTCTATCTCATTGTCGATCCGTGCATCTGATGAAATGGTGCAGCCGAGATAGGTAAACTGGTTGACCGTTTTGAGTTTTGTGTGCCCGATGGAGATGTGGGGGGGCTGGTAGTCATGGTGGGGAGCTGGCTGATGGAGGACCTCAGTTTTCTTCAGGCTGACTTCCAGGCCAAACATTTTGGCAGTTTCCGCAAAGCAGGACGTCAAGCGCTGAAGAGCTGGCTCTGAATGGGCAACTAAAGCGGCATCATCTGCAAAGAGTAGTTCACGGACAAGTTTCTCTTGTGTCCTGGTGTGAGCTTGCAGGCGCCTCAGATTGAAGAGACTGCCATCCGTGCGGTACCGGATGTAAACAGCGTCTTCATTGTTGGGGTCTTTCATGGCTTGGTTCAGCATCATGCTGAAGAAGATTGAAAAGAGGGTTGGTGCGAGAACACAGCCTTGCTTCACGCCATTGTTAATGGAGAAGGGTTCAGAGAGCTCATTGCTGTATCTGACCCGACCTTGTTGGTTTTCGTGCAGTTGGATAATCATGTTGAGGAACTTTGGGGGACATCCGATGCGCTCTAGTATTTGCCAAAGCCCTTTCCTGCTCACGGTGTCGAAGGCTTTGGTGAGGTCAACAAAGGTGATGTAGAGTCCTTTGTTTTGTTCTCTGCACTTTTCTTGGAGCTGTCTGAGGGCAAAGACCATGTCAGTGGTTCCTCTGTTTGCGCGAAAGCCGCACTGTGATTCTGGGAGAATATTCTCGGCGACACTAGGTATTATTCTATTTAGTAGAATCCTAGCGAAGATTTTGCCTGCAATGGAGAGCAACGTGATTCCCCTGTAGTTTGAGCAGTCTGATTTCTCGCCTTTGTTTTTGTACAGGGTGATGATGGTGGCATCACGAAGATCCTGAGGCAGTTTACCTTGGTCCCAACAAAGCTTGAAAAACTCATGCAGTTTGGCATGCAGAGTTTTGCCGCCAGCCTTCCAGACTTCTGGGGGGATTCCATCCATACCTGCTGCTTTGCCACTTTTCAGTTGTTCGATTGCCTTATATGTCTCATCCAGGGTGGGAACCTCATCCAGCTCTAGCCTTAGGGGCTGTTGAGGGAGCTGGAGCAGGGCGGAATCTTGGACTGAGCGGTTGGTACTGAAAAGAGATTGGAAGTGTTCTGACCATCGGTTGAGGATGGAGATCTTGTCGCTGAGGAGGACTTTGCCGTCTGAGCTGCGCAGCGGGCTTTGGACTTGGGGTGAGGGGCCGTACACAGCCTTTAGAGCCTCGTAGAAACCCCTGAAGTCGCCAATGTCCGCGCTGAGCTGTGTTCGTTTGGCGAGGCTAGTCCACCACTCATTTTGGATCTCCCGGAGTTTGCGCTGAAGATGGCTGCATGCGCGACGTACCTATATGTGGCAGATAAAGCTGCCATACCCTAACCAATGTGTCATATTTCCTCCTTAAATTGTACGGTTTTTTTCTCCAAGGGAATACAACTCTGTATCGTTGTATTCCATCGTGTAACGTTTAGTTGAGAGTCGGACTTCTACGTGACCGCTATACACTTCTGTGGTCAGTGTTGTGTTGAGATTTGTTTGGGGTTCAGAAGGAAACGAGCCCAGACACAGGGAATGGATAACTAAAGGATTTATCACCAAAACAAACAGGCTGGCTACCCCAGCAACACAGTGGCAGATCAGGAGCAATTAACAGCACAAAGCAAAGTAATTAGCAATTTACAAGCAGTTGGAACCTAAAGCCAGCAGCAGAATGCAATCAGAAACATTTCCAGGAGAGAGGGGGGAGGGAAATGCAACTGGCTTGCAAACCTGGAACACCCCCTTAGGGAAAGAGGGGGGGGGGGAATTCTAACTATAGTGGGTACCTACACGCTTCCTGGTTAGCTTAAGGGGTTGCTAGACCCTTGTGACCGTATAACAAAGAGGAAGTGAAACTGAGGTGTTGCAGCTTTATAACCTGCCCTGCTCAGTAGGGGTTGTGAGCTACGAGGCTGGCCAATGGTAGTGTGTGCTCTGGCTGGTGGGGTCACATCTGATTGGCAGGTTGGAGAGGCTGGGCAGTGCCTCGATGTTGATGGACAGCTGGATGTGGCTTCAAACTTAACAGGAAATGGTTAATGTCTATCTAACAGTCAGCGTGAATAGAGGAACATATATTATGAATGTTAAATTGTTACTATCAAAGCCACACACCTTGCTATTTTCCCTGTGTTCATTCAGCTGGAGTGAATCACACTGAGGAATTCAAGTGGGGCAAGTTGGATCATCCCAAATGTCACGCCACCTTTTAAGAAGGGATGTAGGCAGAAGCTTGGAAATTATCGGCCAATTAGCTTGACGTGTGTAGTTGGAAAAATGCTTGAAGCTATTAAAGATGAAATAGTGAAACTTTTGGAACTTAAGGGTTCAATCAGGCAGACGCAGCATGGTTTTAGAAAGGGAAGATCTTGTTTGACAAACTTGTTAGGATTCTTTGAGGATATAATGGGTGTGGTGGTTAGAGGGGAACAGGTTGATGTTGTATATTTGGATTTCCAGAAAGCGTTTGATAAGGTGCCGCACAAGAGACTTCTCAGTAAGTTACAGGAAAGTGGAGTCCGGGGAAGTATATTGGCCTGGATTGAAAATTGGTTGTCTGACAGGAGGCAGAGAGTCGGGATAAATGGGAGTTTTTCAAGTTGGCAGAGAGTGGTAAGTGGGGTGCCGCAGGGGTCAGTGTTAGGCCCACAACTGTTCATCATTTACATTGATGACTTGGAGGAGGGGACAAAATGTGGTGTAGCCAAGTTTGCGGATGACACCAAATTGAGTGGAAGAGCAAATTGTAATGAGGATGTGGAGAGTCTGCAGAGGGATATAGTTAAGCTGGATGAGTGGGCAAAGGTCTGGCAGATGGAGTACAATGTTAGTAAATGTGAGGTTATCCACTTTGGCAAGAAAAATAAAAGAGCTGAATATTATTTAAAGGGTGAAAAACTACAGCATGCTGCTGTGCAGAGGGACTTGGGAGTGCTTGTGCATGAATTGCAAAAAGTTAGGTTGCAGGTGCAGCAGGTTATTAAGAAGGCAAATGGAATGTTGGCCTTCATCGCTAGAGGAATTGAATTCAGGAGTAGGGAGGTAATGTTGCAACTGTATAAGGTACTGGTGGGACCGCACCTGGAGTACTGTGTCCAGTTCTGGTCTCCATATTTGAGGAAGGATATACTGGCTTTGGAGACGGTCCAGAGGAGGTTTATTAGGTTGATCCCTGGGATGAAGGGGTTGACATGATGAAAGATTAAATCGTCCAGGATTGTATTCGCTCGAGTTCAGAAGAATGAGAGGAAATCTTATAGAAACATATAGGATTATGAAAGGTATGGATAGGATAGATGTAGGAAGGTTTTTTGAACTGGCCGGGGAAACTAAAATGAGAGGACACAGTGTCAAGATTCGGGGGAGTAGATTTAGGACAGAGATGAGGAAAAATAGTTTTTCCCAGAGAGTAGTGAATGTTTGGAATTCTCTAACCAAGGAAGTGGTTGAGGCTGCCTCATTAAACATATTTAAATTCGGTTAGATAAATTTTTACATGATAGAGGAATTAGGGGATATGGGGAGAAGGCAGGTAGGTGGAGTTAGGTCATAAATTAGATCAGCCATGTTAGTATTGAATGGCGGACCAGGCTCGATGGGCCATTTTTGGCCTACTCCTGTTCCTACTTACTATGTTTCTATGTTCCTAGAAGTACTGGCTGAAGTTAATTATAGATGCTTCAGCCCCACCCTTAAGACTCTTGGTACTCCAGCACTGTTGAGGATATGGATTTTTGTGGAGCCATTGTTCACCTTTGGTTTAATTTTATATCACCAAACGTAATTTGATGTGCAGAGCTATTCTGTGTTGGTTATGGGAGTATTATCTTTGCTTCTTTTGTTAGGTTTGCTACTCATGTATTTGTTTGCTGCAGATCTTACTGAACTTTTGAAATTATAGTAATGGTCAATTGAAAATAGTGACAGACCATGGTTTACAAATGATGGGAAAATTAAATTGTGTGGATTTTGATGTCTCATGGATTTGAGGAGCTGTTTTCAGAGTCCTATCTTGTTTAGCATACGACATGATGGCATTGTTTCAAGAGTGAAGGGGGGGACTTCACCTCCTCAGATTTACTTGGTGGATCTCCACATGCTGCCATGGTTTAAAGCATTAATGAAGATGAGTTCAAATTGGTCTTTCCCCTTGTTTTGTTGCTACTTCTGCAGGCTTAGTCTGGTAGCTGTGCACCTACTTGGCAATCCAGAAAGCATTAGTGCTATTCTTGGTGATGGATTTGTTGAACTATCTGATTACGTTTCACAAATTTCCAACTTAACTACACTTTTTTCCTGTCCTTTGATAAGTCTCATGTTAATCTGTCCCATGCTTGATTATAAACATTTACCTGCCTCCCCTTCCCCATGTGTAATAAATTTTTTAAATGCTGTCCATCACCCCATCTGATCTCTGCAACCACTTTAACTCATGTATTCTCTTTTGTCCTCCTTATATGCTACTGCAGCCTCTTGCTTCCTTGCCATTTCATAAAACTATTTTTTCTAGTTCTTGAACCATTTTTTCAATTGAATTGCAATTCATCACTAACAATATTCAGCAGAAACCTTACACAATGAAAAGCAGGCACTGGTTCTGAAAAGTGTAATAATCATGCCTATGGTCTGACTGAGAGTTACATTTTTGTTGTTTGATTTAGGCACAAAGGGATTAAACAAGCAGTTACCATTCTCTCACGAGGAGTTTCCAACACTGAAAGCAGCTGGAGACCAGGAAAAGGCTGGAAAAGAAAAGGACACCACCGATCAATCTTATGGGCCAGGACCAAGCCTCCGCCCACAAAGTAAGGCACACAATTAGGTGGAGGAACTAAAATTACTTGTGTGCAGATGTACTTGAAAAGCTTTGTGGTCTGAGTGGAGTGCATAAAAAAAGTGCTGAGTATAGGGATCTAGAATGAGGAAAGATGTTACTTTTAGTTTCTAAAATGCATGTGAATGTGTAGCCTCTGGGTTGAACTCAGGTACTTGGAACTGTGAGGCAGAAGCTGTCCAAATGACGGGGTACTAATTTTACTGACTTAAAACAGAGTTAGGGCAGGATTTTAATTTTAAGTTGTGAATCTGGTGCTGATTTTGATGCTTTAAAATTTTGGAACTCTAAAATAAATAGAATCTGAAACCTTGAAGATTTGCCTGCTCCACTGAAGATTATCAAATATACATAATACAAAATAGATGTATTTTTTATATTGTCTGAAATAAATTTAACTCTGTTTTTATTTCCTCTTTGATTTGTATCGTTTAATTTTCTACAGATCTTCTGTATTTCTTCCCAGAACAGACAAATATGAACGCCTCAGTAGAAAATTAGGATCAGCTGTTTTAAACCTGAATGATAGTGACTAATGCTGGATACATTTCCACTAACGTGCAACATGAAATTACTTCCCATCATGTGCAAAATGTAGCTAAACTGATGAGAAATGTTCATGGTTTATTTTTTGTTCATTCAAAATTATAGATGGAGAAATCTATGATTAGACATTTAAAATTTGTCAAGTCAGATTGTTCAATCTAATGACTTTGCCAATTCGTTTTAAAGTGCTTGGTTTGTCCTAAAACCTCAACATTGTATTATAACTTGATTGCCATTGTGTTATGGAATTGTTTATTTTATCGTCTACATTTTAAAATTGCAGTATTGTCATGTTTTCTTTTGTAGATGTAGCCATTTGGAGGGAAGGTGGTGGTCGAAACCTAAACCCCATAGCACCATCAAATACATCACCACCAGAGGAATCGAAAAGCTCAGGCCAAGATGATCCAGTAAATGTACCAGTGTCATCAAATGAGCCAAAGGAACCTTCCCTTCGACCTGCTACTCCTCTTCGGAGAGGATCGCAGTCTGGGGCTCACCAGTTCCCATCTACCTATCGTGATATGCTGCCTACATTTGTAAGTTGATTTCACATCTTCTAAATTGCCAGTAATGAACAACTTGTTAATATATGTAAGATTGCAGTGGAGCTGGGGAAAAAAGAATCAGAAACTTAGTATGTTGTCTTAGGCTACAAGTAACTTCTGATAGTGTAATTGAATAGTAATTACATACAAAACTTGTTTAATTTTTTAAAACAAATTCATAACCAAATAAAAGTAAAGTTTGTGCACTATATTTATATAATCTGTAGAAATTATAATGTTTTAAAAAAAAAACAAGAAAGGCCCAGCTGGCCCAATGCACTTGTCACTCAGCATCACAGGCAGACCTTTTGGATTCCATTTCTACAGCAATGTAATTTCCTGGGATGGGTAAATAAGACAGAAATACTCTGGTTAAATAAAGCAAATGCAGGACAGCCAGCCAAACAAGATCAATATGTTGAATTGCAAAGACAAGCATGGGGTGACTTGGTAGAACAGCAAGTAGTTTGCTGCCTCAACTGTTAGGTCTGCTTTGTTCATGAATGAGTGAGACAAACACCAGGCTGAGTCGAAATCAGGGTTCTTTGTTCTTTATTACCGGATTGTAACACTTGCGACTAACAAAGTTAGCCGGAGAATGCATTCTGCCGTTATCAGCAAAATGGTGATTTTTTATACCCTTGGATACATGCTTAGAACATCATCATATCATTACTTGTCCAATGACTAAAACTGTTGCTATCCTTTCCCTGCTAGCTTCCTGCCTCTCAATCCATCAATGTCTCTCTTAAACTGTTGCTATCCTTTCCCTGCTAGCTTCCTGCCTCTCAATCCATCAATGTCTCTCTTATCTTGTAAGTACAAGGATGCATTCTGTTACTCCTTAGTACTGGGTGACTCCTTCTCCGGTCCCATCTCATGATGTTTTACCTAACAAGAGTACAAGGACACCTCCCCTTCTTGTTACTGCCCTGTACAGGGTAACTCCCTACACATTCCCATCTCATGATGTTTTACCTTACACAACCCAAAAAACAACTTCAGAAATCATTTATGTGTCAGTGGGGTTTCTGATGGGATGGTACTTTGTTGATTTCTGCTCTCAGAGTGTAGAAATTCATACTCTGGCTACTTTAATATTGAAGTCAAATGTGGTTGTCACAAATTTTCAATCCAAGAAGAATCACTGTTGGAAGCAAATCAGTTTGGTTGTATTGTGCTATGTTTTATGTTCTGCGCTGTGGAATTTTATTGTTTTAATTAACATTGTTCAGCTTCCTGAATTTATTCTCTGACATTCAAAAGTAGAAGAGAGCTGAAATCTCTTCTACTTTTACAAAGCAGATATTAGTTGTTTGTATCTGCTTTGTTTGTTTTACTATTAAAAGCATGTACAAATAAGCAAAAGAGAGGGAACTGAGGCTAAAAATCAAAATTGTGCTGTCTTCAAATTCTGTGAGAATAGAAAGAAAAATTTCCTTGTGTCATACTGTTAACTTTGTTAACATGCATTGATTTTGCGTGCTGTAATGCTGTCACTTGTAGATATGAATCTCATCTGCATTTCAGTATATCAAAAATGTGAAAAAATAACTCAGAAAAACACAATGCAATCCACAGTGCGACTGAGTGCATGGTATTGACCTTTTTTTATTATTACAATTGTTTTGTCATGGCACCACTTTAATGAAGTACTAGACTGGTAGGATTTTGGTAATGCAAAATAGTTTTGTGAAAATTTGAAGTTGGTTGTTCTGGAACCTCAGAACAATTCTCCTGCAATACATTTGTCTATATGTCTTTCCATGTGGTAGGTCTGGTGTTAGGTAGTGTTGGTTCTTTGAGGAGTTGGGGAGGAGGTGGTATTGCTTACAGGATGGCTGGATGTTGTGGCCATCTTTGGGGAGATGGCTAAAGAACTTTGTTTTATAGAGTTATGGTGATAAGAACTTTTTATTCTAAGTGGTGCTTTCTTTTATTAATCACCTGTTTGCCAGTATCTAAATTGTATATTTTCTCCCCCACAGATGTGCCCACCACAGTTGCAACCTCAGCCTACCACAGGGATCGTTGGTCCACAGGGATCTTTACAGTATCCATTTCAGCAACCTGAGCCAATTAAGTAAGAAAATGTTCAACTTCTGCACTTTTTTTTATTATACATTAATTGTGAAATGTAGTTCTAAACAATTTCAAACTCCAGAAAAATCAGATAATTTAAACCATATAAATGTTATTTATGCAAAATATATTGTATTACATTTGTGCTGTCGTCTCTTAATTTGTGTACTGGAAAATATTGCATTGGGTGAAAGTTGGTATATCAATCAAAGCCTTTTCATTTTTTGTGAACCCAAGAATTTGTCAAAAACACCCAGATACCAAACTGCATCAGAAGACATTGAACGTAGAACAATACAGCAGAGTAAAGGCCTTTCGGCCCTCAATGTTGTGCTGATCCATTTATAAAGAAAATAAAAGTACTAAGCCCTCCCTACCCCATAACCCTCTATTTTTCTTTCATCCATGTGTCTATCTACGAGTTTCTTAAATGCCCTCAACATTTCAGCCTCCATCACCATCCCCAGCAAGGCATTCCAGGCACCCACAAGTCTCTGTGTATATTTTTAAAAACTTAACCCTGATGTCTCCCCTAAACTTCACTCCCTTAACTTTGTATATATGTCCTCTGGTGTTTGCTGAACCTGCCCTGGGAAATAGGTGCTGACTGTCCACTCTATCAATGCCTCTATAATCTTGTCAGAATCAGGATTTATTGTCATAAACAAGTCATGAAATTTGGCGTTTCGTGGCAGCATCATAGAGCAAACATAACCACTTTCAGGTGGCCACAATACCCGACTGTAAAGCAGCCTATTGTACTCCTATGCGGCTGTCGGGTGGCCACCTGAAAGTGGAGAACCCAGCCAGGAGGTTTACCTACCTGACCCTTCTCCTGTAGATATAATATCCTGCTCCAAGAATCACCCATTGCAACTGCTAGCAGCTTTCAGGTACCTAGCAGCGGGCAGGCTGTTGACAGTCAGCTGGAGACTCGCTGACAGCCCCACTGCCAAAACCTACCCTCCCCACTGCCTGACAGTCCCTCGGCGTAGGACTACGGAGCTGGGGCAGCAGATGGGGAACTACAGGGCTGGGGCGGCCGACAGGGAACTACGGGGCATACGCACGCACACAAAATTCCGCTAAATTTAAAAGGTGAGAGCTTTCGATGTCAGGATTCTCGGGGACGGCCGCCCCAACCCCGTACTCCCCCGCCCCAGCCCTGCAGTCCCGCGCCAGGGGGCTTCGGGCAGCGGGGAGGGGGCTCTCAGGCAGCAGGGAGACGAGCTGTCAGACTGCTGCCCCTTCTCAGACTCAGGAGCCAGCGTTTGCTCTGTGGCCCCTCTCCCTGCTTCAGACCTTTCAGATGGCAGAACACCTCCTTCAGTGCTGCCACCTGAACGTCTCTTCCCAGACACTTGCAGCCTGACCGGAGCTGCATTCTCCAGGTGACTGCACCTGCAAGTGGCTATAGATATTATAACCATTATTACAGGTACACATTTCTTTATCCGGACATCTAAAATCTGGAAAACTCCAAAATCCGGCAAGTGGGGAGAGAGACGGCAGCTTCAGTCGGGCGGGCGAGGGGGAGAGAACGGCAGCAACAGTCGGGCGGGCGAGGGGGAGAGAACGGCAGTGCCAGTTGGGCGGGGGGGGAGACTGGCTGCGCAAGTTGGGTGGGGGGGAGACTGGTGCGCGAGTTGGGCGGTGGGGAGACTGGCTGCGCGAGTTGGGCGGGGGGGGAGACTGGCTGCGCGAGTTGGGCGGGGGGAGACTGGCTGCGCGAGTTGGGCAGGGGGGGGAGACCGGCAGCGCAAGTCGGGTGGGCAGGGGGGGAGACCAGCAGCACAAGTCGGGAGGGCGAGGGGGAGAGACCGGCAGCGCTAGTTTAATCTGGCTTTCCAAAATCCAGAAAAATCCGAAGTTTGGGACACAGTCCCCCAAGGGTTCCGGATAAAGGATTGTGTACCTGTACTATATAAAATAAAATAATAATAACAATAATAGGGCACAAGAAGTATGGCAGTGTCTTGGTTCATCGATTATTCAGGGATTTGATGGCAGCAGGGAAGAAGCTGTATGTGCCGCTGAGGGCTCGTCTTTAGACTCCTGTACCTTTTCCCTAGAGTAAAAATTAAGTATAGGAGTCAGTAAAGAAAAAGATGATAACAGTGGAATCATATAAGGGAGGAGGTTAGCTAAAATGAGAAAAATCAATGTTCATGCAGGTAGGTTTAATGCTGTTCAAGATGAATATGATGCGTTGTTCTACAAGTTTGCGTTTGATCTCACCGACAATGGATGAGGCCAACGACAGACATGTTATAGGAATGGTTGGGTGTTGAAATATTTGGCTACAAGAAGCTCATTTATTCTGCTATCAGATAGTAAATCTGATATCAGATTCAATAAATCTGAATCTGAAAATCTAGACATTTGGCTAAGAGGTCACCAATCAGAAAATGCAACTCCAGGTACACCGTATGCAGTAGATTAGGTTGGACAATCTTTCTCACCTGAAAAATATATTTGTGGCTCTCTATGGAGGTGAGGGAGATGATGTAGGGTCAAGATTTGCACTTTCTGTGGTTACACTGAGATAGGGTGGGTGGGAGGGGAGAGCACACTTGGGTGTCTTGGAGAACTTATCCCTGTGAAAAGCAAATAGGTGTAGATATGAGATGTGGCTGGTAGTGGCATTCCGTTGAATATAGCAGAAGTTTTGGATGCAGAGGCTGATAGATAGTGAGGACTAGAGGGAGTTTAAGGAAAAGAAAGACCAGATGCTGGAAAACTGGAGCAATACTCAATATGCTGAAGGAACTCGGTGGGTTAAGCAGCATCCATGGAAAACAACAGATAGTCAATGCTTTGAACTGTAACCCTTCCTCAGGAATACCAAGAAAGGAGCAGGTGAAAAATGGGAAGGGTATGAGCACAACCTGCCAGATGATTTCAGGTGGGAGAGGGAAGAAATGGAGAGAAAAAAGCAAAAAAAGTCTGAAACACTGACTATCTACTGCTTTCCATGGATGCTGCCTTACCCGCTAAGTTCCTCCAGCATTTTTGGCATTGCAACAGAGGGGCTGTAAGCTCTGCATAAGGGAAGGTGAGGGAAGGGTTGAAGTTTGAAAAATAGAGCTACAGATGCATGCTTTAACAGTGACAAAAGGAGGATTCCGTGTTTATTAAAGAAAAGATATTTCAGACGTCCAGGAGTTTAAAGGATCATTGTGGGAACAGGTGCAGCAGAGAATTTGTTTCTCTGTTTTTCTTAATGTTGATCATTTCAGTGAGGTGCTGATTTGTTTGGATACTGGAGCAATACTCAATATGCTGGAGGAACTCAGTGGGTTAGGGCAGCACCTGAGGTTCCTGAGAGCCTGCTCTCCTTATATTGCAGACTTTTGATTCTTGTCTCTAAGAAGCATGAGCAAAGCTATGAAACTGGTCCACTTTTTAACTCTTGTGGTTATCTGCAGATATCCTCGTGGAGTTTCTCGTTCTGTTCGCCCGGTTAGGCCTGCCCGACGACAAGGTGAGGCTGCTGATCGACCGGCCATCATAAATCCAGATGACTTGAAAGAACTGGATCAGCTGGACATTGAAACTGAAGATGGATGGGCAGGTGGGAATGAAGTACCTTAAGATTATTTCAAAGATGCAATGAAATGTTATTTGAGAGGAATGCTATCCATTTTGTTCATGACGAAAATTATTGACAAAGTAGGTAACAGCTGATGAGTCGTACTTGTTTTATTAGTCAATGTTTTGGTTTACTTGTAAAAACGAAATCGCGGGTTTCAAAATATAGAGCCATAGAATGGCTATGTTCTTTAGACCTGGAGGAGGAGTTCTTAATGGCTAATTTGCAACTTGAAATCTGTAATTGAGTTGTTGGACCTGTCTGAACTGGTCTGCAGTGCCTGGTTATCCTATATTGTGCTTCGTATACATTATTCACTTTTCCTTAGTGTAGCACGAGAAGCAGTACAGGTGGCACTTCTCCCCGTTACGGGAGGGTTGCATGCTTAGAAAACAGCCCGTGTCACTTTTTTTTCTATAATGCAAAACTGTACCACAGCGCTGAGTCAAAAGGCGTTTTCTTCTCACTAATTCAATGAAAGTAAACTCTATTTGGCATCTCAAAATTTTGAGGAGTAATTCTGTATCACACAATACTTAAAATAGATTGGAATGTTTTGGCAAGCCCCTCTTTGGTGTTTTATGCATGGATATCCAATTCTTATGATGTGGGATTCTGATAATACCCAATCTTTTTTTAATTTTCATCAGGTAAACACGAGGAAGTGGATTATTCCGAAAAGCTTAAATTCAGTGACGACGACGATGATGAGATATCTAGAGAGAGAAAAGAAAAACGGTACGAACACCTGCAATCGTGATTGCAGCCAGGAACCTTGATGGTTTTGATGCACTTTGCAGCTGGGAATATGAATGTTCTTGGGTCTCAGCTGGTCTAGATTTTAAAAGAAAGAACGAGTTTTGTGGTTACCTTCATCACTCCGAGACAGCCCAAAGCGTTTAATATCCAATGTACCCACACCCCCTCCATCTACCACTAACCCCATCTCTCCCACGATCCATAAGGTAAAATCTTGATGTTGTTCCCTTTTCAAGTTGCATGAAATCCAATTTCATCTCCAAAACTCCCCCTTGTGCCTTCCATTTTTTCATTCCAAGGCTGTAAGGATTGCTTCCCTCGGTTCTAATTTTATCTTCTTAATTGGGATTTCAAACCCTCCCCCACAATGCTAAGTTAGCCCAGTATCTTGTCACCAAGTATGTCCTTCTGCACGTCATCTTTAGCTTTGCAATTGTTTCCTATTGTGCCTTCACACATTTAAATTGTTTTCTTCAGGTATGTGTATTAATGGTGATTAAGGTTATGTTGTTGCAACTGGGTCGTTATACTTGAACTGTGTTATTATACAATAAGTCTTAGACTAACATGCATATACTTTTTATTATCTAGGGAAAGGGATATGAAAATGGTGCGCCAACGTTCTTTAAATGCTAAGCTTGAAACAAAGGTGGAATCCTCCATATGTGGTGAATCCATTTGGGGTAATGCATTACCTTCCAACCTACAAGATGCTGAGCCACGTTGGAGCTTAAATTCTTCTGAGATGAGGGTATTTTCAGTTAACTAATAATTTTTATTTGTTCATACACACTGAATTTCCAGCTATCATGGCCAGTTTTCTAATTCCTCCAACATCTCCATTTGTGCTCTGATTATTACTATAGCAATTTTATACAAAATGATACTAATTTGTAGATGATAAAGAATTTGGAGCCAGTGATCAGAGGGTAATAATTAGGCTTCCTCAGGTGTATTCTCCGCTAAGAATGCGCCTGAAGAAGAGGAAGCGGCCCTTTGAATTGTCGTTCAGGTGGCAGTGCTAAAAGCGCACTCCGGCTCCTGTCGCTTCGGGTTGTCAGGTTTGGGATGGCTGGCTGTCAGAGTTGGGATCAGTAGCTGATCCTGCTACCCTGCTCTCTCCCAACAGCCCGATATCAGTCCCCACACTGTGGGGCGGAGGGCGCGGGCTGTAGCAGCGGTCGGGGCGCGGGCTGTAGTAGCAGCGGTCATCCCCTTAGCAGCCGCTTTCAGGTGGCTGTGGGGACCACTGTGCTGCAGCGATTATCCCTATCAGAGGAGGGTTAAAAGGTTTGCCTCGAAGGCACCTCCTGCCGATTCAAGTGGCCTTCTGGCAGCCAGCCATCCCAAATCTGACAGCCACATATTGCCATGCAAGCGGGAAATTTTGGCCACCTGAAAGTGCCTATAGACTACATGGAGATAAAGACAGGCTAGTTGAATGATCAGATGGGTTCCAGGTTAAATTTAATGCTGAGAATTGCAGGCTATTACATTTTGATAAGAAGTTTGAGAAAAGACGATAAAAAATTCTAAAAGTAATGGCATTACAAGAGTGTGGCATTTTGCATGCAGAATTAGCTAAAAAATGTTTGGGAGTGTTGGGAAAGAGGTTAAAATTACAAATCGTTCCCAGGCTTTCTGAATAAATGCTAAGTGTACAAGTGAAAAGTGCATTGAGGTCATGTTTAATCTTTGCAAAATACTGGTTTGGTTTTATCAGAAGTGCAATGTCTAGTGAAGGTGGCTGTAGTCAGAGTACAGAAGAGATCTTACTAAAATGATTCCAGGGATGAAGTACTTTAGTTACATGAACGGGCCGAAGTAGCTGGAATAGTTGTCCTTGAAATAGAGAAAGTTATGGATAGATCTATTTTTAAAATTACAAGGATATAGACAGTAAAGAATGAGAATTGTTCTCATTGGCAGAAAAACCAGGAGCCAGAGGACCTGAAGTGAGGACAATTTGACAGAAAAAAAACTATGGAGCAGAAAAATATTCTATCTAGTGAATGTTTAGGGTCTGAAGAAATTCCTGCTTGTCCATCTGAAACTATGACCCCAAGCTCCTCAAGGAAAAACATTCCCAGAATCAATCTTGTTAAAGATACTAACAGAAGAATCAATTTGAAAGTACCCCTTATTCTAAAGTTGCTTATATTTTCCCTGAGAAAGTGTGATTCTTTGAAACATTTACTCAAAAGCAATGGGATCAAAGTCTTTGAATGTTTTCAAGGCAGATAGTGATAAAATAAGTAGAGAGGTGAATAGTTACAGTGGCTAGATATGAATGGGACTTTGAGGGGTGTTACAGTTAATTTAGCCATGTTTGTGTTAAATGGCAGAGCAAGACTTAGAGCCACGTGGCTTTTTCCTGCTCCTTATTCATATAAGGCAGTCTTTAATCCCTGGAATTAAATCAGTGAAACTTCCATGAATAGATATCAATGCAAGCATATGGTTGACCAGGTTTCACCATTGTCCTTCACAGTTGTAGAAAGACTTCCCTACTGCTATACCCCATCCCTTTGTAACCATTAGAAAAACACATTTACTTTGTTACAGTTTTTTGGGGGGCTGCTTTGGGATGTGCTGTTGAAAGCCAAGTTTTGAATTATCATAAAAAAGAATTGGAATGCAGAAAAGTAATTTTTTTTTAAACTTTATTTAAGATTTTATGACATGAATAACATATAGAATTACATTAAAAAAAATTAAGAACAGAATAATAAAATTACAATACAGTATCAATAATCTAAATAAACTATACCCTCCCCAATAATTATTACACATTAATAACCCAACTCAAATTAGTCCAACCCCCCCCTTTCCCCCCCAAAATAAAGAGTGAAGAATTAATAAAGTTAATAATATATGTGAGAAAAAAACCCACTTACAAAAAAAAACATAACCGATTAAAATACTAACAAAAAGAAGTAATTAATACTAAGATATCAGACTTTAAAAACATATTTAAATCAAACTTAAATGCATATATTTAACAAACAGAGTTAAGATGAAACATATATTTAACTCAAACTTAATATAAAAAGTTAAAGTTAGTAACATTGTCTATCAAAAATTCTTAAACAATAATCAATTCTTTAAAAAGAATTGTAGCATGAGAAAAAAAAGATGAAAAAAAAACTTTCTCTATAGAGATAAACCTTCACCAAATATCAACTAACTTCACATCTATCATCATATTAGTCACATAAACCACGATCTTAAAACAAAATTCAAACCTCATTAAACATTGTACAATTCAATTTTAGTACTCTTCCACCATTTTTCCCTTTTACTCTTGAATAATTATCCAATAAAAGCTCCAATACCACATTTAAATATCCCCAATCATGACGCTAAAATTCAGATATCCAAATAATAAAAACACATCTACGACGAAATCTATATCTTCAACAAATGGAGCATAAACCACAAACAAAATTCAAGCCTCATTAAGAATTGTACAATTCAATTTATAACTTTCACCATTATTCCCTTCGTTCTATAACTAAAATAGCAAAATAATATCCACCAGAATTACCACTCCTTTCACCTTAAAGTTAAAGAAAAAATATTAAAAAAAACTTATCCATCCCATTCACATTTAAATTTCAAATATTCCTTATCTACTGAATAAACTTTACAAAAAAAAACCACATCAATTTTTAGTTTTTTAAACAATCAAATACTTTCTTATGCTTTTTTTTATAAACACAAAAAAAAACCCTTCACTCTTTAATCTAATAATACAAAAAAAACCGGGTAGGAGGTTAAAAATACCCCCTCCCGTCTAAACTGCGCAATGCGGTAACTCCCAAAAAAAAATGGGTGTGAGATAACTCACACTTAGCAGATGACTTTCAGGAAATAGTGCCCATCCAGTTCTCTCCCCCAACTCTCACTTCATCTTAAACTAACATCATCATTATTTAATATTCCTTTTTTTTTAAAAAAACATTAGAAAAAAAAAGAACAACTCTTCTTTTAATCAGCTCCAACTGCCGAGTCACCATTACAACCATTCCTTCCTGGAGCACGGCTCTTTTCTTCCATCTCTTGTCTCCTTAGAGATTGCGGCGGACTAAGTAATATTTGACGAGATTATTGTGCTTTAGATGTTATAAAGCTTCAATTTGTCCAGGACTGAAGTTTAATCTTTTCTGTTTCTCTCTTCAGGCTGGCGTATTTCAAAAACTGACAGGAGCTAATAGGTGGACAGACTCTCATGTTGAGAAGGATGAAGTGTGGCGGCAGAGGCCAAATTCTGGCACCAATGAACGTTCAGAGGCATTGGAGCGAGTCAGGAGGAGGCGTGAAGAAGAGGAGCGGCGAGCTCAAGAAGAGAGACTAGCTGCCTGTGCTGAGAAGCTAAAGAAACTCGATCAAAAACGTGGAGTGATAGAGAACGCTGTTAAATTTGACCTACAGAAAAAAGATGACATCGATATTAAGGAGAGCAAGGACTCTGTACCTCTGTCAACACAGCTGAAGGCCTACACAGAGATCAAGCAGAATTTTCCAAAAGGTGCAGTCAATAATTAACGAACTTGATTTAAAATAATTTTAGTTGAATTTGCACTAAAACCAAAACATGGAATGATTGCATACATTGAATCATTATCATTGAATCTCACATTGTGGTTTTGTTCTTTACTTGGAACAAACATTTTAAAGGTAAAGGTTCCATTATTGTCAAGTAATACTACCTTTAGAATGTAACATACATGAAATTTTTAAACTTTTGTCTACTGTAAGAGAGACAGAGAATTGCCACTTTGTCCAACGCCCTTCAGAGAAACCTCCAGTACCTGGTGTTCCTAGGCAGTCTTCCCCCTCCCCCACAAAGTACTGACCAGTCCTGTGCCTGCTGATTTTCCAAGATCAGACAATCCCAGGCACTTTCGGGCTATTAGGGGGTGTAGTGATTTTTAAGATAATTAAGTTGGGTAATTGTTAAAAATATGAGTTTAAATTCAATAGGAGTGTATTATTTACCACAATTCAAGTTGATAAGAACTAATTAAAAACAAAATAGTTTAGAGTAAAGTTTGCACTTCCATGAAAAAAAATCTCATTAATTCAAATCAACTTCATTGTGCAGTGTTCAAAAGAATGTCAAAATTTTCAATGACAGGTTGATTATCCTATGCAAGACATATCAGTAAAACCTCCCGTGTTATCATCCAGGTATAAAGCATCCAAACTAGAAACCAAGAAGTAAAGAAGGGTGGCTCCAGAGTGTATCAAATCAGTTGGGTAAAATTGAGCAGATAATTTCAGAGAAGACTCCATGGCGTATTCAAACTTTGCCATTGGCAGCAAAATGGAGGAATGAAGAAATTGAAGAATTTAAAAAAAATCAAATCATCAGCAAGAAACTTAACATTAAAACGAGCTGTTGCAGCAAGGGATCTTGAAGGAGGGTCCTTTGAAGAGTTTAAGTGGGGACAGGGGCAGTAATGATCTATGCATTATGTTGAAGACCAGCTGTTGCAGCAAGGGATCTTGAAGGAGGGTCCTTTGAAGAGTTTAAGCGGGGACAGGGGCAGTAATGATCTATGCATTATGTTGAAGACCTGCTGTTGCAGCAAGGGATCTTGAAGGAGGGTCCTTTGAAGAGTTTTAAGCGGGGGCAGGGGCAGTAATGATCTATGCATTATGTTGAAGACTAGCTGTTGCAGCAAGAGATCTTGAAGGAGGGTCCTTTGAAGAGTTTAAGCGGGGGCAGGGGCAGTAATGATCGATGCATTATGTTGAAGACCAGCTGTTGCAGCAAGGGATCCTGAGGGAGGGTCCTTTGAAGAGTTTTAAGCGGGGGCAGGGGCAGTAATGATCGATGCATTATGTTGAAGACCAGCTGTTGCAGCAAGGGATCCTGAGGGAGGGTCCTTTGAAGAGTTTTAAGCGGGGGCAGGGGCAGTAATGATCGATGCATTATGTTGAAGACCAGCTGTTGCAGCAAGGGATCCTGAGGGAGGGTCCTTTGAAGAGTTTTAAGCGGGGGCAGGGGCAGTAATGATCGATGCATTATGTTGAAGACCAGCTGTTGCAGCAAGGGATCCTGAGGGAGGGTCCTTTGAAGAGTTTTAAGCGGGGGCAGGGGCAGTAATGATCGATGCATTATGTTGAAGACCAGCTGTTGCAGCAAGGGATCCTGAGGGAGGGTCCTTTGAAGAGTTTTAAGCGGGGGCAGGGGCAGTAATGATCGATGCATTATGTTGAAGACCAGCTGTTGCAGCAAGGGATCCTGAGGGAGGGTCCTTTGAAGAGTTTTAAGCGGGGGCAGGGGCAGTAATGATCGATGCATTATGTTGAAGACCAGCTGTTGCAGCAAGGGATCCTGAGGGAGGGTCCTTTGAAGAGTTTTAAGCGGGGGCAGGAGCAGTAATGATCGATGCATTATGTTGAAGACCAGCTGTTGCAGCAAGGGATCCTGAGGGAGGGTCCTTTGAAGAGTTTTAAGCGGGGGCAGGGGCAGTAATGATCGATGCATTATGTTTCAGACCAGCTGTTGCAGCAAGGGATCCTGAGGGAGGGTCCTTTGAAGAGTTTTAAGCGGGGGCAGGGGCAGTAATGATCGATGCATTATGTTTCAGACCAGCTGTTGCAGCAAGGGATCCTGAGGGAGGGTCCTTTGAAGAGTTTTAAGCGGGGGCAGGGGCAGTAATGATCGATGCATTATGTTTCAGACCAGCTGTTGCAGCAAGGGATCCTGAGGGAGGGTCCTTTGAAGAGTTTTAAACGGGGGCAGGGGCAGTAATGATCGATGCATTATGTTGAAGACCAGCTGTTGCAGCAAGGGATCCTGAGGGAGGGTCCTTTGAAGAGTTTTAAGCGGGAGCAGGGGCAGTAATGATCGATGCATTATGTTTCAGACCAGCTGTTGCAGCAAGGGATCCTGAGGGAGGGTCCTTTGAAGAGTTTTAAGCGGGGGCAGGGGAAGTAATGATCGATGCATTATGTTTCAGACCAGCTGTTGCAGCAAGGGATCCTGAGGGAGGATCCTTTGAAGAGTTTTAAGCGGGGGCAGGGGCAGTAATGATCGATGCATTATGTTGAAGACCAGCTGTTGCAGCAAGGGATCCTGAGGGAGGGTCCTTTGAAGAGTTTTAAGCGGGGGCAGGGGCAGTAATGATCGATGCATTATGTTGAAGACCAGCTGTTGCAGCAAGGGATCCTGAGGGAGGGTCCTTTGAAGAGTTTTAAGCGGGAGCAGGGGCAGTAATGATCGATGCATTATGTTTCAGACCAGCTGTTGCAGCAAGGGATCCTGAGGGAGGGTCCTTTGAAGAGTTTTAAGCGGGGGCAGGGGAAGTAATGATTGATGCATTATGTTTCAGACCAGCTGTTGCAGCAAGGGATCCTGAGGGAGGATCCTTTGATTAGTTTTAAGCGGGGGCAGGGGCAGTAATGATCGATGCATTATGTTGAAGACCAGCTGTTGCAGCAAGGGATCCTGAGGGAGGGTCCTTTGAAGAGTTTTAAGCGGGGGCAGGGGCAATAATGATCTATGCATTATCTTTAAGAATTAAAGAGGCAGTGGAGTTAAACGATGTACATTTTACATAAATGGCGTTGTCCTGATAGACTCATGGTTATGGGAAAGGAAAGTTGGGGGTTTGTACAGGAAATCCAAAAACTGTTGTAATTTGAAGAATTTTTTAAAAATTGTGCTAGTTTTATAGTAACCACATTTCTATTTGGGATGTTGAATCTTTTAAATAACGCTTGATTTTTCTGGGATGAATTTCAGAAAAACGTGAGCAGTCTGTGGAATTCCCCATTGAGGACAAGGTGAGAAAAGAGATCCCTGCAGCCACTGTTGAAATTGATGACGAGAACAACTTGCAGGGAAATGAGCCCACAGTGCCAATTCAGAGCTATGGCAAGTTTCACAAATCTCTACCACCTAGGTTCCAACGACAACAACAGGTACCTATTGTAGCGTGAATAATAACTCTCATGACTGGAGGGAAAATAAATGTTTTCATTTGCTTATAACTAAATGTAGGGTTTCACAGTAGTCTTCAGAAGGGTTCTGGGTTTGTATGTGTGCAGATGGGGGTGGAGCCAGGAGGCAGGGCCAGCCATCAGAACAACACTCTACCAGTGAATCCCAGTTCATTGCATTCACCCCTTCCTGTAGAATGAAGACAGAGAGCATGGGTTCAGAAAAAAATACTGTTATTTACAGATTTAAGTGGTCCGGAGATCCTGGTGGAGCCCCTTGGGGGAGGGGGGCCTTGGGCCCCTTGGGACTCTGGTCCCCTTGTGAGGGAGGAGAGGCGGACTGGGTCTCTGGCTCAAAGGTGGAGGGGGGAATGCACTTTCCTCCTGAACCGGATCCCCGGGGGTGGCAAAAATGAGCTCTTTGGCTCACAGGTTACCTGAGGAAACGGACCCTCTGTTCCGGCAGGTGCCAGGTCCCTGATGGAGATGGTGTCCTCCCTGCCATCCGGGTACTCACATAGGCATACGTGGGATTGGCTTGGAGCAGTTTCACCCTTTCCACCAGGGCGTCGGTCTTCCGTCTCCTAGACTGCTTCCTGAGGACTGGAGTGCTGAGCCAGACTGGGAGTGTAGTTCCCAATGCCAACCTTCTTTCGAAAGTGAATAGGAGCTCGTTAGGAATCGCGTTGGTCACGGTATATATCCGTGACCGGATGGAATGGAGGGCCATGGGGAGAACTTCCTGCCAGCATGAGTCTGGAAGGCCTTTTGATGTCCAGGCCAGTTTGACAGTCTTCCAGACCGTGGCATTCTCCTTTTCAACCTGCCCATTCCCCCGGGGCGTTGTAATGCCCCTTGCCAGCAGGAACTGACATAGTTCATCATTCATAAAGGATGAGTTCCAGTCGCTATGAATATAGCTGGGATACCCGAACAGGGAATCTAGGACCTTCATGACTGACGAAGTGGTCGTGTCTGGGCATGGAATGGTGAATGGGAAGCAGGAGTACTCATCAATGATAGAGGAAGAAGGTGATCTCGTTCATGGAGGGGAGAGGTCCCTTAAAATCGACACTGAGCCATTCGAAGGGCCTGGATGACTTGATCATGTGCACCTTTGCGTGGCCCGTACAGACCTGGCAAGAGCTGGTCATTTTCCTGATGTCTTCCATGAAGTAGGGCAGATTGCACGCCTTGACAAAATGAGCCACACGGGTGACCCCTGGATGGCAGTCTCATTGTGCATCAACTGCAGTTGACACAGCTTCCTCTGGATAAGGCATCTGGAGAGTCATTAAGAGTTCCTGGCCGATAGGCAATGTCCTAATTATAGGTGGAGAGCTCGATCCTCCACCTAGCAATCTTAACATTCTTGATTTTGCCCCTCTTGACATTATTAAACATGAATGCGACTGAGCACTGGGCAGTGAGGAGCATAACTCTTCTACCAGCCAGGTAGTGTCTCCAGAGCCTTGAGGCTTCTATAATGGCTTGAGCCTTCTTTTCCACCAATGGGTTCCGGAGCTCGTGGCTTTGTAATGTCCATGGAAAAAAATGCAACCAGCCTGCCCGCCTGGTTGAAGGTAGCAGCCAAGGCTACGTCTGAAGCATCGCTTTCCACTTGGAATGGCACACTCTCATCCACCGCGTGCATGGTGGCTTTTGCAATGTGATTCTGGAGGTAGTTAAAAGCAGATTGGGTTTTAGCCGAGAGGGGGGATATTAGTGGCTTTTAAGAGAGGGCGAACCTTATCAGTGTATTGAGGGATCCACTGGGCGAAATATGAGGAAAAACCCCAGGCATCTCCTCAAAGCCTTTGTGGTCCTGGGAATGGGGAGCTCTAACAGGGCACATCCTGTCGGGATCGGGGCCAGTGATGCTATTCTCTACCATGTAGCCAAGGATAGCCAGACGTGTAGTCCTGAACACACACTTTTCAGAGTTATAAGTGAGGTTCAGAGCTTTCACCGCGCGGTGAAAACTCTGGAGGTTGGCGTCATGGTCTTCCAAGGTGTGGCCACAGATGGTGACATTATTGAAGTAGGGGAGGTAGCCTTCAACCCATACTCATCCACTATTCTGTCCATCTGCCTCTGGAAGATAGAAACCGTGTTAGTGATACCGAAAGGGACACTCTGGAATTGATAGAGACGACTGTTAGCCTGAAACACCATATATGGATGGTCCTTGAAACGGATTGGCAGTTGGTGATGAGCAACTTTCAGGTCAATGGTCGAATAGACTCGATACTGCGCAATATCATTCACCATGTCCGAAATTCAAGGGAGGTGTATGCGTCCAGGAGTGTGCACCAATTAATAGTTTGGCTATAGTCAATTACTAGTCTGGACTTGTTTTCCCCTTTTACCACCACCACTTGCACTCTCTACGGGCTGGTGCTAGGTTTGATGTGATACCTTCATCAAGCAGATATTTTTGTGTCTCAAACTTTATAAAATCTCGGTCTGCTGTACTGTACATCCTGCTCTTGGTAGCAATGGGTTTGCAGTCTGAGGACAGATTCAGGAAGAGAAGGGGGTGGGGTTGATAATTCAATGTGGAGAAGCTGCATGTGGGTTCTGAACCATTATGGGGGGAGGGGACCAGAATACTCCAAGGTCATGCTTTTAAGGTGACATAGGAAGTCCAGACCCAACAACACCGGAGCGCACAATTCATCAAGTATATACAAGTGAAATTTACAGAATTCTCCCCCCCACCCCCCCAAACAACAGAGGTACTATACAATGTTGTTGAACACCCGTAGAATGCAAATGAGACACAAGAAATATGCAATAATTGGAAAGATACGCATTTAGTGGAATGTCTGTTTACCATCACAGTCAATATGGAATTGCTGAGCTAGTGAGGGCTGTCCTGATCTAGGACCATCGAAGCTAGGTCCCCGGAAACTCCATTCTCCTCACTTGAGTGGCCCCCACTGACCTGGGTTACCCTGCGTGGGTACTAGGGTTCCTCCTCCGATGATAATGGCAACAAGTTTGAATTTGAGTCACGGCAAGATGGCCGCCGAGCCTTCTCGCGCTGTTTCCTCACTGACACCCTCCATTGACGCAGTAAGTTGGTTCAGGTAAATTCGGAACAGGCGGTTTGGGGCTGGAATTGGATCTAGGAGTGGTGCAGGCTATGGACTTCACCGGGCTTCCCTTCATGCTACAAGCCCTCGCCTAATGCCCTTTCTTGCCACAGCTGTAATACACTGAGTCTTTTGCCGGGCAACGAGATCGGGGATGCTGGCTCTTGCCGCAGAAAAAGCATTCCCTAGCTTGGGAAAGTGCAGCCATAAGGGCAGGGGCAGCTGGAGCAGCCAGTCCTTGGAAGGGCTCACCTGGGTGAGCGAGCTCGCTGACTTCAAGTTTGTCATTCTCGAGCTTGGCCTGTTCCAGCGATTTGGTCAACTCGACATGGTCCTTCTTTCCCAACTTGACAAGTCACTGCTTCATGTACCTCGAGTGGACCCCTGTGGCTAGAGTGTCCCAGATTTGTTCTTACTCACGATCATGGCCTGTAGCCACTTCATACCTGAACTTCTTGACAAACGTCCATAGATCCAGCAGGTAGTCATCGATGGTCTCTCCTGGCCACTGGTGACGTAGAGTGAGTCGGTGCCTCGCTAGGACATTGTTCTGCGACTTCAGGTACCTAGCCTTTAACGCCTCAATAGCAGTGTCATATGCAGTGCAGTCCCTGATGGCTCTACACCCTTTCGTTCCTACCCTCAAAATGAGTGCGGACCTCCTGAGTTCAACAGTGTGGAAGACATCTCTGATCACGTTCAGGTAGGCCTAGAAGCAGTCTAGCCGATATGTGAACTCCTCAGCCACGTCAGGGGACAGAGGGTCTATCAGTAGCATACCTGGCTTGAGTAACGCTTCCATCGTTAGGCAATAAGCTAAAAAAAATAGTAGCGTGAATAAAAGCTCTCATGACTGGAGGGAGAACAAATGCTTTTATTAGCTTATAATGAAGAGTAGGGTTTCACAGTAGTCTTCAGAAGGGTTCTGGGTTTAGGCGGGAAACCAGGGTTATATGTGAGCAGATGGGGGTGTAGCCAACCATCAGCACAGCACCCTACCAGTGAATTTCAGTTCACTGTACCTATATTTAAAAAAATGGACCAACTACTTAATTCTTGCTGCTACAAGTTCAGGATGGGAATGTGATTGGAAATAAGCTGCTTTATCTCCTTAAGTCTGCTCAGCCTTCATGGCTAATCTGTGACCTACATCCCTCAATACCACTATTTTAATTTTTTTTTGGCAGAAGTCTTTCAGTCTCAGAATTTTAAAGTAATAACAAACATCAAGAATTATGGAGGGAGACTGATAAAATTATTTTGACAGAATCATCTGTGATATTAACCATGAGAGTAGCTCAAGGGGCTAAAAGGCCAATTCCAATTTCACTGTAACAATTGTCCTGAAATCATTTTTCCTCAGGAAAGAGACAAAAAATTTTCCCCCATATGAGCGTTTCTCAATTTCCATTCCTGGCTCAAACTTTGAATACAGCAAAGGGATGGGCCTTTCCGTCAACCATGTCTGTGCTGACCAATCTCTTTTTACTGCAAATATATTCCTCTATTCCCTGTCAGTCTTTTAAACATCACTATTGTATCTTCTTCTGCCTCCCCTGCCATCACGATCCAGGCACCCATTAATTACTCTCTTTTTAAATAAAAGCTTGTCTCCCAAATCTCCTTTAAACTTTCCCCCCCTCTCTCTCTCTCTCTTTTTTAATTTTTTTTTAAATTGAACTTTCCCTCTCCCCTCTCTCATTGTAAACATATCCCCTCTAGTAGGTGACATTTCCACCCTGTGAAAATGACTCTGCTATCTACCTTATCTATCTAAACCTCTTATAATTTTATGGTTGACATAATCCAGAGAAATTTGACATTTCCTATTTTCCCATTTAAAGAAATGGTTTGATTTTTCAAAAGGATTATTATGAATGCAATTTTTGTGGTATTCATAAATAACTATAGATAGTGATAGTATATATGCTCGCTAGATATTAAAGCAGAAGGTAGTAGGTTCTTGATTAATAAGGACATTAAAGGTGGGGGAAAAGGCAGAAGAATAGGGTTGAGAGGAAAAATAGATCAGCCATGATTCGTGAATCATGAATGGTGGAGCAGAGTTTGCTGGACTGAATGGCCTATATCTCATGATCTTACAATATTAGTTGACATGAGAGAATTATACAAAGTTTATGCATAACAATGTAATGCAAGCAGCTAGAAGAAACACGTTTCTGACATGGAAACATTTTAGGCATTGTAACACTCCCTTCATCTGTCAGGTTTCTCCTCTACATTTATCCAACTAATCCTGCACCTTCTCTGAAAACCTCTGCATCTTTCCTGTAGTGTGGTGACCAGGACTGTATCTACTCCAAATGTGCCCTAATGCAGTTGTATACAATTGCAGTATGAATTCCTGACTTGCACTCAATGCCTCAACTAGTGAAAGTAACTTTCGGGGAGTCATGGACTTTTAACAGTGCTCTCTGGGGTCCTGACATTTACTACATAGGTCAAGTTTCTTTCCCAGTATTTCCAATAAGTAGAATAAAATGATTGTCCTATAATGAGAGTTGAAAAAAGTCGGATCTCTCCAAGGTGTAGAAGACCAAGAACCAAGTGCTAGTAAACAGGATTAGTATAGTTTAGGTACTTTGGTTGGGAAGAACAAAGTGGGCTGAAAGGTCTTTTTTGTGCTATATAATTGAATTTAGGAGCCATTACAAAGATAAAATTTGATGTGCAAACTCGAAAGGATATCCCAGTAAACTGAAAAGTTAAATTTCTGATATTTGTATATTCTTGTATTTCTGATATTCTCCTTTCTTTCTTATGTTTAACTAGGAACAACTGTTAAAGATGCAACAAAGACAGCAACAACAGCAGGGATCTTTAATTCCACCACCAGTTGCATCTCCACATTCTCACACACAGAGACATGTCTACCCATCTCCAGTTGGCCCACCCCCTCCACACATGCTTGGCTATGACCCTCGTTGGATGATGATGCCTTCATATATGGATCCTCGACTGACCCCAGGGAGGGCACCAATTGACTTTTACCCATCTGGTCTTCCGGCTGGTAAGTTTTGGGATCATTTCAGTTTTGAGCTATTTTTTTCCCAGTGAAGGAAATTGATCTCTGCACTTCCCTGCCAAAACTTTTTTTTAAATCATTTGCCTAGTATATATGTCCTTGATTAGTTATTGCTGATATAGCTTTGACTATAAATTATCTTTTAGTTAGTTATCATTTTATGCAACTTTTGTTAGTGCAATGTGACTAGCATTATAGAATTTGAAGTCTTTGTTGATTGCCAACTTGATCAGAATTTTATGTAGAGGACAGGATGTAAATCTTGTCAACAATTTTTCCTTTGCTCACCACATCATTCTGGACTACCTATGAACTACAATCAAGATAAATGGAAAGCTTCTGTCCAATCTCTAGTCTATAATTAGAAGTGACTGCTTATTGGTTTCTTCCTTTTAGCTACTGATATTTTTATATGATGGGAATACATCAAGCCTTAAAACAATTCTGGAACTTTTTAAATAAATAGTTAATTATGTATCTGAAACCTGTGTTATTTATGTTCACTAGTTAAATCAGAGAGTGTAGATAATTTTCAACTAATTTTAGTTGATTGGGTATTCCATTTTTTTTATTTATAGGAATGATGAAGCCTGTGATGCGCTCTGATCATTCAGACAATGTTCCTTCAGGTTCTGAGCAGCAAGAAAGGTCCCCAATACTGTTACACGAGAAAAGAACTCCACCTGCAGAACCACAATTCAGTTGGAGTCAAGAGGACTATTCAACTGCTCAAAACAGAGCATTTATGTTGAAGTCTCAGAGATCGCAGGAGGATGGTGTTGCAGAAGAGAGAAGTGCTAGGTGAGTGTTCTTGCTGAACTGTAACCAGTCAGTCCTCTTTAAGATTGGATATATTATATGGGGTAGAAAAAAATGGTAATTTTTAGGTTTTCTTTGCATATAAACATAAATCGTATAAATGTTTCATAGGTACTTGAGAATAAAATAGAATATTAACAAATCTTATAGAATAGTACAAATCGTATAGTAACCTATGTTGCATTAAAAAGAAGTAAGAGGGGGAAATTAAACTACTATTCTTTTTATCTAACCCCACCCTACAGAGGCTATTGGCTTAACATAGACAGACCATTACTGACATAAAAATATTAAGATGACCAATGGGGGTCATAAACCAAAAAGATAGTTAATCTTACAAATTTTGAAAATAATTGAGAAAAGAACCCCATAAAGATTAATTTCAGTTGTGGAGCATCTAATTTTTTCCAAAGTCGTACGTACCATCATATCAGATAACCATTGAATTTGAGTGGGAGGGACAGCATCTTTATGGCTCTTCTGGTGAAGAGGGAAGCGAGGGCAACCACGTGGGTTTGTGATGCATTCATTATCAAACCTGTCGGCCCACTTATTCCAAAAAGAGCAAGAAAAGGATTTGGAGTCAAATTAATATTAAGAACTAAAGATAAGGTATGTAATACCCCTTTCCCAAAAATTGGAAAGAAGAACATAACCAAAACGTATGATACATTGATCATATTTTGAAGAGTAATTAGAATAAAATTTAGTCAATTGAACTTTGGAATAATGGGCCCAGTGAATGTCTAGTACAAAAAGAGGATGAATGCACTTACTTCAAAATAGAATTCCATGTAGTTTCAGAAAATAGCTGTTGAAACCCCTGTTCTCATAATTTTTAAATTCTGTGTAGAGAACTATCCCTTGAATTTTGAAGTAATTCATCAAGGCCAGATATCTCCCCTTTATAATTTGGTTAAAAATTATAAATCATCCCTATCATATTAAGTTTCAGGTCAAGTAACTTTTGAAACTAAGATTAAATTGGATACAAATCTATTTGCTTTTTATCCTTCATGTAGACTTAAAAGGGGAGGTGTGTAGATCAGTTCAATTGGATAGATTTGATCTGCTTAAAAATATAACCTTCACATTTGTCATTCCAGTTGTGATGAGTTAAATATCACAATTGTATTTCTTCTATCATTACTTATGCTTAACCTATTTGCAGGTAGTTAGGGACATGGCCTGGTTCAATTTTGGTTGGAATAGGAAATGTCATATACTGTACTTTGGAAACTGTAGTTTCCACCAGTTAATGAAGCAACTGTAAGATGTTGCAGTAGGGAATACAAAGAAGTGATTAGTCTGGAGAAACAGTTGCATAATTTTTGTCTGAATAACACTTCTAACCCTTACATTCAAGGAAAGGAATCAGAAGAAATCATGCACTGATGTACCAGCTAAAGGGACCAATTGACTTGATAAGCTCACGTGGAAAAGTTGGTCAGCATGGACAAGTTGGCCTAACTCTATGACTGGATTCCTGTGATACATCAGTTATATTTTTGAAATGGGGACAATTGAGATTATTTTGTTTGATTCAAAATTTATTTAACTGCCCAGAAATCTTTTTTTTTTAATTTTAGGAATGAAAGACTTCCCACTCCACCTGTGAGAGCTGATCTAATTTCCCAGCAGACCATGAAGATACAGAGAGATCCTTTTGAGGAACAAATTGAACAGTATAGGGTTGCTCCATCAGATAAATTGCTGAATATAGTTAATTTAGAATCACAGACTGAACTAATGAAAGATCAAAGATCTGAAGTGGCTCCAAGTGTGTCAGCAGTGCTTGGAAGGGATGTTCTCTTTCAACATCCAACAAATTCTCAATTACTTCATAAAGATCTCTTCTCACCAGAATCTGAGCAGGTATCTTCCAGAGACAGCACTGAGGCATCAAGGCCTGCTGAAAACATTGACGAGATTGTGTCTCACAACTGGGAGCATCCAAGCCCCAAGGTCGATGAACATGAAGATACCAGAGAGGAGAAAGGTTTCAGGGTGGAAATATGGCAGACTGATAGTTTGTCAAAGATGGAGTCTAAACCTGCATCCCAATGGGAGCCACTCAAAGGAAACCAGGTTGATTGTCGTGAGACTGTAGGGAAAGTGACAGGCAGAAGATCAGGACCAATTAAAAAACCAGTCCTTAAAGACCTTAAGACTGAAAAGAATGAAGAGACTGAGAAAATAAAACTGGAATTTGTTCAGAAAAATAATCAGAATAAAGCTGAACAGATAAAGACTGAGGGTAAGGCTATGAAGACTAATGGTGGTATGGTACCTTCATCACAAACTCCCATTCCATGCTTGAACATCAGACATAAAGAATTGACTGTGTCACCAGTGCCTCCAGCTAAATTTGATTGGGAAATGGAGAAACCACAAAAGAAAGAGACTAAAGCATGGGAGGCAAGACCTATGAATAAAGATAGCATTGATTTTCCCCCACCACAGCGGGGAAACTGGATTGAAGATGATGATCAACAAAATTTCAGCAATCGAGGGCGAGGAAGGGGTCGAAGTCGAGATTTCTCTGGCAGAGTTGGAGAGATCAGAAACTCTTATAACAACTTCAGCAGAGGAAATCGGCAGAATCCTAATGAATACAGTAATTCATTGGAAGATAGCCAAAAGAACTCCAACCGACGTCGAAATGCCAGTGAGACTCGCAGTGAGGGGTCTGAATATGAAGATATACCAAAGCGACGGCGACACAGGGGAACTGGAACTGGCAACGATTGCACAATTGAGCTGGCATTTTCTGACAGAGAGGGGAAGAGTATCTTTAAAGACCCTTTGAGGAGATCCAAGAGGATATCTGATGGCCCTGTAATTGGTGAAATGGAAGATGAAAGGGGCCCAGCAAAAATGTTTGAGAGGACATTACCTCCTCGGTTGAGTAACTCTGGGAGAGGGCGTAACTTTGCACTTCGTGGAATGCCCTCAAGGCAAAATAGAACAGGTACGTTTAAGCTCAATGGTGCCTATCAACTAAATGGAGATGTTTCAACTTCCTTGATGTTGCCCAAAAGACAAACTCCCAAGGACTCCACAAAAGTGCTTAATAGGGCTTTGGAAGTAGCACTAGAAAATCCTGGTGAGGAAAGTGGAGTTGCAGACAAAATCTCATTTTCAGGATTCTCAACCACAGAAGACCAACCATCCAAAAGAGAACGATCAATGGATATGCCACCAAGGAGAAGAAGGCCCCCGCGACAAGACAAACCTCCACGATTCAGGCGACTCAAACAAGAAAGAGATGCAGCCACTGAAATGAACAATAATGCTTCTGTTCCTGTAGACAATTATATATCTAGCATGACCACAAAAACAGATGATCAGGAAATGGCCTCCTTTGTAGCTGGAAATAAATCACCAGATCTATCCAATCAAAATTCCTCAGATCAAGCAAATGAAGAATGGGAAACTGCTTCTGAAAGTAGTGACTTTACTGAGAGACGAGATAGAGAGAACAGGGCATCCCAGAATAATTTGCCTCCTGAAGTAGATGTGGCAGACACTGGACTTGGGCAGAGAAAAGAATTAGCTAAGCGTAGTTTCTCCAGTCAACGGCCAATTGATAGGCAAAACCGCAGGGCAAATCCAGGCTTTGGAGGAAAATCTCCGAAGACTAATGGAACCAGTCCTAGAAATGAAAAGGCATCTGGGCAAGCATCAAGAAGCAAAAGGTAAATTAATTTAAAATATGAGAGGGATTGTTGAAACAGTTCTTCAAGACTCTGGCTGCTTGGTAACATCTAGTCCAAAAGGCTGTGATTAAAAAGTCATTGTTTCAGTTCATCTTTCCCAAAGGTTCTCTGAATATTTGAATACATTGCTAGTATATACAAATGACTTAAGAGTGACGTAATATGCTGTACTTCAAAATCTATTTGATATCTCTCTTCAAACGTTGAAGTGCAAATAGCAAAGGAAGTTACTGTTCAAAGAAAGAAATGACTGCTTTATGTGTTGAATTTACTATTTTTCAAAAAGGCACAATTTACGTGGTGGTCTTGAAATTTTTTCTGCTGTTTTTGCACTTCAAAGACCAGAAGTTCTAAAATGTGGCTTAATTCGCTCCCATCTCTGCTGAATAGCATGGGTGTGGTGTTATTTTTTTTAAAAAGTCCCTTTTCTAGCTTTTATTTCTTTAGCTACCACTACGTGAGACCTAGTATTAAACTGCGACCTTGTGCCATTATTCACTAAGAAATTAGGTAATACATTCAGTGTGATACTTGATATCTCCCCATCCTACTTTAGCCTTGAGTCCCAATCTGAAAGATTGACCTGTTAAATTGCTCCAGCTTTGTTCATTCAATATTCCAGCTTCTGAGGTTTTTGCTTCTCTGGTCTAAGAGTTGATTTTAGACTGCATATTTGTGCTAAAAGAATGGGCATTTTGTGCTGAAGCTTCATCAACCTTTTCACTCCTTAAATAGGTATGTAGAAGAACAATTGTGTGATCAGATAGCAGTAAATGGAGGGAATGTCAACACAGTGTATTGTGTAGAGCGTGTGGTTCCCAATGACCCAACAGCTGTACAAAATGCTGTGAAGGAGGCATCAAATAAAAAAAAGGAAAAGGATATAAAACCTGGTATGAAAAAGCCAAAAGAGAAGACTGATGCTCTGGCCCAGTTTGATTTAAATAATTATGCAAGTAAGTGCAAATGTATTTGTTTAGCATTAAACTTGATAATAAGATGCAAACTAGCATTGTACTTTGGATTGTAGTACAGATTTAAGCACATCATCAAAGTTTGTTCCCACTTATACAATGTTCCTG
Source organism: Narcine bancroftii (assembly GCF_036971445.1). Classification (NCBI taxonomy): domain Eukaryota; kingdom Metazoa; phylum Chordata; class Chondrichthyes; order Torpediniformes; family Narcinidae; genus Narcine; species Narcine bancroftii. Next base: position 2,449,494 of record NC_091469.1, on the reverse strand, counting down.
TTGATTCACTGTCTAATTTAAATACAGTAAAAACCCTTGGTAGATACCAGATAAGTGAATTTTCCGGTTGATTCAGATTGCATGTTGTGTGATTGGCAAATTAACGGTGAGGCACACCAATTTTAAACTTCCGTATTTTTTATCTGTTGATTTTCCGTGATTTTTTTGCTAGTTGCTTGAATTACAGATAACAGGTTTTACTGTATATCTTAATTTTATGTTTCCTACATGCATTTGCACATAATGAGTGAGAGAAAATTTTCATTTGCATGTCCAAAGTACTACTCAGCTAATTTGAAGAGATGCTTTTTCATTGTAAGAAATCCCACAGTTACCGCACAGCACAGATAACTAGATCATTAGTTTTAGTTGTATTAATTGAGGAATAAATATTACATTGGACATCTCTGCTGTTCTCTGGAATGGGCACCATCTTATTTGATGGGTGGTTCTTCGAACTGATGTCAGTTTGGGTTGTGTCCTCAACTCTCTTGAGTGGAGCCATGGAACATTATAGCATGGGAGCAGACCCTTCGGCCCACCACGTCTGACTGACCATGATGTCAATCGATCTCATCACATCTGTCTGTACCCCTCTGTTTCCAATCTGTTCATATGTCTGTCCAAACGTCTCAAATGTTGCTATTGTGTCTACTTTTACCATCTCCCCAGCAGCATGTTCCAGACACCTACAACTCTTCATATAAAATACTTTAATATAGACATAGCTGGCAAAAAAAAATCTGACTGCACCAAACACTTCTCATACACTGTAAAGAAAACTTGTGAGCTTCTGCTATTTGTGAGGAAACTTCTATGTTCTTTTTATTCATTTGTGCTTCAATTAATCAGTGATGGTTTTCTATTGGGTTTTTTTAAGGTGTTGTCATTATTGATGATCACCCAGCTGTAGCTGTGGAAGAGCAACAGTCTGTGTCAACTGTAAATGATGGTTTTACTGAAGTAATCTCAAAAAAGCACCGTCGTTTACTTGAAGAAGAGCGCAGGAAGAAAGAGCAAACGTTGCAGGTAAATGGTCCAGCTTCTATGCAATAAGCAATTATAATAAGCTAAGAAGTATTCCATTACCACATATTATGTTTTACAAAGTTACTTTAAATTAATTTAATCTTTCGATTCCATATGGCATCACATCATTCATTTTTTTTTGGAGAATTTTAAATCTTTCCTTTTCATTCATTGTATTTGTTAACATTTACATTTTATGGTATTTAATGTCATAAAACAATAGCTTTGATAGCAAGGTACAAAGTAGAATATTATTAAGCAAATAAGTATTGATCAAATGAAAAAAAATTAAGAAGTTTCTGGAAGGAGAAGAACTGAGGTAGTTAATTTCTGTAATAAGTCCGGAGTTGCTGAATGCAGGAGTGGGTTAAAGAAAATCAGGGAACCTCAAGAGGCCAGAAAATCAGTCTTTGAGGAATGTTGGCACAGATTTGGAAGGTATGCCAAGTCTGAAGGAATTTGTGTACAATTTTGAGAATTTTAAATTTGAGTTGTTGGACTTAAGGGCAAAGTAAGTATAATGGTGATGAGAGAAGTGTTCAGGTTCAGATATTTCACGGGTCATTATAGTTGAAGGTTATTTTACATAAAGTTGTTAGTAGGAACCAGAAGGAAGTGTACTGTAATACTTTTCACTTGATCATGGAACCTGACAGTTTTTTTTGAGGGGTAAAGTTTATTATTGTTTAATTTTGAAGTGAAATTTGGAGGTGATGGGATATGAATTTGTTTAATTTTTTACTTTTTGTAAAAAAAAAGGCACCTGGGAAAAATCGCAATGAGAAGAGCTGGACATCTTCATCCAAAATTCCTCCTCGTTTTGTTAAAAAACAACAGATTTCCAGTATAATAACTGAACAGACAGAAGAAAGCACCTTCTCTAAAGTGCAGGCCACATCCAACAGTTTAGGAACAGAGATATGGGAGAACTCTAGTGCACGTAAGTAGAATTCTGCCTGGGTACAGAACTTATTCAATGAGTTGAAGGTAACCATAATGAAGCTTTATAAAACACTGGCTAAGTCGCAGCTGAGATACCACATCCAGTCTAAGCTGCACATATTAGGAAGAATGAAGAAAAGAAGGCAACGATTCCTAGGATGAGGGGCAATAGTAATGTGGATAGATTAAAGCAACTGTGTTTATTCTCCTTGAAACAAAGGAGATTGTAAATTAACTAGATGAGATAGAAACTGAAGAAATTAAAAACGAGGGAACATAGAATGAAGGTGATTGGTAAAAGACTCATGTGACTTGTTGGGGGGAGGCAGGAAGGTTTTTTCCATTGTGAATGATTAGCTCTAGAATATATTGCCATGGATATTAGTAATGTTCAAAAGGGAGCTGGATAAGTATGTGAAAGAAAAACTTGCAGGCCTGTGGAGAAAGGACAGCGGAAATGACTTACTGGATTGTTCTTGCAGTGGTACTTTACAGATTTAATGAGCTGAATGGCCTCATTCCATTTTGTGACATTTCTGTGAAACAACAATTACCATTGGATTGTTAAAAAGTTGACAACCAAGTTCTGTGGATGTTAAAAATATGAAGTTATACCAGGAAAGTGTATATGGCAGATCAAAAAATGTCAACTTTTTAGAACAATTACTTTACAACTTTTTCTCGATCAAATGAAAAATCATGGACATGAACTGATAATACATTTCACACCTCACCTGAGATCATTTGATCTGGTTGTACCAGCACTAAAGTGCTCTATTTTATAGGGTGGGAACTGAATTGTAATTTGTTAATCCATAACAGTCTGAAAGCCAGAGTATCAAATTTAAAAAGCAGATTTTTTTCCCAATTAACATGGAAAAGATGATGCATAGGGGAAACTTTGTGAAGGCAGTGGTGTTCAGATAAACAGTTGTGTACTCTATATCATGCAAAGCCTGTCTTGCCAGTGAAGGTGTAAATGATGTTCCAATGGATCCTTCTGACCCTTCCTTTAATGTACTCATGGAAGTGGATATGAGGAGAAAGACATACTGATACACCAACAAAAGAGAGCAATTGATAATCCAGAAGAGCATGTATAAAAATGTTGTATGTTATTTGTAAAATACAATGAGAATGCCCATACATTCATGATTGAATATTTAAAAATGCACATCATCTGACCAGGCACTAATTTAATTATAGTAGCAACTGACAGTTCAAATCCAGTAATTTCATTCTCTTTTTACATGTATTACAGCATTTAATCAACAAAAGTTTATACAATTAATGATCTGGGTTTGCCATTAAGGAACACTAGTTGCATCCTCCATAATTGTATCAAGTAGGCTTATTCTGGAGATGCTTATTTGTTTTTTTGCAGCCCTTCCTGTTCAGCCTACCAATACTGAAAATTGGGTGAAACCTTTGAATTCTTATACAGGGTCCGAAACTACTTGCACTGAAGTGAGTATATTCATAAAGTACATGAATATTTATTACTAAAGTAAGACCAGATCTACTGAAATATTTGGAAATACTTTGCAAACTAGCATTGAGTTTTGCATTGTTCTAGACAAGAGAGATGCAATTAGTGGCCTTGCAGCATTTTTGCCCTTGAGTCTATTCTGCTTTATAGTAAGATTACAGTTGATCTTTGACCTGTTTTCTTTGCCTCATATCCCTTAATATCTTTGTAGAGTTACTTTCCAAATTTGCTGGATGAAATTTTTGAAAAAGGCATATATCAGAAATATTAAATAAAAACATAAACTGCTACAAATAATTAATCTTTCAGGTTGAGGGCATTTTATCAGAATTGGAGAAAAGAGATGGCAAGTTGGTGAGCACAGTTTGCAAAATGCAAACAGAGGTGAAGATGAGTTAGTTTAGTGAATGGACTGACCAGATCTGATACAAACATAGAAGTCAAATTGTAGAATTTGGTATCAAGTTCTGAAGGCTGCAATGGAGCATTGGTTTGCAGTTGCAAGCCTCAATTTCCTGTTTACTCCTACTTTAATTCTCCAGCCAATATCAGAATGGGCCAATCCCATTTGTGATATTGGGTCAGTTTTTCTCTCTGCTGGGCATATCCTGCAGAGTTGTATTCTGCAACTTTGATGGTCTTTGCTTGTGTTCTTATTCTGTAACTCATTAGTACATCAACCAAATGACTATAGGGTGGCAATCTCGACTTATCACGTATATTCCCCTTATCCTTTCCACCCTCCTGACACCTTCTCTACATCATAAAATTACCTATAATCTCTTTTCCAGTTGTGATGAAAGTCTGAAACATAAACTTTTTTGCTTTCCAGAAATCTGCTGAATATTTCGAGCTTTTTCTGTTTTCTCTTTTAAATTGTTGTATATCATGTGCAATATTCAATATGTGCATCATGTGGTGGAGGGAAACAGAGTTGATCACCTGCAGTTCAAAGACTTTTTTTTGCAATACTTTAAGTATTAAGTGCTTACAGCAGAAATTTAAGAACAGTTATATTTGGTACACAAAATGTGGTGTTTTTTTAGTTTTAACTACAGTAAAACCTCGTTAGAACATGGTAGTTGGGGTCCAAGATTTTTTTTTTTTTTTTTTTTTTTTTAATTTTTTATTTTTCACACCATAAATCACAATAGCCATGATATACACTTTTTCTTTTCCACACATTTACAGTGACTTTTTCTCCCTCCCCCCTCCCTCCTCCCAAGCCACCCCCCCATCCCTCCCCCCTCTCATCCATTTTAGTTATACAATCTAGGTTGCATTAATTCAGTTAGACAATGTTGTCATTCAACAAAAATACACCAGAAATTCTACTGAGTCCATTTTTTTCTTCTCTTCTCCTTCCATCAACTTAGGTAATGTTTGTTCCCGGTAGGTTTTCGCTATTGTATTTAATGTAAGGCTCCCATACTTGTTCGAATATTTCAATATTATTTCTTAAACTATATGTTATTTTTTCTAATGGAATACATTTATTCATTTCTATATACCATTGTTGTATTTTCAAATTATCTTCCAATTTCCAGGTTGACATAATACATTTTTTTGCTACAGCTAGGGCTATCTTAACAAATCTTTTTTGTGCATCCTCCAAGTCAATTCCAAATTCTTTATTTTTTATGTTACTTAGGAGAAAGATCTCTGGATTCTTTGGTATATTGTTTTCTGTTATTTTATTTAATATCTGATTGAGATCATCCCAAAATTTTTCTACTCTCTCACATGTCCAGATTGCATGAATTGTTGTTCCCCTTTCTTTTTTACATCGAAAACATCTATCAGATACTGTTGGGTCCCATTTATTTAACTTTTGCGGTGTAATGTATAGTCTGTGTAACCAATTATATTGTATCATACGCAGCCTCGTATTTATTGTATTTCTCATCGTTCCAGAGCATAACTTCTCCCATGTTTCCTTTTTTATCTTTATATTTAAATCTTGTTCCCATTTTTGTTTAGTTTTACCATTTGTTTCCTCATTTTCCTTTTCTTGCAGTTTAATATACATATTTTTTATAAATCTTTTGATTAACATTGTATCTGTAATCACATATTCAAGGTTACTTCCCTCTGGTAAACTCAAGTTGCTTCCTAATTTATCTTTCAAGTAGGATCTCAGTTGGTAATATGCCAGCGCTGTATCTCCCGTTATATTGTACTTATCTCTCATTTGTTCAAAGGATAAGAATCTACTTCCTGAAAAACAATTTTCTATTCTTTTAATCCCTTTTTTTTCCCATTTTCTAAAGGCAAGGTTGTCTATTGTAAAAGGGAGTAGCTTATTTTGCGTCAATATTAGTTTTGGTATTTGGTAATTTATTTTATTTCTTTCTACATGTATCTTCTTCCATATATTGAGGAGATGGTGTAATACTGGAGAAGTTCTATGTTGTACCAATTTTTCGTCCCATTTATATAATATGTGTTCAGGTATCTTTTCCCCTATTTTATCTAATTCTAGTCTCGTCCAGTCTGGTTTTTCCCTTGTTTGATAAAAATCTGATAGGTACCTTAATTGTGCGGCTCTATAATAATTTTTGAAGTTTGGCAATTGTAAGCCTCCTTGTTTATACCATTCTGTTAATTTGTCTAGTGCTATCCTCGGTTTCCCCCCTCTCCATAAAAATCTCCTTATTATTTTCTTTAACTCTTTGAAGAATTTTTCTGTCAGTTGTATTGGCAATGCCTGAAATAAGTATAGTATCCTTGGAAAAATGTTCATTTTAATACAGTTTATCCTTCCTATCAGTGTTAGTGGTAGCTCTTTCCAATGCTCTAAATCGTCCTGTAGTTTTTTCATTAGTGGATTGTAATTGAGTTTATATAATTGGCCTAGATTTTTGTTTATTTGCACACCTAGGTATCTTATTGCCTGCGTTTGCCATCTGAATGGGGATTCCTCCTTAAATTTTGAGAAATCCGCGTTATTCATAGGCATTGCTTCACTTTTATTTACGTTTATCTTGTATCCCGACACTTCTCCATATTCCTTCAATTTCTTATATAGTTCTTTTATTGATAGTTCTGGTTCTGTTAAGTACACTATCACATCATCCGCAAACAGACTGATTTTATATTCCCTGTCTTTTATTTTTATTCCTTTTATATTATTATCTCTTCTTATCGATTCTGCTAGTGGTTCTATAGCTAGCGCAAACAATAATGGTGATAGTGGGCATCCCTGCCGCGTTGACCTGCTTAAGTTAAATTGTTTTGATACATGTCCATTTACTGTCACTTTCGCTAACGGTCCCTTATATAATGCTTTAATCCAATTAATATACTTCTCCGGTAAACTGAATTTTTGCAATACTTTGAACAAGTAATTCCATTCTACTCTGTCGAAGGCCTTCTCTGCGTCTAAAGCAACTGCTACTGCCGGTGCTTTATTTCCTTCTACTGCATGAATTAAGTTAATAAATTTACAAATATTGTCTGTTGTGCGTCTTTTTTTGATAAATCCAGTTTGGTCTAAATTTACCATTTTCGGTACCTGTTCTGCTAATCTGTTCTCTAATAGTTTAGCTATTATCTTATAATCTGTGTTTAGCAAAGATATTGGTCTATATGACGCTGGTGAGAGTGGATCTTTCCCTTGTTTTAGTATCACTGTAATTATTGCTGTTTTACATGAATCTGGTAAGTTTTGTGTCTCATCAATCTGGTTGATTACATCCAGGAGGGGCGGTATTATTAGGTCTTTAAATGTTTTGTAGAATTCTATTGGGAGTCCATCCTCTCCTGGTGTCTTATTATTTGGTAAATTTTTTATTATCTCTTGTATTTCTACTGTTCCAAATGGTTCTGTTAATTTATTTTGTTCCTCTATTTGTAGTTTTGGTAGTTCAATTTTAGTCAAAAATTCATCTATTTTCCCTTCTTTCCCTTCGTTTTCGGTTCGGTATAATTGTTCATAGAATTCTCTGAAGTTTTCCTTAATTTCTTTTGGATTATATGTAATTTGTTTGTCTTTTTTCCTTGTTGCCAATACCGTTTTCTTAGTTTGCTCTGTCTTAAGCTGCCATGCTAGGATTTTGTGTGTTTTTTCCCCTAGTTCATAATATTTCTGTTTTGTCTTCATTATATTCTTCTCCACCTTATATGTTTGTAATGTTTCATATTTTATTTTTTTATCCGCCAATTCTCTTCTTTTGGTTGTATCTTCCTTTATTGCTAATTTTTTTTCTATGTTTATTATTTCCCTTTCCAACTGCTCTGTTTCCTGATTATAGTCCTTCTTCATCTTGGTTGCATAACTTATTATTTGCCCTCTAATGAATGCTTTCATTGCGTCCCATAGTATAAACTTATCTTCCACTGATTCCGTATTTACTTCAAAGTACATTTTTAATTGTTTTTCAATAAATTCTCTAAAATCCTGTCTTTTAAGTAGCATGGGGTTTAATCTCCATCTATACATTCTTGGAGGGATGTCTTCTAGCTCTATTGCCAATAACAGGGGTGAGTGGTCCGATAATAGTCTAGCTTTATATTCCGTTTTCCTAACTCTCCCTTGTATGTGGGCTGATAACAGGAATAGGTCTATCCTTGAGTATGTTTTATGTCTAGTCGAGTAGTATGAGTATTCCTTTTCTTTTGGGTTTTGTTTCCTCCATATGTCCACAAGTTTCATTTCTTGCATTGATTTAATTATAAATTTGGTTACTTTGTTCTTCCTGTTAATTTTTTTCCCCGTTTTATCCATATTTGGATCCAAATTCAGATTGAAATCCCCTCCTATTAGTATGTTCCCTTGCGTATTAGCTACCTTCAAAAAGATATCTTGCATAAACTTTTGATCTTCTTCGTTAGGTGAATATATATTAAGTAGATTCCAAAGCTCTGAATATATCTGACATTTTATCATAACATATCTCCCTGCTGGATCTATTATTTCCTCTTCTATTTTAAATGGCACATTTTTGCTAATTAATATAGCCACTCCTCTTGCTTTTGAATTATACGATGCTGCTGTTACATGTCCTACCCAATCTCTCTTTAATTTCTTGTGCTCCAATTCAGTTAAATGTGTTTCTTGGACAAATGCTATATCTATTTTTTCCTTTTTCAGTAAATTTAGTAGTTTCTTCCTTTTAATTTGGTTATGTATTCCATTAATATTTAGCGTCATATAGTTCAGCGTAGCCATTTTATATTTTGTTTATCTTCTCTTTCCGTTTTTCCATCATTACCTTTCCTCCTTTTCCATTTCTGTTTTCTTATTTTCAACTCTTTACCAGACAACATTCCTACAACATCCAACATTTTCCTTATTCTCCTATTTCTATCTTCTTTATCCCCAATCTCCCCTTCCCCTCCTGAGTTGCCCTTTATCCCTTGTCGGACAACCACATCTCCCCTCTCCATTTGGATTTGCGAATCCACTCGCAAGCGTCAACTGATTTTGCAGTGACCGCTCTTTTCCCCCCACCCAGCCCCCCCCAGAAAAGATTTCGTTTTTTATATGTCACAAAGGTCACTCTTTTAGTTCCCTCCTTATTCTCTCTATTCCATTGCCTTCCCTTATTAATTCTTGTCTATACTTTCTATGTTTTCCTCTAATTACAGATACTTTCACATATGCCCGTTGTCTCTATTCACTCTTATACCTCTTTACCCGCATACATATCAATCGTGGTCATTTTTACCCTCCTTACCCGTCTTCATCCCTCAGTCTATTTTTGTCTTTACCCACATACATATCAATCGTGATAATTTTTGCTCTCATTACCCGTCTTCATCCCTCAGTCTATTTTTGTAATTGTTCTGCAAATTTTCGTGCTTCTTCTGGATCCGAGAATAGTCTGTTTTGTTGTCCTGGAATAAATATTTTCAATACCGCAGGATGCTTCAGTGTAAATTTATATCCTTTCTTCCATAAAATCGCTTTTGCTGCATTGAACTCTTTTCTCTTCTTTAGGAGTTCAAAGCTTATATCTGGATAAATGAAGATTTTTTGCCCTTTATACTCCAGTGGTTTGTTGCCCTCTCTTACTTTTTCCATTGTCTTCTCCAGCACCTTTTCTCTTGTAGTATATCTTAGGAATTTTACTACAATAGATCTTGGTTTTTGTTGTGGTTGTGGTTTAGGGGCCAATGCTCTATGTGCCCTTTCTATTTCCATTTCTTGCTGTAGTTCTGGACATCCTAGGGCCTTAGGGATCCATTCTTTTATAAACTCCCTCATATTCTTGCCTTCTACATCTTCCTTAAGGCCCACTATCTTTATGTTATTTCTTCTGTTATAATTTTCCATTATATCTATTTTTTGGGCTAGTAATTCTTGTGTCTCTTTAGTTTTTTTATTAGATTCCTCCAATTTCTTTTTTAAGTCTTCTACCTCCATTTCTGCTGCTATTGCCCGTTCTTCCATCTTGTCCATTTTTTTCCCCATTTCTGTTAAGGTCATATCCATTTTATTTATTTTCTTTTCTGTGTTGTTTATTCTTCTTCTTAAATCATTGAATTCCTGTGTTTGCCATTCTTTAAATGACTCCATGTATCCTCTAACAAGAGCAAGTACCTCCTTTACCTTGCCTATCTTTTCTTCTTCTATTTCCCTGTACTCTTCCTCTTCCTCTTCTTCTTCCTCTAGGTTGACCATCTGTTGTTTCTTTGCTGCCCTTTCCTCCTCTTCTTTCTTGTTTCCATTGTCTTCTGTGGTGTCTTCTTGCTGCAGGTGTTCTGCAGCTGTCGTTGCCGGCTGTGGAGATCGACTCCCCAGCTGGTCCCCCCTCCCGTCGGTGTGTTTTTTTGTATGCGCGAGGAGTCGCGCATGCGCGGTTGCGCACTTTTACTCGGCTCTGTGAGCCATTGTTGTAGTTCTCTTTCTACCGACCTGAGGTAGTGGGGTCTTCTCTCCACAGCGGGCCTCTTCGGACAGGTAAGGCCTTCACCTTTTTCCTCCGTTGTCTTCTCTTCCTCTCTTCTTTCCGTTGATTTTGATTTTTCTCCTTTTGTCTCCATCTTCTTTCCACCTTTATATTCACTTTTCTTTAACTTGTATTTCTGTGCCTTTGTATTTTCTCTCGTTTTTCCCGACTTTTCTGGAGAGGGCTGGAGTTCACCGTCCGGCCACTACTCCATCACGTGACTCCTCTGGGGTCCAAGATTTCATACCGCGTTACAGCCGGGTCGCGGAACAGATGCATATATGTCAGAGAGCCCACAGATAATCAAACCCAAATATTACCAGTTTTTGAAGTTTCTGCTATCTATAACTAACAATTTCAATGAAAGAAAGCAAGAGCATTCTTTTAATATTGGTATTTTGAATTTTAATTAATGAATTGCGTTCTAACGAGGTTTCACTGTATTTTGGTACGTTCTAACGAGGTTTCACTGTATTTTGGTACGTTCTAACGAGGTTTCACTGTATTTTGGTATTACTTCTCATAGAGTTTCAAGGCGAGTCAACCTGACAGTGGAGTTGAACTCAGTGCTGATTCCCAAGGTTCATCTGCAACATCGTCACAGCGAAGTTCACCTTATGGTGCGCTTAAGCCAGAGGGAGGAGCAATGACCGAAGTCAATGGAGTCAGCACAGATACATCAATTGATAAGTCAAATGGGAAAACAGATGATCCCAAGGAACCACGGCAAAAGTCAGAAAGACCAGAGAACAAGGTAGCACCGTTTTTCAAATAAATTACTTTAATAGTAGAACTCAAATAAGTTGGCATGTTGATTATCTGAGTTCACATGTTTGGAGACAAAATGTGTATGAATCACCCCAAAAATAAAGTGTACATCATACAAATATCAAATGCACACAATGGCACTAAAAGAAAGCTTTTGTCAAAATAAGTCCAGGAAGAGAGAACACAAAGTTGAGGATTGTGTGTAAGAATAAAAGAAATTTGAAAATAATGAAAGGGTGAATTTGAGTTCATTTGGGAAATCACAACTTCCAACCCGAAAACAATGGTAAGGATTTGGAAAAAAAATCAGTGAACTGACCTGATTTACTTTTTGCAATACAACTCCGATTATCCAAAATCAGATTCTACAAAATCCTCGGTTATCCAAAATTTTTTGAAAATTTCAAATAAACGAGGACATCCAAAACAAATCAGAAATCCTTATTTATCCGAGATTTTTTTGGAGCCGAACTGACCAGAGATCTTGGGCTCCCGGCGCCAGTAGCAGGGGACCTCAGGCTTCTAGAATGAGCGGGGCCTTGGTGGAGAAGTGTCAGTGATCGGCGTGGCGAGCATTTTTTGGTGAGAATTAAACATTTTAATACTTAAAAGCCTTACCATGTTGCTTGTTTAAACACTGTTACAAGTGATTTGCTGTTGCTATTGGGCTGTTTTTTTAAAAGTCACCAGTTCTCCGGAAAACAGAGTTTATCCAAAATAGGCCCGGTCTCGACCATTTTGGATAATCGGAATTGTACTGTATATGAGAATATTTTGGGAAGCTAATATCTTGAGGGGGATTGCTTGATTGAGGTTTATTGGGTGCAGTGAGGCTGAAGGAGCACAGAGATATTGTGATGATCTTTCTGGATTTAATATCATATATTTGATGTGCAATGTTTTTTTTTTGCTGCAATGATTGATGTCCCCTTCAAGATTATATGATGTAATTTCCTGATTGTTGAAGTGTTATGTATGGTATAAAAACAATGCTTCCCAGCACACAGAACAGAAAAATGATTTTGTTTGGTGTTTTATGTTAAGGTTTCAGAGCCAGCTGAAGGACAGAACAAAGATCACAAGCCTGGACCAATAGGAAATGAACGATCCTTGAAAAACAAGAAGGCTAAGGAATGTCTAGAACCAGAGGGAGCAGAGAGAACTGATGGCATTAGTTCGCAAACTGCAGCTGATAACAGACAAAATGCTAAAACAGCGCTGGATTTGCATGTCGAATCTGTCATTCCAGTTCCACCAATAGAGTTTGGAGTGAGTCCAAAGGTAAGAGTGAAATTGAGCAAGTGATAGGGGCTTAAAACTGTGAGTGGTTGTTGTGTAACTCTGGAGTGTGCAATTTTTTTGCTCGCATTGTGTGTTCACTGAAATCACAGTGCAAATGTTGCAAATACTTAGTGACACCTCATTAATATGTTTAGGTAATCTTTATTATACATTGCAGATTTGGAGAGGAAGAGAGGTTGAAAACAAGCGGCATGGTTAGCATTGCGGTTAGTGCAACACTGTTGCAGCGCCAGCAATTGGGACTGGGGTTTGAATTCCACACTGTGTGAAAGGAGTTTGTACGTCCTCCTTGTGTCTGTGTGGGTTTTCCCGGGGGGTTGTAGGTTAATTGGGCAGCATGGGCTCAAGGGCTGAAATAACCTGTTACAATGCTGAATGTCTAAATTTAAAAATTTTATTTAAAAGACTGGTATATCCCCTATATAGAATATACATTAGATAATAGGATTATTTTTACTTGTGTTTATTATCCTCAAGTGTCTTCTCCAATTCATCTGCCTTTTCTCTCCTTTTTTGCATATTGTCTTCTAAAACTAATCCAGCATTAACTATTCCCAGACATATTTCCCTGTTTCTCTATTTAAATTGTTAGTCACTATTTTGTGTTTATGGCCTCTGGTTTATCATTTTCTCATATTTGAAACTTTGTCTCCCCTCTTGCCGTATCATTTTGTGGTTTAAATAACCTGGTATGGGGAGACCAATACGTCTGAGTGTAAAGCCCTGCAAAAGGTAGTGGACATGCCCCAGGATATCACAGGCAAACCCCTTCCCACCATCGAGAACCTCTTCGGGGAATTAATTCACCTGGTCCTTTGAAAGTGCGTTATAATTGAAAGTGAATCTGCAAGAAAAGAACTCCAGGTCATTGAGTCGTGATGTCTTTAAGCATCATGGTTGGCCATACTTTTAGGACATCTACTTCATTACCTTAGTGGAGCAAACATCGATCAATTTAATGAGGGGACCTTAGGAGAGAGAATTCAGATATCATTATTCACAATGCTACTCTGTCGTCAGAAACTATTTGATGGAGAGGAATCACGTGATGGAGAAGTGGCCGGTAGGAAAATACCAGCCCTCTCCAAAAAAAAGGAAAAAAGTGAAAAAAAATCAATGCCCCAGACATACAAATCACAACAAATAAAAAATAAAGGTGTGGAGAAAATGGCACCTAAGAAAGAAAAGCCAAAAACAACGGAAAGAAAAGAAGAAAGACAGATGCCAGAAGAGAAAGGTGAAGGCCTAACCTGTACGAAAAAGCAGGGATCCGCCGTGGAAAGAGGAACCCACTCCCTGAGGTCAGTGGAGACCCCGCAGGGTCGCGACCCATCAAACGCAGGACTGTAAAGATGGCTCACGGAGCCAAACAGAGGTGCACAACTGCGCATGCGTGAGGAATTGCACGTGCGCAATGTGCATGACCAAGACAACACTGACGGGAGGGGGGACCAGCTGTGGAGTGTAACTCCACAGCACGAGCAGCTGAGAGAGACCCGACAGCAGAGCTCCCAGCTGAGAGACACAACAGATAACCAACCCTGAAGAAGAGGACCAACAACAAGACACCATGGGGAAAAAAAACCCAACAAACTGAAACAAGCAGCTCAACAAGAAAGTCAGAAGAGACACAGATACAAGGAAGAGAAATAGAAACACAAACCCAAGAGCAGACACAGAAGAAGAAGGAGGAGAACAACAAGCTCTGCACAGAGGAATAGGAGGTAAAATGAATGGACAGTACATAGATTAAAAAAAAATGTCAAGAACATATGAAAGCATTAAGAGAATGGCTGACACTAGAATTTAGTGAAATAAAAAGAAAAATGAAAAGTACAGAAGAAAAAGTGAGTAGAATAGAGCTGGTCATAACAGATGTAGGGAAAAGATTAGAAAATGTGGAAGAACGTGTAATGGCGGTAGAAATGGAAGTGAACGACTTAAAAAGAAAATTGGGATAAAAAGGTTACAGAAACACAGGAGTTGTTAGCTCAGAAGATGGATATAATGGAAAACTATAGTAGGAGATAGTGGGCCTTAAGGAAGTTGAAGAAGGCAAAGATATGAAAGAATTTATTAAAGAATGGATCCCAAAGGTCCTGGGAATGCCAGAAATGCAAGAAGGAATGGAAATAGAAAGGGCACACAGAGCATTAGCCCCGAAACCACAGTCACAACAAATACCAAGATCCGTTTTAGTAAAATTCCTGAGATACTCGACAAGAGAAAATAAATTGGAGAAGGCAATGAATAAAATTATAGAAGACAAAAAACCACTGGAATACAAAGGTCAAAAAGTTTTTTCCTCCCCAGACATAAGCTTTGAGCTCCTGAAGAAGAGGAAGGAGTTTAACGCAGCAAAATCGGTCCTATGGAAGAAAGGCTATAAATTTATGTTAAGATATCCAGCGGTGCTTAAAATAATTGTTCCGGAGCAGCAAAACAGACTGTTCTCGGATCCAGAGAAAGCACAAGAATTTGCAGAATGCCTGCAAGACATAAAGAGACATGAAGAGATCTAACAAGAACAAAGAATGACGACAAACTACATATAAAGAAGAAAAAATAATGTATAAGTAAGAACTAAAGAAGCAAAGAAAAGGGAAGAAAGGAAGTAAGGGGGAAAAAGAAGAGGGTGAGCTTTGTTATATGTGAAGATAAAAGTCTTCTGGAGGGGGTTGGGTGGGAGAGAATAACAATCATTGCGAAATCAGTTGACTCTTGCGAGCGGGTTCGCAATCCAAATGGAGAGGGGAGTTGTGGTTGCCCGGCAAGGGACAAGGGACAACTCAGAGAGGGGGGGGACATTTGGGGTTAAGGGAATTTTAGACGTGGGAATAGTGGAAATATTTTATGTTTTAGAAGTGCTGTCATACAGTGCATTCAAAAAAAGAAAACTGAGAAAGTTGAAAGGTGGTGGTGAGGAAGCGGAAATGAGAGGTAAACAAAGTATGAAATGGCCATGTTGAACTATATGACTATAAATATTAACGGAATACATAGCCAAATCAAAAGGAAGAGGCTATTAAATGTACTGAAAAAAGAAAAAAATAGATATAGCATTCATGCAGGAAACACATCTAATTGAAGTGGAACACAAGAAATTAAGGAGAGAGTGGGTAGGGCATGTAAGCAGCATCATATAACTCAAAAGCCAGAGGAGTAGCTATATTAATCAATAAAAATGTACCAATCAAAATAGAGGAGGAAATAATAGGTCCAGCAGGGAGGTATGTAATGATAAAGTGTCAGATATATTCAGAATTTTGGAATTTGCTCAATGTATATGCACCTAATGAAGAGGATCAAAAGTTTATGCAAGATATCTTTTTGAAGATTGTAGATACGCAGGGGAATATACTGATAGGAGGGGACTTAAACCCTAATTTGGATTCAAAGATGGATAAAACTGGACAAAAGGCTAGCAGAAAGAACAAAGTAGCCAAATTTATGGTTAAATCGATGCAGGAAATGCAACTTATGGAAGAGACAACACCCAAAGAAGAAGGAATACTCATATTATTCGAGTAGACATAAAACATACTCAAGGATTGACCTGTTCCTGTTGTCAGCCCATATCCAAGGGAGAGTTAGGAAAATGGAATACAAAGCTAGATTGCTATCTGATCATTCACCCCTGTGATTAGGAATAGAACTAGAGGACATCCCACCAAGAACGTATAGATGGAGATTAAATTCCATGGTACTTAAAAGTCAGGATTTTAGAGAATTCATTAAGCGCCAAATTAAAATGTACTTTGAAATAAATACAGAATCAGTGAAAGATACATTTATATTATGGGATGCAATGAAAGTGTTCATCAGAGGGCAGATAATAAGTTATGTAACTAAGATGAAGAAGGACTACAATCGGGAAATAGAACAGCTGGAAAGGGAAATAGTAAGTACAGAAAAAGAATTAGCAACAAGGGAAGATACAACAAAAAGAAGAGAATTGGCGGACAAAAAAATAAAATGCGAAACACTACAAACTTTTATAAGGTGGAGAAGAACATAATGAAGGCAAAGCAGAAGTATTATGAGGTAGGAGAAAAAACTCAAAATACAAGCTTGGCAGCTTAAAACAGAACAAACTAAAAGAATGGTATTGGCATAAAGGAAAAAGGACAAGCAAATTACATATAACCCAACAGAGATCAATGAAAACTTCAAGGAATTCTACAAGCAATTATATCAAACTGAGAACAAAGGGAAAGAAGACAAAATAGATGAGTTTCTAGCTAAAATCGAACCTCTGAAATTGCAAGAAGAGGAGCAAAACAAATTGATAAAACCATTTGAAATAGAGGAAATACAGGATATATTAAAAAAGCTACCGAACAATAAAACGCCGGGAGAGGATGGGCTACCAATAGAATTCTATAAAACATTTAAAGACTTATTAATCCTCCTCTCCTGGAAGTAATGAACCAGATGGAAGAAACACAAAACATGCCAGATTCATGTAAAACAGCAATAATTACAGTAATGCCAAAGACAGGGAAAGATCGACTAACACCAGCATTGTATAGACCAATATCTCTACTTAACTCAGATTATATAATAGCTAAACTATTAGCAAACAGATTGGCCGACTGTGTACCAAAAATAGTAAAACTAGATCAAACTGGATTTATTAAGAAAAGACGAACAATGGACAATATCTGTAAGTTCATTAACTTAATCCATGCAATACAAGGAAATATGACAGCAACAGTGGCTGTTGCTTTAGACGCAGAGAAAGCCTTTGACAGGGTAGAATGGAATTATTTATTCAAAGTACTACAGAGGTTCAACCTACCAGAGAAATATATTAATTGGATTAAAGCATTATATAAGGGACCATTGGCGAAGGTGACAGTAAATGGATATATATCAAACCAATTTAAATTAAGAAGGTCAACTAGGCAGAGATGTCCACTATCTCCCTCATTGTTCGCGTTAGCTATAGAACCCTTGGCAGAACTGATAAAAACAGAAAATAAAATAAAAGGGATAAAAATAAAAGAGAAGGAATATAAAATCAATCTATTTGCAGATGATGTCATAGTATACTTAACAGAACTAGAATTATCAAAAGAATTACATAAGAAATTGAAGGAATAAGGAGAAGTATCGGGGTACAAGATCAACGCAAATAAAAGTGAAGCGATGCCAATGAATAATGTGGATTTCACAAAGTTTAAGAAAGAATCACCATTTAAATAGCAAACACAAGCAATCCGATACCTAGGTATTCAACTAGATAATAATCTAGGCCATCTTTACAAATTAAATTATCAGCCATTAATGAAGAAATTACAAGATGACTTAGAACATTGGAAAGATTTACCACTAACACTGATAGGAAGGGTAAATTGCATTAAAATTAAGATCTTCCCAAGGATACAATACCCATTTCAATCGTTACCAATTCCCTTAACAGAGAAATTCTTCAATGAGCTAAAGAAAATAATAAGGAAATTCTTATGGAAAGGGGGGAAACCGAGGATAGCACTAGATAAATTAACAGAATGGTACAAACAAGGGGGCTTACAGCTACCAAACTTTAAAAATTATTATAGAGCAGCACAACTAAGATATCTATCAGATTTTTATCAAACAAGGGAAAATCCAGATTGAACCAGATTAGAGCTAGATAAAATAGGGGAGATGGTACCAGAACATATACTATATAAGTGGGATGAAAATCTGGTGCAACATGGGAGTTCACCAGTACTACACCATCTGCTCAACATTTGGAAGAAGATTCACGTAGAAAGGAAAAAAACAAATTACCAACTATCAAAATTATTATTGACGCAAAATCAACTAATCCCTTTCACGATAGATAACCTTTCCTTTAAAGAATGGGAGAGAAAAGGGATCAAAAGAATAGAAAATTGTTTTTTGGGAAATAATTTATTATCTTTTGAACAAATGAAGTACAAATATGCTATAACTCACGGTACAATGTTTGCATACCACCAACTGAAAACCTACTTGAAGGACAAATTGGGAAGCAGGCTGAGGTTACCAGAAGGAAGCAGCTTTGAATATGTGATTACAGACACAATGATAATTAAAAGATTTATAACAAACATGTACATCAAACTGCAAGAGAAAGAAAACGATGAAATAAGCTGTAAACCCAAACAAAAGTGCGATCAAGATCTAAACATAAAGATAAAAAATGAAAAATGGTAAAAGCTATGCTCAAGAACTATGAGAACTACAATAAACATGAGGTTACGCATGATACAATATAATTGGTTACACAGGCTATACACCACGCCCCAAAAGTTAAATAAATGGGACCCAACAGTATCAGATAGATGTTTTCACTGTAAGAAGGAAACGGGAACAACAATACATGCAATTTGGGCATGTGAGAAAGTGGAAAAGTTTTGGGAAGATCTAAACCAGGTATTAAATAAAATCACAAAAAGCAACATTCCAAAAAATCCAGAGATCTTTCTTCTAAATAATATAAGAAGTAAAGAACTCAGCCTCGATTTGGATGAAGCACAAAAAAGATTTATTATGATAGCCTTCGCTGTAGCAAAAAAATGTATAATGTCAACCTGGAAATCAGAAGAGAGCCTGAGAGTACAGCAATGGTACATAGAAATGAATAAATGTATTCCATTGAAAAAAAAAACAATTTAAAAAATATAGTCACATTATTTGAACAAATTTCTTGTTTATTTTCATTGTGTGATAACATTGTTTAATGGGTTTAATGTATTGTATATGTTGAACTTTTAGTGGGTGGGGAGGGGGTGGGAAGGAGGGGGGGGAAGGGGAGAAAATGACTATATTAATATGGCTCATAGGGTGAAAAATAAAAAAAATTAAAAAAAAATTATTTGATGAACTGGGATTGACAAAAATAGATAAATGAAGAGAATTTGTAGGGAGAAATTAAATTAATGCATAATATTAAATTTTTTCTGTGTTCTAAGAAATTTGGTCGGTGATTACAAAGTGTATTTTTCTTGGTCTACCTTGTAGTCTTTTGCTACTGTAAAATTGATATAGAATTTACAGGAGAATAAAAAAGAAATTGATATTCTTGTAGACAATATATTGGGTCATTCCCACTTTATTGTGGTTGTTGTGTTTAGTTAACCTTGTAATTTTGAAAGCCAGTGTCAGTATTGTATTCAATGTGTAATGTTCTTCTATTTGACCTGCTAATCTCTGGCCATTTATAGTTGTGTGGCTTGTGTTCTCCTAAGCTGAGTAAATTGTTTGTTGTTGTAGGATTCTGATTTTAATTTGCCACAGAATTCGGTGCCGAATCCTGTTTCCAACTCGATCACTAAACTGCAGGATGTATTGGTGAATAATGTGAGTACACTGAAGGTGTTGTTACATTAAATTGTCAACTCACTATGGATCGGAAAAAGGAAATCCATTTGTTGTTTTAATTTTGATTTAAATATATAAAAAGCAAATGTTTCCTCATGTGCCTTCGATATCATTTTGTACCTAAAAGCTCCAGTTTTCAGAAATTACAAATGATTTTTTAAAATGCTGATGCAATCATTGCATGAGATAAAAGAAGGAACATCACAATACTTCATAGGATTGCAAACCATATGTGGTACAGGTACAGACAATTTAGCCCAATGTCTGTTCAGGTATCTAAGCTCCACTTGGCCTTTCCTCATATCTCTTTATTTCACTCTCCTTCGTGTGACCTTGTATATGAATTAGGACCAGGAGTATGTCACAAAGCCCTCAAGCCTGCTGCACCCTTTGTTAAAATCACGGTTGGACTCACTTTGACCTCAATTCCATGTTTTTCTTGCCTACCAAAGCTTGTCAAGAATTTATCTACCTCTGCCTTCTACACTGATTAGGGTCTGGAGGCAAGGCCATCCTGGATCCAATTATACAGTGGGATATTGAGGCCCAGATCTTGGAGTTTGCTGATCATTTTTTAGGGAATGATTTGTTGAATGAACTGTATTGATAAAGCATACTGGTGTATGCATCTTTGCTGTTCAGGTGTTCCAGGGTTTTGTGCAGAGCCAGTGAGATGGTATCTGTTGTAGGCCAGTTGCTGCAGTAGGCAAATTGTCACTGCTCAGACAGGAGCTGATATAGTTCATCACCAGCCTTTCAAAATACTTATTCACTGTGGATGTGATTCAAACTGGTAAGTAATCATTTAAGCAGATTACCACACTTCTTGTGCATCCGTACGATTGAGTCCTGTTTGAAATAGCTGGGTACCACACCCTGTCAGAGTGAGATATCCATTAATACATTTGACAGTTGGTCAGCACAGGTTTTTAACCACTCAGCCAGGTACTCCAGACCAGATACTTTCCTTAGATTCACTATATTGAAGGCAGCCCGCATATTATCGTTGGATACTGACAGTTGAGGATCGTTATGGGTCATGGGGATACATAGTAATTCCTCGTTCTGGTGATCAAATAATCGTAAAAGGCATTGAGTTCATCTGGGAGTGTACCGAATTTGGTTTTGTAGCAGGTTATGTCATTTGGGCCTTGCTACAGCTGTTGGATATTGCTCGTTTTTTCTATTCTCATCCAGAACCTCCACTTCACGTGGCAGATTGCTTTCTGTAGGTTGTACCTGCTCCTTGTATACTGTTCTGGATCTCTGGACTTAAATGTTTGTGATCTGGTACTCAGCGGGTTCCAGATTTTATTATTCATTGTTTTCCCCAACCTGGATGAACAATTTGGTGGGGGCAGACTCATCCACAGGTGTCTTGATAAAGTCTTGTAACGACCCTGGTGTAATCGTTCAGATCTTCAGCTGAGTTTTTTAACACTGCCCAATCCACTGACTCAACCCCAGGGGGTTGAAAATCCTTTATGATGTTGGCTGCCTTCTTGAGACAGCATCTCACATTGATGTCTTCAATGGATAGGAGGTCAGTGCCTGAGATGTTCTTGGCTAGGTTTGCTACTTTCTGCAGCTGTTTAGGTTTCTGGGCATTCGAGTTTCCAAACCAGGCAGTAATGCGACCAATCTATATTCTTTCCACAGTACACTTGTTAGACTTAAATTGAGTAGTTAACGACATGGTGAATCTCCTCAGGCTTCTGAGAAATGTGAAGCATTGGTGTGCTTTCTTCACGGCTGCCTTGATGTGCTAGTTCCAGGAGAGTCCAGTATATGGATACCTAGGGACTCGGAAGATACTCGCCAATGGAGACAGATGTCCTGTCCCCCCAGCCTCCCCTTCCTAAAATCTAAAATAAGCTTCTTGGTTGGGCAATCAGCTTCTTGATGTCTTATATCCTGACTCATTATTACCTATTATTTCGGCCAACAATGGCAGCAAATTCATAAATTGTGTTGGACCTGAAATTGCCCATACAATTATGGGTATAGACTATAGATTATGGCACATGGACTGAGCACATAGCTTTAAAATGCCCTGTCAGCATGGAGGTGGGTGATGTTGCCAATCTGCCTTGATTGGCTTCTGTCAATGCAGAAATTGAGGATCCATTTGCAAAGTGAAGAACAGAGTTCCTGGTCTGAGTTTGATTATTAGTTTTGCTGGAGTGATTTATTTTAAAACATTGAGCTATATGACATGATTTTTGTTATACATCGAGCTATATGGTGTGATATATGTTAAACATCAAGCTATTGTCAATGCCCATTTATTCAAATGCAGAGTAGAGGTCCAGTGAGATGGCATCCACTGTTATCTTGTGATGGTTGTTGAATTAAACTGGGTGAAGTTCCTTCCTGAGAGTGGAATGGATATGTTCCATGACCAACCACTCAAAGCACTTCAAACATTGGGCACAAGGGCCACAGGCTGTAGTCATTGAGGCAAGTTACCTTGCTCTTCTTGGGCAGGTGTATGATGGAACAGATGGGGATCTCCTTCTATGGCAGCGATAGGTTGAAATGTCTTAAAAAAAACTCCAGCCAGTAGGTCACAGTAGTTTTAATGGCATGGCCAAGTACTCCATCTGGACCAGATGTTTCCAATGCATTAACGTTCTTCCATAAATATGGAGGCCATTCCTGCACATAGTAGTTCAGATGTCATTTCAATGATATCCTGTATTACTTGTATATAAGCTTCCAATTTTTGTATGTAGCCGCCCAAGCAATAACATTGTCAGATTTCAAAATTACCGGCTGTACTTACATAGTGACCTTTTGCAAATTATGCATTAGGAACCCAGATCCTTCTGAATGTAGTGGGACATTTCACTAAGTATATTAACTGCTAGCTTCAACTAAGGCCTGTGATAGGAAGTTTCAATTTCTCACCATTCTTTGAGGAAGCCGTTTTCTTTTATTTGACAGCTCGAGTTATTGTCTTTTCAGTCATCCCTCGAGCATCATTTCGCAAGACAAAGATGGTCAATCTCTTCATTTCTTCCTCTTGATTTCTTCCTCTTGAGTATACACTTGCCATTAGAACCAGAGAACAATATAGCACAGAAACAAGCTCTTCAGCCCTTTTATTCTACCTAGTCCCACTGACCTGCACCCCGACCATAGCCCTCCGTACGCCTCCTAACCATGTACCTGTCCAAATTCTTCTTAAATTTTAAAATTGAGTCTGCATTTACCACTTCCACTGCCAGCTCGTTCCACATTCCCACCACTCTGTGTGAAGATGTTCCTCCTGATGCTTCCCCTAA
Organism: Narcine bancroftii; assembly: GCF_036971445.1. Lineage (NCBI taxonomy): Eukaryota > Metazoa > Chordata > Chondrichthyes > Torpediniformes > Narcinidae > Narcine > Narcine bancroftii. Next base: position 2,426,431 of record NC_091469.1, on the reverse strand, counting down.
ACTTTTCCTCTTTCACCATTAACCCATGTCTTCTGGTTTATATCTCACCTATCCTCAGAGGAAAAAGCCCACCTGTATTTACCCTGTCTATATCCCTCATAATTTTAAATAACTATCAAATCTCCCCTCATTTTTCTATGCTCCAGGGAATGAAGCCTGTTTAACCTTTCCCTGTAACTCAGTTCCTGAAGTCCGGGCAACATCCCAGTCAATCTCTGCACTCTTTCAATCTTGGCCTCTTCTCGCTAAAGCCTCCTCTTGAGCCAAAGCTTCAAAGTCACATTCCTACCCTGATCCACTCAGACACTGGCTGCTCTGCTTGTGCTTCCTTTCTTTTTTATTGGCTGGAGCTAATTGGGCAATGGAGAGATCAAAAAGAACACTTACCGATCTCACTATCTACTTAACTGCTTAGAACCTGCTCGCCCCACCTCTCACTTGCAGCTTGTTACCACAGTCCCTAGTCAAGATCGTTCTGGTACAGGTACATAATCCTTTATCCAGAACCCTTGGGAGACAGTGTGTTCCAAATTTGGATTTTTCCAGAATTCAGAAAGCCAGATTTAAGCCCACCTAAATTGTGCTACCGTATCCAACCCCTCCCCCTTCCAGCCGTGCTGCCTGTCTCTCGCCCGCCCGACTCGCGATACCGTCTCTCTCCCTACTTGCCGGATTTTGAAGCTTTCCGGATTTTAGATGTCTGGATAAATGATTGTGTACCTATACTTCAGCCTTGTTCCTTATTGTGTAAATTATTATACAACCTTTAAGTTGTCTAAGATTTCTCTGTTAACTACTCACGTAACTCAGGCTACGATAATGATGCAAAGGTCGATTGAAGTCTTTATTTAGTACTAGGCTCTTGCTTTACAGGTGACACTAAGCCAGTCAATTCCTATTCTGCGAAGAGAGCATCTCCAACAGAGTCCCAACCTCACTCCTGTTTCTCTACCAAGCACAGACCTTTCATTAAAGGTAGGTTGAAATGCACAGTTGCTCAATGTAATATCCGTACTTCAACTTTCAAAATTATTCAGTGCAGAAAGATGATCATAAATTACCAGTGCTAACCTTTAAAAATTCTGTTTCATTTGGTTAATCTTGGGAAAATTTAGGAAACAGTGTTATTTTTTTAATGGAGTTTTATTCAGATTTTCAAAGAAGTTGTGATGAATTGTGTTAATTTAATCAAAGTTTGTGTTGGAAATTGCTGTTCTGGCTATTTTTAACTTGTTTCTATGGCCCTTTAATAAAATGTGTTGGTTGAAAAATAAAATGGTAGATCTTTGAGGGTTAATCTTTCTGGATTAATGTTTCTTTTTGTGATTTTTAAATGAAACTTCAACTTGTTCTTGCCTAATGAACTACTTTCAGCGACACTTGTTTTCTGAAACTGTACATTTGTGACTAATATCTTGCAAATGAGCATCTGGATTATCATGGTATTTGGAAGAAGGTGCCTTTGTGCTTTAGGGTTCTCGGTAACTATTTCTGAATTTTGCACTATTTTCTATATTTGAATAGATGGAATCTGCCCGCAAAGCCTGGGAAAATTCTCCCAATGTTGCTGAGCAGAGTTCGCCTGGTAGCAGTAGTGCCAGTACACAAACTCCATGTAATACTGGCCCACCGAGTGGAGTAGGGTACAGCTCCATTGGATGTTCTTCTGTGCCACCTATGCCTATGGTGTCAGTTGCACCTTCCGTATCTCTGCCAGGTACGTGATTTTTCTGTGCTTATTAGTGTCTGCCTTTTGCTTACCTCAAAGGGAAGTTTGACTCCTGATTTTAGTGTTTAAATGATCAAATGTTATTAGAATTATAGGTATAAATTTTTCTGTGCTTTCTTGTTAACATATTTTATGATAATCTGATAGTGTAGCGGCTTGGGCCAACACAGGAAATGGCCGTCGAATAAGGCGACCAGCAAAGCATCATGCGGGCTAAAATGCCAGTTTCCATAGGCTGCCAGCAGAGTGATGAAACTGGCCAATCAATGCCGGTGGATCGCAGGGGGCTCAATAGAGGCCCGGGGATCCAAGGTAGCCAATTGGCAGACGGCCTGTTCAAGCCACATCCTGGTGGTGATGCAGCCTTAGGGCTATAACCTAGCTGTAGCCATGGCGACCTCATTACAATAGAATACTTAATAAAACTGTTTCAAAAGTAGAAGACTTGGATTCCCATCAACTCAAGATTGCATCTCAGTGACTAATTCCTGTTGTTTAAGTAATCGGAGTAAATGTTATCCTCAGATTGAAGAGACTGCCATCCGTGCGGTACCGGATGTAAACAGCGTCTTCATTGTTGGGGTCTTTCATGGCTTGGTTCAGCATCATGCTGAGGCGCCTGCAAGCTCACACCAAGACACAAGAGAAACTTGTCCGTGAACTACTCTTTGCAGATGATGCCGCTTTAGTTGCCCATTCAGAGCCAGCTCTTCAGCGCTTGACGTCCTGCTTTGCGGAAACTGCCAAAATGTTTGGCCTGGAAGTCAGCCTGAGGAAAACTGAGGTCCTCCATCAGCCAGCTCCCCACCATGACTACCAGCCCCCCCACATCTCCATCGGGCACACAAAACTCAAAACGGTCAACCAGTTTACCTATCTCGGCTGCACCATTTCATCAGATGCAAGGATCGACAATGAGATAGACAACAGACTCGCCAAGGCAAATAGCGCCTTTGGAAGACTACACAAAAGAGTCTGGAAAAACAACCAACTGAAAAACCTCATAAAGATAAGCGTATACAGAGCCGTTGTCATACCCACACTCCTGTTCGGCTCCGAATCATGGGTCCTCTACCGGCACCACCTACGGCTCCTAGAACGCTTCCACCAGCGTTGTCTCCGCTCCATCCTCAACATCCATTGGAGCGCTCACACCCCTAACGTCGAGGTACTCGAGATGGCTGAGGTCGACAGCATCGAGTCCACGCTGCTGAAGATCCAGCTGCGCTGGATGGGTCACGTCTCCAGAATGGAGGACCATCGCCTTCGCAAGATCGTATTATATGGCGAGCTCTCCACTGGCCACCGTGACAGAGGTGCACCAAAGAAAAGGTACAAGGACTGCCTAAAGAAATCTCTTGGTGCCTGCCACATTGACCACCGCCAGTGGGCTGATAACGCCTCAAACCGTGCATCTTGGCGCCTCACAGTTTGGCGGGCAGCAGCCTCCTTTGAAGAAGACCGCAGAGCCCACCTCACTGACAAAAGGCAAAGGAGGAAAAACCCAACACCCAACCCCAACCAACCAATTTTCCCTTGCAACCGCTGCAATCGTGTCTGCCTGTCCCGCATCGGACTGGTCAGCCACAAACGAGCCTGCAGCTGACGTGGACTTTTTACCCCCTCCATAAATCTTCGTCCGCGAAGCCAAGCCAAAGAAGAAAATGTTATAGATTAAGAATCTACATTAAAAGAAACAATATATGCTTGTTCATTAAAACTACACTAAATATATAAAAATATATATTCACAGTTATTGCCATTTTTTTGGTGGATGTCTCGGATTTCCCAGGATTCTATCTATAAAATATTTAAACTGGGTAATGGGTTACTTTATAACTGAAAGTAAACTACAGGAAGTCACTGGGTTATGAGCGAGATCCATTCCTACATCTGTTTTTGTCAAATTTGTAGATAAGTCAGAACAAGTATATACATACGGTTCTTGTTTAGCGTCAATTAGTCAAATGTTTGTCTTAGGATTTTTTTAAAAATTAAATAATTCTTGAAACAGTTTAGATAGGAAAAAGATCATGATGAAAAGTTAACACTTACTCTCATTCCTTCGAAGTCTTGCATATTGGAAGGGGCATTCTTTAGGTAACATTATGTACATGTGCAATTTGGGGGCACAATTTGCTCATAAATACAAGTTGTCCTTAAGTCGGATGTTTGTAACCCGGGGATTCCCTGTAAAACTAAGTATGAAGATTAATTTGCTTTACAGATTGACATGGTTTGTTTTGAAGAATGCTTTTCTATATTAGTTGTGTAACTAGGTCAAATCCATTTTTTCTGTTGTAAATTTTGATGTCTGATAATTATGGGGAGTGGATATTTCATCATTTTCTCACATTGAAGTAATGGATCATTTTAAGATTGTAACTTTTTGTTTTGTTTTCTTTACTTTGTTCTCTGAATATTGAACCTGCAAGTCAGAGAAATATTTTAATGTCATTTTTCAGGGAGCCATATTTCTCCTTTGTACATGGATGGTCATGTTTTTGCCAGTCAAACTAGACTCCTTCCTCAATCAATTCCACAACAGCAAGGTTTTCAGGCTGGGCTTTCTCAGGTAATGGTAGAGTTTTCATTCATATTTTTATATGGAAGTCCCAGTATCTGTATTTGCAACTTGAGGTCTGAAATCTTTGGAATTAAAGTATGTGCCAGTGCCTATTGCCTTCTGATATGATGTTATTATTCAAGGGCAGTGGTTTGAATATTTCCTGTTAAAATACTGTGAAATTTAACCTCTTCAGGAATTGTAGGGCATGGAAAGACAAAGATGAAACATTGTCTGTTGTAACACGATTGTGTTTCTTATTTTAGGCTGCAGCAGCACATCAGATTCCAATGCCTGTGCATACATCCTTACAGGCACAGCCACCTCTTGGATTGAGGAATGGACTGCCTGTCTCCCAGTCCCAGGACATGTTTGGTTCAATGCAGCCATTTAGGTACCAGTCATACAATTTTAAGCTAATGTTGAAACATTCCAGCATGTTTATAGCTTCTCAATAAATTTGCTGGGACCACAGGAAGTAAGCAAAGTTGCATTTAATTTCATGAGCATGGATTGAAAGTAGCTCATTTTTAAATGCTTACCAAGCATTAATGTTGAATTGCAGTGGTTCTTTTCACCTTGTGATAAGTGAGATATCATGAAAATATTAATTCCTGTCATTTATTTTGTGTGTGTGTGGAGAGAGAGAGAGAGAGAGAGAGAGAGAAAAAAAATACAATTAAATGGAAGTTGATCTTTCTCACAGGTCACAAGTGTACATGCATGCCGGCCTCTCTCAGCCATCTACAATGGTCTTATCTGGGGCTCCTCTGAAAACTCCATATACAGCTTTCCCTGCAGTTCCAGCATCTGACATGGTAAAACCACAGCCAGGGTCTCATTATCAAACAATTGGAGGAAATCAGACCCTCATGTATGAAAGCCAACTCAATCAACCTGGACTCACCACTTCACAGATCATGGACTCTCAGTTGATACAGGTTTAAGGACTTACTGCAATCTTGTTCAGAAAAATTAATGAAATTTTATTTCATTTGTAACCTGTTACCATCAAAAATTTTAATCTGAAGTAGTTACTTGTAATCTTTGTTTTGAACTTAATGTTTGTACTTCTTGAAGAATCTTACCATGTAACATTAATTTAAAATATATTCTTATAATATATTTTTATTTAATTAATTGGGTTATTAATTCAAATTATACATAAGCTGTGTTCTTTTAATCTGTGGAAGCATGGATTTTACCTTAGAGGATATGCAATTAATTTTAATTCAGCTCATTTAAATATGTAATTGTTTTATGTTTCCCTTGGAACATTTTTAATCATGCAAGTGGTATATTTCTGTTGTGCGTGCAAAATACTGAATATAATACATTGGTCTAATTTGATTTAAATAATAAATGATCTCTATTTTAATTCCTGTTTTTGTAGGTGACCATGTCCATGCCAGGATCTCAATTGTCTCTGCCCAGATTTGGGTCAGGCCAGCAACAACTCATTGCACTGACTCAGTCCATCCAGCTTCCTCAAGCACAGAGCTTGAGTGTTGGCGGGACCAGAAGACTTCTGCCCCCCGGATCACAACCTCCAATTATACCTACGGGCAGAGAGGTCAGAACAATTGCTTTAATTCAGCACAAGTAGAGATTTTAAAATGTGGCAAAGCTAAAAGAAGGCATTTAAGCCAGCTGCTCTGTGTTGATAGTTAACAAATTCAAGAGCAACACCTTTGACCATGCATCTATTTTATTCCTAAATATATATAACTCCAGTTTCTTTTTTTCTGTTCAACCATAGATCCACAAGTTTTGCTAACAGAAAAGGTATTAAAAGGTTAGAGACTGGTGAATGTTTGTAACATCGATTAAAGGAGAGAAAAATACACAGGGAAAACTATTGAAAGATACAAGTTTATCAGAAACTGATCTGTAGAGTGTGTTTGATAAATCTGTTGAATTGTACAGGAAAATATATCGGAGGATCTGTTGTATTTATAGTCTGTTTAAAAATTGAATTGCAAAGTACCCTATTACAAAGTAAATGAGATTCTGGCCAGTGATCATAAAGATCAGATTGTGGTGTGGGTGGAGGGGGTTGCTTTCCAGTAAAATCGGATAGTGCGGTTCTCATTTTTACACCTTCAAGTTGAATGTGGTTATAGGTGGAAATTGACCATCAAAAGATTTTTTATCTGCTCTACAATGTTTTGGCACATCTTGCAGTGTTGAAGGCACACTATAATTGCGAGTTGTTCTTTCATTTCCAATGAACTTAGTTAACCCATAATTATGATGCTGTTGAAACTGTAGCAGAACTGACAACCATTATCTTATCATGGAATGAAAGCATGTCTGTGGTTCTTGGGTCCAATTTGAAATCAGCTTGGTGTACCATATTTTCACTCATATAACGTGCATACACATATAGCACGCAGAAAATAAATTGTGTAAAAGATATTTTCGTATAATGCATACATGCATAAACTGCGTGGGTCTAAATTTTGACTAACAAAATAAATTTGCATTTAAATGGAACATTGAGACAAAACACAAAAGTATTTGCCACAGTTAATTTCCCGCAATTAACACCCAATCAACGTCCCCCTGAGGTTTCATTCATCCATTATATAGATTATATCCTGCGACACATGAACAAGCTTTGGAGAGGAATCAATTAAATAGATCGAAGATAAGCTTCAGAGTTAAATAGGATTTTAATTCAAATGTTGTCTCAAATCAGAGACATTTGATAGGTTAATCTCCTCCCTCAGGGACGGGTCTGGGCATTTGACATTGACCAGAAAGTCCTGTTTATAGGAATACCATGGCATTCAGTACAAAGAGATATTCTCAAGATCAAAATTTTCCATGCCTGCTATAAATTGTGTCCATTCTTTCATTGCCGCTATTACATGCTTATGCTCGCTATAACATTCCCACGCTCACTATAAATTGCCTCTTTCCCTAGGCTGCTATAAATTGTGCGCCTGTTCTTTCAACATTTAAAAATATTCTTGTATAGCGCGTTCATGCATATAACGTGGGTGGGGGGGGGGGGGGTGCCTGCTTTGCAAAATATGGTTTTATGCGTAAAAATACTGTACTAACAAAATACCCCCAGTCTATCCAGCTGAGTGGGCGGACAGTACTTCCCATGTCCACTCTTCACTTGACACGCACTTCCCTCAGCATTGCCTGGAGAAACTCCAAAGATCCAGCTGTGATTCTGGACTATTTGTCGTCTACAAGATCATCCAGAGTCAGGTTGAAAACTTACAAATAAAGGATAAGATAAACTTTGCACTCTTTTTTTGTGGATGGGATTCATTTCCATATTTAGTGGTTGAGGCAGGAATGAAGACTGCATTTCTTGGAATTGAACATGTTAGAAAAAAGTTGAATGAAGAGATATGGGAACAGAGCAGGTCAAAGTAAATAGGATCATTAGCTGGCATTGTAAATACTAGTACTACTTGCATTGATGTACATGTTTCATTATCTGATTTAATGTAAATCAGAAATAAATGAATTTCAGAAGAGATTAAAACAAATTTAAGGAAAATTATTGTAGGTTACAGAAAAAAGTGAAGTGCATGAGTGGAGATTTTCAGTGTCATTCTAGTCCTTGTATGTGATAAGCATGAAAGTACTGTATGTTTGCAAATTGCTAAAATTACAAAACATTTATGGAAAAGTACTGTTATGAATATAAGTTAGCATCATGTGAAAATCTTTTGAAATTGCTCTTGTTTTCAGATTCCCCAAATGGACCTAAAAGCATTTCAGTTTGCAGACAATAAACAGATTTCCTCTGGAATCTCTGGAGGACCTGTACCAAACCTCTTCAGGTAGTAGAAAAATATGTAGGGAAATATTTGTATTTTTTAAGAACAGTGAAAATATGTCTAATGGTAAATTATGAGTTGCACAATTTGTGTGAGGATCTAATGTTTAAAACGATGATGCTTCAGCACCTTCTATAACAAATCTGAAGTCAGATTTTTAAAAATGTTTTAACATATAGTTCCTATATTGTTCTTAACTTCATATTAATTTGATCTAAGCAAATGGGAAACTTGAAAGCAAAAAAGCATACTTGTTCATTATGACATGGATTGAAGATATTTCATATCAGATTTGTTTAGATTTTGGCAGCACAAATTCATGCCAGGATTATTTGGATGCTGACACTCAAATAAAGCAGAAGTACAGATAGACCCCAAGAGTTTAGCATCAAACCTAGTGTTTGTGAGGGAATATTTCACATACAGACATAGAATTGGCCAATGATTAGACAATGAAGCTTGATCAGAGGATGAATTGGATTAATAATTTCACAAACCATTACACTGTTTATTTTCATTTAAAAATTAGATTCATGGCTGGCATCTATTGTGCATTATGCTTCAATGTATACCTGTTAACTGTACTTTTTAGACCCAGTTGTTCAAGCCCAAGTGGTAAAACGTCTGGACCTGGACCAGCTGCTAACACAATGGGCTTAAATATTCCAGGAGCTATACAAGGCCACTATGCCCAGCAGGTTTGTGATTCTACCTATGGATACTTATTTGACATGAGTGTAAAAATATAAAACTTATAACAAAAGAATGAACACGGTCCATTGAATAAAAATATATGGTGTAGAGATACAAGTAACATATTTTAGAAAAGTATAAGATATTTTAGTCAAATCCCCTTGGTGCTTAGAAACTTCAGTGGATGTGAGCCTGTCTTCATAAGACAACCAGCCCATTTCAGGTATTTGTCCAGTAAACCTCCTTTAAATTTCTTCCTACATGATAACATCTTAAGTAACAAGACCAATACTGCACAATTGTTGAGGTGGGGGGGGGGGGGGTGGTGATGGTGTAGGTTGGAAATGTGGAAATACTCTCCTGGCAGAATTAATTAAAACCTGAATAGTAAATTAACGTGTATATTCTGTCCGGGGTGAAGGCAGACTTTTTGTCTTCTTCCGCAGCCACGTGCCACTTTGTGGCAAAGGCCATTTCCTTTACAATAGTACTGGTTTTTTTTAAATCAGTACTTTTTTTGGCATTTTGTTTTCTTTCAAAGGTTTTTTTTTCCCTTGTCTTTTTCTTTCTTTCTCTTGGAGATGTCAATTATGTTTGAAAATTTGTAAGGAGTGGGGACCCACCGGGATGGGTGGCAAGAGTTGTTTAGTTTCGAGATTTGAGATATGACTTAATAATGCATTAAATTTTATAACTATTAAAATGAATGGGCTTAATAACCCAATTGAGAGGAAAAAAAATTGGCTTCTATTAAGAAATTGAGGGTTGATTTTTTTTTACAAGAGACATTTAACTGAAAAAGAACATCATAAACCACACATGTCAAACTCAGGCCCCCGGGCCAAATTTAGCCCGTGATATAATTATATTTGACCCGCAAGATCATATCAAATATGTATTAGAGCTGGCCTGCTGGCTGCCGCGCCAGTATAGCGCATGCACAACTAATACTACAAATCCCAGAATGCTTTGCAAATGCGTTGGCGCCGGCCTGTCAGCCCGCTAATCGCCCCCACCTCCTCTCTTTACTTTCATTAGCATCTGCGACCTGTCGCCCAACTCACATGTAATAAACCTCTTACGAAAAATGTCCAAACGAAAGACAGAAAACAGGAACTTTCAAGACAGGTGGGAGGCAAACTCTGACCCCAGAGTTTGATGAAATTGCATCTAAGAAGAGATGCCAAGTATCTGGTTTAGACCCAGGTGCGTCAGAGTAAATTACAGTGTAGCAAGCTAAGCTTGGATTAATATTTTCTTTGGTTAACTTTGGACTGTTCATAATTGAAAGATTGGATTTTCATTGAAGCAAGTTGTTATTTTTTTGACTTGTTGGCTTGTGAAAAAAAATACATTTAAAAGGAGCTTAAAGGCAAAAGAGAAATATTATTTATTGAATATTTTATTTCTCATTTGTTAATGCTTCTTCTGGAAAGAGTTTAACCAAAACTATTATTAAACATTTATTTTAATAAGAAAGTTTAACATTACATATGTTGAAAGAAGAGAAAACATGCAAATGTTGTTGAAAAATTTTCAATAAATATTTAGTTTGGCCCACGACTTAGTCCAAGTTTTTAATTTTGGCCCTCTGTGAATTTGAGTTTGACACCCCTGTCATAAACTAAAAAGAGAGTTGATAGGTCAAGTGATAGCTTCTTCGTTTAATTCTAAAACAAGAGGAGTTGCTATTTTGATTAATAAGAAATTATTCAAGATACAATCTATAGTTACAGATTCTGTGTGGAGATTTGTTTTAGCACACTGCCAAATTTATTCAGAGATCTGGACACTTATGAATATTTATGCACCTAATATTGATGATGAAAAATTTATTCAAGATTTTTTGTTAGACCTTGTTGAAACAGATGAAAATGTGTTAATTGGTGGAGATTTTAATTGTTTAGATCCAATATTAGATAAGTCACAAAAATCAGTTACTAGAACTAAAACAGCTAAAAGAATTCTGGCTTTGATGAAGGATTTGAATTTGGTGGATATTTGGCAAAGATTTGATTCTTAATGAAGAATAGATATGTCAGCTTAGTTACACGTGCAGAATATAAGGCTAGGATTTTATCAGACCATTCACCTCTTTTGATTTTGCGTACAATTTATGAAAAGGAAAAATCGTTTTATAGATGGACATTTAATTTCTCATTGTTAAGAAAAAATAAGAAGGCAAATTCAGGAATATTTGGATATTTTAATTCGGTGCATTAAGAGGTCAAATAATAAGTTATTCAGTTAAAATTAAAAAAAGACTATCTTAAATAATTGGATAAACAGGAAAAAGAAAGAATTTAGAAAAAGATTTGCAGAGGAATATAGCTGAAGAAAAAAGATATACCACTTGCATTTTCTTATATATAATTCATTATTAATTGAATGTATTGTGGCTTTAAATTTTAAAATAAAATATTCAAAAAAATATTTAATAAAGAAGAAATAATATTATAACTCAATTCAAGCAGAACAGAAAAATTAATTGAGAAAACAAGACAGAAGTATTATGAATTAGGGGAATGGACACAAGGTTTTGGCTTGGCAATTGAAGGTAAAACAAACTTCAAGGACTATTAATGCTATTTAAAAGAATTTTTTTAAATATTACATAGACTTCAAGAAATAAATGATTCCTTTAAAGATTTTTATTCTAATTTATATACATCTCTGTCCAATAATGAAGATGTTATGATTCATAATTTTCTATCTGAAATTAATCTTTAAATTGCCAAGATCAGAAAGACTTAGATGCCCCATTTACAGTTAAAGAAATTATGCATGCTCGTAATTCTTTACAAAATGGTAAGTCTCCATGGGAGGATGGTTTTCCGCCAGAATTTTATAAGAAATTTAAAGATTTGATAATACCTTCCTTTATGGAGGTCTTGAAAAAGGCAATGGGACCCCATTCTTTACAGTAATCTTTTTCAAACGCAATTATAATTGTTATCCTTAAGAAAGATAGAGATTTATTAAAAACTGAATCTTACAGACCAATATCATTATTAAATGTTATTATAAAATTATAGCTAGTTTTAGCAAATAGATTGGCTAAATACCTACCAGATTTCATTCATATGGATTAATCTGGTTTTGATAAAAAGCGACATTCTGCAGATAATATTGCTAAATTAATTCGTTTAATACATGTGTCTCAAAAGAAGTCGGAATTGGCATTGGTGTTAGCTTTGGATGCCAAGAAGGCTTTTGATGGATTAGAATGGAATTATGTATTTAAGGTGTTAGAAAAATTTGTCTATGGATCAACATTTGTTAAATGGGTCAAAATTTTATTAAAAAAAACTCTTCTGCCAAGGTTGTAACTAATAAGAAATTTTCTTTAGCTTTTCCATTGAATAGCTCAACTAGACAAGGATGCCCTTTATCTCAGCTCTATTTGTTTTAGCAATTGAACCTTTAGCAGAATTAATAAGACAAGACACTAATATTAAGGGAATAAAAGTTAGTAGAAATTAATATAAGATTTATATATATAACACACACACACACACATACATAGCACAGAAATAGGCAAGTTTGGCCCACAAGTCCGTGCAGGACATCTTCTCCCACCTAATCCTACTAACCTGCATTTGGCCCATAACCCTCCACACCTCTCCCGTTCATGTACCTATCCAAGCTTTCCTTGAATATTAACATCGATCTTGCTTCTACCACCACTGCCAGAAGTTCATTCCATACCCCCATCACCCTCTGCATGAAGAAATTCCTCCTTGTGTTTCCCTTAAACCTTTCCCCTTTTACTCTCAAACCATGCCCTATTATTTGAATCTCCCCACTCTCAGTGGAAAAAGCCTATCCATATTGACTCTATCTGTCCCCCTTATAATTTTGAATACCTCTATCAAGTCACCCCTTGACCAGGGAATAAAGTCCCAGCCTGCTCAACCTTTCCCTGTAACTCAAACCCTGAAACCCAATAACATTCTTGTAAACCTCCTTTGCTCTCTCTTTATACTGTTTGTATCCTTCCTGTAATTTGGCAACCAAAACTGCTCACAATATTCCAAATTTGGCCTCACCAATGTCTTATACAATTTCAACATAACATCCCAACTTCTGTATTCTATATTCTGATTTATGAAAGCCAACATACTAAGTGCCTTCCTCACCACCCTATCCACATGTGATTCAACTTTCAGAGAATTATGTACCATGACTCCTAAATCCCTTTGGTCCACTGCATTCCTCAATTGTCTTACCATTTAAAGTGTATGTCCTATTTTGATTAGTCCTACCAAAATATAGCACCTCACATTTATCAGTATTAAACTCCATCTCCCATCTTTCAGCCCATTCTTCTAACTGTCCTATATCACCCTGTAAGCTTTTATAATCTTCCTCACTGTCCACAACACCACCAACCTTTGTATCATCTGCAAATTTACTAATCCAATTTGCTACCCTATCATCTAGATCATTAATATATATAACAAACAGCAGTGGACACAGTATCAATCCCTGAGGCACTCCACTCGTCACCGGCCTCCAATTTGACAAACAATTTTCCACCACTACTCTCTGGCATCTCCCATCCAACCATTGTTGAATCCATTTCACTACTTCATCATTAATACCTAATGCTTCCACCTTTCTTACTAACCTCTTATGGGGAATCTTATCAAAAGCCTTAGTAAAGTCCAAATAGAAAACTTCCACACCCTTCCTCATCAACCTTTTTAGTAACCTCCAAACACTCTTAAGATTTGTTAGACATGATCAAAACCATGCTGACTACTCCAAATCAATCCCTGTCTTTCCAAATAGTTGTATGTACCATCTCTAAGAACAGTTTCCACTGACGTCAGACTTACAGGCCTATAATTACCAGGTTTACTTTTGGATCCTTTTTTTGAACAGGAGAACAGCATGAGCCACCTTCCAGTCCTCCAGCAATCCCCTGTGGCCAGTGAAATTTTAAATATTTTTGTCAACTCCCCCACTATTCTACTAATTGTTCGCTAACCTCCCTCAGGGTCCTAAGGAATATTTTGTCAGGACCTGGAGATTTATCCACCTTGATCTTTTTCAATATAGTCAAAACTGCTTCCTCATTAATTCTTATATTATTCATGAGCTCCCTACCATATTTCTTCACTTCATCTGGCTCAATATTCTTTTCCTTAGTGAATAATGAAGAAAAAAATATTTAAAAATTTCACCCATCTCCTCTGGCTTCTCATGGAACTTACCCCCCTCAACTTAAAGGGGTCCAATTTTATCCCTCGCTTTTTTTTTGACATTTAATGTACCTTTAGAAACCCCTTTGGAGTTATTTTTACTTTTCCTGCTAAAGCAGCTTCATATTTCCTTTTAGCCTTTCTAATTACTTCCTTAATTTTTTTTTTACACACTCCTTATATTCCTCAGGTAGTTCATTGATTCCCTGCTGTTTATACCTGTTGTACCTCCATACCTCTGATTTCCTTCATATCAAAAATCTATCAATTTGTGTCTGAACTAAGTTCCCAATATCTTTTGAAAACCAAAGCTCCCTACAGTTTCTAACCTTTCCTTTAATCCTCAAGGGGACACATCAACTCTGCGCTCTCAGAACTTCTCCTTTGAATATCCTTCATTTATCTGCTACATTCTTCCCTGAAAATATTATCCCAATCCACACCCTCCAAATCTTTTCTCATCCCCTTGAAATTTGCTTTCTTCCAATCAGGAATCTCAACCTTTGGCCCACCTCTATTTTCTGTTACTATCCTAACACAAACCTCTCTCATCTGACCTATCTCATTCCCTAATAGGAGATCCAATACTGCCCCCTCTCAAGTCGGTTCTTCTACGTATTGATTAAGAAAACTTTCCTGAACACACTTAACAAACTCTACCCCATCCAGGTCTCTTACTGTATGGGTGTCCAAGTTGATATTCATAAAGTAGAAATCTCCCACAACTACTACTTTGCGTTTATTACACATATATGCAATCTCCTTACAAATTTGCTCTCTTAATTCCCTCAGCCTATTTGGTGGTCTATAATACACACCCATTAATGTATATTCATGCCTCTGCCATTCCTCAATGTAGCCTCACTGGATGATCCCTCCAAACCATCCTGCCACAGCAATGCTATAATGTTCTCTCTAATAAGCAATGCAACCCCTCCACCTTTTATCCCCCCGTTCTATCATGGCTAAAACAACGGAATCCTGGATTATTTAACTGCCAAACATGCCCTTGCTGCAACCAAGTTTCACTGATGGCCACAATATCGTATTTCCATGTAGCCATCCATGCCTTAAGCTCATCCTCCTTATTTACATTTTAGATAATGGAATTAAGTATTTAGGGATTAAAATTGAAAAATATTTGAATAATTTATATAAATTGAACTATTTATCATTATTTAATAAAATTAAGGATGATTTAAATAGATGGAATGACTTACTTATAACCTTAATGGTTAGAGTGAATTGTATTAAAATGAATATTTTTCCAAGGATTCAATACCTTTTTCAGTCTATTCCTTGAGATATATCTCAAAAATTCTTTAAGGATTTGAATTCAATTATTATGAAGTTTTTATGGAAAGGAAAGATGGCTAGAGTTGGTTTAGAAAAATTAACCTGAATGGAGGTTATTTTGTTGTTATGTTTAATTTTAATTTTGATAGAAACTTGTCCAAAGCTGGATTTGGAAAATGAAAATCAATCCTAAACTATCAAAGTGACTGGAGTAGGCATATTGAAGTTTAAATGAAATATGACATTTTGCCACAGTTTACAACTAAGAAACTGAAGCAGGAGTAGGCTTTGGTTCTGGGTCACCATTCACTCGGGATGTAGCTGATCTAATTCAATAGAAGAGCTCCCTTGCAATAACTCCATACCTCTGATTTCCTTCATATCAAAAATCTATCAATTTGTGTCTTGAATATATTTGGAACTGAAAACTCCATTGCTCATGGATAGAAAATTACAAATATGGTTTGAAATCTTCCATCAAGATCCTGATAAGCCAAATCCATACTTCGATACTGTGAAACATGCTAAATCAGAGAAAATAAAAAATCTGCATCCAGCCTTTTAAATTTTAAATTTAGACACACAGCACAATAACAGGCCATTTAGTCCCATGAGTTCGTGCCTTCCAATTTACACCCAAATAACCTTCACTTATGTTTCAAACATTGGTGGAAACAGGAGCCCCTGGGAAAAAAACATGCAGACATGGAGAAAATGTACAAACTCTTTAAAGACAGCGTGGGATTCGAATCCCAATCGCTGGTGCTGTAAAGGCAACCGTGCTGCCCAAAACTCCTTAAGGATTCATTTCAACAAGATTACCTCGCATTCTTCCAAATTCTAGAGAATTTAGGATCTGTCTGCATAATAGTTCTTCTCATGGCAAATGAGACAAGCATACGTTCCAGGAATCAATCACGGTCATATATTTTAACTTTAAAAATACAGAAATATATTTAATAAATTAAATGTTATATCTAATGTGAATATGGATCACTCAAAGGCATTTAATTTTATTTTGTTTCCCCCATCTCTTGTTCAATTTACTCAGATGCCTCCACCACAGGGCAACATGATCATGCACATGAGACCTCCCAGCGTAGGAACGTATCCGACTCCAATTCAACGTCCTGTAATGCAAATGAACAAAGGGCCCATTGCACCTCCAGTCACAGTACGCCCGCCTCGAATGCACAGCTCCAGTCGAGAGAATTCAGTGCCAACAATTCGAACTTGCAACTCTGAAAGAGTAGAAGAAGATATCAAGGTGGGCAAATAAAGACTTTCTGTTTCTTATCTCATCTCCACTTTCTCCCTCTTTTGGATGTATATTTATTTCAGTTTGCATTGTACTCCAGACAAGTGAATGCATTTTACAATGGTCATTGCTGAAGTCAGCAATTTGGATGGTGGTGGATGCATATTTTATCACCATAGATAAGTTAGAACTGCAATGTACAACATGTTCCTCGCTGATTGGGAAAGCTGACCTAAAGCTCTTTACTGAGCTTCATAGTAGGAAATTAGTGTGGGTGGCACAATAAGAATATAAAATACAAATAGGATTCTGCCATTTAGCCCTATGCCTACTCTGCCTTTCAGAAAGAACATGACTGATATTTAACAATCTATTGATCTATGTCTTGATTACTGTCCTCCACTTGGATAGTGAATTACAAATATTCACCATACCTAAATGAAGAAATGGCTTTATCTCTCTCTTGAATATCCAACCTCTTATTTTCTATCTCATTTATTTAGCCCTGACAAGGCTTTGCTCTTACAAAAAGGCTTCCATCCCAGGCACCAATTTGATTAACATTTACTGCAAATCTATAAAATCCTTGAAAAATTGCTCTTTTGAGGCTGCAGTATAAAATAGCTGTAGCTGCAGTTAAGTAGAAATTAGCTACTTTCGTTGAAAATTAATTATTCCGTACACTCATCAAAAAGATATGTATATCTTTGTGTGAATTATTAGATGATGGTTAGTGTGATTCTAAAGATAAAAATACTGTATCAAAGTCATATTAGTGTCAATCCTATTGTGAACAGTATGCTTCATAATGACATTTCTGAGTCTTAATTTATTTTTATAGGCTAAACAGCGGGCTGAGGTGCTACAGTTGACCCAAAAGTTCTTTGAACAGCATCAGCAGGGGAAGCTTGCTAACCTGACCCAGAAGGTAGAACCAGCCACTTCTAATGCAGACCATGGAGAAGAAAACTCGACCCTAAATGTATCAAACATACAAGACCCAGCCAGCGAGGCTGTAACACAGGAAAGAGCTCTTTGAACTGGACCAGTTGAGCACCATGGCAGTAGAGCAGAAGATGGGGAAGCATAAGGATCCCCTACATTTTAGAAAAAAAAAGACTATATCTAAATGTATATAAAAATCAGAAAGGACCCGGGATTTCTGGAATGCTAAGACTTCATTTTATAAAAAAAGCTGTTTCATTTGCTGCTTAGTCTTGAAAAGCAGAGAGAAAAACTGATACCAGTGCAAGGTAATATGAACTTGAGGTTTTTGTATTTCTCATTCGAGAATAATTATAAATTTAGTATCCACAGTTGAATACAGGATATGTACCCAACTTGGCCAAGAGGGTATCAATTTGTAACAGGATGGCTGCAAAGAAGAATTGCACTGAGTGGTGTTGACGTGCTAGTTTCTTTTCTTGTACAGTATATTGCCCCTGACACCACAGCATTTCAGCTAACTTCTTGTCATTGGTTCTTTTGTGAATGGTTGACAAAGGTCAGAAATTGGGAATATATGAATTATTTCTGTGTCATCCACGCAGAAAGACAGTACACTGTCACTTGATATTACATTCATATTTATTTTGGTCATGTTCTATTGAAAAATCAGGTTGACCTTGACGTAGTGCTTTTCAACTTGTGATTTTCAGACTGACTGAAAGGTGCAATTTCTGCAGAAATCATTTGGAATACATCAAATTTTCTGTTAGTTCAAGACTACAGCACAATATTAAATAATTTTATGTTACACTCACAGCAGAATTTTACTTGGAGGAACAATAGTTGAATTCAATCTTGTTTGTTGGTTGATGCCTTATTTCATTTCATGGTGTTTGTTTATGCAATAAGTGTCACAGTTAAGGATACATGATTGAAATCCTATTCAACACACAAAAAAAATGAATAGTACATTTTTTCCTTCAAGATTAAAGTAGCGGTCTGTTTATTTCTTGCAACTGGAGCTAGCTGGCAACTTTGAAAAGATAAGTAATTTTGTTTCTAGAGTTTCACTTCTTGCAGCATATTTGTCCATTATAATTAGGAGTGGGGTATGAGCTTGTGCTGTATTTAGAGTATGGCTAATTGAATCATTTGAATTCGATATTGGTACACACATCTATCTCACTGCCAGAAATATAAATAGTTCTTATCCAATGCTATAGTTCCTGTAAGTGCTAAAAGTTGAGGAGACAAATTGTTGATTCTGCAAGTAAAAATTCTTTACCTTTTTTGTCCAATAAAGGGAATAGGTACTCATTTGTTAAAAATAGTACCATACTTTTAAGTCATGAACTGTATTGTGCATGTGGATCAATATAACAAATGAATGTGCATATATATTCATGCACATTGCAATAACTAAGCGACTTTGGCATCAGCGTTGATGGACTATGTAGATAGTCCTGTGAGCTGAACTAACCTTGCCTTTGGTAATTAGATTACGGCACTCCAATGTACATGGTTAGTACATCATAAATTTTGGTCTCTAATGAACTGAATTCCCTTGACAATGTGTGCATTTTGAAACTAAGGATTACAGTTTTAGAGTGGTCATTCTAGTAAATAATCTCTGGTGACATTTGCTCTCCTTTGTCTTGATCAAATGTGTCAGGAAGGATTGAATTCATATTTGCAACATCAATAATGTTGGTTCAAATTGGTATGTTTGGCACCATCGCAGGGTTTGAGTTAGCATTGTAGCTATGTGATAATACTGAACATGATGCATGTGGCACATTCCAACTGATCTTTGTTTGCTAGGGTCACTACATTAACATTCTTATTGCCAATGAACTTGTCTGGACAACTACTATGAGTACATATGTTTATGTAATTAATTCAAACTAGTATCTTTGAAAGATTAATTGTCAAGCAAAAGATCCCCAAGTTATTGTGCCCCTCACAATGGAAGATGGGTGTTATTGAGCCCCAATGTATCTTTTCCACACTTACATAGTAGATCACTAAACTGAATTGAGCTTTTCAATCCAGGTTGGCTTGAGCATAACTGTGGGTGTAACAAAGAATGCCATATACATTAATATTTCTCATGTTTTAGTATAATTTTTTATGTATGATTATGATTTTCAAATTTTGGAGGGAAAACAACAAGAATTAATTAGGAATCTCACTAAAAATCATCCTGTGAGGGATTTCAGTTTCATTTTAAAGTAGAGGGCGAGTTTAAAATAATCCATCTTGATATTTTTATTGTGTAACCTTGGCAACGTATAACACTGTGTGAATTGATAAGGAATCCAACTCTGTAGATTAATGTTTTACAAAGTTCTGGCAGTCAAGATCATATAAGTTTCTGCAGATGATGGATTTAGAATTTTCTATTTGTATGTAATTTATTGGAGAATTGGGGGGAATCAGGTAAGAGACAATAATCATGTGATTGGGAAAATCTGAAAGGAGATTGTGGTATAGTTTTAAAGACTTAATTCTTACCACAGACAATTTTGTTCTTGAGTTAGAGAGGAGTGGAAAAGAATCTCTTGAGTTGTCTCATTTTTGTAAAACTCAAATTTAGTGTCAAGTGCATGTCTATTAATGCAATTATTAGTTTTAAATCAAAATTATTTTGACCAATTTCCCAATGTTTATTTTCCTTGATAACCACATGCTTAAGTGTGGTGGAGTAATCAGTACCTATGACAAAGTTACAAGAGGTACCTGGTTTTTTTCAATAGCTCTTCCATTTATCTTGTTAGAAAAGTAACTCCCTATTTGATAATCTTGCATAATCCGTTTTTTAAAAATGTCAATATTTGAAAGAGAATTTGTTAATGGGTGGAAGGGCAGTCGGTTGGCAATTATTAAAGAGCCTAAGCTATTCACACAACCTCTTGGAACATAATGTTCTATAAATTGCTGGTCAGGGATTTGTACAGCATTATGATTCTTTGTAAGGTACCTGCACTTTAAGAAATTCAAGTACACAACCTAAGAAGTAGAATTGTCCTCTTGTGTACTTTCAGAGAGTACACAAAGTTCAAGTTTTGATGAGACAAAGAGGATATACTAATGGATGGTTTGTTGGTAAGGTATTCTGAAATGCTAAAGAACTCTGGTAAAGCTCATTTATTCATCTATTCAGATGTGCTTATAATCTGAGTGCACTATTTGTTTTTTTTTCCTTCCCACTAAGAACTGAAGCAGCATGTGGACCAAGGTGAGTTTCAAAGGAGTTTGGTGGTGGGCAGATCTGAAACCTAAACCCTATTGCCTGACTGGTTTTCTATTGTCCGTCACTGGTATTTTAATCCATTTCCCCCAAAAAATTGTGGTGTTCCACGGTTTTAAGGATTATGCATGGGCTTATTTTCTTGAACGCTGTAGGGATGTGCAACATTGCTGAAGACCTGGCCCCTGAGCTTCTGCAGCTGTAATCTAAATGGCCACCTGGTGGATGATTCTCTTTCCTATCAGTCTCATTGACTCATGTTTCTGTCTGACAATATTATAGGCAAGAAGCTTAAAGTCTGCTTCTCAGTTTTATTTTTGCAGGAATATTTGCCACAATTCAACATGGCAGACAGATTCAACAATGAAGAATGGGTTCCTTTATATATAAAATATGATTCCCTCTTTAACGTGCAACAATTTTGCTATAAAAATAGATAAACCTGTAATGCATTTCTCCAAACGCTCATGTAATCAGTGAAGCAGTCACACTGGTGAGTTCTTCCTCTGAATCAGTGGTCCTGAACACTACATTATTTAATATGTACTGATGTGTTGAAACATACTAACATTGGGTATGTTTCTCTGTGATCAATTATTTATATATTGTCTTGACAACTCTGTGTAATGGTGGGGCCAAAAGACCCGTGCACGTTTTCAGAAATTTGTTGGTTTTTAAATAATCCATTTTCAAATGTTTGCTTGAGTTACTTGTTCTCAAGCATCTGACTTAAATATTGTACAGCATTAGGAGGTGATTTACATGTTTTTAATGTAGTTTTGAGTGTATAATGTACAGTGGCTCATTTAACAAGAGGCAGTGATTCTGTAGTTTTGAAATTCAAGAAAAATCTATCCAGGAATATTTTCAGAGTCCATTTGTTAAGATTTATGAAAGAAATTCCTTCAAGTTGCCTGAATTTTATTGTTGAATTCTCCTTTGCGATGCACATGTGCAGATTGATTTTATTGATGCAGGTTCACTTTCAGCTTCGTCATTGTTTGCCCCTGTTATGGAACTGATTGTTTTATTTTTCAGTTCATGAAGTTTATATTTTTGGTCAAAATTTGTGTCAGCTTGGGAGGGAGAAATGTACTAAAGTTGATGCCTTTTATGTTTGTAACTAATAAAATTAATAACAAAATGTTGTGGGAAGGGGATCAGACATTTTTTTTACACCATGTATTTTCAAGTGTATTTTTTGAGTAAATTTATCTTAGTAAACCACACAATCAATATCTTTTTTATATTTTTTTAATCAATGTTAGACTTCTATTCCAAGAAGTTAGAAAGTCTGAAAGAGTTACTTTCAACACATTTATCATTATATTTTTTTGTTTATAACCAGAAACGTGCATACTTGTCTTTTGGCCTTATCTATTGTGTTTTTGTGTAGATTTGATATTTGAAAGGGCAGATAGTGGATATGTTGTGTACACTGAGGAGTTATTTATTAATGAGGCTGAACTGGTTGGGTGGGTGCTAGCCTCTGGTTTACAGTTCAGTACCTATTGTTTGTCCTTTCAAATATGTGATTTGTAATAGCTCTTTCCATATGAAAGGATCTGGTTTATTTAAATAAAGCAGCTGATGCTTTTTTCACTTGACCAAATAAAGTGTTAACTTTTTTTCCTTTTGGTGTGTTTAATTAAAATGATAATGACTATCAGGTAGTCTTTAAAAGCAGAATGTTCATTTAGTCTACTGGGTCTACACCACTCATTAAGCAATCACTAATGCTAATTCAACATGTTTCCTTTAGCTCCCTCTAGATTCTACTAACATACGCATTCTGGGTAATTTAGTGGCCAACTGATCCACCAACTGAGATCTTGGTAAAAATTGGAACATCCAGGGGAAACTCAAATGTCAGAGAGTACATACAAACTGGACACAGGCAGTGCCCAAGGTCAGCTTTGAACCCTGTACTGATTGAAAGCGGTGAGCAACTTCAGAACTTTGGGTAGCTGTTGAAAATCTTCATGGGGATGGCTGGAGTAGCATATTTCTCAAAATCTGCAACAATATCTCTACCATTTGCATGCAAGACAAGTTGTAATGGACAAATAATGGCATGAAGACTTTTCCACTGTCTTTAATAATGAACCCAACATCCCAGGCTACTCCAATGGTTTAGTGAGAAGAGATCAGAGTTGCTTTGGGAGATTTACTTAAGTTCACTTTGGGAAGGAATTTGAGAATTTAGCACATTTGATAGTTCAACAACTTAAGTTTAATCTAGGTAAATCTAAACCCAATTTTTAAATTTATTTCAATGATTAAAAGCTTTAAAGATGCATGTAGTTTGGACAAGAGAAACTTGTCCGTGAACTACTCTTTGCAGACGATGCCGCTTTAGTTGCCCATTCAGAGCCAGCTCTTCAGCGCTTGACGTCCTGCTTTGCGGAAACTGCCAAAATGTTTGGCCTGGAAGTCAGCCTGAAGAAAACTGAGGTCCTCCATCAGCCAGCTCCCCACCATGACTACCAGCCCCCCCACATCTCCATCGGGCACACAAAACTCAAAACGGTCAACCAGTTTACCTATCTCGGCTGCACCATTTCATCAGATGCAAGGATCAACAATGAGATAGACAACAGACTCGCCAAGGCAAATAGCGCCTTTGGAAGACTACACAAAAGAGTCTGGAAAAACAACCAACTGAAAAACCTCACAAAGATAAGCGTATACAGAGCCGTTGTCATACCCACACTCCTGTTCGGCTCCGAATCATGGGTCCTCTACCGGCACCACCTACGGCTCCTAGAACGCTTCCACCAGCGTTGTCTCCGCTCCATCCTCAACATCCATTGGAGCGCTTACATCCCTAACGTCGAAGTACTCGAGATGGCAGAGGTCGACAGCATCGAGTCCACGCTGCTGAAGATCCAGCTGCGCTGGATGGGTCACGTCTCCAGAATGGAGGACCATCGCCTTCCCAAGATCGTGTTATATGGCGAGCTCTCCACTGGCCACCGTGACAGAGGTGCACCAAAGAAAAGGTACAAGGACTGCCTAAAGAAATCTCTTGGTGCCTGCCACATTGACCACCGCCAGTGGGCTGATAACGCCTCAAACCGTGCATCTTGGCGCCTCACAGTTTGGCGGGCAGCAACCTCCTTTGAAGAAGACCGCAGAGCCCACCTCACTGACAAAAGGCAAAGGAGGAAAAACCCAACACCCAACCCCAACCAACCAATTTTCCCCTGCAACCGCTGCAATCGTGTCTGCCTGTCCCGCATCGGACTTGTCAGCCACAAACGAGCCTGCAGCTGACGTGGACTTTTTACCCCCTCCATAAATCTTCGTCCGCGAAGCCAAGCCAAAGAGTTTGGAATAATAAAATGCAAGTTCCTTTCATTCCATTTTGTCTTGCATTCTTTTCATCTTGCCTTACAATATCCCATTGAGTTGATACCAAAGTTTCATGAATATCAAAATCGTTCTGAAGCTCAATGGTGTGTCATATTTATGACTGATATGTATGTGTATTTGTATATTTTAATGATGCCTTCATACCTTGGGCAGTATCCACTTTTTAAAAACTAGGCTTTCTTAGCTGTCTGGTATTTCTTGCCATTTTGAGTTTCATATTTTCTTGGAGGTTTTTGTTTGCATAAACGTGCTTTTATTTTCTTCACTCCCTTTCCACTGAGCCATGACACAAGTGCAATAGTTCCTCAGAATACGAACAACCTGAATTATGAAAATCAATTCTCTGCAAATTCTCACAAATATTTCAATGTAATTTTCAAGCTAGTAATAATGTTTCATGGTATTCGTTAATGACTGAATATATTCCATTAATTATGTAGCGTGAGGGTGATTATTCAATGAAATAACTATTGCAAATGTCTGAAGATGCATTTTAAAAATACGAATAGCTATAGAATTTGGATGTTTTCAGCTTTCAGACTATTGTCAGGAATAGAACTCTTAAATAATCTGGCGATTCCCTATACTACATTTCCTGATTACCACAGCTTATAAACAAATAAAGAATACACTCACTTATTTCTTTTAACACACCATGAAGTAGACTTTCTTTATTAATCACTAGACACAGTATTGCATTCTTCAACTTCCCCCAAACACCACCCAGCCAAAATTCTCTGACCATCTCATTGGCTCACCGCCACTCTGGGGATCCTGATGCTCTCGCTTCTGCATTTGAGATCATTCACCCTGATACTTAAAACACCTGTACATGCACACTATACTCCCGCACCTCGCTTATGCCATCAGCGGTGACCTGATCAAGGTAAGTGTGTGACCACAACACCCTCTTGGTGTCTTTTTACAGTTTTATATAATTTGCATTGGGGCAAAATGGCCTGTTACTGTGCTGTATGTCTAAATTTTTTTAATAAATTAGGAGTGGCTAGAAAATATGGATTATGTACTACTACATTCAGGAGATACAAGACAAGTATTGTGAACAATTGGAATTTGCTACAAAATCTTCACTCACATTATCTTCATAGTTCTAAATAAAAATCTTCCAAGTTCATTGTATATTTCTCCCAGGTAAAAAATATGGATCTGCTGGATTGTGAAAACCAATTTGGTTTGATCATGCTGTTTTATTTACTTCCTGAATGCCTTACCTAATTTTTTAAATACCCTGGCCAATAAGCATTCCTTAATCAATACAATTTCTGGTGCTTCTCAGATACAAATTGGCAGCTGCAACCCCTAACCTTAAACTTTAGGAGAACTTCATTGGCTGTGAACCTTAAAATAGAAAATGCTTGAACTAGCACATTAAGTAACAATCTGAGAGAGCTATACCATGTTAT
Organism: Narcine bancroftii; assembly: GCF_036971445.1. Classification (NCBI taxonomy): domain Eukaryota; kingdom Metazoa; phylum Chordata; class Chondrichthyes; order Torpediniformes; family Narcinidae; genus Narcine; species Narcine bancroftii. The sequence continues at coordinate 2,400,879 of NC_091469.1, read as the reverse complement.
ATGATGAAATTTTATTGACGGAAACATTTTTCTGTCAGTGAACAGTACAGATTTGGTTTTTATTCCAGATTTCCAGCAGCTCTAGTATTTTGCTTTATAGACATTCGAAGTTGAAGAGTATTGTAACACAACAATAGGAGGAATAGGAAATCCACTTCTACCAGACCTCAAACATCACTTTCTGGCTCAGAAGTAAAACACAGAAGTCTGCAGGCCCATGACACTTTCATCAAGGTATGGAAAAATTTCAGCAGGTATCTGAAGAAACGGGTAGGGGCAGGAGCACAATCTCAAAGGCTGGAGGTAAAAGGTGAATAAGAAGGGAGGACACTACAGCAAGCAAGGGAAGGAGGGATGGTTCTGAATAGAGAGGGAAGGGTGGAAAGCTAAGGGAGGAGAATAGGTTAGCAGAAACTGATGTCAATGCCATCTGGTTGGAGAGAGCCCAGTCAGTAAATCTTAGTGTTCCTCCAATTTATGGGTGGTTTTGGTGGGATAGTACATGACGCCATAGACAGAAATGTGTATGGGAGTGGGATATAGAACAGAAGTGGTTTGCCACTGGGAGACCCCATCACTGATGCAGACAGAGCGAAGGTCCTCAGCAAAGCTATAGCCCAGTTTCTGATGAGGAGAAGGCCACTAAGGGAGGGCTGGATGCAGTAGATCACTCTCATGGATATACGTGAATTGTTGCTTCACTTGAAAAAGCCTGTTTGAGGCCCTGAATTGTGGTGAGGGAGGAGGTTTGGCACAAGTGCATTAACATAGACTTTTCTGGTTTTTGCTAACCTCTCCATTCTCCTTCCCTTCCCTTTCCCCTTGTCTTCTTTCCCTCAGCTCTCCACCCCTTCCTTCTCTGTTCACAGAGCCATCCCGTCTCCTCCCCCTAATTTTGTTTGGACTCCTGTCAATATTTTTCCTACCTTGAAGGGATCCAGCCCAAAATGTTGGTTATGTATCTTTATTATATAAAGTACACTGTTTGACCTGCTGACTTTCTCCAGCATTGTACTATTACATCACTTTCTGGCTCTATCCCCACTCATTGATACCCAGAAATCCCTTACTCTCCAATGTTTAACAGTCACTGAGCTCTCTGGGCTGCAGAATTCCAAACATTTTTCACTCTTAAGAAATTTCTTCATTCAAACACTAAAATAGACTGCCTCTTTATTTTTTAACTCCTCAGCCAGGGGTCAGTTCTCCCTGCAACTACCCAAATTCTTCTTTTTTTTTCTTCTTTGGCTTGGCTTCGCGGATGAAGATTTATGGAGGGGGTAAAAAGTCCACGTCAGCTGCAGGCTCGTTTGTGGCTGACAAGTCCGATGCGGGACAGGCAGACACGATTGCAGCGGTTGCAGGGGAAAATTGGTTGGTTGGGGTTGGGTGTTGGGTTTTTCCTCCTTTGCCTTTTGTCAGTGAGGTGGGCTCTGCGGTCTTCTTCAAAGGAGGTTGCTGCCCGCCAAACTGTGAGGCGCCAAGATGCACGGTTTGAGGCGTTATCAGCCCACTGGCGGTGGTCAATGTGGCAGGCACCAAGAGATTTCTTTAGGCAGTCCTTGTACCTTTTCTTTGGTGCACCTCTGTCACGGTGGCCAGTGGAGAGCTCGCCATATAACACGATCTTGGGAAGGCGATGGTCCTCCATTCTGGAGACGTGACCCATCCAGCGCAGCTGAATCTTCAGCAGCGTGGACTCGATGCTGTCGACCTCTGCCATCTCGAGTACTTCGACGTTAGGGATGTAAGCGCTCCAATGGATGTTGAGGATGGAGCGGAGACAACGCTGGTGGAAGCGTTCTAGGAGCCGTAGGTGGTGCCGGTAGAGGACCCATGATTCGGAGCCGAACAGGAGTGTGGGTATGACAACGGCTCTGTATACGCTTATCTTTGTGAGGTTTTTCAGTTGGTTGTTTTTCCAGACTCTTTTGTGTAGTCTTCCAAAGGCGCTATTTGCCTTGGCGAGTCTGTTGTCTATCTCATTGTCGATCCTTGCATCTGATGAAATGGTGCAGCCGAGATAGGTAAACTGGTTGACCGTTTTGAGTTTTGTGTGCCCGATGGAGATGTGGGGGGGCTGGTAGTCATGGTGGGGAGCTGGCTGATGGAGGACCTCAGTTTTCTTCAGGCTGACTTCCAGGCCAAACATTTTGGCAGTTTCCGCAAAGCAGGACGTCAAGCGCTGAAGAGCTGGCTCTGAATGGGCAACTAAAGCGGCATCGTCTGCAAAGAGTAGTTCACGGACAAGTTTTTCTTGTGTCTTGGTGTGAGCTTGCAGGCGCCTCAGATTGAAGAGACTGCCATCCGTGCGGTACCGGATGTAAACAGCGTCTTCATTGTTGGGGTCTTTCATGGCTTGGTTCAGCATCATGCTGAAGAAGATTGAAAAGAGGGTTGGTGCGAGAACACAGCCTTGCTTCACGCCATTGTTAATGGAGAAGGGTTCAGAGAGCTCATTGCTGTATCTGACCCGACCTTGTTGGTTTTCGTGCAGTTGGATAATCATGTTGAGGAACTTTGGGGGACATCCGATGCGCTCTAGTATTTGCCAAAGCCCTTTCCTGCTCACGGTGTCGAAGGCTTTGGTGAGGTCAACAAAGGTGATGTAGAGTCCTTTGTTTTGTTCTCTGCACTTTTCTTGGAGCTGTCTGAGGGCAAAGACCATGTCAGTAGTTCCTCTGTTTGCGCGAAAGCCGCACTGTGATTCTGGGAGAATATTCTCGGCGACACTAGGAATTATTCTATTTAGTAGAATCCTAGCGAAGATTTTGCCTGCAATGGAGAGCAACGTGATTCCCGTGTAGTTTGAGCAGTCTGATTTCTCGCCTTTGTTTTTGTACAGGGTGATGATGGTGGCATCACGAAGATCCTGAGGCAGTTTACCTTGGTCCCAACAAAGCTTGAAAAACTCATGCAGTTTGGCATGCAGAGTTTTGCCGCCAGCCTTCCAGACTTCTGGGGGGATTCCATCCATACCTGCTGCTTTGCCACTTTTCAGTTGTTCGATTGCCTTATATGTCTCATCCAGGGTGGGAACCTCATCCAGCTCTAGCCTTAGGGGCTGTTGAGGGAGCTGGAGCAGGGCGGAATCTTGGACTGAGCGGTTGGCACTGAAAATTATAGAACAGAGAACAGCACCAGAACAGGCCCATTGGCTGACTTTGTGCCAACTATTATGTCATCTGCCTGCAGATGACCCATATCCCTCTATTCCCTGCACATTTAAGGGCCTGTCTAAACATCACTCTTGCATGTTCCTACCTCCGAACCAGGCAGCATAATCCAGATATCTAACACTTTAAAAAATGATAAACAGCCCAGTTAAATGCCCCCTCCCCCCACTTTAATACGATTTCCACTCTGAGGAAAACATGATATGCCTCTCTCAATTTTACAAACTTATATCAGGACTGCTTTCAGTCTCTAAAAACACATCAAAATGCTGGAGGAACTCAGCTGGTCTTTCAGCATCCACTGGAGACAGATATATTGCTGATGTTTTCAGGCCTAAACCATTCTTCAAATAATAAGCAAAAATTACAAAATCTCAGAATAGAGACAGTGCTGGCTGGGGAAGGAGTCCAGACCAACAAAAGATGTTAATTGGATACGATGAAGGGAGAAGTGAGAATTGATTTTGTCTGTGTGGTGCTCAGTTAGGAGATGAGTGTTGTTCCTTCAAATGGCAGGTGGTCTCAGTTTGCAGTGCATGAGACCATAGACAGACATGTCAGCATTGGAATGGGATGGGGAATTGAAATGGGTGGAGTTGTGTTGGGAAGAATATCAGGTTTGGTGGGTTTACAGACAGATGAGTCTGGACACAAGTGTAATAACCACATGTAACTTTAATTAACACATGGGAGACAAACGGGGGGTGGGGAGAGAGAAAGTTAAGTGGTACTCAGTTACTATTTCACTTAAGCAATGATATGGACATTCACCTCTGACCTAAGTTGGATTCCGACAATAGTGAAACTAAACTTGACATGCTCACACACTTGCGTAAACACACTACAAACAGGGACTCTTACACACACCTGGATCCCCGTACCAATGGAGATGTGGCCCTCTGCAAGCACTGATCTTTTGTGAGGAGTCGTGTAATGCAGGGGGAAGGCGCGAATCCAAGAACTCCAGAAATAACATGAGAATAGTCGGAAAAGTGGCAGAAAAAGTGAATGAACATAATATAAGATATAGGAGCAGGAGTTGGCCATCTGACCCATTGAGCCTGCTCCGCCATTCAATAGCTGATCTGATCATTGACTCAACTCCACCTACCTGCCTTTTTCCCATATCCCTTAATTCCTTTTTTATGTAAAAATCTAACTGAACTTTAAATATGTTTAATGAAGGAGCCTCAACCACTTCCATCGGTAGAGAATTCCAGAGATTCACTCCACTCTGGGAAAAAGATTTTCCTCATTTCCGTCTTAAATCTACTCCCTTGAATCTTGAGGTTGTGACTGGAAGAAGATTAAACCTTATCAAAATGGGGTATAAAATCCCCAAGCCATCCGAGGGATGGCTGGTGGGGTACATTTCATTTTCAGCGGTGGGTTCGGGTCTGCGCCTTCCACTGATATCAGTGGCGTTTGCCGGGACTCGCTCTCAATAACGACATTGGCTTGCAAGAAATCGAAGTTATACAGAACAAGATAAGACGATGCTGCGTCCATTTCACGTTCAACCCTGATTCAGAAACCAGTCCTGAACTCGGCGAGTTCACTGTGTTTGGGAAAGAGGATATTTAACCGTCACACAACTTACTCTGAACCACCCCTTCTATTCACCGAATGACCCAGTGGAAATTTCAATTGCTGTGTTTGTATTTATTGAGGTTCTTCCCATTGAAATAACTGCCCCCCTGCGTGTGAGAAGGTGAGGTTTATTTGCCATTTGAAACGAACACGGTCCAATATCCATGACATTTATCCAGAATCAGAATTCATTGTCGTGAACGTCACGGAATTCGTTGTTTTGCGACCGCATCGCAGGGCAGATATTGCTATAAATTACATTTCAAGAATAAATAAGTTGTGGAGAGGAGTCACGTGATGGAGTAGTGGCCGGACGGTGAACTCCAGCCCTCTCCAGAAAAGTCGGGAAAAACAAGAGAAAACACAAAGGCACAGAAATAAAAGTTACAGAAAAGTGAGTATAAAGGTGGAAAGAAGATGGCGACAAAAAAAGAAAAGTCGAAAGCAACGGTAAGAAGAGAGGAAGAGAAGACAAAGGAGGAAAAAGGTGAAGGCCTTACCTGTCCGAAGAGGCCCGCTGCGGAGAGAGAAACCCGCTCCCTCAGGTCGGTAAATAATGGACTACAAAAATGGCTCGCAGAGCCGAGTAAAAGTGCGCAACCGCGCATGCGCGAAGTATCGCGCATGCGCGATGCGAATGAAAAAAAACACACTGACGGGAGGGGGGACCAGCTGGGGAGTCGATCTCCACAGCCGGCAACGACAGCTGCAGAACACCTGCAGCAAGAAGAGACCACAGAAGACAATAGAAACAAGAAAGAAGAGGAGGAAAGGGCAACAAAGAAACAACAGACGGTCAACCCAGAGGAAGAAGAAGAGGAAGAGTATGGTGAAATAGAAGAAGAAAAGAAAGGCAAGGTAAAGGATATACTTGCTCTTATTAAAGGATACATGGAGTCATTTAAAGAATGGCAAACACAGGAATTTAAGGATTTAAGAAAAAGAATAAACAACACAGAAGAGAAAATAAATAAAATGGAGATGACCTTAACAGAAATGGGAAATAAAATGGACAAGATGGAAGAGCGGGCAGTAGCAGCAGAAATGGAGGTAGAAGACTTAAAAAAGAAATTGGAGAAATCTAATAAAAAAACTAAAGAGACACAAGAACTACTAGCTCAAAAAATAGATACAATGGAAAACCATAACAGAAGAAATAACATAAAGATAGTGGGCCTTAAGGAAGATGAAGAAGGCAAGAATATGAGGGAGTTTATAAAAGAGTGGATCCCTAAGACCCTAGGATGTCCAGAACTACAGCAAGAATTGGAAATAGAAAGGGCACATAGAGTATTGGCCTCTAAACCACAACCACAACAAAAACCAAGATCTATTGTAGTAAAATTCCTAAGATATACTACAAGGGAAAAGGTACTGGAGAAGACAATGGAAAAAGTAAGAGAGGGCAACAAACCACTGGAGTATAAAGGGCAAAAAATCTTCATTTATCCAGATATAAGTTTTGAACTCCTAAAGAAGAGAAAAGAGTTCAATACAGCAAAGGCGATTTTATGGAAGAAAGGGTATAAATTTATAGTAAAGCATCCAGCGGTATTGAAAATATTTATTCCAGGACAACAAAACAGACTATTCTCGGATCCAGAAGAAGCACGAAAATTTGCAGAACAATTACAAAAATAGACTGAGGGAGGAAGACGGGTAATGAGAGTTAAAATGATCACGATTGATATGAATGTGGGTAAAGACAAAAATAGACTGAGGGATGAAGATGGGTAATGAGAGTAAAAATGATCACGATTGATATGTATGCGGGTAAAGAGGTATAAGAGTGAATAGAGATAATGTGCATACGTGAAAGTATCTAATTAGAGGAAAACATAGATAGTATAGACAAGAATTAATAAGGGAAGGTAATGGAATAGAGAGAATAAGGAGGGAATTAAAAGAGTGACCTTTGTGACATATGAAAAGTGAAATCTTTTCTGGGGGAGGCGGGGTGGGGGGAAATAGCGGTCACTGCAAAATCAGTTGACGCTTGCGAGTGGATTCGCAAATCCAAATGGAGAGGGGAGATGTGGTTGTCCGACAAGGGATAAAGGGCAACTCAGGAGGTGAAGGGGAGATTGGGGATAAATAAGATAGAAATAGGAGAATAAGGAAAATGTTGGATGTTGTAGGAATGTTGTCTTATAAAGAGTTGAAAATAAGAAAACAGAAATGGAAAAGGAGGAAAGGTAATGATGGAAAAACGGAAAGAGAAGATAAACAAAATATAAAAGGGCTACGCTGAACTATATGTCTTTAAATATTAATGGAATACATAACCAAATTAAAAGGAATAAACTACCAAATTTAAATGAATAAATGTATTCCATTAGAAAAAAATAACATATTGGTTAAGAAATAATATTGAAATATTCGAACAAGTATAGGAGCCTTACATTAAATACAATAGCGAAAACCTACCGGGGACAAACATTACCTAAGTTGATGGAAGGAGAAGGAAAGAAAAGAATGGACTCAGTAGAATTTCTGGTGTAATTTTGTTGAATGACAACATTGTCTGACTGGCTTAATGCAACCTAGATTGTATACCTAAAATGGATGAGAGGGGGGGTGGGGAGAAAAAGTCACTGTATATGTGTGAAAAAGAAATTGTGTATATCATGGCTAATGTGATTTATGGTGTGAAAAAAAAAAAAATTTAAAAAAAAAAAAATGGGGTATAAAGAAAAAAAGGCAATCCAGAAAGAAATAGCGACCCCAGGACACCACAAAAACCAGGAGAGGTGGCCTCATAGCAAAGAAAATGGTGGGGCCTGCATGAGGCACCCGTGAGAAGGAACAATTTAATTGAACGAGATGCCAAGTCTGAAGACAACGGGACCCACTTGTCAGCAGGCCCATGAAAAAGTACTGGTATCATTGTGGGAGAGCAAATGCCAACACGTCGAGGTGAGACCTGCAGGTGGTGACAGGAACAGACCGAAAGAGGCGGCGACAGGGAGAACATTGTGGAGGAGGCCCTGGAGCAGCCCTGCGATAAGTGTAAGTGGTGGCGGCAGCAATACCGGTCACGGTAGAGGTGGAGTTAGCGGCAGTGGCAGCATTGAACCCCACGGGTGGCAGTCAGAGCAGACTGAAGGTGGTAGTGCAGGAGAGGTCATGGAGGAGGTAGGTGACCCCCCACCCTGCACTGAGAAGGTGTGGGTGGAGGAACAGGCAGCACTGTGAGAATGGCCTTGCCTGCAACTTGGGTGCAGCAGAGGCAATGAGGTGGTAGCAGGGAGAGCAGCGAAGATGGCAGTGGCAGCAGCAGTAGAGCGTGGGAAATGATACAGATGGAGAAGGGGAGACCAGTCGATCAGGAGGCCTGTTGTCATGGGCAGGAGAGAGGAAGAGAACATGGAGTAGAGAGGGAGACGGCTTGGAGTCCTCCATGAAAAGCATCATGGAGGCCTCTGAATAAAGGTTGAAGAAGGTATTAAAAGAATTGACATTAGAGATAGGGGAACGCAGGAGGGTCATGGGGTAAGTGTCTGGAAGGGTGAATATGGTGGAGGAGAAGATTGATAGGATGGAGGATAGTGTAGACAATTTAGAGAATGATAGAGACATGGGGGTAAAAGTTAGGCAAAAGATTTGGGGCAAGCTAGATATAGGAAAAAATAAATTTTTATAGGTAAAATAGTATAAAAATTGTAGGGCTTAAGGAGGGGAAGGAAGGAAAAGACCACATTGTGTTTTTTAAAGGGTGGGTCCCTGAGATATTGGGGATGGAAAGGAGGGAGAGGAACTTCAGGCAGATGAGGCTCCCCTTCCCTAAGCCAGGGCCAAGAAAAAGGCCCCGTTCGGTCCTTTTAAAACTTCAGAGATATCAAGATAGAGAATGGATTCTTTGCACGGTGGCAGGGGGTGCAAAGCAAAGAGATAGCCTGTTAGAAGTAGAGGGGGGAAAAAAGTTCATTTTTTCCTAGATATAAGTGTCAGACCAGTAAAGAGACAAAAGGAATTTGATGCGGCAAAAATAAATTAAAAATAAAAGTGTTGGTTTTGCATTGCTACATCTGCCAACTTTAAAGGTGTTTCTGCCTTGAGAGCAGTGGGGGGGGGGGGGGGGGTGGGAGGGGGTGGAGAAGTTCTTCCCAAAAGCTAAAGAGGCAGTGAGGTTTGCCAATAACATAGCCACAGCCCAGGAGGATTCCCAAAGATAAAGTGATGAAGGGTCAATGACAAGAAAAGACCTGCTTGTACATAATGTATATATTGTAGCAGGCGCACAGCGCAGTATTGCGAACCGCCACCGTCACTTCACAGACTTACTTGACCAATCGTGGGCTAGCTGTGCTGGGCGCCTAAGATCAGATGAAATCCCTGCAGCTGTTCACTAATGAGGTCATTAACAGGCAGGGAATAAAAGGTCTGTGTATGTCTGCAATAAACCAGTCTTGAGTTGACTACCTTTGTGTGTTTATTTAGTAGCATCTACAAATTGGTGACCCCGAAGTTAAGATTCAACAAATTTGAATCTTTATGGAAAAGGAGGACATTTCAACAGCACCAACAACTGCCGGCGCCTTGGGAGTGAATGCAATTGATCTTCATTTGCCTCCTTTCTGGACACATCAGCCTCGAATTTGGTTTCACCAAGCTGAAGCCCAGTTTCGTCTTCGGGGTATAAAGACAGAAGACACAAAATTTTGGCATGTCGTGAGTACATTGGATGCAGCCACTGCATCGCAAGTAAGCAAATTTATTGCTCATCCTCTAGCAGAAGACCAGTACACCAGGTTCCGTCAGTTTCTTCTTGACACATTGGAACTTACTAGGTATGAGTGTGGCTTGCGTCTTTTGAACATAGAAGGCCTAGGTGCCAAGAATCCATCAGACCTGATGAATGAGATGCTGGCTTTGTCAGATGGTCATTCCCATTGTCTGCTTTTCGAAACCTTATTTCTGTCAAAACTTCCAGCTCCCGTTGCCATACCCATTGGTAACATGGATTTCCGCCGTCCCCATGACGTGGCTCGAGAGGTTGACAGGCTCTATCATATCCTACACAAGAGTCTGCCCGAATGCATCCAGTTTTTGCAGCAGAAGCATCTCCCGCATCCGACCAGCCTCCTGTATCTCAGTCCAATCCAAGAAAGAGGAACGTGCTGATCTACATTGAGAGTGGTGTTTTTACTATTGCCGCTGGGAAAAAAAATGACCATAAGTGCGTCCAGCCATATACCTACTACAAAAAGAAGTCGGGAAACGAGAGAGCCGGCTGCCAGTAGTGGCCTTGGCAGCTGTCGTACATACAGGCCTATTGTATCTTCAGGACAATGCGGGTAAGCACAAATTCCTCATTGACACAGATGCTGAACTTAGTTTGCTCCCACTGACCTATTTTGAAAGGACACATAAAAAAAGCCACTTGACCATGTGAGCGACGAATGGAACTGCCATTCCAAGTTTCAGCACTAGACGAGTTGCAATCTGAATAGGTGGAACCATGTTCCATTGGAATTGTGTCCACGCTTCTGTCGCTCAACCCATTTTGGGTGTGGATTTTTTATGTTCCCACTACTTATTGGTAGACATAAAATGCAGAAAATTCGTTCACGCCACCACCTTTCAGCTATATCCACTGCCGTGCATCAAGGGGAGAGTTTTACAACTTGGTGTACATACATTACACAAGGATGCATATACTGCTCTACTCAATGAATTTCCCCATATTCTCACCCCTAACTTCAATGCCTCAAAGAACAGCCCATGGTGTGTCTCATTGCATAGACACATCAGACCCACCGGTCCATGCCAGGGCTCGTTGTCAGGCGCCTGATAAATTGTGGCAAGCAAAGGCAGAATTTAAACCAATGGAAGAATTGGGTATCATCCGACGCTCAAACAGCCCTTGGGCCTCACCTTTGCATATGGTACCCAAGAAGACAGGCGGATGGAGACCCTGCGGTGACTACCGTAGGCTTATTGATGTCACTACTCGGGACAGATACCCAATTCCACACATACAGGATTTCACCGCCCATCTGCATCATTGCCGCATATTTTCAAAGATTGATTTGGTTAAGGGATATCATCAGATACTGATTTGTGAGAATGATATTCCCAGGACAGCAATTATTACACTGTTTGGTCTTTTTGAATTCCTCAGAATACCATGGCTTAAAGAATGCCGCATAAATTTTTCAGCAGCTTATGGACGCTCTTGGCAGAGATTTAGACTTTGCGTATAGTTACTTGGATGACACCCTTGTAGCAAGTCAAAATGAGCAAGATCACCGCCTGCATTTGCGCTGCCTTTTCCAATAGCTCCAAGACTTTGGTCTGACAATTAACCTTGACAAGTGTCAATTTGACAAGTCAACCATAGAATTCTTAGGGCATAAAACTACAGCAAACGGCATATCTCCGTTATCAGGCAAGGTAGATGACATCCATACATTCTCCAGACCTGTCACTGTCAAAGGGCTACAGAGGTTTTTGGGAATGATAAATTTTTAATCACAGATTTATTCCCAGGATTGCTGACATCCTGCGACCCCTGTTTGACATAATCTCTGCTTCAAACAAAAACATTACCTGGACCGCAGAGGCCACATTTATGTCAGCCAAAGAGGCATTAGCCAAAGCAGCAATGCTTGCGCATCCAAATCCTGAAGCTGCTTTGATGCTTTATCTGGCTATAAGGCACTTTTGTTATATCTTGGAAGGTCGACATTCCACTATATTCACAGACCATAAACCACTCATTTTTGCCTTGAGCAAAGTCACAGATGTCAGCTAGACATCAGCGACATTTGTCCAACATTTTGGAGTTTACTACGGACATATGTCATATTTCAGGAAAGGACAATCTGGTCGCAGATGTGCTCTCTAGATCAAGTGTGTGCCATATTCAAGATGGAGTCAACATTGCTGAACTGGCTGCGGCACAATCCACGGATCCGGATATACAGGCATACAGTACAGCTATTACTGGACTCGACATTCAACAGGTGGTACCACAAGGTAGTGCAGAACTCCTTTGTGATGTATTGTTGGGCTATCCTCAACCATTATTATCTTGGAGATGGCATTGTTTTGATGACATTCACAATCTATCACACCCATCCATCAGGACTTCCTATTTCTGTTCCACATCTAAACCACATCTCTGATATTTCTGATTTTGATTTATGTAATTTCTGGGGTGTGAAGTATAATTGGTGTAGAAAATTATATTGTACTAATCTGTATTTTGCATTTACAATTGACATCATGCTATCCAAACACCAATCAGACCAGCATCTTTCCATTAGAACAACTCCTAAATCCAACTCCCATCTCTCTCTCTCAATCTCTGTAAACCTGGTTTTCCACTTTCATTTTGGAGAGCAATGTACATCTTAGATATAAATTTAGGTGTATTCCCTAGCCAAATTGTTCGTTCCATCTCTCTAATTTCAGATGGGGCCAAGTTTGGTCCCCTTCTTTCTCTTAAGAAAGAAGAGAAAGCAAAAGAATATCCTATTAGCTACTCCATACTATTACTTAATTGTTCAAAACACAATTGAGATCCTTTCATATAACAATCATCAACATATCTTATTCCTTTGTCATACAGGTACACAATCCTTTATCCGGACATCTAAAATCCAGAAAGCTCCAAAAACCAGCATTTTTTTTCTGGTGTTGGTACAGTGGAGAGAGAGAGAGAGAGAGAGAGAGCAGCACGACTAGGTTGGGTGGGGGGGGGGCAGAGAGATGGCAGCATTACTCGGGTGGGGGGAGAGACAGCATTGTAACTCGGGTTGTTGGAGGAGAGAGAAGGCAATGTGATTCGGGCAGGCGAGGGGGAGAGAGACAGCAGCGTGACTCGGGCAGGCAGGGGAGAGAGAGACAGCAGCGTGACGCGGGCAGGGGGAGAGAGAAGGCAGCGTAACTCCGGCAGATGGAGAGAGAGAGACGGCAGGACGGGTGGGGGAAAGAGATGACGGGTGGGCGAGGGGGAGAGAGATGCCAATGCATCTGGAATGGGGTGCATATGGCAGCACAATTCGGGTGGACTTAAATCTGGGGCAGCTGTCTTTTGTTCTGAAATCCTTAAAAATCTGAAATTCAGAACACACTGTCCCCCAAGGGTTCTGGATAAAGGATTGTGTACCTGATACCATGAATTCAATATTTTGTTACCCTGATTCATAGGCAGTTGTATATTTTTACAAAAAGGTGGCCTCAGTGATATACCTGTTTTTTTCTGATATTCATTAATTTTTTGCCATATTCTAATCATATGTATTAATCTAGTATTATCCATTTTTTGTTATTGAATTAACATTCCACTTATAAATAAAGTCCTTCACTGTCTCCGCTTTTATTGAATTCAGTCCCATTTGAATCCATGAAGAGAATTGTTTTCTTCAAAGAAAGTTGATAGAAATCTTGCTTGCGCTGATAAACAATACTTAAAATCCATAAACCTAAAGCCTCCCAATTTATAGTCCCATGTTAACTTTTCCAGTGCAATTCTTGGTAGGAATTGTCTTATACAATTATGTAATAATTTAAATAAAAATTTAGTTAATGCAACAGACAACAATTGAAAAAGATATACAACAATTGTAGTCTTGGCATTTCTTTCATTTTTATACAATTTACTCTTCCCACTAATGTAATCAACAGATCTTTCCATTTCTGTAGATCTTTTTTCTATTTTTTCTAGTAGAGGGGTATAAATAAGCTTGTATAAATTATTATGTCATTATTCCTAAGTATTTAATTCCATACTTCTTCCATTTAAATCCACTGCCTTTTTGGTATCTTTCATAACCAAAATTCTGCAATGGCATTATTTTACTTTTTTCCATATGTATTTTATATCCTGATATACTTCCATATTTTTCTAATATTGTTTGTAATCTTATCAAGGATTCAGCTGGGACAGACATATAATAGCACATCATCAGCAAATTAACTAATTTTATGTTCTTCTTGACAACTACGAAGTCCTTAATATCTGGATCCCTTCTTATAATCTCTGCTAGAGGTTCAATAGCTAGGATGAATAATCCTGGTGATAGGGTACACCCCTGTCTATTCGATCCACTCAAGGGAGAAATAGATGACATTTGCTTATTAGTTATAATTTTAGCTTGTGGCTAATTATAGTGTTTTTATCCAATTTATAAATTTTCTGCCTATAGTAAAATTTCCCAACGTTTTAAATAAGAGTCCATTCTAATCAATGGAATGTCTTCTCTGCATCTAGAGAAATAATTATGCTTGGATTCAACTTTGATTTTGCATATGAATTATATTGAATAACCTACCCAGACTATTTGAAGAGTGCCTTCCTTTAACAAATCCCATCTGATCTGAATGTACAGGTACACAATCCTTTATCCGGATCCCTTGTGTGTTCTGAATTTCAGAAAGCCTCCCCCAAGCGCCGGTCCCTCAGCCACCTTCCCCAAGCGCCGGTTCCTCGGCCGCCTCCCCCAAGCACCGGCCATCTCTCTCTCCACTTACCAGATTTTGGAGCTTTCTGGATTTTAAATGTCCGGATAAAGGATAGTGTACCTGTATTAGATTTGGTACTCACCCAGCCTGTTGAGTTGTTCCTTTGCTGTAATTTTATAGTCTGCATTCAGAAGTGATATTGGTCTGTATGATGAGGTTTTTAATGGGTCTCTACCTTTCTTCGGTAGCATTGTAATTATAGTAATTGAAACGTTTCTGGGAGGGTTTGGGTCTCCACTGCCCAGTCTAACAAATCCATCAAAAAAGGGCATCATCAAATCTTTATATTGTCTATAGAACTCAGAATGGAACCCATCTTTCCCCAGGGACTTATTGGTTTGTAAAGTACCCAGAGCTTTCTCTATTTCTTTCCTTGTAAAAGGAGCATCTACATCATCTCTTTTTTCTATCTTCTACTTTAGGAAGTTTAACATTTGTTAAAAATTCTTCCATTTCGTTTCCATCTCCAACTAATTCTGATTTATATAGTTTCATATATTATTGTCTAAATATACTATTTATTTCTTTTTGATTATATGTTATAGCATCAGCTTCTGTTTCTATTGTATTTATCATTCTGAATGACTCCTCTGCTTTAACCTGCCAACATAACACTTTATGTCCCCGTTCTTCTGGTTCATAATCTTTTTGTTTAGTTTTTAATATCATTTTTTGTGTTCTATATGTTTGAGTGTATTATATTGTAATTTTTTGTTCTCTAATATTCTATATTTTTCTTGAGCTCCTGATATTTTCCAATTTTGTTATATCCTTCCCTAGACCGTCTAAATCTCTCACATATTCTCTTACGAGCCCAGAGGACCCAAAAACTCAGCAGCAATAGAAATTCACCAAGACAAATAGTTACTTAAACAAAAGTTGTTTTTGATTATCTTTAAACCTGAAAACAGGATCAAACTCTAACTTATTACTATTAACTTACTTAACATAACTTAACCCCTTCTAATTCTAAGCGCCCGTGTGTGTAAGTTTAGAAAAGTTATTTGATTCACAGTCCAATCTCACTTCTCACTCCTCCAAGGTCACTGGTTGCAGGCAATTTTTATACTGTGCACAGAATTTAACAATTATGAAGTTCTCCAGGCTTTGGTGCTTGAAGGTAAATGGTTACCACTCAGGAAGGTTGTTGTCGGTTTTCAGAGAGAGATTTGTTGTTTGCTGGACACAAACTGATTCTTTCTCATCAGCCACATCAGTGTCTTGTCGAAGAAACTTGCCCCATCAGGGTTTTCCAGATGATAACCTCTTTCTTTCAAGTCACCACAAAGTTCCTTTTTGTTTCCCTTATTTCAAGTGAAACATTAGGCAGCCAGTTTTCTCCTCTTGTATGGAGCACAATGGCTTTCACCAGGCAGAACTAAGCACTCACAACCTGTCTTTAAAATGTTTTTTTTCCATAAGCTTACCAGCTTGTCCTGTTTCAGTCCCAGCTGTTGCTACTGAACTGAACTCTCTCTCTCTCTCTCTCTCTTCCACCCCCCCACCCCCCCAGAGAAAAGCCTGTTTGACTCCCTCTGTTTGCAAAACCGCATGACCCCCTTGGAACAGCAAGCTGCACTCAGATAACCTGAGGCTCCAGACCTAATCATCCAAGTTCTGTCATCTATTGCTTTTCAAAATGACAATCCATTAGTGAAGTCCCTTGGCGCTCAGAGCTGGGCCTGTCTAGCTTGAGCAGAGCTCCAGTATTTTAAATGAGACCTGTTTTGAAGTGTTTGTACATGACCTACACTAAATCCCTACCTCAATTTATCCTTTAAAGCATATCTATATACGATATAAAACACAACATAATCTGTCACAATTTTAGTGTAAGAAATAACTTGTCCCTCAAATAAGCTTTTTTTATTTCTCTCAAGTCACTATTCTCTCCCTTAGACCAGAGTCTCCACCCTGCTACCACTTTTCCCAGATTTTTTCTCTTTACTGAGCTCACCATAAATATTTTTATGCATTTTACTTTTAAACAATAAATATAAGACGGGTTAACAAAAATAAAAAATACAACTTTTGCTACTTACTTCCATTATAAATATTTTCACTATCTACTCCCTTGGGAAACTTTACAAACTTTGCACAAAGTCTTCCACCACGTTCTTAGTCTTGAAAAATCGCCAGTTCCCTTCCGCTACTTCGACCCTCAAAGTCGCAGGATATATCATTGAGTATTTCAAGTTTTTAGCACGTAGTTGGCTTTTCACACCTTCAAGTTCTTTTCTTTGTTTAATCAAGGTCAGGCTAAAGTTTTGAAAAAATAATACCTTTGCATCATCAACCTCAGGCAGGCCATTATTCTGCTTAGTGTAATCATATGCTACTATTATAAACTCCAGGCTAAAATCATCACAAATAGGCAGATGTCTCTAGTGTTCCGCTGAGTAGATCTAGTGGGCAGGGCTGCCCACTGTCCCTAGCTCTGTTTATTACTATCTATTGAGCTGCTGGCAAAAACCATTTGGCAGGATCCAGACATAAAAGGGTTCAAGGTGGGCCAGGTGGAGCACAAAATCAACCTATTTGCTGATGATGTGTTAGTGTATTTGACAGACCCTGGAAGGTCATTGGCCAGGCTGAGGACCACACTGGAGAATTATGGGAAGGTCTTGGGGTAAAAGGTAAATCTGGACAAAAGTGAGATCATATCTTTGACAAAAGGGAATTATAGACTTTACCAACAGGAAAGCCAATTTAAGTGGCTGCAGGAAGGCATTAAATACCTGGGAATAAAAGTGGTTTAAGACTTGCACAATGTATATAAATTAAATTATCTCCCTTTGCTCTGGAAGATTGAGGACCTGGCAAGATGGAAAACTCTGCCCACAATGTCAGTGGGCAGAGTTAACTGTGTAAGAATGAAGGTGATGCCAAGTCAACAATCTTTCAAACGCTGCCCATTTCATTGCCCCATTGCTTCTTTAAGATGCTCAATGGATGTGTCAGAAACTTTGGGTGGAATGGTAAAGTGTCTAGAATCTCCATGGGAATATAAATTGGGGATTTAAATCTGCCAGATTTAAAAAAATACTACTGGGCATCTCAGGCGAGGTTTATCACCTTATATTTTGAGGGAGGGGGTCCCCCTTTTTGGGCACAAATTGGGCTATGTGTGATGGGAAAAGAAGGCAGGAGAGTTTATATACAAATGGGACATTAAATTAATTTTTAAAAATCAGATAACCCCACAATAATACACGTGTATCAGACGTGATAAAGAATAAATCAATGTATTGGATTGAAGCTGAGGTTATCTCCTAAAACACCCTTGACTAAGAATAATTTAATACCCTTGACTCTGGGTGTTAAGATCCTGGACACCTGGTGCCAGAAAGAGGTCAGGTGTATTGAGGATTGTTACCATCAAGCACAGCTCATGTCATTCAAGCAGTTGAGGATCAAATATGAGTTATCAAACAGAACATTCTTTTGGTTTCTGCAATTAAGACCTTTCCTAAGGGACAAGTTAGACCAACAATGACCCTGTCTGGCTGTAGCGACATGGAGATTCTAATTTGAAAGGGGAAATGTGTGTAAATTTATCTCATAAATTTACTTCATATTCCAAAGTGAGGGCCCGAAGCCGGGATTACACCTGTTGACAGAAAGATGGGAGTCGGACTTGGGCACAATTGATGAACAATGGTGGGAAGATTTGTGTCTGAATAGCATGTTGGGAATTGTCAATGCCAGATACATGCTGGCTGGTGCAATATAATTCCTTGTATCAGTTGTACCTCACACTGCAAAAATTACACAAGTCAAGGCCAGAAATTTTGGAAATGTGCTTTAGGTGTGGTGTGGAGGTTGGAACCTTTGTCCACTCCACTGTATTCAAGGGTTAGGTCCTTCTGGGAAGACCTGGGGGACATTCTGAAAAAGATTACAAAAGTGGATTTTTCCACAGGATACCTTCTGTGCAACATTGGGGAAGTACAGTTTAGACTATCCAAACTCCAAATTCAGTTTGTGAAGGTTGCCTTGTCAGTAGCCAGGAAGTGTATAGTGGTCACGTGGAAGTCCACCTCCTAGCTAAATATCACACGATGAAATACAGTTGCATTCCCCTGGAGTAAATCACTTACAATTTAAGGAAGAGATATGACACATTTGTTGAAGTGTGGCAACTGTATCTGAAGCACATAGGTCCACAGATATAATTCACACTCCCCCTCTCACCCCATTATGAGAAAACAATTGTAGCAAGCAAGCTAACAGTGAATGAACGAAATCAGCAATAGGTGGGCATGTTAGAACTCGTGAACTTTATTATGGGCATTCAAAGCTCCCACCCCCATGTGCCAGAAACTGTGTCATCATGACATAAACATGCAGCCTGCATACATGCGGGCCTCAAGCTTCTGCTGGAAAAGAAAGACTACATGGCATCATCTTTGATGTAGCTGCTCTGCTGACACGCATATAACACATGAAGTTGTTTCGCCTGTCCATCAATTATGTGCATCGCCACACAATCCCCCTCCCCCCACCCCACCAAGAACAGGCTCTAGTGTCTGCGTTGTGCAAGGTTTGCAGAGTCTTCATTTTAAGGGCCCCCTGCTCTTGGCTGGCTGTAGTGAAACAGGTTGGCTAAAGTCCAGATGTGCTGGTTTCAAACAGTCAATGGTGAAAAGCTCCTCCTTTCACCCAATGTCCAGAGTGGAAGTAGAGCACTTGTTGCGTATTACTTTGTAAGGGCACTTGTAAGGTAGCTGGAGGAGCGAATGATGCATGCCCCTGTGGATGAGCACAAACTCGGAGTGCTTTAAGTCTTTGGGGATGGAGGAGGTGGAGTGTCCATGGTGGGCCCATGGTTTTGGCACAAGGTTACTTAGTTTCTCATGGAGTCACTGCAACAGGTTCCTGGTTGGAATTGACTGGTAGGAATTGCCAGGGGTGCGTCGTACACCATCTCAGCTGATGACGCCTGCAGGTCTTCCTTCGGGGATGTGCAGATCCTCAGAAGGACCCAGGGTAGCTCGTCCACCCAGTTGGGGCTAGTTAACCTGGCCGTGAGGGCCTATTTGAGGTGCCCGTGAAAATATTCAACCAGGCTATTGGATTGGGGGTGGTAGGTTGTGGTGTGGCATAGCTGTGGGCCAAGTAGGTTGGCTAATTTTGACCAAAGGGCGGAAGTGAACTGAGCTCCCTGGTCTGTGGTTGTGTGCTGGGATGCCAAAACGGGATATCCATGTGGACAGCAGGGCTCTGGGGCAGGTGTCAGCTGTGGTTTCAGTGATAGGAACGGCCTCAGGCCATCTGGTGAACAATTGTGAGGAGGTAACGGTAGCCTCGTGAAACTGATAGGGGCCCACAATGTTGACGTGTATATGGGCGAATCTGCGAGTCACCGTTTCGAACTGCTGAGGGGGGCTTTAGTGTGACTGTGGACCTTGGCAGTCTGACAGTGAGTGCACGTCCATGCCCTTTCACTGGCCTGTTTATGCAAGCTGTGCCATACAAAACAAGAGGAAACCATGCAGACTGTGATTCTGATGGAGGGGTGTGAAAGGCTGTGAATTAAATCGAATGCCCTCCTTCTCCACAGAACAGGTTAGGAGTGGGCTGTGGACATGATGCATAGCAATATCCTATCGCTTTGGCTGTAAGTGGTGATCATGGTGCATAAATGGCGAATCTCTTCATCCACCTGTTGGGCTTGTGCAATTGAGACCTTGTGACAATGACTGAAGTGCAGCCTAGAAAGGGCATCTGCCACTACATTGTCTCTCCTTGAGAGGTGTCAGATGGTGGTTGTGAACTCTGAGATGTAGGCAAGGTGGCATTGTTGGCGGGCTGACCAGACTTCGGAAACTTTCGAAAAAGTGCAAGTTAAATGCTTTTATGGTCCGTGAAAACCGTGAATGACCTCCCCTCAAGGAAGTATCAAAAATGCCATATTGCAAGGTAAAGTGCTAGCAACTCCCTGTCAAAAGCCCTGTATTTCGGCTAGCAACTCCCTGTCAAAAGCCCTGTATCTTGGCTCTGCTTATGACAGGGGCCTCCAGTGGCCATCCACGAGCTGCTTGAGTACTCCCCCAATTGTGGTGTTCGAAGTGTCAACAGTTAGGGTACCTGTCCTCGGGTGTACAAGCAATGTGGCGCTGGCTAGGGAATCTTTGGTAAGTTAGAAAGTTGCTGCAGCGTTGTCATCCCATGCCAGATCTTTCTGTGTTGCAGACATCATGGTGAAGAGTGGGCACATGATGCTGGCAGCCTTCGGGATGAAATGGTTGTAAAAATTAAGCATACCCACAAATTTCTGCAGGCCTTTTACATTGGTAGGCCTGGTGAATTGGCAAATGGCTTCTACTTTGCCCGGTCGGGATGTTGCACCACCCTTGGTGATCCTATAGCACAGGAAGTAAATGACTTCCAGTCCCCGAGCTTCTGACAGAAGAGAAAGACCGTCAGGCGCCATCTTTGATGCGACTGCTCCACTGATGTGTGAACACAGAGACATGTCTGTCAATTATATGCATCACCACACAATCCATCCCAGCTGATAAATGACTAAGAGTGTGAATTGGGGAATATGGTGTAGATGACGTGTTTTTCCCCCCCCCACCCATTTTTATTTAACATCAGGGGTTCTCTAGCCTTGCAGAGGATCGTCGATTTCACCGGTATTTGTGATTTTTGTATTCTTATATTTTTGTATTTGTATAATTTAAGGGATGGGGAGAGGAAAGAATGGGGGAAGTGGACTCATGAAAAATGGTTTACAATGTATTGTTTGTTGAATTGGAGTCTTTGAAAATCAAAAATATTTAAAAAAAAGGTATTGATCTATTGCATTACTACGACTCAGCTTCAGTGTTGTGCACACCTTATCTGTGACACTTCCAGCGATGTCCACAATAGCAATGTCCAGGGCTTGGACCATGACACAGAAAAAGAATGTGCTGTGCATTGGTGTTATATACAGTGTTGATCTGTACTTCTAGCCAATAATGACCCCAGGAGGTTTAAATTAGACAATGGGAAGGTTTGTACTGATGAGTCCAATCTTGATTGACAGGTTTCAGACGGGGAGGGATTGTGACCACTCACAATACACACATTCCAGACAGGCAGGGAGGCCACATTTCCTCCACACTGAATAGCTAGCTACTGAGAGATCCAGACTACTGCAGCAGACAGATCCCAGGTGCTTCAGTATCTGACGCTCCAAAGAAAATCATCAAAGTTCGTCCAATTTTGTTTTACAGCAATTTAATTCCAGCAACATCCTACAATAAGTAGTAAGAGTGGCAGTAGGCAATCCAGCCTATCGAGCCTGCTCTGTCATTCAATAAGATCATGGCTGATCTGATCATTGACCCAACTCTACCTACCTGCCTTTTCCCCCATTTCCCTTAATTCCATTTTTTTTTAAATGTAAAAATCTATCTAACAGAACCTTAAATCTGTTTAATGAAGTAGTCTCAACTGCTTCCCTGGGCAGAGAATTCCACCGATTCACTACTCTCTTGGAAAATAGTTTTTCCTCATCTTCATCTTAAATCGACTCCCCTGCTTCTTGAGGCGGCGACCCCTAGTTCTGGTTTTGCCTACCAGTGAAAACAATTTTCCTGATTCTATCTTCCCTTTCATAATTTTATATGTTTCTATAAGGTCGCCTCTCATTCTTCTGAATTCGAGTATAATCCCAGGCCTAAACAATGTCACTGCCAATGAAGATGGCCATGACCTACTGTCGGACTCTGGCTTTACCTTACTCTTAATTTAGTCTATGTGTGGTCTGAGTCCAGCGTGTTCTTTGAATGAAGTGATAGGAGAAGGTATTCGGTTCAACAGTCAATTTATTACACAGCACAAGAATAAAACTTAACAGAGCTCTGGGTCAGTCGTTAGTTCATAGGTCACCTGCACAGTGAGCTATTCCCCAAGACTGACCCCTATTGTCCAGTTGGCTCAGTTTATATAGATCAACCTTATCATACAGAACAAAAGTTGGCTTCCTTTGCTAGATCTTTTTGCATAAGGGTTATCACAAGTCATCTCCTGTTTTGCAGATATCTTGGGTGTAGCACTCCCATCTTAATCCTCCAAGCCAGACTATCCTGTTGATTGGATCAGAAATTAATTCATCCCCAGATATTTCTAATCACCATTCTGTTCCTGTCTTGCCAATTTCTGCTGTTCTCTTTAACACCTCCTCATGCCTTAATCTTCCTCCTAGACTGGTTTTCCATTCCCTTTGTTTCTTGCAGGCCATTCTTTGTTCTGGTCTGGCCTGTGTCTCCTGTGCTACTCACCACCTCCTTCAGTTTGAGCATTCCTCCTAAATCGTTTTATGGCGAGCTCTCCACTGGCCACCGTGACAGAGGTGCACCAAAGAAAAGATACAAGGACTGCCTAAAGAAATCTCTTGGTGCCTGTCACATTGACCACCGCCAGTGGGCTGATATCGCCTCAAACCGTGCATCTTGGCGCCTCACAGTTTGGCGGGCAGCAACCTCCTTTGAAGCAGACCGCAGAGCCCACCTCACTGACAAAAGGCAAGGGAGGAAAAACCCAACACCCAACCCCAACCCCAACCAACCCATTTTCCCCTGCAACCGTGTCTGCCTGTCCCGCATCGGACTTGTCAGCCACAAACGAGCCTGCAGCTGACGTGGACATTTACCCCCTCCATAAATCTTCGTCCGCGAAGCCAAGCCAAAGAAAAAAGAAATTTTGGGAGCAGACAATTTTGCTCAGCCAACTTTGCTCCATGCTGTGATTGCCACTTAATCACATTCCTCTTTTTCCCTGACTCATGCAGTACATATAAATTTATTAATTAATCATTTCTTCCATAATGTTTTAACCCCTAGATTCCAACACTACCAGCTCATTTTCTTGTATTGCCACTTTCAGGGAGTATCAGTTTTGTACCTCAAGATCCCTCTGTATATCAATGTTCTTAAAGGTCTTGCCTTTTACATCTGACTCCCCAAAGAGCAGCATTTCATTGTTTAGCGGAGTGAAATTCCTGCAGCCATTTTCCAGCCCACATCGCCAACTCCAAGGGCTAAATCTTCGACAACGTCCTTCACCATTCGAAAAAAAGCAGGCAAAATGATTTAAACTGACGAATCGACAGCAAACTCCGTTCCCCGGTGGAACGGTAATAAAATGATGAAATTATGGGTCCGGTTCTGGAATAACAATCTCCCTACGAATTCCATTGAGGTGATCGGCTCCAGATGCATCGCCCCACTCGCTGCTGCGCCAGGGCCGCCATCGCCGGACCCATCCTGCAGCGTGGACTCGATTTAAAGAAGAAGACATCTCACATTATCCCAACTACTTTTGATGGAAGGTTTCCTGGTGGCCAGACTTGCAGAAGACGGACACGAACCGCCTCACATCCTTCCACGGCGCGGTTGCTGACGCGAACTTCGCACGACGGAGTACCGCCAGCCGTCACGTGACACGCCGCCGTTCCTCGGACGTCACGTGGATACGGTCGCTATGCACCCACGCTGCGGATGATGTCAGCACTCGGGTTTGGCCTTCCATTTTCCGTCAGCCCCAGGTACTGCGCGCGCTCGGGGCAGCCTCTCGCAAGGCCGGAGCTCGGAAACTCCCAGGCAGTCAGTATCGGCCACGAATAAATAAATAAAAAGCTCAAGGCAGGAGGGCGAAGTGAGTGGAGAAGGAAATGATCAAGCCTCCAAGCCCGGGGGAGTAGTGCGGCTGTTCGGAGCTCACTCCGCGGGGCTGAACTTTGCCACCCCCACTGAGCGAGTGTTGGGTGACCCTTGAAGCTGTCTCCCCTTGACCGGGGAGTCAAGCACCCTTAATTAGTTCTTGGTTACACCCCTCCAACCCGGCCAGGAGGAGAAGTGGCGAACTGGGGTAAATACCAATATCTTGGAGACATGCCCAATTGGAAAGATTCTAACTCTGGTGTCAAACATATATTCTGGAGAACAAGCCTGGCATCTGAGTCCTATCATCTTTAAGATCAGTCATTGTGTATTGTCCACAGTTAAACTAATTATAATTTACAATTTCACTGATGTCTAACTGATGTAGCTTATATTAACATGAAACTTGTTCATGGTCCCCAGGTGCAGGATACACTTAAAGTTCAGTGGACAATACTTATTGTCCGTTTTTTTTTGTTAACACTGACTGAATGTGAGAGACATCTGGAGCCGCTTACAGGGAACTTCAGTGCTCCTGCGATTATCCCTCTTGGAGGAGGGTTGGAAAGTGTGCCTCGGAGGCGCCTCCTGCTCTTTCAGGTGGCCTTCCGACTGCCGCATAGGGGTAGAAAATGCGGCTTTACATCGGGGTATTTTGGCCACCTGAAAGTACCTTATTTGTCATTTACTTGTATATGCCCTCTTTGCTCCTTGAAGTAGAAAATTAATAAATGGTGGGCCAAAGAAGTTTGAAGTATCTTCTATTTACAGTTGGGGAGTTTCAAACCCAGTTTCAACCATGATTGTTCCAGCTAAAAATTTGCTATCATTAAAAAAAAACCTGATCTATTGCTGTGTAGCTATCTTGTACCCATGTATCTCCAACAAAGCTATATACCTAATCACTATGAACACTCTTGCCACCTCCTTATTACTGTCCCCAGTTGATGTTAGGCATTCTGCAAGGTGCATTGCTTTTGCATTGCACCAGATGAAATTTATCCAATTCTATGTGACAAAATTTATTAATTATCAATAGTCCAATTTAACATCTATTGACTCATTTATAAAGCAAGCAGTGATGTATTTACTCTGAGTATGTGCTTTTAAATAATTCTGCCAGATCAGATTATATATGGCAAAATTTGAATCTGTTTGGCACTTTATCAGAAATTGTGAAAGTGAATTTTATTGTGGCTATCCACGAGGATGACTTGCTTTGAGATTCTGCAAGTTCTGAGGTAACTAACAAGGCCAATGTGGGAGTGATAGCTGTACTTAACTGAAATAAACTAAAGGGATTTTTTTTCACTGATCTGTGTAAATACATGTTATTTCTTGCAGAACTACCAAGTGGAAAATGTTTGAATTGCTGAAAATGCCAATTATAATCACAGTGCAGGTTGATGTGACGCTAGCTATTCTTACTGTCCTCGGAATTGGAAGCAGATTGTGGGGTCTGTGGTACCCAAAAGCTGTTGTGTAAGTAGATGTTGCTTGTTTGTATGGGCATTTTTTAAAGTAAGTTATCCCCATCTTCAGGCCCTTGTGAAATATACATAAGTGCTGGAGGAAAACAAAAGGCAGGAGGTGTTTCTGCTCTATGTCCTAGTTACCTCAGATCCTTGTGGTCCCCGTTGCTCTATTATCAAGGGTCATTTTATATGGTTATCTCAGAACAACTAATGTCAAAAGCATAGGTTTAAAGTTTGCATTTGTGACTGCTTTTTAAATTATGTTTTAAAAGTCAGGAAGGGCATATTTAGGAAGCAAAAAAAGTTATTGAGATAGCTTTGGGATAGGCTCAAATTTTAAACAGTGGAACAGGATATTAATAAGACCACAGCAACTTATTGGGTGATCAAAGATGGCCACTAGATGATTGCAAGGTCTTCATGTCATAATCTTAAAAAACTTGATGTGAATTGTAAAGTTCATATAACCACATATGATATTAAACTGATGGTTCATTGAAATAAACTATCAGCGGCCACATTACAGGGATTTGCATAGCTAAGGCAGATGACTCACCCAAATTGGATAACAGTCACCATCCCAGCAAGCAGTTAAAACCTTCAAGAAATGGTCATCTCTTTAAATTTGGAAAAATAACTTGATGATCTCCATTGTCGACATATTTTCTTTTTTTCTATTTGCAATAATTTTCCATACATTTCTAATGTTTCTCAACATTGTTTGAGTACTTACTTGGGATATTTTGTTTTTAATGTCCTATTGGAGAAAATCCCATGCTGTCATTTGCTTCTTTTGATTTGTTGGAGAAATTGATCATGTGCCGGGGCTAAGTTCACAGCTAATCTTCCATCTCAACTTCCCTTTTCAGCCCGCTGGCCTTGAGATTCGAAAGGAATTGAGTGTATGCTCTGTCAAGATCACAAACATAACTTCAATTTTGCTTATTAAATCTTTTAAACCAGTTCACTGGGATTTTAAGTACTTCATAGGATGTAGTTTTTCTATTGTTCTCCAGCAAAATTTTCCAAATCTACCACCTTATATTTTGGTGTCTACAGATTTTTGTATTACCCCTCTAATATAAAAACTGGTTCTCTTTATGTGTGGGTTCTATTAAGGCTGCATTCTTAGCTATGAAATGACCATCAAATAATTGCACTTTATAATCAGCCCAACCTCCATTGTTCAAAAGTTAGCAGTTTCTACATAACTTCTAACAAAGTTGTAGTAAAAACATAATGCCAGAGAAACTCAGCAGGTCAAACAGTGTTCTTTTTTTTTAAAAATTTTTAATTTTTCACACCATAAATCACATTAGCCATGATATACACTATTTCTTTTTCACACATATACAGTGACTTTTTCTCCCCCCCCTCCCTCCTCCCAAGCCACCCCCCCACCCCCCCCCTCTCATCCATTTTAGGTATACAATCTAGGTTGCATTAAGCCAGTCAGACAATGTTGTCATTCAACAAAAATACACCAGAAATTCTACTGAGTCCATTCTTTTCTTTCCTTCTCCTTCCATCAACTTAAGTAATGTTTGTCCCCGGTAGGTTTTCGCTATTGTATTTAATGTAAGGCTCCCATAATTGTTCGAATATTTCAATATTATTTCTTAACCTATATGTTATTTTTTCTAATGGAATCCATTTATTCATTTAAATTTAGTAGTTTCTTCCTTTTAATTTGGTTATGTATTCCATTAATATTTAAAGCCATATAGTTCAGCGTAGCCCTTTTATATTTTGTTTATCTTCTCTTTCCGTTTTTCCATCATTACCTTTCCTCCTTTTCCATTTCTGTTTTCTTATTTTCAACTCTTTATAAGACAACATTCCTACAACATCCAACATTTTCCTTATTCTCCTATTTCTATCTTCTTTATCCCCAATCTCCCCTTCACCTCCTGAGTTGTCCTTTATCCCTTGTCGGACAACCACATCTCCCCTCTCCATTTGGATTTGCGAATCCACTCGCAAGCGTCAACTGATTTTGCAGTGACCGCTATTTCCCCCCACCCAGCCCCCCCCAGAAAAGATTTCACTTTTCATATGTCACAAAGGTCACTCTTTTAATTCCCTTCTTATTCTCTCTATTCCATTACCTTCCCTTATTAATTCTTGTCTATACTATCTATATTTTCCTCTAAGTACAGATACATTCACGTATGCACATTGTCTCTATTCACTCTTATACCTCTTTACCCGCATACATATCAATCGTGATCATTTTTACTCTCATTACCCGTCTTCATCCCTCAGTCTATTTTTGTCTTTACCCACATACATATCAATCGTGATCATTTTTACTCTCATTACCCATCTTCCTCCCTCAGTCTATTTTTGTAATTATTCGGCAAATTTTCGTGCTTCTTCTGGATCCGAGAATAGTCTGTTTTGTTGTCCTGGAATAAATATTTTCAATACCGCTGGATGCTTTAGTATAAATTTATACCCTTTCTTCCATAAAATCGCCTTTGCTGTATTGAACTCTTTTCTCTTCTTTAGGAGTTCAAAACTTATATCTGGATAAATGAAGATTTTTTGCCCTTTATACTCCAGTGGTTTGTTGCCCTCTCTTACTTTTTCCATTGTCTTCTCCAGTACCTTTTCTCTTGTAGTATATCTTAGGAATTTTACTACAATAGATCTTGGTTTTTGTTACTCTATGTGCCCTTTCTATTTCCATTTCTTGCTGTAGTTCTGGACATCCTAGGGTCTTAGGGATCCACTCTTTTATAAACTCCCTCATATTCTTGCCTTCTTCATCTTCCTTAAGGCCCACTATCTTTATGTTATTTCTTCTGTTATAATTTTCCATTGTATTTATTTTTTGAGCTAGTAGTTCTTGTGTCTCTTTAGTTTTTTTATTAGATTCCTCCAATTTCTTTTTTAAGTCCTCTACCTCCATTTCTGCTGCTACTGCCCGCTCTTCCATCTTGTCCATTTTCTTTCCCATTTCTGTTAAGGTCATATCTATTTTATTCATTTTCTCTTCTGTGTTGTTTATTCTTTTTCTTAAATCATTAAATTCCTGTGTTTGCCATTCTTTAAATGACTCCATGTATCCCTTAATAAGAGAAAGTACCTCCTTTATCTTGCCTTTCTTTTCTTCTTCTATTTCACTGTACTCTTCCTCTTCTTCCTCTGGGTTGGCCATCTGTTGTTTCTTTGTTGCCCTTTCCTTCTCTTCTTTCTTGTTTCTATTGTCTTCTGTGGTCTCTTCTAGCTGCAGGTGTTCTGCAGCTGTCGTTGCCGGCTGTGGAGATCGACTCCCCAGCTGGTCCCCCCTCCCGTCGGTGTGTTTTTTTTCATGCGCGGTTGCGCACTTTTACTCGGCTCTGTGAGCCATTGTTGTAGTTCTTTTTCTACCGACCTGAGGTAGCGGGCTCCTCTCTCCACAGCGGGCCTCTTCGGACAGGTAAGGCCTTCACCTTTTTCCTCCGTTGTCTTCTCTTCCTCTCTTCTTACCGTTGATTTTGATTTTTCTTTTTTTGTCGCCATCTTCTTTCCACCTTTATACTCACTTTTCTGTAACTTTTATTTCTGTGCCTTTGTGTTTTCCTTTGTTTTTCCCGACTTTTCTGGAGAGGGCTGGAGTTCACTGTCCGTCCACTACTCCATCACGTGACTCCTCCGGTCAAACAGTGTTCTTTATGTATCAAAGATAAAGATACTTAACCAAGGTTTCGGGCTTGAGCTCTTCATCAAGGTATGACAAAATGTAAACAGGTGCTCAAACAAAAGGGTTGTTGGGGGGGGGGGGGGGTGCAGGGGTAGGAGCACAGGCCCAAAGGCAGGAGATAATTAGACAGAGTAGTATTGCCTAGAGGCTATAGATTAGGAATTAATTGTCTGTCTATTATTCAGCTATGCCCTGTAACCTCATTTTGATGCTGTTCCTGAAGATGATAAAAATGGAGCAGATCACACCCAAGTGTGATTCTTTTGTTAATGCTGAATCACTTTTTGAAATGGCCCTTGTTCCTTCCAGACTGGTTCTTCAATTCCAATTTGATCTGTGATATGCCTAGTGTAACCCAACTTCAATTTCAGAAGGGAGAAACAAATTTTCTGAAAATTAAAGAAAATGGATTGTTTATAGAATAGTCTTCTTGCTTGATTGTCTTTCAGAGCTGTTAATTTGAGTTAGCGAAATGGTTTTTGAGTTCCACGATTCAGCAATTACTACAAGGAGTTTGTGACAGAGTATTTTTAGAATTAAAAAGATATAAACTAGTTTCCTGTATGCCAGTCCTTGTATAATATTTTTGGGGGAAGAAAAATCTTTGAATTAAGCAGTTAGCTATTTTTATTATAAATAATTAGTTGAATTAACTATAAGATATAGGAGCAGAGCGGAGTTGTCTCCGCTCCATCCTCAACATTCATTGGAGCGACATCATCCCTAACATCGAAGTACTCGAGATGGCAGAGGCCGACAGCATCGAGTCCACGCTGCTGAAGATCCAGCTGCGCTGGGTGGGTCACGTCTCCAGAATGGAGGACCATCGCCTTCCCAAGATCGTGTTATATGGCGAGTTCTCCACTGGCCACCGTGACAGAGGTGCACCAAAGAAGAGGTACAAGGACTGCCTAAAGAAATCTCTTGGTGCCTGCCACATTGACCACCGCCAGTGGGCTGATATCGCCTCAAACCGTACATCTTGGCGCCTCACAGTTTGGCGGGCAGCAACCTCCTTTGAAGAAGACCGCAGAGCCCACCTCACTGACAAAAGACAAAGGAGGAAAAACCCAACACCCAACCCCAACCAATCAATTTTCCCCTGCAACCGCTGCAACCGTGTCTGCCTGTCCCGCATCGGACTTGTCAGCCACAAACGAGCTTGCAGCTGACGTGGACATTTACCCCCTCCATAAATCTTCGTCCGCGAAGCCAAGCCAAAGAAAAGAAGGAGCAGAAATAGGCTATTCAGCCCATTGAGTCTGCCTCACCATTTAATCATGAGCTGATCCATTTTCCCACTCTGCCCCACTGCCTGGCTTTCTCCTTATAACCTTTGATGCCCTGGCTAATCAAGAACCTATCAATCTCCGACTTAAATACACCCAATGACCTCACCTCCATAATAGCCTGTGGCAACAAATTCCAGATTTACTGCCCTCTGGCTGAAGAAATTCCTCTGCATCTCTGTTCTAAGCAGACACCCTTCAATCCTGAACAAAAACTTTCAAAAAATTCTGCCACATCACTAAAGATTCATAACTACAGAAATGTAAATCTGAGGAGAGCAAGTACAAATTGACCTAATTTCTTGTCCATTTTCCCTTGGTGCTCAACCCAAAATGTTTTTATCTGTAATCTTGAAATGCAGTGCCAATACTGGTATCTGAGAGAACAAGAATGAAAGTGAATAACAGGAAGATTAGCAGTGGCTTTTGTCGATATAACAAAAAGATAGAGTCATGCAACTTAGAAGCAGGTGCTCTGCCCAGCAAGCCGATGCCTGCCATCGATTGACACTAATACAGGGTACTATGTTTTAACATTTTTACTTATTTCTAATGTTGCATCATAATTGCTTGGGAAAAATATATTATCAAAGCATACTGCCAAAGTTAGAACATTAGCTACCAACAAAGTTTTAATAGATAATTTAAAAACATTTTTGCAGTGTGATATTAAATTGTAATTTAATCTGTATGTTGGATGCATCATGAAACCATTTATTAATCAAGCTGGCCAATGCACATAGCTCAGTATTTCCCTGTTCCTCAGCAGTTCATTGATTATGGCATCCAACATCTTTTCCCAGGTTTGATGAAGTTTATTATGGACAATTTGTTTCGTTATACGTGAAACAAATGTTTTTTATTGACGACAGTGGACCTCCCCTTGGTCACATGATTCTGGCTCTTGGAGGTAAGGAAACTAGCTTCTGAAGAAAAGTTTTAAAATAATAGCAGCATTACCCACCATCCTTGTACCACTAACAATTAAAATAATTAAAGCCTACCTGCTTGAAGAATATCAAATAACTTTTTTAAGTTGCTGCTAATAGATCTAATATGGGGGTATATTTTTGTTCATGTTATTGTTCTTTGGCTCTGTGGGAACCAGATTATTGACTTTTCTAAGGCTTATTCATAAATTAAAAAATGGACTGACAAGAATCTTTTAACACATTATTTGTTCATGGGATATGTTGCTGAAATCCCAACATTTATTGCCCACCCATAATGACTTGAAATGAGACAGTCAGGAGTCAAACACCTTGGTCTGGAGGCATGTATTCACCAGATTAGATCAGAATAGCAAATTTTTTTCCCCTGTAGGATTTTGCTGAACCAGATACATTTGTAATGACAATCTGATAATTTCATAGCTACAATTATTGAGATGATCATTTTTATGAATTAATTGTGTTTAAATTTGAACATGTCTTTCTGAATCACTAACTAGCACCTTAATTCTAATGCTACTAGGATATTGTTTACATCTGGTCATCATGGCAACAAAAGCTTGTTAGTCCAGGGAAAATAAATGAGCAGTGTTATTATAACACACATTGACATATTGGTTTTAAATGAGAAAATGACCTGCAAATAATGCAGTCTGATTTTGAGGATCCAGGTAACTTAAAAACATTCCAACCCAAAACAGCAACAATTCTCAAACCCAAGTCCTAGAATGACCAGAAAAAATACAAGCTGAGTGGCTTCTGGCCTTCCTGAGAGGACCCTGCCTTAAAAAGAAAATTAATTTCTATTATTATGCACTAATACATCTGTGACTTGAGGCTATGTAATGAGTAGAATAGATATTTTTATCAAACCACATCATTAGCTGTTTACTACATATGCATAATTTTTTCTGCCTTTGCCTCTGTGTTATAACCTTGTTTATAATATAATGAAGAGGCCAACCCTTTTCGTTTATTGTGATATGTATCTTGACAACAAGTTTATTGTCTGGGTGAGAATCTTTTTTCTTGACCTAAGTGTTAATAAATATCCTTGTATTTCCAGACTTACTCATTCTTCACAAATAAAAATAAAGTGAAACCCCCAAGATAATGCGATCATTGGGGTCCATAAAATCTTATCTTGATAAATGGCGGGGTGGGGGGGGCGGTCACTCTAAATTGGGGTTTCACTGTTTTTCCCTGTTTAATTTGCGTACCTACATCATTTCCATTTCTCCTTTATTTGGAACATACCAGTTATTCTGCATACATTTTAAATCAATGTGGGAGCCTGATGTTCATGTGGTGCTGCTGGGAGTCCGACCTCCGAGTCCAATGCCTAATTGCGTTATATCAGGGTGCGTAAAATCGAGGTTTCACTATACACTTAAAACTTCCCCTGAGCCTACTTGACCATTTAATTGTCTCAAGAAATTCCAGCAGTGATACACAGTTTTTCATTGTTCAGTGTCTGCTTTTGTAATTTGAGCTGGGAACTCTTGACTTTTCCTCTGTATCTATTCAACTGCAGTGCGTATTGTTGGTGGTATATACTGCAGCCATGATGTGCCAGTGGTAGACAGTGAGTGTTTAGGGTATGGGAATCACTTGCAAGGCTAGATTTGTTGCTATTTGTTCTTGAAACTGATGGCAAACCTCTCCCTTGAATTGCTAGTGAAAATACTCCCATAATTTTGTTAGATGCAGGGTTTACAAAATTGAATCCAATAACTATGAAGGAGCAATAGTACTTTTCCAAGTCAGGATGGGGTGTGATTTGGCGAACTTGCAGGTGATGTTTTGGAAGAGCTATTGACATAACTTTAGCAGGCATTTGCACTGCATTTTGCATGTAGTTTACATTGTGTACCAGTAGTGGAGAGAATGAATATTAGGAAGACAAATGGGCTGCTTTGTCCAGGGTAGTATCAAACTTCCTGAGTGTTCTTGATAGCGCACTCCTTCAGGCAAGTGATGAATATATCATCACATTCTTCGATTGCGTTTCATGGATTTTGGAAAGGCTTGAGGGAAGCAGGAGTTGAGTAACTACTGCAGCGCACCCAATCTCTTATTGCATTTAGTTTTATTAGGTCTTTATTGATTTCTTGTACTGGTACATACTACTTTGGTATCAAGAGCAGTCATCGCAGGGGCGATGCAGTTGGCTGTTATAGTGTTTGAATCTGGGGTTCGAATCTGAACTGTCTATAAGGAGTTTGCATCTCCTCGATGTGTCTGCTTGGGTTTCCTCTGGGTACTCCAGTTTTGCCCACCATTCAAAGCATGCTGGGGTTGTCGGTCATTTGGGTGTAATTGGGCAGCAAGGGCTCGTCGTGGGTCAATAGGGCCTGTTACCATGTTGTATGTCTAAAATGTAAAAAAAAAACAATCTAGCCACAATGTTTATGTGGTTACCTTGGTTAAATTCTGTTCATTGGTGACCCCCAAATGCTGATGGCAAGGGACTGTAATATTGGTAACATAATTGATTCTTAGGAGTGAGTTTGTCAGATTTTGTTTTTGAATATGGTCATTATCCGGCAAGATATTTCATTTTCATAGATTTAAATATTTATTCATTCATCGGTATATTTTCTCTTTTGCTACCTTATGGCAGAGGAAAATGTCGGTGATAAAGCAACTGAAATTGATTTAAGGCTCATACACTGCCTGATAAGCTCCTGCACTCATGTCATGGGGCTGGATGATTGACATCAACAACCATAACTATATTTCCAAGAAAATATCAATTCTTATTGATTTTAGTTTTATTAGAACTCCTTGATCTTTTTATTCTTTCAAATATTGCCTTGGTATCTAGAACAGCCGCTCTTACCATATCCCTGAAAGTTAGCTCTGGTTACTCATTTAGAACCAAGAATGTGGTCTCAGGCTGAATCAACTTAGTGAAACCCAAGCTGAACAGGTTATGTCTGAGTAATTGTTGCTTGATACCACAGTTGATGACACCTTGCATCATTTTTATTGATAGTTGACAGCAGACTTGAAATGGACTAGATTTACTGCTTTTATGGAGAAGACACGTTGGATTAGTTTTCCACTTGTAGCGGGGTCACTACCGCTACAGCCAGGTTATAGCTCACGGTTGTAGCTCCCGGGCTGCAGCTTGAAACTTGCTGAGGAAAGAAGACACGCATGCTGGTAGAGTGAATTCGACAATGCGTTTATTCAGGTGCAGCTCTGCCTTTTATAGTGAGCTCGGCCGCGTCACCATCGGGGCGTGTCTTGAGTGGGCCAGCCACCGATTGGTCATTTCCAGCATCCGGGCCCTCATTAGGGGCCTGTGATCCACCGGCAGTGGTTGGCCAGTTTCACCGTTCCTCCAGCGGCCTATAGAAATGGGAATCTCAGCCCATGTGAGGTCTTGTCGGTCGCTGCATTTGACAGCCATTTCTGGTGTTGGTGCGTGGCATGGGCTGCGGGCAGCTACACAACCCCCCCTACCCCCCCAAGAACCGACGATCGGGGCAGAGTTCTTAGGAGGCCATCCCCTGCGCCATGGGGTCAGATGGATGTTGGGCTGATCAGAGTCTAAGTAGGTTGGTTTCAACTGGTCGATGGTAAAAGTCTCCTCTCTCCCATTAATGTCCAGAACACAGGTGGAGCTGTTGTTTCTTATGAGATGGTATGGCCCCTCGTAAGGTCTCTGGAGAGGTGACCAGTGTGCCCCGTGCTGAACAAGTACGTATTTACATTCGACCAAGTCCTTGGGGTTGTATGTGTGGGGCTGGCCGTGGGGGTCTAGGCTTGGTGGGGGCCAGGGTGCCTAGGCACACACGAAGCCAGGACAGTGTGGTTGCTGGGGGCTCCCCTAAGTCCTTAGAGGTCATTACAAATTTGCTCGGTATGACCAGGGGTGCGCCGTAGAGCAACTCAGCGGAGGATGCCTCGAGATCCTCCTTGGGTGTGGCTCGAATTCCCAACAGGACCCAGGGAAGCTCATCAGCCCAGTTAGATCCAGTAAGCCTTGCCATTAAAGCTGCCTTGAGGTGTCTGTGGAAACTCTCCAGCAACCCATTGGCTTGCAGGTGATGTGGTGTGGTGGAGTTGGGTCCCCAGGGCATGGGCTAAGACGGTCCACAGACTAGAAGTAAATTGGGCTCCCCTGTCTGAAGTCAGGAGTTCGGGGACCCTGAAATACGTTACCCAAGTGTTGAGTAGGGCCTCTGTGGAAGCTTTCGATAGTGGCACCGTTTCGAACTGGTGACGTGCAGGCTCAAATGTCTGTGGTGGGGGGGACCTTGATGTGGGTCTGAATTTTGGACGACTAGCAATGAGGACAAGTTCTGGCCCATAGTGTGTCCTCTTTGCAGAGGCCGTGCCAGACGTACCTGCTCGTCACCCCATCTTAACAGTAATCCTTTTTATATAACCATATAACCATTTACGGAGCGGAAACAGGCCATGTTGGCCTTTTTTAAAACATTTTTAAAATTTTTCACACTGTGAATCATGTCAACCAAAATACGTACAAACGTTTCTCAATAAATATACACAGTGACCTTTTCTCCCTTTTTTTCCCCCCTTTCCCTCCCTCCCCTCTACCTACTCCCCCCAAAACCCATTGGTATTCAACATATACAATACAATAAAACCATAAAACAATAACTTCACACAAAGGAAAATAAAGAAGAAAAATGCGTCGTCTATTTATTACACACTAAATCTAGTCGTTTTGTCTTCTTATCATTTTCATTTTAGGGGATGGAGGTCCTAGGCATTCTCTCTCTGATATGTTCCATGTTTGGTTCCCAAATTTGTTCAAACATTATGACTTTATTTTTTAAATTATATGTTATTTTTTTCAATGGAATATATTTATTCATTTCCACGTACCATTGCTGTATACTCATGCTCTCTTCCCTTTTCCAAGTTGAGATTATACATTTTTTTTGCTACTGCTAAAGCTATTATAATGAATTTTTTTGTGCTTTATCCAATTTGAGTCCTTATCCTTTACTACTTATGTTTTTTAAAATAAATAACTCTGGTTTTTTTCGTATTTTATTTAGTATCTGATTTAGTTCTTCCCAAAACGTATTCACCTTCGCACATGTCCAAGTTGCATGTAATGTTGTTCCCATTTCCTTCTCACAGCGAAAACATCTACCTGATAATGTTGAGTTACATTTTTTTAATTTTTGAGGAGTAATATATACCCTGTGTAGCCAATTATACTGTATCATACGTAACCTTGTGTTTATTGTATTCTTCATAGTTCCAGAACATAACTTTTCCCATACTTCATTTTTTATCTTTATGTTTAAATCCTTTTCCCACTTCAGCTTAGGTTTATAGTTTATTTCATCATTCTTCTTATCTTGCAACTTAATATACATGTTTGTTATAAATCTTTTAATTATCATTGTGTCTGTAATCACATATTCAAAGCTGCTTCCTTCAGTTAATCTCAAGTTGTTTCCCTTTATCCTTTAAATAAGCTTTCAATTGATGATATGCAAACATTGTACCATGAGTTATTCCATATTTGTACTTCAACTGTTCAAATGTTAATAAATTATTTCCCAAAAAACAATTTTCTATTCTTTTGATTCCTTTTCTCTCCCATTCTCTAAAGGAAAGGTTATCTATTGTAAAAGGCATTAGCGGATTTTGCATCAATAATAATTTTGGTATTTGGTAATTATTTTTTTTTATCTAAGTGGATCTTCTTCCATGTATTAAGTAAATGATGCAATACTGGTGAGTTTTTATATTGCACCAGTTTTTCATCCCACTTATAAAGTATATCTTCTTGTACCTTCTCGCCTATTTTATCTAGTTCTATCTTAGTCTCGTCTGGTTTTTCCTTTGTCTGGTAAAAATCTGATAAATACCTTAATTGGGCGGCTCTATAATAATTTCTAAAATTTGGTAACTGAAAACCACCTTGATTATACCTCTCTGTTAATTTATCTAACGCTACTCTTGGTTTCTTCCCTTTCCACAAGAATTTCCTTATTGTTCTCTTAAGGGAATTGGTAACGTTTGAAATAAGTATTGTATCCTTGGGAACACATTCATTTTAATGCAGCTCACCCTCCCTATCAACGTTAACGGCAGTTTTTTCCAATGTTCTAAGTCTTCCTGCAATTTCTTTATTAGTGGCTGATAATTTAGTGTGTACAAGTGGCTTAAATTATTATCTAACCTGATCCCTAGGTATCGGATTGCTTGTGCTTGCCATTTAAATGGTGATTCTTTTAAAATTCTGTATAATCTGCGTTACTCATTGGCATCACTTCGCTTTTATTTGCGTGGATCTTGTACCCCAATATTTCTCCATATTCCTTCAATTTCTTATGTAATTCTTTTATTGATATCTCTGGTTCTGTTAATTATACTATAATGTCGTCTGCAAATAAGCTAATTTTATACTCCTTTATTTTTATCCCTTTTATTTTATTTTCTATTCTTATCAGTTCTGCCAAAGATTCTATTGCAAAGGTGAATTATGAGGGGGATAGTGGACATCCTTGTCTAGTTGACCTACTTAATTTAAATTGGTTCGATACATATCCATTTACTGCTACTTTCGCCAATGGTCCATTATACAATGCTTTAATCCAATTTATATATTTTTCTGGTAGACTGAACTTCTGTATTACTTTAAATAAGTAGTTCCACTCTACTCTGTCAAAATCTTTTTCTGCGTCTAAAGCAACAGCCACTGTTGGTTTCTTATTTCCTTGAACTGCATGAATTAGATTAATAAATTTACAGACATTGTCCGCTGTTCGTCTTTTCTTAATAAATCCAGTTTGATCTTGTTTTACTATTTTAGGTACACAATCGGCCAATCTGTTTGCTAATAATTTCGCTATTATCTTATAGTCTGAGTTAAGTAGAGATATTGGTCGATATGATGCTGGTGTTAATGGATCCTTCCCCATCTTTGGTATTACTGTAATTATTGCTGTCTTACATGAATCTGGCAAGTTTTGTGTTTCTTCTACCTGGTTCATTACTTCCAGGAGAGGAGGAATTAATAACTCTTTAAATGTTTTATAAAATTCTATTGGAAATCCATCCTCTCCTGGTTTTTTATTGTTCGGCAGTTTTTTTTAAATATATCTTGTACTTCCTCTATTTCAAATGGTTTTATTGGTTTGTTTTGTTCCTCTTCTTGCAATTTTGGCAGTTCAATTTTAGGTAAAAATTCCTCTTTTTTGTCATCTTTTCCCTTGTTCTCAGTTTGGTATAATTGTTCATAAAATTCCTTAAAATTTTCATTAATCTCTGTTGGGTTATATGTAATTTGTTTGTCCTTTTTCCTTGATGCCAATACCATTCTTTTAGCTTGTTCTGTTTTAAGTTGCCAGGCTAATATTTTATGTGTTTTTTTTCTCCCAGTTCATAATACTTTTGCTTTGTTTTCATTATGTTCTTCTCCACCTTGTACGTTTGTAATGTTTATTTTTTTAAAACTTTATTTAAGATTTTATAACATGAATAAAATAGAAGATTACATTTAAAAAAAAGATAATAAAATTACAGTACCACATCGGTAAACTAAATAAACTAACCCCCCCAATGATTATTACACAACATTAATAACCTAACTTAAAATTAGTTTACCCCCCCAAAATAAAGAGTGAAGAGTTAATAAAATGAACAATATATACAAAATATATAGGAAAAAAAAGCCCACTTACAAAAAAAGATAAAACATAACAAGAAAAGATACTAGCAAAAAAAGTTATCAATACTAAAATATCACACTTAAAAACATATTTAAAGCAAACTTAAATGCAAACGGAGTCCACTTTGACCTATAAAAAGACATCCTATCCTGAATTGAAAAAGATATCCTTTCCATAGTCAAACAAAATTTCATCTCCAAATACCACCTATCTAAAGTTAATATATTTCTATCTTTCCAAGTAAGTGCTATACATTTCTTGGCCACAGCTAAAGCTAAATAGATAAAGGAAATCTGATAATCCTTTAAACCTAAATCAATTAGTGATTGCATATTCCCTAATAAAAATATATTAGGATCTAATACAAGACAGATATTATATAAACTATTAAGTATAGATTGAATACCTTTCCAAAACTGTTGCAATCGATCACAAAGCCAGACAGTGTGCAAAAAAGTATTAGCCGTCTGGTCACAACGAAAACAGCAATCCGACTTACTAAGGCCAAGCTTTTTTAGTTTCTCCGGTGTTAAATATAACTGATGTATAAAATTATAATTAATCATCGCTAATCTAGCATTAATTAATTTCCGAATACTCTTCTGGCAAATTTCCATCCAGGCTTCTTCAGCTATTGTAAAACCTAAATCTTTTTCCCATTTCAATTTATCTTTATCCCAATCTTTTTTACTTTTGGTTTCTTGTAAAATACAATATAAATCAGATATATATCCCTTTTTTGGTATTGAAAGTACATATTCCTCAAAATTAGAATCAGGCAGTAAGATCATATCTGTTTTACAAAAGATCTTAATTGATAATACACAAATACAGAATTTCCACTAATACCAAATTTTCTTTGTAATTCATCAAAGGAACAAAAACATCCCTCAGAAAAACAATCAGATAAGTTTTTTATTCCTTTCCTTTCCCATTGTTTCAAGGTGATATTAGAGACTGTAAAAAGAACAAGTTGATTATTATATAATGGCAATCGTCCAGACCATTTATTTTTGAGCCCCAATTTGTTAAGTTTACTGTAATGTTTCTTATTTTATTTTTTTGTCAACCAAATTCTCTCCTTTTCGTTATATCATCCCTTTTTACTAATTCCTTTTCTGTATTTACTATCTCCCTTTCCAACTGTTCTGTTTCCTGATTGTTTTTTTTAAACTTTATTTAAGATTTTATAACATGAATAACATATAGAATTACATTAAAAAAAATAAGAACAAAATAATAAAATTACAATACAGTATCAGTAATCTAAATAAACTATACCCTCCCCAATAATTATTACATATTAATAACCCAACTCAAATTAGTCCAACCCCCCCTTTCCCCCCCAAAATAGAGTGAAGAATTAATAAAGTTAATAATATATGTGAGAAAAAAAACCCACTTACAAAAAAAACAAAAACATAACCGATTAAAATACTAACAAAAAGAAAAGTAATTAATACTAAGATATCAGACTTAAAAAACATATTTAAATCAAACTTAAATGCATATATTTAACAAACAGAGTTAAGATGAAACATATATTTAACTCAAACTTAATATAAAAAATTAGTAAAGTTAGTAACATTGTCTATCAAAAATTCTTAAACAATAATCAATTCTTTAAAAAAAATTGTAGCATGAGAAAAAAAAAATGAAAAAAAAACTTTCTCTATAGAGATAAACCTTCACCAAATATCAACTAACTTCGCATCTATCATCATCTTTCTTTCTTTGGCTTGGCTTCGCGGACGAAGATTTATGGAGGGGGTAAAAAGTCCACGTCAGCTGCAGGCTCGTTTGTGGCTGACCAGTCCGATGCGGGACAGGCAGACACGATTGCAGCGGTTGCAAGGGAAAATTGGTTGGTTGGGGTTGGGTGTTGGGTTTTTCCTCCTTTGCCTTTTGTCAGTGAGGTGGGCTCTGCGGTCTTCTTCAAAGGAGGCTGCTGCCCGCCAAACTGTGAGGCGCCAAGATGCACGGTTTGAGGCGTTATCAGCCCACTGGCGGTGGTCAATGTGGCAGGCACCAAGAGATTTCTTTAGGCAGTCCTTGTACCTTTTCTTTGGTGCACCTCTGTCACGGTGGCCAGTGGAGAGCTCGCCATATAATACGATCTTGGGAAGGCGATGGTCCTCCATTCTGGAGACGTGACCCATCCAGCGCAGCTGGATCTTCAGCAGCGTGGACTCGATGCTGTCGACCTCTGCCATCTCGAGTACCTCGACGTTAGGGGTGTGAGCGCTCCAATGGATGTTGAGGATGGAGCGGAGACAACGCTGGTGGAAGCGTTCTAGGAGCCGTAGGTGGTGCCGGTAGAGGACCCATGATTCGGAGCCGAACAGGAGTGTGGGTATGACAACGGCTCTGTATACGCTTATCTTTGTGAGGTTTTTCAGTTGGTTGTTTTTCCAGACTCTTTTGTGTAGTCTTCCAAAGGCGCTATTTGCCTTGGCGAGTCTGTTGTCTATCTCATTGTCGATCCTTGCATCTGATGAAATGGTGCAGCCGAGATAGGTAAACTGGTTGACCGTTTTGAGTTTTGTGTGCCCGATGGAGATGTGGGGGGGCTGGTAGTCATGGTGGGGAGCTGGCTGATGGAGGACCTCAGTTTTCTTCAGGCTGACTTCCAGGCCAAACATTTTGGCAGTTTCCGCAAAGCAGGACGTCAAGCGCTGAAGAGCTGGCTCTGAATGGGCAACTAAAGCGGCATCATCTGCAAAGAGTAGTTCACGGACAAGTTTCTCTTGTGTCTTGGTGTGAGCTTGCAGGCGCCTCAGATTGAAGAGACTGCCATCCGTGCGGTACCGGATGTATTAGTCACATAAACCACCATCTTAAAACAAAATTCAAATCTCATTAAACATTGTACAATTCAATTTTAGTACTCTTCCACCATTTTTCCCTTTTACTCTTGAATAATTATCCAATAAAAGCTCCAATACCACATTTAAATATCCCCAATCATGACGCTAAAATTCAGATATCCAAATAATAAAAACACATCTACAACGAAATCTATATCCTCAACAAATAGAGCATAAACCACAAACAAAATTCAAGCCTCATTAAGAATTATACAATTCAATTTATAACTTTCACCATTATTCCCTTCGTTCTATAACTAAAATAGCAAAATAATATACACCAGAATTACCACTCCTTTCACCTTAAAGTTAAAGAAAAAATATAAAAAAAACCTTATCCATCCCATTCACATTTAAATTTCAAATATTCCTTATCTACTGAATAAACTTTACAAAAAAAACACATCAATTTTTAGTTTTTTAAACAATCAAATACTTTCTTATGCTTTTTTTTATAAACACAAAAAAAAACCCTTCACTCTTTAATCTAATAATACTGTTTCCTGATTGTAATCCTTTTTCATCTTAGTCACATAAATTATTATCTGCCCTCTAATGAAGGCTTTCATTGCATCCCATAATATAAATTTATCTTTCACTGATCCTGTGTTTATTTCAAAATATGTTTTAATTTGGTGTTCAATAAACTCCCTAAATTCCTTTTAAGTAGCATGAAATTTAACCTCCATCTATATGTTCTTGGTGGGATGTCCTCCAGTTCTACTTCTAATAATAGGGGTGAATGATCTGATAGTAGTCTAGCTTTATACTCAGTTTTCCTAACTTTCCCTTGCATATGGGCTGAGAACAAAAACATATCAATCCTTGAGTAAGTTTTATATCTACTCGAATAATATGAATATTCCTTCTCTTTTGGGTGCTGCTTCCTCCATATATCCATAAGTTTCATTTTCTGAATTGATTTAATCATAAATTTTGCTACTTTATTCTTATTACTTGTTTTTTTTCCCAGTTTTATCCAACATTGGGTCCAAATTAAGGTTAAAATATCCTCCTAACAATATATTTCCTTGTGTGTCTGCAATCTTCAAAAAAATATCCTGCATAAACTTTTGATCCTCCTCATTGGGCGCATATATTGAGCAAATTCCAAAATTCTGAGTATATCTGACATTTTATCATTGCATACCTCCCTGCCGGATCTAATATTTCCTCCTCTATTTTAATTGGTACATTTTTGTTTAATAGTATGGCCACACCTCTAGCTTTTGAAAATTATAAGATGCTGCCGCTACGTGTCTTACCCAGTCTCTCTTTAATTTGTTATGTTCCACTTCAGTTAGATGTGTTTCCTGCACAAATGCTATATCTATTTTTTCCTTCTTCAATAAATTTAGTAGCCTCTTCCTTTTAATTTGGTTATGTATTCCATTAATGTTTATAGTCATATAGTTGAACATGGCCATCTTATATCTTATTTATATTTCTTTTCCACCTCTTCGTCACCTCCATCCCCCTTTTCCCCATTTTCATCTCTTAGTTTTCTCTTATTAAACTTAATGAATGACAGCACATTTAAAACATAAAGTACCCCCGCATTTCCCACACCCACTAATACCTTAACCCCAAAAGTACCCTCCCACTCTGAGTTGCCCCTTATCCCTTGGCGGGCAACCACAATTACCCTTTTCATTTGGATTGTAATCTTGCTCGCAGCGTTAACTGATTTTGCAGTGACGGTTCTTCCCTTTCCCCCACCCCCCAGCCCTCCCCAGAAAACACATTTTTTTAAAACACATGTAACAAAGCTTTTTTTTCCACCCTTACTTCCTTCCTTTCCTTCTGTTTTCCTTCTTTAGTTATTTACATATACATTGTTTTTACATCTTTATATATACTTTATCGCCGTTCTTCATTCTTATTACACCTCTTAATCTCTTCTTCTGTCCCGCAAACGTTCTGCGAATTCTAGCGCTTCCTCTGGATCCGAGAACAGTGTGTTTTGCTCCCCGGGTGTAAATATTTTAAGCACAGCTGGATGTCTTAACATAAATTTGTAACCTTTTTTCCATAAAATCGTTTTTGCTGTATTAAATTCCTTCCTCCTTTTTAAGTGTTCAAAACTATGGGTAAAAAAAATATTTTTTGACCCTTGTATTCCAATGGTTTATTGTCTTCTCTAACTTTATTCCTTGCCCGTTCCAGTATATTTTCTCTTGTTGTGTATCTCAAAAATTTTACTAAGATGGATCTTGATTTTTGATGTGGCTGTGGTTTCAGAGCTAGTGCTCTGTGAGCCTTTTCCATTTCTTCCTGTATTTCTGTCGTTCCCAGGACCTTTGGGATCCATCCTTTTATAAATTCCTTCATGTCTGTGCTTTCTTCACCTTCCGTCAGGCCCACTATTTTTATGTTGTTTCATCTACTATAATTTTCCAACATATCAATTTTCTGAGTTAACAACTCTTGTGTCTCTTTAATTTTTTTTGTCA
Source organism: Narcine bancroftii (assembly GCF_036971445.1). NCBI lineage: Eukaryota > Metazoa > Chordata > Chondrichthyes > Torpediniformes > Narcinidae > Narcine > Narcine bancroftii. Next base: position 2,356,594 of record NC_091469.1, on the reverse strand, counting down.
CTTTCTTCCAATTTTTCTCTTAAGTTAATTACTTCCATTTCTACAGCTGTTTCCTGCTCTTCCACATTCTCTACTCTTTTCCCTATTTCTGTCATTACCAGTTCTAACCTTTGCATTTTATCTTCTGTTCTTTTCATTTTCCTTTTAATTGCATTAAATTCTAATGATAACCATTCTTTTAGTGACCTCATTTGTTCTTCAAAAAAAAACTTTATCTATATTCTGTCCATCAGTTTTACCTTCTATTTCTCTTTGTCCATTAATTTTACCTTCTATTTCTCTTTGTCCATCAGTTATAACTGATGGACAAATCTTGGTCTTCTTCTTCTGTGTTTGTGACTTCTTCTCTTCTTTGTGTCTGTGTCTCTTCTGTTTTTCCTGTGGATCTGCTTGCACCTCTTTGTCTGCCTCTTGTTGCTGGGCCTCCCCTCTTGGGCTACTCCTCTGTTGTGCCTCCTGCCGTTGATCTTCTTGCTGGTCGTCTCTCTGTCTCTCTCCCACATCGCTCCCTTCTCTCCTGCCTTTCTTGTCTTCCAGCTGAGCGCCCTGGTGTTGGGTGTCCCTCAGCTGTTCGCTCTGCGGCTGTCTGCTTCTCTGCTGGGCCCCCCTCCCACCAGTGTCCTCTTTTTCCCTTGTTTCCGTTGGTTGTGCACTTTTGTTTGGCTCCGAGAGCCATTTTTGAAGTCCACCGGCAGATGAGTCGCGACTCCACAGGGCAGGCACTGACCTCAGGGGTCAGGCGCTCTTCGCCACCACTGCATCCTGTTCCTTCGTGCAGTTAAGGCCTTCTTTTATTTTTGTTGTGCTTTGTCTTTTTCTAACTTTTTTCCTGTTTTCCTGGAGAGGGCTGGTTTTCATGACCGGCCATTACTCCATCATGTGGCTCCTTCCTTAACAGTAGTCCTGATTTCAGGGGGAGCCAAGTTATGGACTGAGTCAAACACTGCCTCCTCCATGCGGCTTGAACAAAAGGGCGAGGTTTACCTGTCAAGGTGTTGCAGAGCTGCGTGCAATTGCCAGGGGCAATCTGGATGTCCTCCAGGTGTAAGCCAGTGAGCGCTGTCCGGTACTCTGGAATGTCAGGGTCTGCCTGCTGCACCTCCGCCAGGGCCATATAGTCGATGCCAGGGTTAGGGTTGTGTACTGCCAAGATAACCGGCTCGGATAGGGCATCGACCACTACATTGGATTTCCCGGCTATATGCTCACTGTCTGTAGTAAATTCAGAGATGTAAGACAGGTGCTGCTGCTGCCTTTGTGACCACGGGTTTGTAGTCGGTGTAAATTTTGAACTTCCTGCCCTCCAGGAAGTATCGAAAGTGCAAAATTGCCAGGTGTAAGGTGAACAGTTCTCTGTCAAAGGCCTTGTACATGAGCTCTGGTGGCCCGAGGTGTTTACTGAAAAAGGCCAGTGGTTGCCAATGTCCACCTTCGAGCTGCTCGAGTACACCCCTGATCGCTGTGCTGGAGACGTCTGTGGTGAGGGCGGTCAGGTTGTCTCTCCTGGGGTGCACAAGGAGGGTGGCGTTGGCTAGGGCATTCTTAGTCGCTTGGAAGGGCTTGGTGGCCTCTTAGGCCCTTTGTAAGTTTTTATTGGGCCCTGCCATGAGGGGAAAGAGTGGGCTCATGAATCATGCCACTGCAGGTATGAACCGGTGATAGGAGTTGGCCATACCTGCAAACTCCTGTAGCCCTTTCACTGTTGAAGGCATGGAGAATGAGCATATAGCTTCCACCTTCGCTGGTAATGGTCTGGGCCCGTGACAATCGATTTGATGAGCCAGGAAATCGATAGTCTCTTGGCCAAATTGATACCTGGCTGGATTGATGGTGAGGCCAAAATCGATCAGACTGGAGAACAGTTGCTGTAAGTGGGTGGCATGCTCAGTGCAGGTGTGGCTGGCAATTGGAATGTCGTTGAGGTAGATGAATGCAAAGGGAAGATCCTGGCCCACCGTGTCCATCAACTTCTGGAAAGTCTGAGCCCAGTTTTCAACCCAAAGGGCATGCGGAGGAATTCAAGTAATCCAAAGGGGTTATGTTGGCCGTCTTTGGAATGTCATTTGGATGAACCGGAATTTGGTGATAGCCTCTGATGAGGTCCACCTTTGAAAATATCCGTGCCCCCTGTAAGTTCGTAGTAAAGTCTTGAATATGGGACTTGGGATACTTGTCCAGAATGGTGGCCTCAATGAGGCGGTGGTAGTCACCGCACGGTCTCCATCCACCCGCTGACTGGTGGACCATGTGGAAGGGTGAGGCCCAGGGGCTATAGGAGCACCGCATAATGCCTAGTTCCTTCATTTAAATTTTTTTTTAACTGGCCAAGTTAAGTTTGTCAGGGGGGAGGTGGCGCTCCCTGGCATGGAGGGCAGGGCCCTCAGTCATGATCTAGTATCTCACTCCATGTTTGGGTTCTGCCAAATGGAAGTGAGGCATGGTGATGGTGGGGAAATCCATAAGGATCTTGACGAACTTGGTGGCATTTCTCACTGAGTGCAGGTGGGGGTTGGTGAGCTTGGTGCCGTTGAAGGAGAGCAATTGGAATGTCCGGGCATGTACCAGTCGACGCCCTTTGATGTCCACCAGGAGGGAGTGGGCCCTCAGGGTCGACACCTAAAAATGGTTTCTGCACTGCTGCCACAGTGAACTTCCAGGTGAACTGGCAGTCCCCGAAGCAGAGGGGCATAGAATGGGTGCCGAACGTTTGGATAATGGAGCTGTTTGTCGCTCAGAGTCCTTGGCCCATTTTGCTGCAGCGAGGCTCAAGGCTGGTGGGGGGGGATGATGCTGTATTGTGCCCCAGTGTCCACTAAGAAGCGTCAGTCTGACAACTAGCCCTGGATATGTAGGAGGCTATGCAGTTGGCTGGTGTCGCAGCCATTAACGATGGTCAGCCTGTTTCCCTGGAACATGTGGGGGAGTGGCATCGCTGGGCATCAGAGCTCACTGTTGATGATAATAATAGTGCAGCTCACCGGTGGGGCATCTCATTCAGTTTGTCGATCAGTCGGATGGTCAGTCAGATGGCCAGTTAGTGTTCTTCGTGACTGGCGCTGTTGACATGATGTCGTCACCTGGTCAATTGAAGCACAAGTATCCCTCTTCGCTGCCCATAGCACATCTGCTCGGGTGGCTGCCTTTCTGAGGTCCTCGAAATTCTCCACCACGATGAGCTGCTTCTCCAGGAATATTTTCTGGAACAGCAGGCAAGAGGTATGGCCATTGCAGAGAACGAGCATGTTGTTCATGAGGGCGGATGGGGCCCTGTCCCCCAAACTGTCAATATGCAGCAGACAGGCAGCGCGCTCGCGCTTTGAGAGCCCGAAAGTGCAGGTTAGTAGCTCTTTGAAAGCCACATACTTTCCTTGTTCTGGAAGTGGTGGGGGGGGGAAATGGCTGCTGTAGGAAATCGATAATCTAGCTGCCGTGTCCTGGTCGAGGGCACTGACCACGTAGTAGTAGCGTGTGTTGTCCTTGGAGATCCTTCGAATGTCAAACTGCACCTCAGTTGCTGGACCCACACCTGTGGTTGGGCGCTCCAGAAGCAGGGCAATTTCAACACGATGGCATTGATCTCTGGTTGTTGCTCCATCGTCGGGTCTAAAACACCGTTTGGACTGGTTGGGACCACCACTGTAGCGGGTTCGCTACTGCTACAGCCAGGTTATAGCTCACGGTTATAGCTCCTGGGCTGTAGCTTGAAACTTGGAGAGGAAAGAAGACGTGTATGCTGGTAGAGTGAATTTATTCAGGGGCAGCTCTGACTTTTATAGTGAGCTCAGCCATGTCACCACTGGGGCGTGACTTGAACGGGCCAGCCATTGATTGGTTGGTTCCAGCATCCGGGTCCCAATTGGGCCCCTTGTGATCCGCTGGCGATGGTTGGCCAGTTTCACCATTCTACTGGTGGCCTATGGAAACAGGCGTCTCAGCCTGTGCGAGGTCTTGCTGGTCGCTGCGTTTAACAGCCATTTCTGGTGTTGGTCCAAGGCGTGGGCCATGGGCTGCTACACACTCTTGTTAAATACAAGTTTTGTAAATTCACTGGAGCAACTTCGGAGAAAGTGTGGCTAGTTCTTGAGCACCGGTCTTCAACACTACAACTGGGATTGTTCTGTACTAAAGCTTTTTCAATGTTCATGCCCTTTAGACTTTTCTAGATATTGCCTGAAATTAAATTAATTAGACTACGATTGTGGAGTCAGGAGGAAACTGAGATGGAAATCTATTCAGCACTTTGGTTGAAGGTGTTGAAAGTGCTTCACCATTGTCTTTGACACTCGTGTTTTGTTCCACCATTATCGAAGATGCAAATGTTATTGAAGCTCCCTCCTGTTTGCTAATTAATTGTCCACCACATCTGGCTGTGACACCACTGAAGTGCTTGGATCTGATTCTTTGGTTTGTGGAATTGCCTGACTCTATTGAATGTTGCTTGTGTTGTTTAACACATTTACTCCTGTGATACCTTGCCAGGTTGGCAAATCAAACTTTAGTTGTATGTAGTGCTTTTTTTTTCACATGAATATCCAAGTTTGAAATACAAGATCATATTTTTTGCCATTCAGAACATTGTTAGTGCCGTGTAACACAATTGTCTGAAGAATGACTTTGTCTTCTCAAATGTTGTATGATGGTTACTTCAGCAAACATTTTTGTGAATGAGTATATTGACAACAGATAGATTGGTGAAGACAAGGTCAAAGTAATTTTAGCCCTTGTGTTGGTTTTGTTACTACTTAAGGAGGTTTCCTTCACATCTCTGCCTGCTTGTTTGATAGTGTCTCCCTTGGGTTGTGGATGATGAAGTCCATTGGAGTCAAATGAATTATGTGGAGAATGTTTTTATGCTCCTATTTGACAAATCATCAGTTAACGCTGAGGATTCCCAGAGCATTTCGACTTTGCTGCAGATCACTGTATCATTACTTCTTTGGGTGAGACAAGATGCTTGTTGTGATGAAGGGCCATGGCACTTTTTTGCATAGCATTAATCATTCATGCCTGTATGGTATGGCTCAGACCTAGATGACTATTTATGCTCAGTTACACTTTGGACAATAACTTTGAATATAGACCCTTGTAAAAATTAAAAATATTCATAGGGACTCTATAAGCACCTTAAATCACCAAATAGGAGTTGAGAGAGAGAGGATTTAACTAATAGCGTGGTTCAAGATGTTCTACGGTCTTACGATAGAATATTAGATGGCATATAATTCAAGTTGAATGGTAAAGGGAATTGTTAAAGGTGATGCATTGCCAGTAGATATTGGTGAGGGAAAGGGTTAAAGTTTAGTGCCACTGAAAATGGAAAGATGCTGGTTAATTTAATCTTGATTGAGTTAGTTTGTCCAGGGTGGAGTCTGGGAGAAAATTCATCCTTTGTTTCTGGAAGTATTTAAGGAATAGTTGAGGACTTCCATGGCAGTAGATGTAAAATTTGAAGGAGAGAGGGTGTATTTTGGCACTGGAAGTAGATGCTCTTGGGGAATGACTGGAGATGTCTTAAGTTATGAACCATGCAAAAGAATGGAATGATTAGGCATATTGAAGGTGGCAGTTACAGAGAGCACTCTGGTCAGAGAGTAGCATGGATTGTGGAGGGTCATGTGGCTTCTTGGTCTGGAATTTGGTGGGAATGTGGATTGTGGATTCATGTGACCTCTCTGGCTCGAGCCTAGTTGGAAGTCACCTCACCTGCCAAACAAGTGTTAGATTTGTCCACCTGTGAAGTTGATGTATGATTGGCCTTGGCAACTGATGTGTGATTGGTCCTCCAGGTGCCTGTCAGTGATTAGATCTGCTTACAGGTGAGGCTGATGGACATTTGGTCCTCATAGATCACATGGATGGGTCTTGCATTGAAAAAGACAAGCATGTGCCTTTTCTGGCTCTCTCTTTCTTTCTTTGTTGCTGCTGAATGGAGACCATTGCTGAACTCCAGGCTGCAGGTCATGGGCAAGCTCCGGAGGGCTGAATGCAATGGGCCTATCCTGGATCCTGAGGTGTGGGCAATGCTGGAGACCAGGTTCATTTGATATACGATAGAGAGTTTGTGGTACTGTACATTTAACCCATGTGTTTCCATTCGGGAGTTGAGAATGTTTAGAAGTGAATTATTTGCACCCGATATGTAGTTATTTGTGTGTTATGGATGTGTATGCATTCGTTAGTTGTGACCATTGTTGAACTCCAGGCTACAAGCCATGGGCAGTTTCAGAGGGCCAACTGCAATGGGCTCATCCTTGAGCCTGAACAGCAGCAACACTGGAGATTAGGTTCATGCATATGTACTCATTAAGTTACGTGGTATACTTTGCCTGTGGGTGGTGGGTGCTGAAGAAGTTTAGCCCTTATTTCTCGATTTCTAGTGCCTGTGGGTGCTGAAGAAGTTGAACCCTCATTTCTCGGAATACCATGCCTGCGTGCTGTAAATGTTAGTCTGTCAGTGTGTGGCCTTTTTGTGAATTTCCCTACGTGTAAATAAAGACCACTGTTTGTTCATACATGTGTCCAGCCTTGATTCTCTTTGAACCCGTTGAATCTATTCTTAAACACAACATTGACGTTAGTAATTTTTTAAAAACGTTGGACTATGTGAGAATATTATGGAAGAGGTGATTAAATATGGTAATTCAGAGAGGAGCAGGACCTTGGGCAGGATTTATTTGACGTTTTAAGTGGCCATGTAGACTGCTGGCAGCAAAGATCTGTATGTACCAAAGTTTCTCTTCTGGTTATTACGAGTGACTCAACGCAAATTCACGTGTATACAAAGGATTAGCGTGTCTTGATCAAAATCTCTTTGAGATTCAGGTACATGAAAGACAGGTTTCAAAGATCATCTACCAATGAATTGTATCTTAGTGTGGGATTTAAATAATATGGCATCAAACTGTGCAGTTTGGTAATGGGAGTATGTGTTTGATTTTTAATGTACGTCATAAATAGAAAGTTAAAATTGCTGTTTAGAAACTTAAGAATGGATAAACAGAGGGAAATTGGGGTTCAAATCCATACATCTCTCAAGGTCGCCGCACAGATTGATAGGATAGTTAAGGCCTATAGATATTGGGCTTCATTAATAGGGAATTGAGTTCAGGAATAGAGAGGTCATGTTGCCACACTTTATTGTGTTCTGTTCTGGTCACCTTGTTATAGGAAGGATGTGGAAGCTATGAAGAGGGTGTAGAGGAAATTTACCAGGATATTGCCTGGATTGGAAAACAAGTCTTAAGAGGCAAGGTTAGTAAAACTGGAACTTTTCTTTTTGGAGCATAGAAGGATGAGAGGAGACTTGATAGAGGTCTCGAATAGTGGTTGTCAACCTTTTTCTTTCCACTCACATACCACTTTAAATAATCCCTATGCCATCAGTGCTCTGTGATTAGCAAGGGATTGCTTAAGGTGGCATGTGAGTGGGAAAGAAAGGTTGAGAATCACTGCTCTAGACCCAGTTGTTACTGAAATGCTTTGCTTGAGAAAAATTGTCATTGGCCCATTTCCTTTGGAATTATTGAAAGCATGCACATAACGAGCCAATTAGGTACGATTAAAACAGTGGTTTTCAAACTTTTTCTTTCCACCCACATACCACCTTAAGCAATCCCTTACTAATCACAGAGCACCTAGGGCATAGTTGAATACTTAAAGTGGTATATGAGTGGAAAGAAAAAGGTTGAGATCCACTGGTCTAGATGATTATGAGAGGCATAGAGATGGTGAACAGCCAGCGCCTGTTTCCCAGGGCAGGAGTAGCAAACACCAGAGTACAAAGTTAAGGGAGGGATGTTTGTAGGAGGCATCAGATACAAGTTTTTTTACAGAATTGTGGGTGCCTGGAATGCCTTGCCAGGGATGGTGGTGGAGGCTGAAACATTAGGGGTATTTAAAAGTCTCTTAGGCACATGGATGAAAGAAAAATAGAGGATTACTGGGTAGGGTGAGTTTAGTATTTTTTAAAAGGAACATGTGGGTCAGCACAACATCAAGGGCTGAAGGGACTGCACTGTGCTCAGTGTACTGTAGTGTTGTATTGTACTTGTTTGATATGTTGCAGTGACATTTTTTTTAACAATTCTAAGAAACCTGTGTCCTACAATTTCTTTCCAAAACTGAAATTTACAAAGGATTTGTATATTTTTTTAAAAAGGTTTATTTTACTGTGTACTAATTGCACTGCCTATTTCTGTTTCATCTTCAGCATATCTTGGTGGTTTTGATGGAAATTTCGCTTGGAATAGAATTGGTGCTGGTGGGTATCATTTTTCTTTTTCACTGTTCTGTGGTGTAAGTCGACAGTAATTTGATGGCTCAAACATAAATATAAGCAACAAAGACTCACACAAAGTATTTTTTACCTGTTGCACACATGCCACCTACTGGCTTTAAATAAATCCTTGGATTATGCTAATATGTACAGTACTGCTGTTTCCCACTGGAGAAAGTACAATGCATTGATATTTCTACTTTTTCAAGATTCATGCCTGTGGCCATAGTCATGACATATCTAATTTCTGACATTGATTAGAAAAGCAGACATCAATACAATTACATTTCATTGCAATCATTAGGGTAAAATTTTTGTGGTTGTAATCAATACTAAAATAATAAAAGAGTATGCAATAAAAAGAAATAGTTTGGTTGATTGAACTTTCATAAGTAACCTAAAAGCAATAAACTACAGATGATGGAAATTAGAAATAAAAACACAAAATTGTCAAAATATTCAGCAGCTCAGGCACCAATTGCTGAGAAGACAAAATTTGAAATGAAATGGCATCAGCCTGAAATGTTAACTCTGCCTGACTAGCTTATTTCCAGTATTTTTCAAGGACTTGTATACTTTAGATTGAAGTAGCATTATTTAACATAATTTATTAGAAATCGAATACAAGATGTTGAGACTTTATAAGGCACTGGTGAGACTTCATTTTGGATTATTGTGAGTAGTTTTGGACTCTTCATTTAAGAAAGGATGTGCTGACATTAGAGAGGGTTCAGAGGAGATTCACAAGGATGATTCTGGGAATGAAAGGGTTATTATACAAGGATCTTAACCTGTACTTGTTGGAATTTAGGAGAATGAGGTTGAAAGGCATAGACAGAGTAGATGTAGAAAGGTTGTTTCTCATGGTGGGAGAGTCGAGGTCAAGAGAGGCACAACTTCAGGATTGAAAGTGTCCAACTGATGACGTGAGCTAAACGAACCTACTTTTCAATGCACGCAAACTCCTGCATGGTCTCATTGCAGAACGCACTGGCCCTGGCTCCAACTGCTTGTTGCCAGGGCCAAGCCAAGCATGCATGTCAACCCAGCCAATGGTGCCTGTGTACTGCATCTTTATTAACTGGGCCTTCAAATTACATTCTTGATTGTTTTCTGTAGTCAGCTGTCTTATTTTATTAATCAATGATTTGTCCTCTTTAAACATTTTGCTCTCTGAAGGTAGTTGCACTGTTTTGGAGCCATTTGTTTTCGTCATGCCTCAGATTTGTATGTTTACCAATAATTTTTCAATAAAGAAAGTTTGGGGAAAAAAATTGTTAATATATTGGGTCCAAGGCCCTTTGAAGTCTTTCAGGATTTTTTTTCTCTCCTGTTGAGGTGTTTGGAATGTTGGTCAAAGATATGCTGATTTTGGGTGGTCTGACATTTCTACTAGTTTCAATTGTAAATGATCATAACCCAGTAACATTTGTGTTTTTTTTTCTTCAGAGTACACAGGGAATGTCCCAGTTTGGAACTTGAGGCTTTTTCCAGCTTTGGCGGGTGCACTCTGCATTTCTCTGGCATACCAGATTATCATAGAACTCAAATATTCTCACACTTCGGCACTTATTGCTGCCTTTCTTATCATGTTTGGTAATTTGATTACATGATTCACGAGCATGTGTTAAAAATGTATCGAAGTTTTATATAATGGTCAATTCCCAGGGGAGAATGATGTACACTATTGTGTTCTTCTTTTGTGAGGTGTAGGGAATCCCTTTTTACAGTTGTAGAGAATGAATATTTTCCGATAATAACTTACTTACATAAACAACATTGCATGTTTTTATTACCTTTTGCTGATTATACCTCATTATCAGGCTTTCACCATTATTGGGTGTTTACAACTATTTTAATCAGCTGATCAATTGGAGCATCTTTTGTTCTTCTATATTGATTCTGCCCTGAGGAAGCATGAGGTGGGTGGGAGGGATGGGGTGACATAGCAATTCTTGAAATAATTTTTTTCGCTGCCTTGTATGTTCATGTGTATTAGACTTAATTTATACCACTACAGAGTCTGGTTTACAAGTATTGATCTCAACTTAATATGTATTTGTGCAAAATTTATACCCTGTTCCAATATTATATTTTTGCTCTTTTTTAAATAGAAAACTCCCTAATAACCCAGTCTCAGTTTATGCTTCTGGAATCCATTCTCATTTTCTTTGTACTGCTGGCAGTTTTATCTTATCTGAAATTCTACAATATGCAGAGAAGCAGGTATGATGAAACATTGATGCAGTATCTTCATGTCGTAAACTTTGGAAATTGTGCAGTGAATACATTAATGCCTCACATCAGTTATGCTTTGTTTCAGCTCGTTTTCACTGAAATGGTGGTCTTGGCTTTTGCTAACTGGAATAGCATGTGCATTTGCCATTGGGTGAGTTCCTTCACGTGCAGTATATTTAAACCACAAATTGTAGCGTCTCCTTAAGTTGCTAGCTAAATTGATGTTGTTGAATGTTATTTCTGCACATTTCCAGCACATGTAAGCATTATTACACTTTTTATTTAATTCAATTAACCAGATTCAGAAATGAAATTTAAAATCTCTTTGTGTACCTGTAATAGTGCTGAGTTATAAATTTGAGAAAGCTTATAAGTTTCATGCTGTTCTAAGTGAGGTTGACATTAAGGATTCATCTCTATGCTAAGAATGGAGAGGAAAATTCAGCCATAACCCCTAGCTACTGCTTTAATCTACTTTATTTCCACAAGATTCTTCAATCTCTGTACTTCATTTACTCAATTCTGTACTTAGTCAATCTCTACACCATTGGTAGCCATACCTTCAGCTGCTTATGCTATTCTCTCCCTAACTATTTTCTTCACTTCTTGATCTCTTTCCTCCCCTAAAGCTGGACTTTTGGACCAAGTTTTTAAATCATTTGCTGTAATACCACTTTATGACTTGCCATCAAATTTTGTTGAATGCTGCTATGAGATGCTCTGGACCATTTTATTGCTTTAAAGCATTGTACATATGCAAGTTGTTTGTAATTCATTAGAATTTACTGTATAGCATGGAAAGCTATGACCTTCATTATTGGCTTAATAAATGTTTATTTTAGATTTCTGAACAACCAATGGATAATTTTATTTTGATGTGTTTACAGTATAAAATATATGGGCTTATTCACATACTTGCTTCTGTTGGCTATTGCTGGAGCTCATACATGGCAATTAATTGGGGATACAGCATTATCGAATGTAGGTATCTACAATTCTATGTTAATTTAGTTTTGAATGGTAGATATGTTGTATGGTGCATCAATTCACTGAGCATTATTGGAACCTGAATGCACATAATTAATAACTCTGCTATACCAGCATTGCTGTGGTAAGTAGGGGTGTGTTACAAAACACTTGATGACTCAGTGCTTTTTAAAGAAGAAATTTGTGGAACCATTAAGCCACCTATTGTATAAAATCATCTAAATTTTCCATGGTTTATCTAACTTTCATCCCATCTTTTAATATCTTCAAGCTTAAATATTTTAAACCCCTCTAAGCTGGAATCCTGAATTATTCAGAACTGTTGTCCATGCACCAAGTCCAGTTCTATCATCACTTTTTCACTCACTGCTGGGCATTGCATAAATTTGATTATAAAATTGGTATCCTTGGTTTGATAGCCCTCTCTATCTCTGTAACATTCTCCAGTCACAAGATGACTGTATGTCTCTAAGTTCTGGTCTAATGATCATTGTAATTTTAATTAACTCACTACTAGAGATCATGCTTTCAGTTGCCATGACCCTAAGTTTTGAAACTTCCACTTTAAACCTCTCCATCCCTCTCTCAATTTTCTTCTTCTCAAGGACATAGAGTCATTCAGGTCTCCTTAGAATTGACTTATGCAATCAGGTTTTGATCATCCATCCAAAAAAAATGTATGATTCTATATCATATTTTGTTTTATTATTTTACAAGGCAATATTGGTATAATATTGAAATGTAAAGCCAATTTGCAAAATAGATACCACAGTAATGTGGGTAAGTAAGGTGTTAATCCTGGTTAATTAGATGATCCTGGCGGTTAGCAATTGATTGTAACATGTCTCTCCTCTTGTCACAGATATCGTACAAGTATGTTTTTATTGTTAGTGTGTGGGTGCGCACTATACTAGTTCATTTGTTCAGGTCTCATTTTGCAATACTCATACTTAGAATTCAGTCTGGGGTCCCATTTTAATAGTTAACTGTTATCTGGGGTGGTCATTTGAAATCAGTGCTCTCTGCAATTATTTTAGGTAAATGTAGATTTAAAAATAGGGGTAATGGTAAATAATTGTGATTTTTTTTTTCTCCAGTTTAGAACAGCCTTTCTTAATAATATAGAACGGAGAACATAGAACACTACAGCACAGTACAGGCCCTTCAGCCTACATGTTGTGCTGACCCAAATATTCCTTTAAAAAATGTATTAAACCCTTCCTACTCTGTAACCCTCTTTCTTCCATCCATGTGCATGTGTAAGAGTCTCTTAAATGTGCCTAATGTTTAAGCCTCCACCACCATCCCTGGAAATAGATTCCAGGCACCCACAACACTGCAAAAAAACCAAAAAATACATATCCCCTGATGTCTGCCCTAAATTTCTCTCCCTTCACTTTGTACACATGTACTCTGAAGTTTGCTATTCCTGCTCTGAGAAACAGGCATTGGCTGACCACCCTATCGATGCCTCTCATAATCTTGTAGACCTCTATCAAGTCTTCTCTCATCCTTCTATCCTCTAAAGAGAAAAGTCCCAGCTCTGTTAACTTTGCCTCAATCGAGGTAACATCCTGATAAATTTCCTCTGCATCCTCTCCATAGCTTCCACATCCTTCCTATAATGAGGTGACCAGAAATGAACACAATACTCTGTGTGGTCTTACCAGAGATTTGTAGAGCTGCCATATATCCTCGCTGCTCTTGAACTTGATTCCCCTATTAATGAAGCCCAGCATTCCATAGGCCTTCTTAACTATCCTATCAACCTGTGCAGCGTCCTTGAGGGATGTATGGATTTTGACCCCAAGGTCCCACTGTTCATCCACATTCTAAAGTAACTGACCATTAATCCTGTACTCAGCCCTCTGGCTTGTCATTCCAAAATGCATCACCTCACACTTATCTGGATGGAACTGCATCTGCCACTTCTCTGCCCAACTCTGCATCCTGTCTATAATCTTCTTGTAACCTTTGACAATTTTCAGCTCCATCTACAACTCCTCCAACTTTTGTATCATCTACAAACTTACTGACCCATCTTTCTGCCTCATCATCTAGGTAGTTTATAAAAATCATAAAGAGAAGGGGTCGTCTGATTTTATCCTTTTCTATAGCTGTGCTAAAGCTCAGGGAGTTATAGTCACTCTCACCAAAATGCTCCCCCACCAAGAGGTACAGGTTCATTTCCCAGAACCAGATCCAGTCTGGCCTCTCCTCTTGTCAGCCAGTCCACATTACTGTGACAGGAATCCTTCTTGAAGACACCTGACAAATTCAGCCCCATCTATCCCTCTTGCAGTACTCAACTAGATACTGACCTCCAGGCAGAATACTTTCCTTCCTCTACTACTCTCTGCAAGCTAATATTTTTTTATCCACACAGCCAAGGTTCCATGGATCGCATGCCTCATGACTTTCTGAATGAATGTCTCATGGGGTACCTTGTCAAATGCCTTGCTAAGATTCATATAGACCGTAACTATTGTCCTACCCGCATCAATTTCTTTTGTAATCTCCTCAAAAAACTCAATTAGGCTCATGAGGCACAACCTTTCCTTCAAAAAGCTATGCTTGAGTAGACTGTACTTCTCCAAATGCTCATAAATTCTATACTTAAGAATCCGCTCCAATAGTTTGCATACCACTGACATAAACCTCATCGATCTATAATTTCCAGGATTCTCCTTATTACCTTTTTTAAACAAAGGGACTACATTTGCCAATCTTCTGACACCTCCCCTGCGGCCAAAGAGGATTTGGAGATCATAGTTACTGCTCCAGCTATCTCTTCACTCACTTCCTACAGCAACCAGGGGTATATTGGGGATGATTCCATGGACTTGTCAATCTTGATGTTTTTAAGAAGATCCAACACTTCATCTTCCTTAATCTCCACATTGTCAAGCACACAAGCCTGACCTCACCCTGATCAAGGTCCTTTTCTCTTGTGAATACTGACGCAAAGTATTTATTTAGGACCTCCTCAATCTCCAGGCACATGTTGCCTCCTTTATCCTTTAGTGGCCCCACTTTCATTTTCGTCATCCTTCTGTTCTTCACGTATGCATAGAACGCATTGGGGTTCTCCTTAATCCTACATGCCAAGGCCTTCTCATGCCCCTTTGAGCTCTCCTCTTAAGCTCCTTCCTGACTACCATATACATCCTATAAGCCCTTCCTGTTTCCTGCTTATTCTTCCCCTTGACTAGCTGCCTCAATTGCTTCGTCAACGGTTCCCTTTTCCTACCATCTTTTTCCTGACCTGGTGGGATAACCCTATCCTGAACCCTACGTAAGTGGTTACTAATAATCTCCACATTATTTCTGTGCCTTCACCCTTGAACAACTGTTAACAATTTACTTTTGCTAGTTCCTGTCTCATCCCTTCATAATTAGCCTTTCCCCAATTAAACACTTTCCCATCTCGTCTGATTTTATCCTTTTCTATAGCTGTACTAAAGCTCAGGGAGTTGTGGTCACTCTCACCAAAATGCTCCCCTACCAAGAGGTACAGGTTCATTCCCCAGAACCGGATCCAGTCTGGCCTCTCCTCTTGTCAGCCAGTCCACATTACTGTGTCAGGAATCCTTCTTGAACACACCTGACAAATTCAGCCCCATCTATCCCTCTTGCAGTCAGGAAGTACCAGTCAATTAGGAAAGTTGAAGTCACCCAAAACTACAACCCTGTATTTCCTGCCCCATTCCCAAATCTGCCTGCTTATCTGCTCCTTGATGTTTCAAGGGCTATTTTGGGGGCCTATAGACTACTTCTAGTACAGTGATTGTTCCTTTCCTATTTCTGACTTCCACTCACACCGTCTCAGTAGACACTCCCTCTGCAGCGTCCTCCCTTTCTATAGCCTTGATATTACCTCTGACCAGTAATGCTACTCTTCTCTCTCACCACCCCACTCTTCTTGCCTCTCATTCTATTCCTTTTAAAACACCTAAACCCTGGAACCTGCATCAGCCAATTTTGTCTTCCCTCCAGCCAAGTCTGTGTAAGAGCCACAACATCATAGTTCCACGTACTGATCCATGCTCTAAATCCCTTTATTCTTAATACTCCTAGCATTGAAATACACATTTCAACCCCTCTAACTGGCTACATTTATGTTTTGTCCCCTGCCTGTCCTTCCTCTCCAACTCAGAACATATAGCATCATGCTTTTGACATTCTTCCCAATTCTCTTCACTCATATTCTCGTTCCCATCCCCCTGCCAAACTAGTTTAAACCCTCTCCAACAGCTCTAACAAACCTGCCTGCCAAGATATTGGTCCCTTTCCAGTTCAGGTACAGTAAGTCCTTTTTGCATAGGTCAGACCATCCTAAGAAGAGTTCCCAATAGTACACAGATCTAAACTCTGACCCTACACCAACTCTTCAGTCACATATTCATTGGTCACAGCTTCCTATTCCTACCCTCTCTGGCACATGGCACAAGCAGCAATCCCGATATTACCACTCTTGAGGTCCTGCTTTTTAAACTTCTTTCCTAACACCCTATACTCCCTCTTCAGGATTTCATCACTACTCCTATCTGTCATTGGTCCCCACATGGACCACGACATCTGGCTGCTCCCCTTCCCCTTCCAGAATGCTGATCAGAGACATTCTTGACCTTGGCACCTGGGTGACCACATACCATCCTGGAGCCTCAATCTTGTTCACGTGCCAAATCAATGAATCCCCATTTACCATAGATCTCCTCCCCTTTCCCTTCTGAGCCAGAGATGCCAGCCTCTGTGCCAGAGACGTGACCACCATGACTTGTCCCTGGTAGATCATTTCCCCTCCCTCCCCAACAGTATCCAAAACAGGATACTTATTGTTGAAGGGAACAATAACAGGGAAGCTCTGCACTGTCTGCCTATTCCCCTTCCCGCTCCTAACAGTCACCCAGCTATCTTCCTCCTGACATTTGGGGGCGACTATCTCTCTGAAGCTCTTCTCTATCACTAACTCTGCCTCCCAAATGATTCAGAGTTCATCTAGCTCCAGTTCCCTAAATCGGTCTTCCAGGAGCTGCATTTGGATGCAACTCTTTCAGGTGCAGTCATAAGGGACAATTGTGTTGTCTCAGATTTCCCACATGTTGCACTTGGAGCATTCCACTGCCCTAGCTGCTGCCTGGCCTCTGGCTTCAGAAGTATATATCGAGTGGTTTTAATCAAAGCCATGGGAGCATAACTTAATCCCTTTTGAAACTCAATCTAATTGTTACCAAGCCAAAATTATGTAATGATCCATGAATAAGGAGGAACTGTCCTTGCAAATACTGTTTTAAAATAAAAACAAAAAGTTAAAGGTGCATTGGATGAGATAGAAACAGAAAATGCTGAAGGACTCCGGTCAGAAAGCATCTTTGGAGAAAAACAAAATTAACATTTCAGGTCAGTGATCTGACAAAAGATGAAAACTATTTTATCAAAACTGTCAATACATTTTTTTTTGTTTTGCCATAGAACCATAGACCATTACAGCACAGAAACGGGCCCTTTGGCCTTTCTAGTCTGTCCCAAACTATTTTTCTGCCTAGTCCCACTGACCTGCACCCAGTCCATAGCCATCCATACCTCTCCCATTCATGTACTTGTCCAAATTGTTATTACATGTTAAAAATGAGCCTGCATTCACCACCTCAGCTGGCAGCTTGTTCCACAATTCCATCATTCTCTGTGTGAAGAAATTCCACCTATTCTTTCCCTTTTCACCCTTAACCCATGACCTTTGGTTTGTATCTCGTCTACCCTCAATGGAAAAAGCCCACCTACATTTACTCTGTCTATATCTCTCATAATTTTAAACATCTCTAACAAATCTCTCCTTATTCTTCTATGCTCCTGGGAAAAAAGTCCTAACATTTTTAACCTTTACCTGTAACTCACTTTCTGAAGTCTGGGTAACATCCTAGAACATCTCTTCACTCTTTCAATCTGATTTGTATCTTTCCTGTATTTAGGTGACCAAAACTGCACACAATACTCCAAATCTGGCCTCACCAATGTCTTATACAACTTTACCATGACATCCCAACTCCAAGACTCAATACTTTGATTTATGAAGGCCAATATGCCAGAAGCTCTCTTTATAACCCTATCTATGTGTGATGCCTCTTTCAGGGAACTTTGTATTTATATTCCCAGATCCCTCTGTTCTACTGTACTCCTCAGTGCCCTACTATTTACTGTGTATGTCTTCCCTTGGTTTCTCTTTCCAAATGCAACACCTCACACTTGTTTGCATTAAATTCCATCTGCCATTTTTCAGCCCATCTTTCCGGCTGGTCCAGAACCCTCTGCAAGCTTTGAAAGCCTTCCTCGCTGTCCATAACACTTTCAATCTTTGTGTTATCTGCAAACTTGCTGATCCAATTTACCATATTATCATCCAGATCATTGATATAGATGACAAAACACTGATCCCTGAGGTATACCACTTGTCACAGGCCTCCAGTCTGAAAAGCAATCATCAACCACCACTCTCTGACTTCTCCCGTATAGCTAATTTTGAATCCAGTTGATAACTGTATCATGAACACCGAGCGTCTGAACCTTCCTGACTAACCTCCATTGTGGGATCTTGTCAAAGGCCTTACTAAAGTCCATGTAAACAACATCCATAGCCTTTCCTTCATTAACCTTCCTGGTAACCTTCTAGGAAAACTTTGTCAGATTGATTAAACATTACCTACCATGCACAAACCCATGTTGACTATTCCTAATCAGTCCTTGGCTATCCAAATACTTGTATATCCCTTCTCTTAGAACATCTTCCACTAATTTACCTAATACTAATATCAGTCTCACTAGCCTATAAATTTCCAGGGTTAATTTTGTAGCCTTTTTTAAACAATGGAACTACGTGAGCTACCCTCCAGCTCTCCAGCACCACACCCACATCTAAGTCTTATTTCTGCCAGAGCCCTTGCAGTTTCTGCACTAGCCTCCCTCAAGGCCCGAGGGAATATCTTGTCAGGCCCTGGGGATTTATCCACTCTTATTTACTTTAAGGCAGCAAGCACTTCCGCCCCTTTAATCTGTATAGGTTCCATGACCTGACTGCTTGTTTTCCTAACCTCCCTTTACTCTCTGCCAATTTTCTGAGTAAATACTGCCCTTTTCACGTTGATTAACCAGTAAATTGGCTGTATGCAAAAAAAACCATTTAAGATCTTCCTCATCACTTTTGGCTCCAAACAGAGCGAACCACTCTGATCTTTAAGGGGCCCAATTTTGTTCCTTACTGTCCTTTTGCTTCCTATATACCTTTAGGATTTTCCTTCACATTATCTGCCAAAGTAACCTCGTGTCTTCTTTTAGCCTTCCTGATTTCTTGACTTTTTCAACATTTTTATACTCCTCAAGTACCTCATTTGCTCTGTGTTGCCTATACCTCTCTCTTCTTCGAAAACAAACATTCTCTATGCCTGTTAACTTTTTCTTTAATTCTGACAGGAACATACAAATTCTATTGTATAATTGTTTGAACAAGTGTGTTGAATCCTTCCTTTAATTTTCTTAGATGAAGTAAAGTGTACTGTACTTGATTTTTTTTTTACTATGTATTGATTGCTTGTTGATCTTTTGGCTCACGAAAGAAGAACTCTGAACATGGGAATAGAATTCTGTCCTTGCATTATTGATTTTTTAAAAAACTGAACCAGTTTTTTTTAAAAAATGAGCATATTGCTTGAATTTAAGACTAAGTAAGTTTTGCACTTTCTTTGAAACATCATTTGCAGATCACAGTACTTTATCATGTTCTGGCCCGTGTATGTGCACTTTTAGTGTTCCCAATAATCTTGTATCTGGGCTTCTTCTATCTCCATCTGACTTTGTTGTATCGCACTGGGCCACATGATCAAATAATGACCAGCATGTTCCAAGCCAATTTGGAGGTAAGACCACTGGGTGTTATGCTGGGTGATGCTATCAATGCTTTTATTCTACTAACAGATGTGCCAAGTGTGTGGGGTGGGGGGGGGGGGGGGGTGGTGGGGAGGGAGGAGAGAGAGAGAGATGAAAATAATATATTACACAAGGACAGTGGAGAAGATTTATACAACATGTTTAAGTAAGGGAAGTGCTGCTGGAAGCAAGAAGACTACCAAAAAATGGGAGTTGAAACAAAGTAGCTGGTAAGCTTGAACTAAAGTGGGAGGTTATTCCAACAAGGGGTGATTTCATTCTTGGTTGTTTGCATTTGAGAGAATATGATGATGATACTATTTAAAAGTATACTTAAACTGATTTAATTTTTTTTTCTTGAAAATGAAATTGCAACTATAAAAAGATTATGAATTGTAATAGGGAGTTGCTCGAAACTTGGACAAAAAATGACTTGACAAACTAAGCAGGTCAGACATTATCCTTAGATAGAAATGATCAGACAAAGTTTCAGATCTGGACCCTTTAATCAAAACTGGTGGGAAGAGGATGAATATAATCAGACCATTATTCTCTGCTGATTGGAGTTACAATTTACCTTCCTGTTTTAGTTAAGGAAATTAATTGGTCATTGATTTAAAAAAAAATAGTAGCTCTGCTCAGTAGGAATGGTATAGGAGCACAGACCATTGAATTTTATGTCATTTGAAGGACAAGAAGTGACAGGGAAAGGTAGCTTGGTTCCTGCATTTGTTCACCATCCAGCAATGAGTATTGATGAAAGGTGAGAAAAAAATAAGCTTTTCGTTGGACAGTCTGCCACCATTCCTAGCTTCAGGCACAATGATGTGATACAAGAAAACCATGAGACACAGCGAGTTGTCAGTAACTTCAGGTGAGGGGTGGTGGCAGACAAAATGTTGGCAGGTTTGAGACATAGAAGATTACAAAAATAATCAATTTCTCTGTGTTGTCATCCCTTTCTGTTATGAGTACAAATGTTTGCTGAACAGTGTATTTGATTTCCCAATCAGATCAGAATGTTGTATTTGGTTTCCTTTACAGGGTGGACTGGCAAGAATCACACAGGGTCAGCCTCTTGAAATAGCCTATGGGTCCCAGATTACACTGAGAAATGCATGGAGCAAACCTGTTCCATGCTGGCTCCATTCACATAAGAGCATGTATCCTATCAGGTAACGGTTCAGGTGATGGAGATTAATGTTTATTTTGATACCATTTATGAAGTTTGGGTGCACAGATTTTGTATGCAATCTGTGACCATACTCAGCACTTTGCACAGTTAATTGCTGCAACTGCCCGTGTTTGAATCTTCCAACAATGTACAACACATGTTGATACTATAGCTTTGTACTGTGCATGCTATAGCAATGACTTCTGCTTTATCTGTCATATGATGCCCAAATTTGATATCTAGCTACACAAGCAAATATAGAACAGATGACCAAAAGATAGGTAACATTTTAGAAGTAGAGGCAGAAAAGTTTAGAGGAAGACCTTGGCACTGAAGGTACACCTTTCAACAGTGGAGACGTTAACTTTTCATTACACAAAAGACCAGAATTGGAGGAGCACAGATTTCTTGGCTTGTAATACGAGAGAAATATTGATGAACAAGGTCATGGAGAGGTTGAAAAGAGGGGTGATAATTTTAAAACTGAAGTATTGGCAGACTTGGTGCAAGCATTGTCATGTTGCTAAACCAGACATGGAGTGAGTTAAAATACAGGCAACATAGTTAAGATACATAATGAAGGGTAATCAAAGATCATCAGGCCAGCATTGATCTTGTTCATTAGAAGGTACCACACTTTTTTTTAATTAAAATCCAGAGGAGGTAAATACTAAGAATCTATTTGTGGGCTCAGCCAAGAGAGTTTTGTACTGTGAAAGCTGAAATTGTATGTGATCTTTGCAGGTATGATGGTGGCAGAGGTAGCTCCCATCAGCAGCAAGTAACATGCTATCCTTTTAAAGATGTGAACAATTGGTGGATTATAAAGGACCCTAGCAAGTATGTGAGAGTATTGCTTCCATGAAAAGAATTGCAATTGGGAAGAATTTGTCTGTACTCTGCCATTGTTTTCACAATTGTATTATGATGCTTTCCAAATTTTAGGTCCACTCCACTACTAATTCAGAACTAAAGTTAATGGTGCTATAATATTCTGTTGGAAAATAAAAGTTTATTTTTCTCAGTTCCCAGGCTTCGCACTCAACAACGTTCTTGTGCAACCTGCCATGGGGTATAAATTTGTTTAATATTGTCAGAAATGTTGGATAAGGTTAGAAAATAAACCATTATCTTGAATTTCCCTATTGGGGAGGATTAGCATGCAGTCAATATGGACTGGCCCTCTGTCCTATTTCCTCCACACTGATATAGTTGGCATTCAAGATGTCCCATTTTCCTGCATTTAATCCATACACTCTAGTCTAAACCTTTTCTATCTATATCTGTCTAAATGCCTTTTGAATATCATAATTGTACCCACTCTGGCAGTTCATTCCAGAAATGGACAACCCTCGAAGTAGAAAAAGTTGCCCCTAGGGTGTCTCTTAAATCTCCTCTCTCACCTTTAAACCTGTGCTCTCCAGCTATAGAATAGTCTACCCTGGGCAAAGGGTTGTAGTCTCTCTTCCACAACATTCTCCCAGGTTCTACCATGTGCATGTCCTACACTGCTTCAGCTTACCAAAGTGTCACACTTCCTATTTGTCAGAATTTAATTCCATTTGCCACTCTTTGGTCCAATATCCATATCCTGTTGAAAATTAAGTATATTTCCTCACTGAACTAAGTCACCAATTTTGGTAACATCTGAAAACTTAGCAAATGAGGTACTTGTTTTCGATTTTAACAACTTGGAAGAGAAGCAGCTCCCCAACCCCTGCAGCACATCTGGTCATTGACCTCCTATTAGAAAAGCAACTTTCCACCACTACCCTCTGACTCCTTCTACCAAGTCAGTTTTGAATATAAATGACCAACTCAAGCTGGATTCCATGTGATATAACCTACCACCTTGTCAAGAACCTTGCTAAACTCTATCAATACAATGTCCACTGCAATGCTCTTATTAGTCTGCTTGGTCACCTTTTTTAAAAAAAAACAACTTTAACAAAATTTATTAAAATATATGTGGTCTATTATTTGATTCTTATGCAGACAGGAGCTGGTTGTTAGCAATCCACCTCGTTCAGTTCGCCATGGTGATATTGTACAATTGGTCCATGGGATGACAGCACGTTACCTCAACACGTATGTACAGAGTTCTTGCTATTATCTTGATGGCAATTTCATATTACATTTATATTTTTGTTAATAATGCTCAGTAAAACAATTGAGGATTTCCTGCTCCCAAAGTCTTAGCAGTAAATTTGGTACATCTTAAATTAATTATTTAATTTGGAGATACAGCACAGTAACAGGCCCTTCTGGCCCATGGGCCTGCACTGCTCAAATACACCCATGTGACTAATTAACCTACTAACCCCATAGGTCTTTGGAATGTGGGAGGAAACCGGAACATCCGGAAGAAACCCACGTAGACATGGGTAGAATTACAGACCAAATCCGCAAGCAATTTTTGTATCTTCAGATGGTAAAGGACTTGTGGACCTATCATAATTCAGTGAACAGGAAAATGGTATACAAGATTTTTATTTTTAAATCTCCGTATCATTTTAACTAAGATTTTTTACATATGTAAAAGAAAACAGACTGCTTTTGGCATCATTGTGGATTAGTTATTAAAGGAAGTATTTACTTCTACTTGCAATGCTCCTTATTTTAATGGACAGGGAGGTATCTGGAGGTCTTTGCTTGGACCTTGCTGTTAATTACTTACTGACAAGATGTATGAAAGTTGGTGGTAGAATCAGAATTGAGGCTTTCCAATTCATGTCATGTAGTATTATGAAATGCCACATTATTTAATTATCTTGAAGATTAAACCCCCGGAGGTTCCCAGTGCTTGCTTTGAATAGTTAGAAAGTCATTAAAGATTTCAGCACTGTTCTGCACCAGTTTCTTTGCTGAACCCACCCATGCACTCCCAGGATTGTTATTTTTATTAATTTCCTCATTGTGTCCAAACAAGCTGAAATTGTCAGCAGCATAATTAATGTTACTTAATGTTTAAATTATTGATCAATAATAATTTATTATTTACTGAATTTTTTTTAGGCATGATGTTGCAGCTCCTATGAGTCCTCATTGGCAGGAGATTTCTTGTTATGTTGATTACAATATTTCAATGCCAGCACAGAACCTATGGAAAGTGGTAAGTGTTGACTGATACTTGCAGCCTTGGCAAATGCTAGATCATTAATGTAAGGGTTAAATTGTGCTTTATGTTTGCATTTGTCTGTAAGCAATTTTTGTTGTTGTATTTCATGTTGTCTCTTGGTAACAGTCATTCTGAAGGTCATAGAATTCTTGCTAGAGCCAGATAAGCAGTTCAGATTTTGATTCTCTTTGTTCTGTGAAGATGGAAGGGCTTGAAATGATCTGAAAACTTGTATTGATTGTTTTAAGTTTTGCTTTAAGCATCATTTAATTGTTTAATCATAGTTTTAGTACCATATTTTTAAAAAAAGTTGTAATCATGTGGTAATCTATATAAGATTTAATAAACCTCACAAAACTCAACTCAACTTTGGTACAGATCTTTTTTTTTGAATAAGTCATAGCCAACAAGATTCTAGTCTCTCCAGGCAATTATAAAGGAAGATAGATGCGACGTTTAGTCAATAGAAAAGGAACTATTGACTTGTTAGTCAATAAATGATAGAACTTAAGAAGTTGGAAATTAGATTTGGAATTCAGACTGGATTAATTTGACTCCATTTAGAGCATTTTGAACAAGGAGGCATCAACAGCAGCACCAAGGCCATTGAAGGAGTGGTAAGCATTACTAAAGGATTCCTTCTGTGTGTTTATTGCAAATTAGAACACAGTTTGGAGAAACTTCCGCTTGTCCTTTGAGGACTGTTTTGTTTTGGAGTTTAAGATGTGAATGTTTGATGTTTGAATTTTATGGTCGGCTGAATGGATAAGATGGCAATCGCTGCTGAAGCTGCCTCACCTAAGGAGCTATGTGTCGAGAAGATGAAAAAAAAATAGAACTTATAGAAGAATTGCAAAGGTGGAAATTAGATGCAAGTGGAAACAAAGTGACTTCAAGCAAAACTGAATGAGGAAATAGAAAAGCAGAAGGTTTCAGCTGCTGGAGGTACAGATCTCACAGAATTACAAAAACATTAATAGAAATTAAGATCAACCACTAGGAAATGGCTGAAGCTGTGCCATAAGATGATGGTAAGGAGGATAGGCAATTTAAAATGGACAGAGTCAGATATTAAGGCAGCATCTGACATTCAGGATGAAATAGGACCTAAGGTAGTGTGTCAAATACTGGAAGCAGGAGAAGCAAGAGGAGTTCTAGATCAGGCTCCAGTGTTTCAAGTACCTCATCTACATGTGTACATGGGCTGATATGGCAGCTCTCAAAGCAGGGATAAAAATGCTTCAAATTAAATTGGACTTAGAAGAGTGGGGAGAGTAGATTAGAATGACACAAGTACAGCTATGGAGAGAAGAGGAGCTGAAACAGGAGCAGCTAAGAAGAGAGGAAGTCCAACTAAAAAGGCAAAAGGAGCTACTGGAACTGGACTAAAGAATTGTTAATCAGGCCAAGTCAAAAGCACTAGAAGGCTCAGAGGTATCTGGTGCTCGAAATAAATTATCTAAAGCATCACATTTTGAGGAAGGACCACAGGAAAAGAAAGCATTTAATAACAAGATTGAGCCAGTGCAATGGTCACAAAATGTGCTTGGTCGTATACTAGATAGGTTAAGGCAGTTAGTTCTATGTCACAAGACATGCTTGGACCATGAACTAGACAGGCTAAGACATGGTGCCAGATGAGCCTATTGCCATCTTATGTAGGAGAATACCATCATTCCCAGCAGGTAATAGAAATCTGGGTGAACAAAGTAATGTACGCCCAAGCATGACAAGACAAAATTAAATGGCTGAATCGTTAATTCAGTTACAGACTCTCTCTTCTCTACTCAAGAGAAAGATTCTAATTTTTGATGGTGACTCACTTAAATTCTAAGCATTTATGATATTGTTTGAATACAGTATTGAAATTAACATTAATTATGCTGCTGACAATTTCAGCTTGTGTGGACACAATGAGGAAATTAATAAAAATAACAATCCTGGGGGTGCATGGGTGGGTTAAACAAAGAAACTGGTGCAGAACAGTGCTGAAATCTTTAATGACTTTCTAACTATTCAAAGCAAGCACTGGGAACCTCCGGGGGTTTAATCTTCAAGATAATTAAATAATGTGGCATTAAGTGTCAAAGTTCAGAGGATTGTTTGGATTGTTTGCAGCAATTCACAAGTGGACAACCACAAGATCTTGTAGAGTTGCCAACACATGGCTCCAAATAAAGTATTCAAACAGGCTAAGTCATTACTAAAGAAGCATTTTGGCAACCAGTATAAAATTTCTACAGCTTATGTACAGAAGGCTCTTTCATGGTCGTCAATAAGACCAGATGACGTGAAGGGTTTACAAGCTTACATCCTCTTTCTCAGAGGATGTTGCGATGTCATGACGGAGATTGGCTGCCTCCAAGAGCTTGACATACCTAATAATATGCTAATCATTGTAAATAAATTATCCAACCGGATGAGAGAACGATGGAGAAGTCAAGTTTTGAATACCAGAAAAGAAACTGTGACAGCTGTTTTTAAGGATTTGGTGGAGTTCATTGAAGGGCAAGTGGACATTGTCACAAATCCAGTGTATGGAATTATCACGGACACTCAAACAGTAGGTAAAAAGTTGAAAAGTCCAAATTGTAACCTCAACCAAAATTTTTTGAAAATTATATTTGCTACCTCTTTGACAGAAAATGGAGGATAATTAAATTAAGGAAAATGAAAGTTTGCCTGTTGTGAGGAAATGTTTGTTCTGTAATGATGAACATGTTTTGGAAAATGATTGGGAAAGATTGATTAGATCAGTGCAAAAACTTCTTAATTCAATGGTAAAGGGAAATATGCATGCCTGATAATAGAAGTGTTATCAAGCAGTGTACAATGAATTTAAAGAGAAGATTCAAAAAAGATTCTTCCTTTCATTCAGACTACACCAAATGCAAGTCCGATATGATATCCAAAGGATATGCAGAGAAAGTACCAGATAATATTGTGGATCATAGTGACCATACCATGGGTTTCGCATCCACAGAAGATAAAACTTCATGTAATGTTTGATTGTGGAGCAACCTTTTGGGGAGGGGTTTCACTAAATTCTCAACTCTTACATGGTGCAGACTTGACCAGTATGTTTATAGGAGTCTTAACTAGATTCCATAAAGAATTTATCAACAAATCTGATATAAATTGCACCTGCTTCCAACCACCTATGGCACGCATAGATGTCTTTCTTCTGAAATTGTCCTGGTGACAATCAAGGTTTACCTTTAAGAAGGAAAAGATGCTTCAAGGTCATTTGGATCAGTTGAAGTCTTAGTGATTGGATGACTGTTGAGGATAGCTTAAACTTCGCATCAAACTGTCTGAAGACCCTCCTCATTAAGATTTTGTCCATCTATGATTGAATTAAGAAGTTTTTTGCACTGATCTAATCAGTCTTTCCCATACACCTCCATGCTGTGAGCTAGTAGGGGAAATGAACATCCAATTATCCTCCATTTTCTGTCGGAGGTAGCAAATGTACTTTTCAAAAAAATTTGGTTACTGCAGATATTGAAGCAATGTTCCATTTGGGTGAAAGTACAAAATGAAAACCGTGACTTGTTATGATTCATTTGGTGGCCTGATGGAGACTACGAACAGAACATGGTAGAATACAGAGTGACAGTACATCTATTTGGGGCGATTCCATCACCAAGTTGTGTGAATTTTGTCCTTGGGAAGTGTGCTGAGGACAATATGGAACAGTTTGGGTCTCAAGCTATAAGCACCATCAGGAATAACTTCTATGTGGATTATTGTCTTATTTCTGCAGCTACAGTTAAAGAAGCAATAGCTCTTTATCATGAGTTGAAGGTGATCTGTTTTAAGAGGTTTTTTACTTGCCAAATGGACAAGTAACAATCACCAGGTATTAACTGCCATCCCTGAAAGAGAGATGGCAAAAGAAATTAAGAATTCAGACTGAGACCATGACAACCTTCCTGTTGAGAGCTGAACAATGGTGTGTTCAGTGTGACATCTTTAAATTCAAGATAATTTTGAATGATTATCTCTTATATGAAGGGGCATTTTATCAACAGTCGGTTTGATATATGATCCTCTAGGAATATTGATGCCAATCGTCCTGTCTGCCAAGGAGATACTGGAAGATTTGTGCAGGAAGAAAATTGGTTGGAATGATGATATACCAGAATCCATTGTACAAAAATGGATATGTTGGATACAGGAGCTTTGTAAGCTGAAGACTTCAAAATTGACAGATGCTTCAAACCCACAAATTTTGGAACTGTAAATATGCTCAATTGCATCATTTTGCTGATGCATGTGAAGACGGTTACCTATTACTACATGATAGCAAGGATCAAGTACATTGTGGATTTGCAATGGGAAAGGCCAGAGTGACTCCACTGAAACCAGTCACTATCCCATGAATGGAGTTAACGGCTGCTACCACGGCAAGAAGAATGGACACAATGTTGAAAAAAGTGCCAGATGAAACTAACAGACTCCATATTTTGGATTGATAGCACCTCTGTACTCAAATACATCAACAATAAAACCACAATGTTTTATGGCCTTTTATAGCCACTTTCGTGGCTAACAGGATCACTGAAATTGATAAAGTTTCATGTCCAATACATTGGAGATATGTTAATGCAGTTAACATTCCGGCCAATCTGACTTCCTGAGATTTGAAAGTCGTCTTTTCTGAAGAAAGAAATGTGGGTGTCAGGGCCTTGATTTCTTCTACAGCCTCAAAAGGAGTGGCCTCAAAATCTTGATAAATTAAAAGAAGTTTTTACCAGAAGACCCTGAAATCAAAAAAATGACTTCAAATGCTGTTAAGATAATGTCTGAATAAATGGATTCAGTTACTTACTTAATTCATTATTTCTTATCCTGGAATAGTTTGAAAGGGACAACAGTATAGATGCTCTGATTTAAAAGATGGTTTCTGAATCAAAGAGGAGAGACAAAGTAATTTTAGGTCTCAAGAAAAGGGACATCTCACAGTTCAAGAAATCATTAATGCTGATATGGAGATGATCTGCTTTTGCCAGAGGAAGAGATTTGCAGATGAAATTTCAAGTCTGAAGAAGGGAATGGGTGTCAAAAGGATAAGCCACATTTGTAAACTCAACCCTATTCTCAAGAATGGTGTTTTAGAGTTGATGGGCACCTTAGAAGGGCAGCAATGCCAGAAGAAATTAAACATCCTGTCATACTGGCCAAAGGTTTTCACATTTCAAATCTAATTCTTCAACATACTCACAAAGAGATAGGTCATGGTGGTTTCAACTATATGTTAGGAGAAAATTGTTGGATTTGTGATGCCACTAGAGTAAACAGAAAGATTGTAATGAAATGTGATGTTTATTAGTGTATAAATACACCATCTGGACAACATCTGATGGTGGATTTGCCTCTGGACAGAGTCTCCAGATGAACTTGTGTTAAAGTTGATTAGTTTGGGTCCTTTGAAGTGAAGCATACAAGGAGTGCTGTGAAGGGCTATGGTGTTATTTTCACATGTTTAGCTGCAAGAGTAATTCATATTGAAGTGGCATCATCCCTTGTTACAGAGTCTTTCATCAATACCCTTCGGCATTTTATTGCCAGATGTGGACAATGGTACTAATTTTGTGAGAGCTCAGCGCAAAATAAGAGATGTAATTGTAAACTGAAATCGAACTCAAATTCATAAAGAACTAGTTCAAAAGGAAATTAATTGGATGTTCATTTCCTCTACTGGCTCACACCATGGAGGTGTATGGGAAAGATTGATTAGATCAGTGCAAAAACTTCTTAATTCAATGGTAGATGGACAAAATCTTAATGAGGAGGGTCTTCAGACAGTTTGATGCAAAGTTTAAGCTATCCTCAACAGTCATCCAATCACTAAGACTTCAACTGATCCAAATGACCTTGAAGCATCTTTTCCTTCTTAAAGGTAAACCTTGGTTGTCACCAGGACAATTTCAAAAGAAAGACATCTATGCGTGCCATAGGTGGAAGCAGGTACAATTTATATCAGATTTGTTTGGAAAAGATGGGTGAAAGAATATCTTCCACTGTACAGGAGCAACAGAAATGGTCTAAGATAAGGTGCAATTTCACTGCTGGGGATGTTGTGATCGTCATAGACCATTCAGCACCTCAAAATTTCTGGTTGATGAGGAAGATTGTTGAAACCATCCAGGACAAAAGAGGACTTGTACATCAAATTCGGATTAAGATTAAAATTGGCACTCTGAAGAGATCAATTACCAAAATTTGTTTTTTTTACAAGAAGCAGAAAGCTTTGATAATTGACTTTCACTTTCTTTTCAATATTTTAACTAATATATGCTACTGTTTGATTTTTTTTCCCCCCTTTGTAATGTAATTTTTTTTACATCTAATAATTAAGGGTTAGTATTGTTTGGGTTAAAATGTGTTTTATGTTTGCATTTGTCTGTAAATAATTTTTATTGACAGTTTTCATGTCGTCTCCTGGTAACAGCCATTCTGAGGGTCATAGAATGCTTGCTAGAGCCAGATAAGCAGTTCAGTTTTTGAGTTCCTTTGTTCTGCAAAGATCGAGAGGCTTGAAATGTCCGAAAACTTTTATTGACAGTTTTAAGTATTATTTTAAGCTTTATTTAATCATATTTTATTACTGTATAAAAAGATGTAATAATGTAGTTAGCTATATAAGGTTTAATAAACCTTGGAAAACTCAACTTTGGTTCGGATCTGTTTGAACAAGTCATAAACAATAATGATATTCTAGTCTCTCCAGGCGATTGTAAAGGAAGATAATCACAAGTAATTTTTAAACATGGGTGATTAAAGTGTCTGATCAATGCTGAAAATGTTAGAATTGAGAGTAACAATGATTTTTAGACCAGCATACCTCTTGCATAGTAAAATATGCAAAGCACTTCTCAGGTGTATTATCAAACAATATTTGATAAGATTACAATGAAATAGATCAGATGATTAAAAGTCAAAATGTATGCTTTCATGAGTGCTTTCAATTATAAAAGAAACTAGAGAGTTTAGGGGGATTAATTCCAGAATTTAGGGATTAGGAAATTGAAGGGATCATCATAGCCTGAGGGGTACTCTAACAGAGAGAACTTAAAATTCATGAAACACATAAAAGTCTGCAGATGCTGTGATTATAGTGAAAATGCAAAATGTTGGAGGAACTCAGCAGGTCTCAGCGTCCATAAGAGGAA
The DNA here is from genome assembly GCF_036971445.1 of Narcine bancroftii. Taxonomy (NCBI): domain Eukaryota; kingdom Metazoa; phylum Chordata; class Chondrichthyes; order Torpediniformes; family Narcinidae; genus Narcine; species Narcine bancroftii. The sequence continues at coordinate 2,325,707 of NC_091469.1, read as the reverse complement.
AAGATATATAAACTAAGGTTTCTGTTCTGAGCCCTCCTCAAGGTAAAAAAAAATCATGAGATCAGTTTAACAGTCTGCATTTACATAAGGGTTTGGTGGTCATGGGTACTAAAACCAGAAACCATGAATCATCAATAAATTCAATAGTAAATTCAGGTGAAACCTTTTTTTAAAACCCAGAGTGTCATTAAAATATGGTAATTTTCAACTTTAAGAGTTGAGAGATAGATGAATTGAAGAATACGAAAGTAGAGTAGTGATTTGGCCAAATATTCTTTTTAATAGGCTGTAATTTCAATAATTCTCTGCACCATATATAGAAATCCAATGAGCGTTGGGATTTCTAAAATCTCCCCTTAGACAGGGGTTCCAGGAAGGCTGGATTCTTCAATTTTTGTTGCACAGGCTGCAGCTGAACAGTTAAATGAAAATGCCAACATTATGGGCACTAGTTGAAAGGTGAATTCCAGTACTTCAGTTCCTGGTCTTATAAAATATTATCCCTTAACATAGTTCCTATATGAATTTGTATATAGTGCTACATTTAAGACTTCTGCAGCAATGATTTCACTTGCACCATTTATTTAAGCTTGCTGAAATACTGGTTTTCCAATTGCAACTGTGTGGATATAGAAACAAAGGTGAAGTTTTATAGGGTCTGGGATAATCCTAGTCCAAAGACTCAAGTTTAACAACTCACATTTCACATTTGTTCTAGGAAATTGTCAATCGTGAAACCGAGAATGAAGTCTGGAAAACTATATTATCAGAAGTAAAGCTTTTGCATGTGAACACCTCTGCAGTGTTAAAGGCAAGTTTGTAAAATATGCACGTCACATCTGCTGCCAGGACAAGATCTTCCATGCCAGATCACCTGAGATGTCCTCCTTCTTCAAAATAACTTGGCTTCCCCTCTATTACCATCAACTCTGCCTTCACCTGCATATCCTCCATTATGTACACATCTTCCCAGCCCCCATATGCCCCCACTAGCCTCTGCATCCAACATATAATCCTTTGCTATTCTACCTCCTGCTACGTGATTGCACCACCAGACACTTATTCCCCTCTCCTCCTCTCTCCACCTTCTTCAAGGACCCCTCCCTCCGTGACACGTCTACTCCTCCCTTCCCACCACTCGACCCCCCCCCCCCCCCCTTGTCAACTACCTCTGTGACCACAGCAAGTGCTACACGTGTGACTACACCTCCTCCCTCACCATCATTTGGGGCCCAATACAGTTCTTCCAAGAGAAGCAACCCTTGTGAATCGGCAGGAGTCATCTACTGTATCTGTTGCTCCCATTGTGGCCTCCTCTACATCGGAGAGACTGGACACAGATTGAGAGATCACTTCACTAAGCAGCTGTGCTCTGTTCGCCGCAATAGTGGTGATCTCCCAGTGGCCACCCATTTCAATTCCTATGCTGAAATGTCTGTGTATGGACTCGTGCCACCTCCAGACTAGGACCTCCCATAAATTGGAGGAACAATTTATTCCATCTGGACACCTTCTAACTGAATAGCATGAACATAAACTTCTGTTAGCCACCCCCCCTCACCCCTTTCTATCCATATTTCTCCTTTCCTCTAGCTATGTCTTTCTCTTTTCTTTTCCCTCTCTCTTTCCTCCGGTTCTGCATTCCTAGAGCCACCTCTCCCCTGATCAATTCTCTCCTTTCCTCTCCATTTCCAATTATCGCTTTTGTCTGTGCTCCTCTCCCCACCATTTATTTTCTTCTCTCCTAACCTTTTAATTCTGGCACCTGCCTGCTTTAAACTCATACCTTGAAGAAGGGTTCAGGCTCAAAACGTTGGTTATGTATCTTTACCTCCAATGGATGCTGTGAGACTTGCTGAGTTCCTCCAGTCTTTGTGTTTTTACAAGCTGTTAATAAACTTAATATTCATGGATTTCATGGTTTCTGAAATCCCCATACATCTAAAATGAACCACACTTGTAGGATGTGTTTTAAAAAAAAAGTTATTATGAGCTGTAATCTTCCTAGTATGATTTTCTGGAAATACTGTATAATAATAATGGCCTTCTATTATTAAGTCAAGATTTTGCTTAACTAGGCTCTTTATTTGTTTGATAACAAGCTTGGATAATTTTTATCACAGTTGGCGTGGAGACAAGATTCACTGGCTACAGGAAACAGAAAGCAGGCAAAAATAGGCAAAATGTAATGAAGGATCCTAAGAATTGTGCAGGGATTTCAATTTTTTTTACAGTTTATATAAATTCACCAAATCTATGCTCAGAATTTTATATATACCTCAGGTCAACCCTTAGCCTCCTATGCTCCAGGGAAAACCAATCCCATTTATTTAACCTCTTCTGACAACTTAAACCCTCCAATCCCAGCACATCCTCATGAATCCTTTAAATCATAATTAATCATGTATTTTAAAATCAAGATAATTATTCCTTAAATCTTCATCTTCAGTTTCATGTTGGGAGACATTTCCATTCATCAAACTTCAGTCTAATTTTTTTCCTTTCAGCCTCTGTAAAAATGATAGTGATTTGCACGATCAATGCCATTTCAAACTGTTCTCTTCTTTGTGAACATAGAGCCCTGTGATATTTTCTTGCGCTTTTCATTTCAGCTGAGTGGTTCTTCTTTACCCAATTGGGGCTACTGCCAACTGGAGATAGTTGGAGATAAAAGTTCTACGGTTTATCATCAGAACATGGCGTGGAATGTTGAAGAGCACAGATATGGAAAAAGTAAGGCTCATTGTTTGCAAATGAAAATAACTGAAGTTAGTTGAGAACACAAAAGTTGATCTGAATATGTCAATGCCCACAAAATGTAAAATTCTATCAGTGTTCAAATCCCTCCATGGCTTTGTTTTAACCTCTCCTACAGCATTGCAACAATCTGAAATTTTTACATTCTTCCAGTTCTGGAACACATGTTCAACAGATGGCATTGCAGTAAAATAGACAGTTGCTTTGCAGAAAAGTCCTGTTTTTAAACTTCCCCTGCTTTAGATTATGAAATGAGTCCCTTGATCAGAAATATGCCTTGCAATTCTAAAATATTGGTCAATAAATGTGGAATTGGCACCTCTTGAAAATGATTGAGCTTGGAAATACAAAAATGAATTCCTTTCAAACTTGAAGCAATTTTTCTGTATGATTTTTGAATTTCCAAATAGTGCCTTGTTTTATTAAGCTGCTGCATTTTTTCTATTTGTACACCCAGGTGAGGAACAGAAGGATAGAGAATTGGAGCTTCAAACTCCAGCACAGATGGATGTCAGCAAGAACATGAGCTTTATGGCCAAATTCCTGGAATTACAAGTAATAGAAACATTAATTTTATGGTCCTGGTTATATTTTGGCCTCTTCTGCAATTCCATGCTTCCAGCCCCTTTTTTTTTTTAAAGCAGTTGTGCTGTTAGTTAGCTTAACACTCTGGTATTCTCTCCTTAAATTCTTCTGCTCTTTAAAGACAATCCTTAAAATCAATCTCCACCTTGAATGTGCTTCTCAGTTCATTAAAGCTTCTGGCATTGAGTAGTTTGATATCTTACATGGTGATTGAACATTGGGGAACTTAAAACTTCCCATCACTGGGGTTTTCTTCAGCTAATTTCTTTATTACTGATTAGTTCCCCAAGATCCAAATTTTCCCTTCTCATTACTGTCTTTTAAAGTTGAATATGCAATATTATAATATTTTCATATTCTCAGTTCTTAAGTTATCTATTTCAGGAAGCATATGATCCTAGACACAGACAAGGACTTTTAAATCTGGAAAGTACCCGCTAATAAGATTTATGTTAGATCTGTGGATATTTTCAACTCCAACTCCTTTTAATGTCCTAAGTTTAAATGGTGGAACGTTATATGATTAGAAGATATTGTTCTATTGCCTCTGAGACCAGTTAATCTTCAACTGAGAATTCCAGTTGAGACAGATTTAAACTTAAGAGACTGCAGCAAAAGAAGTTTTTAAGAAAACTTAGTTCATCGGAAGGCATCTTTCGGGAAAAGGAGAAAGGAAAAGCCCTGTCAACCCCATGCCCCCCAACTTCCTCCAGCAACTAGATATAAACCTAAGTTAGTTCAGTCTACTAGTCCTTGCCTAATCATCTGCGTACGTTAAGAATTTTATTTAATGCAACCATTGTTTTTTTTTGTTTTCTTCAGTTGAAGATGTTGATGTTGAAGAATGAAGAGACTGAACACAAATACAGCTCTTCCCCTCTGGAATGGATAAACATGGACACTAATATTGCTTATTGGCTTCACCCCAGCACCAATGTACTGATTTAATTGAAATATTTATGAAAATGCATACAATATTGACATACTGTATCTGTACTTTTTAGTGCTGTCCTTTTTCCATTTTTTGTTCACAATTGCATAAATATTACTATATTTCTGGGGTAAAAAAGCTGTGAAATCCACTGTAATCAATTTCTTAGAAACAGGCATAAATGAGAGAAAAAATGTACACACATTTGCTTCTAAAATTAAAGCAAATTAATATTCTTGCTCACACTACCAACTATGGAGCCAGTGATTGACAATTAAGTTTCAATTAGTTTACAAAGAAAGATGAGCTGAGGTAGCTTAGCTACCTGATCATTCCTTTTGCATCATTGTAGAGACAGTGCCCTTATGACATTGCTAACAAATTTCTAGTGGTGATTATCCTGTATGTAGGTTCTCTCCCTCTTGCGTGCATTCCTCAGTAGAGAATACTTTCATCACCCTTCATAGAATTTCCTGAAAAATCTAGCTGAAATGTTAGGCTTTAGTGGAGGAAATAAAATAAATGCAAGCCCAAGCCCAACCTCTGTCTGCCTACAAGAAAGTGAAGTAGCTACCCATAAAATGCTGTGCTTCCTTTAACCACTCCACTTTTGTTAACTTTACATTTACTTTTGCTGAAATATAGATTTTAATTAATGAAGCAATTTAATATAGTATTTTCATTTGAATGATTCTAGTCCATAAGCTAATTCCAGGAATATGAAGAGCTTGATTTATTAGCCTGTGCACCACAGTTCTATTAATCATCTCAAATATCTACACATTCTGCAGGCACAGATCCATTTGATTGGAAATATTGCAACATGGTCAACAGCAACAATTGGAATTGTTGTTTATACAGCAATTTTTCTCTGGCATCTGCTGAGGCAACGCAGGAGAATCCACACAATCCCAAAAGGTAATGTCTTCAAAAAATATCAATTTTTGGATTGTACATTTAAAAATGAAAGGGGGTGGGGGGAGCAGATAACAAATATACTTGCACTTACAAGAAAGAATGAATGGTGTTTTAAAGCAATCTCTAAGCTGAGTACATTTGCATCTATTGAAGTATCTGCCAGTTTGGCTCATAGCAATATCCGAAAAGAGCAGTGTGATACATACCAGATAATCTGTTTTAATGAGGGTGTTGTCACACCATTAAAGGGATGGGATTATAGGTACATTTGGAAGAAACTCCCTCCTCCACAATAGTGTCCATAAAGTATATTATTTAAACATGAAGGAGTAAATTTAGCCTTAGTTTAACTTCTCGTCCAGAATACCATACCTGCCATCATGCAATGTTCCTAGTGTGAAGGTAACAGTTATTTGGTGACTGCAAATATAGTTTTAGATTTCATTTGTGTTGGAGATTAAGAAGCAATTTTTAATTTTATTAGATGGAATGTTTGCAACACTTTAAAGGTGATAACATTAACCTATCTTTGTACACATTCAGCTGGGAAACATGACACATGCTAGTGATTATGGCACCACAATAAATGATCTACAGCTATCAGAAGAATTCTAGACCTATCGTGGCAACTTGTGAAATTGCAATTAATGATTTTCAGAAAAAAAGTTGTTTAAAAACTCATTCATGAAAACCTTTCAGGGAAGGAAGTTGGTGTCCCAATGAAGCCTGTTGTCTCTTTAAACCTTTATCAAAAAAAAAAGCAAAAAATGTTACTAATGCAATAGGTAAAAGTGCTGGAGAAACTCAGCATGTCATGCAGCAAGCATAGAAAGCAAAAGATAATCCACGTTTCAGTACAAACACAATGCTGGAGAAACTCAACAGATCAAGCAGTGTCCTTTTATTTATCAAAAGTAAAAATACATAACTGACATTTCGGGCTTAAACCCTTCATCAAAGTATGGAAAAATGTTAGCTGGCATTCAAACAAGAGTGGAGGGAGGTGTCATGTTTCAGGCCTGAGTCTTCAGAAAAAACAGGCCTATGCCACAAATGGTGGTGAGGAGAGAGGAAAAGGAAGGAGCATAGGCTAGCAGGTGATAGGTGGATACAGATGGAAGGGAGAAAAGAACTGATAGGTGATGGGGGAAAAGGGCAGAGGGCTGAAAGGTAGTTCTGATAGAAGAAGGGTGGGGAGCTGGAGGAAGGGAGATCAGGATGAGGGAAAGAGGTTAACAGAAATTGAAGTTGATATTGATGCCGTCTAGTTGAGACTGCTGATGCAGAACACAAGGCGTTATTCCTTCACTTTATGAGTGACCTTAATGTGACAGTATATGAGGCCATGTGTCAACGTGGCATTGGGGTGTGGAATTGAAATGGTTAGCTACAGGGAGGTCCTTACTGTTGCTAATCATCTGATCTAACTATGACCTTGACAGCAAACCTTTAAAAACTAAAATTAAAACTGCTGATGTTATGCGCAAGATAAATTTCAGACCTTTAATACCCTGTATTTTCAGGATATGACCATGCCAATGAGCTTTATAATTTAACTGTGTTAGTTCATGATCTACAAAGTTGGAGGTCTTTTTTCATATTATACACATCGAGCAGCAGTGAACCATGTAATTATTTACCATATAGTCAACAATTTTCAATTGCCAAAGCATGCATCTGCCAAATTAAAAACATTACTCAATGTTCTCCCAGGCAAAATGTCCATGGATACAGTTTGTAAATGAGCAACCTTCCAATGTGCACTTATTTTTGTTTTCGATAGTTTGTCATATTTATAAATACATATCTGGCTTTCATTATTAGCATTCTTCAATTAAACAGTCAAAAAATTGAATTGCTTTAGAAATTGAAACTTTTTATGTCTCCAATGTAATCCATGTCTCATTGTTGGTGATTTCAAAAGTCATTATTTATATTTTTGATCCTTTAGATTCCTGGGAGCACTTAGTTCTGGCTGGAGCTATCTGCATTGGAGGATGGGCAGTTAATTATCTGCCTTTTTTCTTGATGGAGAAAACACTTTTTTTATATCACTACCTGCCAGGTCTCACCTTCAAAATCCTCCTCTTGCCCATTGTTCTTGAACATCTTCACAATTACATATTCAGGTGTGTAGAATGCATTTTTCTCTTCCGCTAATTTTTGAATGACTTATTTCCGATAACTTATTTGTCAACAGAACACTGAATTTATAATTAGATCTTTAATTCTGATCTAGCATTAGTTGTATGGAACTTTGAACTGAACTGCCACCATTCCCATTTCAGGTCTACCATCTCCAGAAATACATTCAGCGCAGTGGTCTTAGCTTGGATCTCCTCTGTCTACTTTGTGTACAAGACATTTAGTCCTCTTACCTATGGGTACCCAGCTCTTTCAGTATCAGAGTTGACTGCATTGCGCTGGAAAGACAGCTGGGACATTCTTATACGTAAACAATAGCATTAAATCAATGGATAACATCACTGAGGCAGACAGAAGTCCATTGAAACTTTAAAGCACAAGCACTTTTGAAGTATTACAGACTACATTTATGCACAATAATTTTGCAATTAGGTAAAAAAGTTGATTGGTTATTGGTAGTGAAATGGACTTCTGATAATGCACTATCATCTCAGAATCATTTCATGTATTGAACGCTATACAGTGCATCAGATGTGATGCTGCTCGTAAAAGTCTTAAATGTCTGGTTTAAGTGAAGTTTACAATTGAGAGCTATTACCATGTCCTAGTTCTTATAAACACTATAGTGTGTCAGATTTTCATAACGTTTGAGGGTGAAAATTAAATATTATGGTTATTTACACGGTCACAATATAATTAATTTTGTAAGCTCTTTGTTGTGCCAGGTTTAGTGCCTTAGGACAGAGCTTTCTGTTCAATATACAAAAAAAGCTACTGCTGCCAACTTTGCCAAAATATAAAGTGGCAATTCGATGGGTGATTGTGAAATAAGTATCCAGAATTTGTGAAGATGTTCACTGTCTTATCCAATTCATTAAAGGACCGGAATGTGTGGCGAAGGATAAGATTATTCTATTTTAAATTTGTTTGAAGGAACATTTATCCTTCTTTTCAGTAATTGATTGATTGACATAGATTTTTTATAATTTTTATGGACTAAAGACTCTTTCCAGAATTTCAAACCATCCCTAATCTTGCTCTAAAGTGAGGTTTGCATGGAAAGCTTTAAAATCAAAATTATAAACTATATTTGAAATATTACTGTTCTCTTGCTGGTGCGCATTGTATATTTGTATTCCTATCATTGAGAAGTATTAAAGTATGTTCTTTAAGGTAAATTCAGCTCAACAAAAATTTAAGAGGTCTTGTGTCAATATATTGTGAAAAGAATGTGAATATTATGGATTTAGTTTGGAAACCAATTATTGAAGCATGATAATTATGTTTGTAATGAAATCTGCAGGCTATTCTGGAATTGGCAAATGAAATACAAGTGTTTCCTCCAATGCCAAATCATCATTTGATAACATTGAGACAAAAATGTTATGTTGATGAATGTGAGGAATTTTACTTTTGCTTTTTAAGTCCCTGTATAAAATAGAACATGGGGAATTTTGGACTAAAGGTGTGTGATAATGGAAATCGATCTAGAAAATTGAAAATGTACTGTCAATGAAGGACAATGTATTTAGATACCAATCACAAAAACATGAATTCTGAAGGAAAATTTTGGACAGAATGGAAAAGATATTTGGTTAAAGAAATTGATGAAAGATGTTAGAGAGGTTCAGGGAACACATTCCAGAGTATGAAACCTAGGAGGTTGAAGGCCTTATTACCAATACCAAATCAGATCCATTATGACTATCTTCTTTTATAATTGCTTGGAAAGAATGGAATGCAGTTGTTTTGACTCATTAAATGAAAAGTACATTCTAAAGTTGTGTTGAGTTTTTCCACAGTTTATTAGAACCTCATACAATTAGAACTATAATAAAACAAATAAAACAATACTTAAAATGATGATTATAACAGACAATAAAGCATTCAATAAAATGGTCAAAAGAATTATTTGGAGTGTCTCCATGCTGTTCTGGTTTTAACTGTATAAAGGAAAGCTTAAAACAGATTGTTTATCTTAAACATGCAAAAAGCTCACCAGCCTTGAAGTTGGCTATAACTAGGAGACACTTATGGAATTTGTAAACAATATTTTTCAGCTGGTTTCAAGAATATGTTTGCAACTCATTTTAACCCTTACAATACTGGCCCCTAAAAAAAATAATTACTATTACAAAGAAAAAAATCAAACATAGTAATACATCAGGTAAATATTTTTTTAAAACTTTATTTAAAATTTTTATAACATGAATAAAATAGAAAGTTACAGTAAAAAGATTAAGCATAATATAATAAAAATTACAATATTACATCGGCAGACTAAATAAACTAAACCCCCCCCCAAATTAGTAGACAACATTAATAACCTAGCTTAAAGTTAGTCCAACCCCCCCAAAATAAAGAGTGAAGAGTTAATAAAATGAACAATAATTATATATTAAAAAAACTTATACAAAAAAAGTTAAAACATAACACATAAAGATACTAACATCAAAAAAAAGAAAAAAATATATAAAATTAAAAAAAATGATCAATACTAAAATATCAAACAAAAACATATTTAAATCAAACTTAAATGCATATATTTAGCAAACGGAGTCCACTTCAACCTATAAAAAGACATCCTATCCTGAATTGAAAAAGATATCCTTTCCATAGTCAAACAGAACTGCATCTCCAAATACCACCTAACTAAAGTTAATATATTTCTATCTTTCCAAGTAAGAGCTATACATTTCTTGGCCACAGCTAAAGCTAAATAGATAAAAGAAATCTGATAATCTTGTAGGCCCAAATCAATTAATGATTGCATATTCCCTAATACATCAGGTAAATATTCAATGGAAAGTGAAAGTCAATCACCAAAGCTTTCTGCTTCTTGTAAAAGACAGATTTTGCTATTTGGTCAGTTCAGAAAGCCAGTTTTAGTTTTAATCTGAACTTGACATACAAGTTCTCTTTTGTCCTGGATGGCATCAATAATCTTCCCCATCAGCCAGGAATTTTGAGGCACTGACTTGTCCATGACGATCACGACATCTCCAGCCATGAAATTGTGCTTTTTTTTTTTCAATTTTTTATTTTTCACACCATAAATCACATTAACCATGATGCACACTTTTTCCTTTTCACACATATACAGTGCCATTTTCTCCCCCCCCTCCTCCCATCCCACCCTCCCCACCTCCCCCCTCCCGTCCATTTAAGGTACAAAATCTAGGATACATTAAACCAGTCAGACAATGTTGTCATTCAATAAAAATACACCAGAAATTCTACTGAGTCCATTCTTTTCATTTCCTTTTCCTTCCGTTAACTTAGGTAGTGATTGTCCCCGGTAGGTTTTCGCTATTGTGTTTAATGTAAGGCTCCCATATTTGTTCGAATATTTCAATATTATTTCTTAAACTATATGTTATTTTTTCTAATGGAATACATTTATTCATTTCTATATACCATTGTTGTATTTTCAAATTATCTTCCAATTTCCAGGTTGACATAATACATTTTTTTGCTACGGCTAGAGCTATCTTAACAAATCTTTTTTGTGCATCCTCCAAATCAATTTCAAATTCTTTGTTTTTTATGTTACTTAGGAGGAAGATCTCTGGATTCTTTGGTATATTGTTTTCTGTTATTTTATTTAATATCTGATTTAGATCTTCCCAAAATTTTTCTACTTTCTCACATGTCCAGATTGCATGAATTGTTGTTCCCATTTCTTTTTTACATTGAAAACATCTATCAGATACTGTTGAGTCTCATTTATTTAACTTTTGAGGTGTAATGTATAGCCTGTGTATCCAGTTATATTGTATCATACGTAACCTCGTATTTATTGTATTTCTCATCGTTCCAGAGCATAACTTCTCCCATGTTTCCTTTTTTATCTTTATATTTAAATCTTGTTCCCATTTTTGTTTAGTTTTACCATTTGTTTCCTCATTCTCCTTTTCTTGCAGCTTAATATACATATTTGTTATAAATCTTTTGATTATCATTGTATCTGTAATCACATATTCAAAGTTACTTCCCTCTGGCAAACTCAAACTGCTTCCTAATTTATCCTTCAAGTAACATCTTAATTGGTAATATGCCAGCGCTGTATCTTGAGTTATATTGTATTTATCTTTCATTTGTTCAAAGGATAATAATCTATTTCCTGAAAAACAATTTTCTATTCTTTTAATCCCTTTTTTCTCCCATTCTCTAAAGGAAAGGTTATCTATTGTAAAAGGGAGTAACTTGTTTTGCGTCAATATTAGTTTTGGTAATTGATAATTTGTTTTATTTCTTCCTACATGAATCTTCTTCCAAATATTGAGGAGATGATGTAATACTGGAGAACTTCTATGTTGTACCAATTTTTCATCCCATTTATATAATATGTGTTCAGGTATCTTTTCCCCTATTTTATCAAATTCTAATCTGGTCCTATCTGGCTTTTCCCTTGTTTGATAAAAATCTGATAGGTATCTTAATTGTGCGGCTCTATAATAATTTTTAAAGTTTGGCAGTTGTAAGCCTCCTTGTTTATACCATTCTGTTAATTTATCTAGTGCTATCCTCGGTTTCCCCCCTTTCCATAAAAATTTCCTTATTATTTTCTTTAACTCCTTGAAGAATTTCTCTGTCAGTTGTATTGGCAATGCCTGAAATAGGTATAATATCCTTGGAAAAATGTTCATTTTAATATAGTTTATCCTTCCTATTAGTGTTGGTGGTAAATCTTTCCAATGCTCTAAATCGTCCTGTAATTTTTTCATTATTGGATAATAATTGAGTTTATATAGTTGGCCGAGATTTTTATTTATTTGTACACCTAGGTATCTTATTGCTTGCATTTGTCATCTAAATGGAGATTCCTTCTTAAATTTTGAGAAATCCGCATTATTCATAGGCATTGCTTCACTTTTATTTACGTTGATCTTGTAGCCCGACACTTTTCCATATTCCTTCAATTTCTTATATAATTCTTTTATTGATAGTTCTGGTTCTGTTAAGTATACTATAACATCATCCGCAAATAAACTGATTTTATATTCCTTGTCTTTTATTTTTATCCCTTTTATATTATTTTCTGTTCTTATCAATTCTGCTAGTGGTTCTATAGCTAACGCAAACAATAAAGGTGATAGTGGGCATCCCTGCCGTGAATTGCTTTGATACATGTCCATTTACTGTCACTTTCGCTAATGGTCCCTTATATAATGCTTTAATCCAATTAAGAGTAGTTCACGGACAAGTTTCTCTTGTGTCTTGGTGTGAGCTTGCAGGCGCCTCAGATTGAAGAGACTTCCATCCGTGCGGTACCGGATGTAAACAGCGTCTTCATTGTTGGGGTCTTTCATGGCTTGGTTCAGCATCATGCTGAAGAAGATTGAAAAGAGGGTTGGTGCCAGAACACAGCCTTGCTTCACGCCGTTGTTAATGGAGAAGGGTTCAGAGAGCTCATTGCTGTATCTGACCCGACCTTGTTGGTTTTCGTGCTTTAGTTGCCCATTCAGAGCCAGCTCTTCAGCGCTTGACGTCCTGCTTTGCGGAAACTGCCAAAATGTTTGGCCTGGAAGTCAGCCTGAAGAAAACTGAGGTCCTCCATCAGCCAGCTCCCCACCATGATTACCAGCCCCCCCACATCTCCATCGGGCACACAAAACTCAAAACGGTCAACCAGTTTACCTATCTCGGCTGCACCATTTCATCAGATGCAAGGATCGACAATGAGATAGACAACAGACTCGCCAAGGCAAATAGCGCCTTTGGAAGACTACACAAAAGAGTCTGGAAAAACAACCAACTGAAAAACCTCACAAAGATTAGCGTATACAGAGCCGTTGTCATACCCACACTCCTGTTCGGCTCCGAATCATGGGTCCTCTACCGGCACCACCTACGGCTCCTAGAACGCTTCCACCAGCGTTGTCTCCGCTCCATCCTCAACATCCATTGGAGCGCTTACATCCCTAACGTCGAAGTACTCGAGATGGCAGAGGTCGACAGCATCGAGTCCACGTTGCTGAAGATCCAGCTGCGCTGGATGGGTCACGTCTCCAGAATGGAGGACCATCGCCTTCCCAAGATCGTGTTATATGGCGAGCTCTCCACTGGCCACCGTGACAGAGGTGCACCAAAGAAAAGGTACAAGGACTGCCTAAAGAAATCTCTTGGTGCCTGCCACATTGACCACCGCCAGTGGGCTGATAACGCCTCAAACCGTGCATCTTGGCACCTCACAGTTTGGCGGGCAGCAACCTCCTTTGAAGAAGACCGCAGAGCCCACCTCACTGACAAAAGGCAAAGGAGGAAAAACCCAACACCCAACCCCAACCAACCAATTTTCCCCTGCAACCGCTGCAATCGTGTCTGCCTGTCCTGCATCGGACTTGTCAGCCACAAACGAGCCTGCAGCTGACGTGGACTTTTTTACCCCCTCCATAAATCTTCGTCCGCGAAGCCAAGCCAAAGAATCCAATTAATATACTTCTCCGGTAAACTAAATTTTTGCAATACTTTGAATAAATAATTCCATTCTACTCTGTCAAAGGCCTTCTCTGCGTCTAAAGCAACTGCTACTGTTGGTGCTTTATTCCCTTCTACTGCATGAATTAAGTTAATAAATTTACAAATATTGTCTGTTGTGCGTCTTTTTTTGATAAATCCAGTTTGGTCTAGATTTACCATTTTCGGTACATACACTGCTAATCTGTTTGCTAATAGTTTAGCTATTATCTTATAATCTGTGTTAAGTAAAGATATTGGTCTATATGACGCTGGTGTGAGTGGATCTTTCCCTTGTTTTAGTATTACTGTAATTATTGCTGTTTTACATGAATCTGGTAAGCTTTGTGTTTTATCAATCTGGTTGATTACTTCCAGAAGGGGCGGAATTAATAAGTCTTTAAATGTTTTATAGAATTCTATTGGGAATCCATCCTCTCCTGGTGTCTTATTATTTGGTAATTTTTTACTATTCCAAATGGCTCTGTTAATTTATTTTGTTCCTCTATTTGTAGTTTTGGTAGTTCAATTTTAGTTAGAAATTCATCTATTTTCCCTTCTTTCCCTTCGTTTTCAGTTCGGTATAATTATTCATAGAATTCTCTAAAGTTTTCCTTAATTTCTTTTGGATTATATGTAATTTGTTTGTCTTTTTTCCTTGATGCCAATACCATTTTCTTACCTTGTTCTGTCTTAAGCTGCCATGCTAGGATTTTGTGCGTTTTTTCACCTAGTTCATAATATTATGTCTTCATTATATTCTTCTCCACCTTATATGTTTGTAGTGTTTCATATTTTATTTTTTTATTTGCCAATTCTCTTCTTTTAGTTGTATCTTCCTTCATTGCTAATTCTTTTTCTATATTTACTATTTCCCTTTCCAACTGCTCTGTTTCCTGATTATAGTCCTTTTACATCTTGGTTACATAACTTATTATTTGCCCTCTAATGAATGCTTTCATTGCATCCCATAGTATAAACTTATCATTCACTGATTTCGTATTTATTTCAAAATACATTTTAATTTTTCTTTCAATAAATTCTCTAAAATCCTGCCTTTTAAGTAACATGGGGTTTAATCTCCATCTATACATTCTTGGAGGGATGTCCTCTAACTTTATTGTCAATATTAAGGGTGAATGGTCCGATAGTATTCTAGCTTTATATTCTGTTTTTCTTACTTTATCTTGCATACGAGCTGATAACAAAAATAGGTCTATTCTTGAGTATGTTTTATGTCTAGCCGAGTAATATGAATATTCCCTTTCCTTTGGGTGTTGTTTCCTCCATATATCCAAAAGTTGCATTTCTTCCATCGATTTAATTATAAATTTGGTTACTTTGTTCTTTCTGTTAATTTTTTTCCCAGTTTTGTCCATATTTGAATCCAAATTCAGGTTATATATAGAGAATTTAGGTTAAAATGGCTTAAGTTAAAATGTGATGATTAATCATAAAAAGGGAAGCCAGAACGGACAGGGAGCTTACTAGCAGCCAAGGACAAAAGGTTCAGCTGGATATGTTTTTTTAAACATATCTTTCCATGGTCATAGTGAGAGACATGCAGGAGACAAAAGATTGATAAGAAGGGTGAGAAACAGAATTTAGTGTATGTAGAGTTCGCAGCGTACGTAACGAACGTGATAATTAAAAATGCAGTTGTACTTAGAATGCTTTTGCAATACTAACCAATTAAAACAGTATTAATAAGTAGGGGAAGGGCAAACAATAAGGGTATAAAAATCAATGCACTGTATGTATCGGGGCTTAACTGGTGAGAAGCCAGTTGAGTCCAACTCTGCAGACTTGTAAATAAAGCTTGTCGTGTCATCAGTTTTAAAGAGACTCATGTGTGAGAAGTTTTATTTCTGACAAATGGGGGCTCGTCCGGGATCTACACTCCGGCCGTGAGGGGAGGCGAGAAGAGGGACATCGGAGGTGGTGCACCCCGCTGAGTTCAGCGGCTCCTAGTCCCTTGCTCGTCGCTTCGGGCGGCTTGAGCGAGTGGTATCCGGACAAGGTGACACGACAAGACGGAGAGGAGAAGGGTGACGGTTCAATCCCCGAGAAGACACCGGTAAGTGACGACTTACGATTGTGGTGTGGGGATTGGGTAACAGGTGTAACGGGATACACCTGTTAGGATAAAAAAACCTAACGTAATAGATCAGGTATAGAGCTTTTGTCGTGGCGTGAGGACCCTGTCGTGGGACTCTAGGATAGACCCCAGGGAATCCTCGGCGGTAACCGAAGGAGGGACAGCACCTCCGACGAAGTGCCGAGAAGAGAGGGGTCGACCCCAGGGAAACCTCAGCGGTAACCGAAGGAGGGACAGTACCTCCGACGAGGCGTCTGAGAAGAAGGGAGTACGGTCCAGAATGAGAGGGTCCTCAGCAACGATAAACGGATCTAGGTGGGAAAATGGGAGGATCAATATCTAAGGGCTCGTCTGAAAATTCAGGACAATTCCTGGGAGTTCCCCTTGACAGCCCTTTGGGGAGAATGTTTGAAAATTGGGATAGTAAAAGATATCGAGACAAAAACAAGAAAAAGATGGTTCAATATTGTCTCCTTTGGTCGAAACAACCTATTAAAGGTTCCTCGGTCTGGTGGCCGAAATTTGGATCTGATGAGGATTGGGTTAGACAAGCATTAAACATATATGTAAATTCGAGACCAAAGGTGAATCAAGAAGAGTCAGCATATGCATTTTGTTGGGTTCCCTGGCCAGGATCCTTAACAAAATGTTTTAAATTGAGGGTAGCGGGAGAAAAGAAGTGGGAACCTCTGGACAACCTTCCCCCTCCTTATATTCCCCCGGTGCCTACTGCGCCCGAGGAAAGCTCATTACTGGAGGGGAAAGGTGATGAATCTGATTGCCCCGAAAGGGGCCGGGAAAAAAAGAATGAATTAAGGGAGTCAGACCCTAAACTTCCACCGGTAAACCGACCCTGGACAAGATCCCAGACTGGTCCAGGACCATCAAAGTTTTCAGTAAGCCTAAATCCCCTGAGGGAAGTTCCTATGGGAGGACCGGGAGGGGGAACGGGATATGTGAATGTTCCCCTAACTAGTACAGAGGTGCGGGGATTTAAGAAAGAAATGAAAAAGTTATTGGAAGATCCTATAGGACTGGCCGAACAGCTCGACCAATTCCTGGGACCAAACACATATACGTGGGAAGAGATGCAGGCAATAATGGGAACATTATTCTCACCCCAGGAGAGGCAGATGATTCGACGGGCTGCCCTCCTCGTGGGAATATGAACAACCTGGGGACCCCAGACCCCATGAACAAAAATATCCCTTAAATGAACCCAGGTGGGACAAACGAACACCCGAGGGATTGGCAAGTATGAGACAATATAGAGAGTGGACAATTAAAGGGATACGGGAGGCTGTGCCATAGGGTCACAATTTCACCAAGGCATTTGGGACCCACCAGGGAAAGACGAGTCCCTTACTGATTTTTTGGAGAGGGTGAGAAAGAATGTCCAACAGTATGCGGGCGTGGACCCTAGTACACCAATGGGTGAACAGCTTATTCGAATTGAATTTGTTTCCAAATCATGGCAGGACATTAGAAAGAAACTAGAAAAGGAGGAGGACTGGAGCGAAAAACCCCTAAGCGACCTGTTAAAAAAGGCGCAAAAAGTATATGTGCAGAGAGAAGAAGAAGATCAAAAGAGGGCGACAAAGGTTATGGTACAGACTATCCGACAGATGAATGCCGAATCCAGAGGGGAAAGAAAACAAAACCTTCCTCTAAACAATCCAAGATATCCAAGAGAGGGAAGACCCCGGAGGTTCGTTAAGTGCTATTACTGCAATGAGGAAGGACACTTTAAGAGGGAATGCCCCCGATACAAGAGGGAATTGCGTGCCCTCAAACTTATGGAAGAAGATTAGGGGGGTCAGGGGTTCCAAATGTTAGGGACCAAGTATAAGAGGGAACCCCTGGTAAAACTAAAAATTGGTCCCAAGGGAGAAGAGGTGGTGTTTATGGTGGACACAGGAGCGGAACGAAGTAGTGTAATAACTGTGCCAATCGGGACTGAACCTGTAAAAAGTAATTTGAAAATTTCTGGGATAGAAGGGGCTCCCAGAATGGTATCAATAATTCCCCAAGTAACAGTGAAACTGGAAGAAAGAGAAGGGGTACAAGACCTCTTGTTGTTACCGTCGGCTGGATTTAACCTCCTAGGAAGGGACTTACAGGCTCTCCTAGGTTTGGGTGCTCTCCCTGTGGACGGAGAAGTGCGAGTCCACCTCTGTGCTCTAAAGGAAGAGGATGAACGGCAGATTGACGAGAGAGTCTGGTATAAGGAGGGAAATCGAGGAGGTCTGGACATCCCACCTTTACATGTCACATTAATACCAGGTCATCAGCCGGTAAGGAAACGTCAGTATCCTATTTCTTTGGAAGGGAGAAAAGGGCTACAGCCGGTTATTGAGACTCTAATACGAGACGGACTATTAGAAGAATGCATGTCACCTTATAACACCCCTATACTCCCAGTGAAAAAGTCAGATGGATCCTATCGCCTAGTTCAGGATCTAAGAAGTTTGAATGCTATTGTTCAGACCCGCCACCCAGTGGTGCCTAATCACTATTATGAGTCGGATTCCCCCAGACCATGAGTGGTTTAGTGTTATCGACTTGAAGGATGCCTTCTGGACATGTCCATTAGAAGAGGAAAGTAGAGATATGTTCGCGTTTGAATGGGAAAATCCATGGACAGGTAGACGGAGACAGCTTCGGTGGACTGTATTGCCCCAAGGGTTCACTGAATCTCCGAACCTGTTTGGACAAATGCTAGAACAAATCCTGGCGGACTATCCACAATCTGATGATTCCCAACTAATGCAGTATGTGGACGATTTACTATTATCAGGACCCAAGGAACAAGAAATGAGGGGAGATACAATTAGACTCTTGAATTATCTGGGGAAAAAGGGTCTACGGGTGTCCAGGAACAAGTTACAGTTCGTTGAGAGAACTGTGGTATATCTGGGACACCAGATAAGTAAAGGACAGAAACGGATTACCCCTGAACGGATTGCGGGAATCACTAGAATGCCGTTACCCCGTAATAAGAAGGAAATAAGACAATTCCTGGGACTCTTAGGTTACTGTAGGTTATGGATAGAGGACTACTCAGCGTTGGTGAAGTTTATGTATGAAAAGCTGACAAATGAAAATGAATATCCATTGAAATGGACCCAGGAGGAGGAGGGATGGTTTGAGGACTTGAAGCATCGCCTGACACGAGCCCCGGTACTCACTCTGCCCTCTTTAAAACAGCCCTTCCAGCTATTTGTCACTCATAACCAAGGAACAGCAGTGGGGGTTTTAACACAGGAAAAAGGCGGTCAGCGACACCCAGTGGCTTTCCTTTCCAAAATGATGGACCCAGTGTCTCGCGGATGGCCGACGTGTATCCAGGGAGTAGCGGCTGCTGCTCTGTTGGTAGAGGAAGCACGTAAACCTACTTTTGGAGGAAAGATGACTGTGTACACCTCCCATTCTGTGAGTGTTTTATTAACACAAACTGCCCATCGATGGCTGACTGATTCTCGCATATTAAAGTATGAAACCATTTTAATGGTTGGAGAAGATCTACAGTTTGCAAAGATTAATAGCTGCAACCCAGCTCAGTTTTTATACGGCAGTGAAACAGAGAGAGAGGTGGAGCACGACTGTGTCGAGTTGACGGATCTTCAGACCAAGACCCGAGAAGACCTTTGCGATACTCCGCTGGGAGAAGAATATGAATTCTACATTGACGGCTCCGCCAGATGTGTTGACGGAATGAGAAGAAGTGGGTATGCTATAATAGAAGGAAATACTTGGAAAGTAGTAGAATCCACGAGACTACCCGGAAGCTGGTCAGCACAGTCCTGTGAACTATATGCCTTGCAGAGAGCCCTCAGAATGCTGGCAAAGAAAATTGGAACGATTTACACTGATTCCAAATACGCATACGGGGTAGTGCATACCTTTGGTAAGATCTGGAAGGAGCGTGGTCTAATTACATCAAGAGGAAAGGAATTGGCACACGAACAGATGATTACTCTGACTTTAGAAGCCTTGACATTACCCCAGGAAATAGCAGTGGTCTACATACCAGGCCATCAGAGGGGAGATACCCCGACAGCAATTGGAAACAGACTGGCTGATGAAGAAGCCAAAAGGGCAACCATGCAACAAGAAGTCCGTTTGCTGACCTTAATCCCAATAAGACAAGGCATAAAGAAGGCTCCCATTTTCTCTGCTAAGGAAGAAAAGGACATGGCTCAGCTGGGCGCAAGCCAGCTGCCTGATGGAACATGGAAGACACCAGATGGAAGAATGGTTCTAAATAAAGAAATAACTCGCAATATTTTAAAACACCTGCATCATCAGAGCCACTGGGGCACCCAAGCCTTATGTGACACAGTGCTTCGAGAATATGTGTGTAAAGGAATCTACACCTTGGCCCAACAGGAGGTGCAGAACTGTCACCTATGCACAAAAATTAATAAAAAAGGTGATGAGGACAGGGACCATGGGAGGTCAACCATTAGCC
The DNA here is from genome assembly GCF_036971445.1 of Narcine bancroftii. Taxonomy (NCBI): domain Eukaryota; kingdom Metazoa; phylum Chordata; class Chondrichthyes; order Torpediniformes; family Narcinidae; genus Narcine; species Narcine bancroftii. The sequence goes on along the minus strand of NC_091469.1, from coordinate 2,305,343 downwards.
ATACGCCCTTTTCAAAGTATCCAGATCGACTTCACAGAGTTACCTCAAGTCCAAAGATGGAAGTATCTGTTGGTGGTAATAGATCACTTTACCCGATGGGTGGAAGCCTTCCCAACAGTAAATGCTACAGCCTCTACAGTAGCTCGCCTCCTCCTAGAGCAGATAATCCCCAGATATGATATAATGGATTCTATAGACTCAGACAGGGGTCCACATTTTTGTTCAAAAATCCAGCAATTGATTTGTAATGCATTACAGATCTCTTGGAAATTGCATACCCCTTGGCATCCACAAAGCTCAGGGAGGGTTGAACGTATGAATGGAACCCTAAAAATGCAATTGACAAAATTAATGGTGGAAACTAAAATGCCTTGGATAAAGTGTCTGCCCCTGGCTTTATTAAGAATTCATACTGCCCCACGAAAAGATGTAGGGTTGTCCCCTTATGAAATGATGTTTGGGCTTCCCTTCTGGAGTACAGTTGAGGGGTGTCCCACCTTGGGGGAAGGGGATATATTTGTTAGGAACTATTTACAGGCACTGTCACGCTCTCTTACAGATTTACGAAAGAGAGGACTATTGGCACAAACACCGCCTCTAGACTTTTCTTTACACAAAGTGGAACCACGAGACTGGATTCTCATCAAGACCTGGAAAACTGAAAAACTCCAGCCCCAGTGGGAAGGTCCATACCAAGTTCTCTTAACTACAGAGGCTGCAGCATGAACAAGAGAGAAGGGGTGGACGCACGCATCCAGATTTAAGGGACCTGTAGAGGCGCCTCAGGACCCTGATACGAACTCAGATTGGACTTGTGTTCCTGGAGAAAAACCTCTTACCTTGCGATTTCGCAGAAAGACTTGATTCACAATGTTATTGTTATGTTCTTTGATTTTTCTTAGTTTGCCTATGTCTTTATCAGGTGTGAAATGTAAGAAATGCAGAGACACAGTGGTCCTGTTTCAGGACCACATTTGGGGAAGAAAGGAGGGTAATTTTATTTCCCATACCTCAGTTCCTGAGAAATGCTGGGCAGAAAATACCACCCAACATCCATATACCCCTTGTGTGGAAAAAGAAGGAAATAATATGGGTCATTATATACAGATTCCTAATACCACTCCTTTCCCTCTTAACGGTTGGAAGGGTGACTCAGGCCCACCATGCCCTGATGGACTCTGGTTTTGCATACACACATTTTAAAGAGAGAAAGGGGTGGATTGTTATATATAGAGAATTTAGGTTAAAATGGCTTAAGTTAAAATGTGATGATTAATCATAAAAAGGGAAGCCAGAACGGACAGGGAGCTTACTAGCAGCCAAGGACAAAAGGTTCAGCTGGATATGTTTTTTTAAACATATCTTTCCATGGTCATAGTGAGAGACATGCAGGAGACAAAAGATTGATAAGAAGGGTGAGAAACAGAATTTAGTGTATGTAGAGTTCGCAGCGTACGTAACGAACGTGATAATTAAAAATGCAGTTGTACTTAGAATGCTTTTGCAATACTAACCAATTAAAACAGTATTAATAAGTAGGGGAAGGGCAAACAATAAGGGTATAAAAATCAATGCACTGTATGTATCGGGGCTTAACTGGTGAGAAGCCAGTTGAGTCCAACTCTGCAGACTTGTAAATAAAGCTTGTCGTGTCATCAGTTTTAAAGAGACTCATGTGTGAGAAGTTTTATTTCTGACAGAAATCCCCTCCTATTAATATGTTCCCTTGCATATCTGCTATCTTCAAAAAGATATCTTGCATAAACTTTTGATATTCTTCGTTAGGTGAATATACATTGAGTAGATTCCAAAACTCCGAGTATATCTGACATTTTATCATTACATATCTCCCTGCTGGATCTATTATTTCCTCTTCTATTTTAAATGGCACATTTTTACTAATTAATATAGCTACTCCTCTTGCTTTTGAATTATACGATGCTGCTGTTACGTGTCCTACCCAATCTCTCTTTAATTTCTTGTGCTCCAATTCAGTTAAATGTGTTTCTTGCACAAATGCTATATCAATTTTTTCTTTTTTCAGTAAATTTAGCAGTTTCTTCCTTTTAATTTGGTTATGTATTCCATTAATATTTAAAGTCATATAGTTCAATGTAGCCATTTTATACTTTGTTTATCTTCCCTTTCCGTTTCTCCATCATTACCTTTCCTTCTTATCCATTTCTGTTTTCTTGTTTTGAACCCTTTATAAGACAACATTCCTAAAACATCAAACATTTTCCTTATTCTCCTATTTAAAACTTCTTTAGCCCCAATCTCCCCTTCCCCACCTGAGTTGTCCTTTATCCCTTGTCGGACAACCACATCTCCCCTCTCCATTTGCATTTGCGAATTCACTCGCAAGCGTCAGCTGATTTTGCAGTGACCGTAACTCCTCCCCACCCAGCCCCCCCAGAAAAGATTTCACTTTTCATATGTAACAAAGGTCACTCTTTTAATTCCCTCCTTATTCCCTCTATTCCATTTCCTTCCCTTATTAATTCTTGTCTATACTCTCTATATTTTCCTCTAAATACGGATACATTCATGTATGCACACTATACATATACACACATATACCTCTTTACCCACATACATATAAATCGTGGTCATTTTTACTCTTATTACATGTCTTCATCTCTCTGCTTGTTTTGTAGTTGTTCTGCAAATTTCCTTGCTTCCTCTGGATCAGAGAATAGTTTTTTTCCATAAGATCGTTTTCGCTATATTGAACTCCTTCCTCTTCTTCAGGAGTTCAAAACTTGTGTCTTTTTAGTTCGCAGTCTTTTGTACTCTCGTTACACATCTTCATCTTTCAGTCTATTTTGTAATTGTTCTGCAAATTTTTGTGCTTCCTCTGGATCCGAGAATAGTCTGTTTTGCTGTCCTGGAATAAATATTTTCAATACCGCTGGATGCTTTAGTATAAATTTATACCCTTTCTTCCATATAATCGCCTTTGCTGTATTGAACTCCTTTCTCTTCTTCAGGAGTTCAAAACTTATATCTGGATAAATGAAGATTTTTAGCCCTTTGTACTCCAGTGGCTTGTTGTCCTCTCTTACTTTTTCCATTGTTTTCTCCAGTACCTTTTCTCTTGTAGTATATCTTAGGAATTTTACTAAAATAGATCTTGGCTTTTGTTGTGGTTGTGGTTTAAAGGCCAATGCTCTATGTGCCCTTTCTATTTCCATTTCTTGCTGTAGTTCTGGACATCCTAGGATCCTGGGGATCCAATCTTTTATAAACTCTCTCATATTCTTGCCTTCTTCATCTTCCTTAAGGCCCACTATCTTTATGTTATTTCTTCTGTTATAATTTTCCATTATATCTATTTTCTGAGCTAACAGCTCTTGTGTCTCTTTAACTTTTTATTAGATTCCTCTAATTTCTTTTTTAAGTCCTCTACCTCCATTTCTACTGCTGCTTCTCGTTCTTCCACCTTGTCCATTCTTTTTCCCATTTCTGATAAGGTCATATCTATTTTATTCATTTTCTCTTCTGTGTTGTTTATTCTTCTTCTTAAATCATTAAATTCCTGTGTTTGCCATTCTTTAAATGACTCCATGTATTCTTTAATAAGAGAAAATATATCCATTGACTTGCCTTTCCCTTCTTCCATTTCGCTGTACTCTTCCTCTTCCTCTTCCTCTTCTTCTTCCTCTGGGTTGGCCATCTGTTGTTTCTTTGTTGCCCTTTTCTTCTCTTCTTCTTGTTTTCTTTGTCTTCTATGTTCTCCTCTTGCTGCAGGTGTTCTGCAGCTGTCGTTGCCGGCTGTGGAGATCGACTCCCCAGCTGGTCACCCCTCCCGTCGGTGTGTTTTTTTTCATGCGCGGTTGCGCACTTTTACTCGGCTCAGCGAGCCATTTTTGTAGTCCACTTTCTACCGACCTGAGGGAGCGGGTTTCTCTCTCCACCGCGGGCCTCTTCGAACAGGTAAGGCCTTCTCCTTCTTCTTCCGTTGTCTTCTCTTCCTCTCTTCTTACCGTTGGTTTCGATTTTTCTTTTTTCGTCGCCATCTTCTTTCCACCTTTATACTCACTTTACTCTAATTTTTATTTTTGTGCCTTTGTGTTTTCCTTTATTTTTTCCGACTTTTCTGGAGAGGGCTGGAGTTCACCGTCCGGCCACTACTCCATCACGTGACTCCCACTCCATGAAATTGTGCTTGATCTTAAACCATTCCTGTCGTTCCTGCAACTCTTTCACTTATCTTTTCCAGAACAAATCCATTATAAATTGCACCTGCTTCCACCTGTGGTGCACATATAGATCTTCCTTCTGAAACTGTCCTGGTGGCAGCAAAGCTTTTCCTTTAAGCAAAAGATGGTTCAGGGTAAGTGCTTCAAGATCATTTGAATCTGTTGAAGTCTTAGCGATTGGATGACTGTTGAGGATAGCTTCAACTTCATATTAAACTGTTTGAAGTCCCTCAAGATTTTGTCCATCTAATATTGAATTAAGAACTTTTCATACTGATCTAATCAGTCTTTTCCATACATCTCCATGGCGTGGGCCAGTAGGGGGATTGAAGATCCAATTAATTTTCTTTTGAACTAGTTTGAGTTTGATTCCAGTTTACTATTGTATCTTATTTCATGGGAGCTCAGCACAAATTTAGTCCCATTATCAGATGATAGTTCCTTCACTTGCCCACGGCTGGCAATAAAACACCAAAGGGTGTCAATGAAGTAGTCTGTATCAAGTGATTATGCCACTTTGATGTGAATTGCTTTTATGGCTAAACATGAAAATGATACCATAGCGCTTCACTTCAAAAGGTCCAAAATAAACTCCAACAAATGCAAAGGAAGGTACATCAGGAGTGACTCTGTTAGCCACAAAAGTTCAAAATCTTTTGTTTATTGTTGATGTATTTGAGCATAGAGGTGCTATCAGTCCAAAATATGGTGTCTGTTAGTTTCATCTCCAACTCTTTCTTCAACATTGTGTCCATCTTGCTTGCCAGGGTAACGGCCATCAACTCCAATTGTGGGCTAGTGACTGGTTTCAATGGAGCACTCTGGCCTTTCCCATTGCAAATCCACAATGTACCTGATTTTTGTTATCATGCAGTAATAGGTAACCAGCAGTTTTGTAACTGTCTTCACGTGCATCTGCAAAATGATGCAATTGAACAGACGTTACTGTTCCGAAGTTTGTAGGTTTGAAGTATCTGTTAATCTTGAAGTCTTCCAGCTTCCAAAGATCATGCATCCAACACATCCATTTTTGTATACTGGATTTTGATATTTCATCATCCCAACCAATCTTCTTCCTACACATATCTTGCAGGGTCTTCTTGGAAATCAGGACAACTGGTGTCAATATTCCTAGAGGACTATATATTGAACTAACTGTTGATAGAATCCCCCTTCTTGTGAGAGGTCGGTACTTCAAAATTATTTTCAACTTAAAAACACATTGGACCTTACATTGTCCTCTGAATACCCTTTCAACAGGAAGGTTGTCATGATCCAAGTCCCCTTTCAGGTACAGCAGCCAATACCTGGTGACTATTACTTGACTATTACTCCATTAACAATGGCGTGAAGCAAGGCTGTGTTCTCGCACCAACCCTCTTTTCAATCTTCTTCAGCGTGATGCTGAACCAAGCCATGAAAGACCCCAACAATGAAGACGCTGTTTACATCCGGTACCGCACGGATGGCAGTCTCTTCAATCTGAGGCGCCTGCAAGCTCACACCAAGACACAAGAGAAACTTGTCCGTGAACTACTCTTTGCAGATGATGCCGCTTTAGTTGCCCATTCAGAGCCAGCTCTTCAGCGCTTGACGTCCTGCTTTGCGGAAACTGCCAAAATGTTTGGCCTGGAAGTCAGCCTGAAGAAAACTGAGGTCCTCCATCAGCCAGCTCCCCACCATGATTACCAGCCCCCCCACATCTCCATCGGGCACACAAAACTCAAAACGGTCAACCAGTTTACCTATCTCGGCTGCACCATTTCATCAGATGCAAGGATCGACAATGAGATAGACAACAGACTCGCCAAGGCAAATAGCGCCTTTGGAAGACTACACAAAAGAGTCTGGAAAAACAACCAACTGAAAAACCTCACAAAGATAAGCGTATACAGAGCCGTTGTCATACCCACACTCCTGTTCGGCTCCGAATCATGGGTCCTCTACCGGCACCACCTACGGCTCCTAGAACGCTTCCACCAGCGTTGTCTCCGCTCCATCCTCAACATCCATTGGAGCGCTCACACCCCTAACGTCGAGGTACTCGAGATGGCAGAGGTCGACAGCATCGAGTCCACGCTGCTGAAGATCCAGCTGCGCTGGATGGGTCACGTCTCCAGAATGGAGGACCATCGCCTTCCCAAGATCGTATTATATGGCGAGCTCTCCACTGGCCACCGTGACAGAGGTGCACCAAAGAAAAGGTACAAGGACTGCCTAAAGAAATCTCTTGGTGCCTGCCACATTGACCACCGCCAGTGGGCTGATAACGCCTCAAACCGTGCATCTTGGCGCCTCACAGTTTGGCGGGCAGCAGCCTCCTTTGAAGAAGACCGCAGAGCCCACCTCACTGACAAAAGGCAAAGGAGGAAAAACCCAACACCCAACCCCAACCAACCAATTTTCCCTTGCAACCGCTGCAATCGTGTCTGCCTGTCCCGCATCGGACTGGTCAGCCACAAACGAGCCTGCAGCTGACGTGGACTTTTTACCCCCTCCATAAATCTTCGTCCACGAAGCCAAGCCAAAGATGAAGATTACTTGTCCATTTGGTAAGTAGAAAACTTCCTTTGAAACTGATCACTTAACTCATGATAAAGAGCTATTGCTTCTTTAACTGTCTCACTTCTGCAGCTACAGTTATCTACATAGAAGTTATTCTTGATCTTGTATCTTGAGAGGTAAATTGTTCCATATTGTCCTCAGCATACTTCCTAAGGGCAACATTCGCACCACTTGGTGATAAAGTCACTCCAAATAGATGCCCTGTCATTCTGCATTCCACCAAGTTCTGTTTGTAGTTCCCATCAGGTCACTGAAGGAATCGTAACAAGTCACGGTCTTCATTTGGTACTTTCACCCAAATGGAACATTGCTTCAATATCTGCAGTAATGATGACAGGTTCTTTACGGAATCTAGTTAAGATTCCTTTCAACATATTGTTCGAATCAGGACTACATAATTGTGAAACTCCTTGAAAGGTTGCTCCACAATCAAACACCACGAAGTTTTTTTCTTTTGTGGATGGAAAACCCTATGGGATGGTAAGTACCAGTTTTTGCAATCACTATGATCCAAAATATCATCTGATACTTTCTCTGTATATCCTTTGGATATCATATCAGACATGCATTTGGTGTAGTCTGATTGAAAGGTAGAATCTTGAATCTTCAAATTCAGTGTATGTTGTCAATAACACTTCTATTGTCAGACAGGCATATTTCCCTTCAACGGTAATCCAATGCAATAATGATCATTAAGCAGCTTGGCAGATTGTGACACCGAATCCAAGAACTGCTGGTCTTTGTAGGTTCTTAGTCATTCCTGATGCACTCAGGAAAGTCTTGAACTGCTGCTCCCACAGCTTATCAAGCTTCACAATTGAAATCTTGTTGACACTTATAGTTGATTGATTTTGAACCTCTTTCTCCTAATGGTCAATGGTCAATCAACCAAGCATAATTTTGACAGTTCCACACTTTTTATCATATCCATTGTTTCCAGAGATTTTGGTACATCTGAACCAATTAGCAACTCAATCTCAGAGTCAATATCGCGTAAACAAATATTTTTCAAATGTGTCCATGGTTCAGTGTTTTGCTGTAGCATGTTTTCTTTATGTATAGGCATAGTCTTCTGAGTATATGCGCCTGGAAGTTCACAAAAATCATTGCTATCCAGTCCAGCGATCTCTAGGCCAAAAACCATGTTGGTTTCAATGTGTTTAACTTGACCTATAGTTTTCAATAGAATCTTTGTACTTCCTTGAAAATTGAGGTTATTCATTAACCCCACAGTGTTTCCTGAGTTAAGAAATGCAAAGTACATACTAATGCACTTTTCTTGGCCTTGACCTGCAAAGGTGTTATTAAAAGCTTGCGGTTATTTTCACCACCCCCAGTAAGACCATTTGTCAATAGCAAGGGTTCAGCACTGTTTTCAACTGCTTCTTTCTTTGTTATATGTTCACTTTCCATATCATTCTTTTCTTTAAAGACATGTAGCATCTTAGAATGTTTTTGACTACATTTGTCACAGCTGTCTTTTTTTGCAGTTTTTGTTGGTGTGTCCTTTTCACAGACAGCCAAAGCATACTCCATTTTCCTTCAGAAAAGAGATTTTTCTCTCTATGCATCTTCTTTTCCATCGGTACACACTTTTCCAAACCATGCTTATCATTTCAGAACAAATATTTCTTCTCAACAGGCAAACTTTCATTTGTCAGAGAGGTGGCAAACGTATTTTTCTTCAGTTTTGGTTGAGGATACAATTTGGACTTTTCAACTTCTTTATTATCTGTTTGTCACAGATCCAGTGTGTGGAATTAAAGTACTCAGTGTCCACTTACCCTTCAATGAACTCCACCAAATCCTTAAAAGTAACTGTCACATAGTTTCTTACGTCAACAACTTGACTTCTCCATAATTCTCTTATCTGGTTGGGTAATTTATTTACAATGATTACCATATTATGAGGTACGTCAAGCTCTCGAAGATGGCCAATCTCTATCATGATGTTGCAACATCCTCCTAGAAAGAAGGTGTAAGCTTGTAAACCCTTCATGTCTTCTGGTCTTATTAATGACCACTGTAAGGTAAAACATCATGAGATGGGAATGTGTAAGGAGTTACCCTGCCCTGTACAGGGCTGTAACAAGATGTAAATGCATCCTTGTACTTACAAGATAAGAGAGACATTGATGGATTGAGAGGCAGGAAGCTAGCAGGGAAAGGATAGCAACAGTTTTAGTCATTGGACAAGTAATGATATGATGATGTTCTAAGCACATATCCAAGGGTATAAAAAATCACCATTTTGCTGATAACGGCAGAATGCATTCTCCGACTAACATGGTTAGTTGCAAGTGTTACAATCCGGTAATAAAGAACAAAGAACCCTGATTTCGACTCAGTCTGGTGTTTGTCTCACTCATTCATGAACAAAGCAGACCTAACACCACGAAAGAGCTTTCTGTAAATAAGCTGTAGAAATTCTATGCTTGTGGCCAAAATGCTTCTCCAGTAGCCACTTAAACTGTTTGAATCCTACATTAGGAGCCATATGTTGGCAACTCTTTACAAGATCTTGAGGTGATCCTCTGTAAACTGCTGCAAATAATATAAACAATTCTCCTGGCTTTGACACCTAATTTTAATACTGCATTCAAAGCTTTTTATAAATGATTGTTTATAAAAAATGATTATCAACACAGTTTCATCCCAAGGATCCATCCACTATTGGGCCAGGCACAATTCCAATGCTATCTACAAGTTTGCCAATGACACCACAATTGTCGGCACAATCACAAACAGCAATGAGGAAGTGTATGGGAGGGAAATCGAGCAGCTCTTTGATTAGTGTCATGACAACAACCTTGAGCTTGTCATTAGCAAAACCAAGGAGATGATTGTAGACTTCAGGAGGGAGTCAGGGAACACGAACCAGTCTTCATCAAGGGCTCAGTAGTGGAGAGGGTCAAGAACTTCAAATTCCTGGGTGTCAACATCTCCAAGGTCCATGTTGATGCAATCATGAAGAAGGCTCACCAGTGGCTATACTTTGTGAGGTCCTTGAGGAGATTCAGTATGTCACTGGAGATTCTTGAAAACTTCTACAGATGCACCATGGAGAGCATCCTGGCTGATGCATCACCATCCGGAGGAGCCAAATCTCAGGATGAGGAAAAATTCCAGAGGGTGTTAACTTGGCCTGTGACATCATAGGCACCAGACTTCACTCCATCAAGGACAACCACATGAGGTGGTGTCTTAAAAAAAGGAGCCTCTCTCCTCAACGAACCCCCTCTACCCAGGCCATGCTGTCACTCTGCTACCATCGGGAAAAAGATACAGGAGCCTAAAGACGAGCACTCGGGGACACAGGACAACTTCTTCTCTGTTGCCATCAGATTCCTGAATAATCAGTGAATAAAAGACACTTCCTTACTTTTCGTGCTTTATTATTTTAATTTTTTTTTATATATTGTTGTAGTATGAATGTTTGCACTGTGATGCTGCCACAAAACACCAACCAAATTTTATGACTTGTTCTTGGCAATAAATTCTGATTCTGATTTCAATGGGGTCACTATCAATCTCTCTTGGGCAGAAAAGAGATTGTCTGTAAATGTATTAAATATGCAGCTATCTTGTCTTGTTGTGCCTAGGTGTACAACAGGTTTCTGATACTTGCCGAGAGTGCCTGGTATGACCTTTCATAAGATAGTATTTGGCTCCCATCCCTGACCAATGGGGTCATCATTAGGGTTTGAGATCTGACCCCTTGCCTTAACCCGATCAATTCAGGATCTTGCACATCTCGCAACTGTGGCAATGGCTCAGTCTTGGTATTCAATGTTTCTTTTTTCTGTTGTCCTTCGTCAAAGCATGATGCTCTTAATACTTTACTTTGAGCACCAGATACCACTGAGCCTCCTAGTGCCTTTGATCTGACCTGTTTAAGAGCAATTTTTGTTTCTAGATCCAGCAGCTCCTGTTCCGTCTGTAACTGCTCCTCCTGCTGTTCAAAGTCTTATCTCTCTTGAAGTAATTGCTGCTCCTTTTATCTTTTTAACCATCTCTGGCATTTTTCTAAGTTGACTTTGATGTGAAGGATTTTTTTACTTCAAGAGCTGCCACATCAGCCTGCATCTTTTTAGATGTAGATGCAGTACTTGTAACACTGGAGCTTGGTCTGGAACTCTTCTTACTTCTCTTGCTTGCAGCATTAGAAACTCTATCCTTGGGTCGTATAAGGTCCTGTACATCAGATGTTGCTTTAATATCTGACCCTGTCTCCATTTTGGATTGTTCATCCTCCTCACCACCATCTTGTGGCTCAGCTTCAGCCATTTCCTTGTGGCTGTTCTTAATTTTTTTAAAAATTACTGGTATTTGCAGTAATTCTGGGAGATTTATATCCCCAACAACTTAACCTTATTATCCATATCCTCCCTCAGTCTTGTTTCAAGAGTTGCTTTGTTTCCATTTGTCTCTAATTTCCAGCTTCACAATTCTATAAGTTCCTATACCTTCATCTCCTCGACACACAGTTCCTTAGGTGCTGCAGCTGCTGTCTCCTCTTTTTTTAAAATTTTTTATTTTTCACACTATAGATCTCATTATTCAAGATATACACATTTCTCCTTTCAAATAAACAGTGTCGTTTTCACCCCCCCTCCTCCCCTTCCCCCTCCCCACCTCCCCCTCCATCCATTCAAAACTCTGAGTCCAAGATACATCAAACCCATCAAACAATGTTGTCACTCAACATTAACGAACAAAAACTTCCACTGAGTCAATTCTTTCCATTCTCTTTTCCTTTTGTCATTTTAGGTGATAGATGTCCCGGTAGGTTTTCTCTATTATATTCCATGTACGGCTCCCATATTTGTTCAAATAATGTTATATTATTTCTTAAACTATATGTTATTTTTTCTAATGGAATACATTTATTCATTTCTATATACCATTGCTGTATTTTCAAATTATCTTCTAATTTCCAGTTTGACATAATACATTTTTTTGCTACAGCTAGGACTATCTTAACAAATCTTTTTTGTACACTCTCCAAATCAAGTCCAAATTCTTTATTTTTTATGTTACTTAGGAGGAAGATCTCTGGGTTTTTTGGTATATTGCTTTCTGTAATTTTATTTAATATCTGGTTTAGATCTTCCCAACATTTTTTCACCTTTTCACAAGTCCAGATTACATGAATTGTTGTTCCTATTTCTTTTTTACAACGAAAACATCTGTCAGATACTGTTGGATCCCATTTATTTAACTTTTGAGGAGTGATATATAACCTATGTATCCAATTATATTGTATCATACGTAATCTCGTATTTATTGTATTTCTCATAGTTCCTAAACATAACCTCTTCCATGTTTCCTTTTTTATCTTTATGTTTAGATCTTGTTCCCACTTTTGTTTAGTTTTATCATTTATTTCCTCATTCTCCTTTTCTTGTAATTTGATATACATGTTTGTTATAATTTTTTAAATTATCATTGTGTCTGTAATCAGATATTCAAAATTGCTTCCTTCTGGTAACTTCAGACTACTTCCCAATTTATCCTTTAAATAGGATTTCAATTGGTAATATGCCAGCACTGTATCTTGAGTTATATTATATTTATCCTTCATTTGTTCAAAGGATAATAATTTATTCCCCGAAAAACAATTTTCTATTCTTTTAATCCCTTTTTTTCTCCCATTCTCTAAAAGACAGGTTATCTACCGTAAAAGGGATTAGCTGATTTTGCGTCAGTATTAGTTTTGATAATTGGTAGTTTGTTTTATTTCTTTCTACATGAATCTTCCAAATATTAAGCAAATGGTGCAATACTGGAGAATTCCTATGTTTTACCAATTTTTCATCCCATTTATATAATATATGTTCAGGTATCTTCTCCCCTATTTTGTCTAGCTCTAATCTAGTCCAATCTGGCTTTTCTTTTGTTTGGTAAAAATCTGATAGATATCTTAATTGTGCAGCTCTATAATAATTTTTAAAGTTTGGCAGTTGTAAGCCTCCTTGTTTATACCATTCTGTTAATTTATCTAGTGCTATCCTCGGTTTCCCCCCTTTCCATAAAAATTTCCTTATTATTTTCTTTAACTCCTTGAAGAATTTCTCTGTCAGTTGTATTGGCAATGCCTGAAATAGGTATAATATCCTTGGAAAAATGTTCATTTTAATACAGTTTATCCTTCCTATTAGTGTTAATGGTAAGTCTTTCCAATGCTCTATTGTTTGCATTTGCCATCTAAACGGTGATTCTTTCTTGAATTTTGAGAAATCCGCATTATTCATTGGCATTGCTTCACTTTTATTTGCATTAATCTTGTATCCCGACACTTCTCCATACTCCTTCAATTTCTTAAGTAATTCTTTTATTGATGTTTCTGGTTCCGTTAGGTATACTATAACATCATCTGCAAATAAACTGATTTTGTATTCCTTGCCTTTTATTTTTATCCTTTTATTTTATTTTCTGTTCTTATCAGTTCTGCAAGTGGTTCTATGGCTAACGCGAACAATAAGGGCGATAGTGGGCATCCCTGTCTTGTTGATCTGCTTAAGTTAAAATGTTTTGATACATATCCATTTACTGTCACTCTTGCCAATGGCCCCTTATATAATGCTTTAATCCAATTAATATATTTCTCTGGTAAACTAATTTTTTGTAGTACTTTAAATAAATAATTCCATTCTACTCTGTCGAAGGCCTTCTCTGCGTCTAAAGCAACCGCTACTGTTGGAGTTTTATTTCCTTCTACTGCATGAATTAAGTTAATAAACTTACAAATATTATCTGTTGTTCGTCTTTTTTTTATGAATCCAGTTTGGTCTAGACTTACTATTTTTGGTATATAATCAGCTAATCTGTTTGCTAATAATTTAGCTATTATCTTGTAATCTGTGTTAAGTAGAGATATTGGTCGATATGATGCTGGTGCAAGTGGATCTTTCCCTGCCTTTGGTATTACTGTAATTATTGCTGTTTTGCACAAATCTGGTAAGCTTTGTGTTTTATCAATCTGGTTGATTACTTCCAGGAGGGGAGGAATTAATAAATCTTTAAATGTCTTATAGAATTCTATTGGGAGACCATCCTCTCCTGGTGTTTTATTATTCGGCAGATTTTTTATTGTCTCTTGTATTTCTACTATTTCAAATGGTTCTATTAATTTATTTTGTTCCTCTGTTTGTAATTTCAGTAGTTCAATTTTAGTTAAGAGTTCATCTATTTTGCCTTCTTTCCCTTCGTTTTCAGTTTGGTATAATTGTTCGTAGAATTCTCTGAAATTTTCATTAATTCCCATTGGATTATATGTGATCTGTTGTCTTTTTTCCTTGATGCCAATACCATTCTTTTAGTTTGTTCTGTCTTAAGCTGCCACGCTAGAATTTTGTGCATTTTTTCTCCTAGTTCGTAATATTTCTGCTTTGTCTTCATTATATTTTTCTCCACCTTATATGTTTGAAATGTTTCATATTTTATTTTTTTTATGTACCAATTCCCTTCTTTTAGTAGTGTCTTCCTTGCTAATTCTTTCTCTATATCTGCTATTTCCTTTTCCAGCTGTTCTGTTTCCTAATTGTAATCCTTCTTCATCTTAGTTACGTAACTTATTATTTGCCCTCTGATGAACGCTTTCATTGCGTCCCATAATATAAACTTATCCTTCACTGATTCCGTATTTATTTCAAAATACATTTTAATTTGTCTTTCTATTAATTCTCTAAAATCCTGTCTTTTAAGTAGCATGGGGTTTAATCTCCATCTATACATTTTTGGAGGGATATCCTCTAACTCTATTGTCAATATCAAGGGTGAATGGTCCGATAATATTCTAGTTTTATATTCTATTTTCCTAACTCTATCTTGTGTACAAGCTGATAACAGGAATAAATCTATTCTTGAATATGTTTTATGTCTATCCGAATAATATGAATATTCCTTTTCCTTTGGGTGTTGTTTCCTCCATATATCCAAAAGTTGCATTTCTTGCATCGATTTAATTACAAATTTGGTTACTTTATTCTTTCTGTTAATTTTTTTCCCAGTTTTATCTATGTTTGAATCCAAATTGAGATTGAAATCCCCTCCTATTAATATATTCCCTTGCGTATCTGCTATCTTCAGAAAAATATCCTGCATAAATTTTTGATCTTCTTCATTAGGCGAATATATATTAAGTAAATTCCAAAACTCCGAATATATCTGACATTTTATCATTACATATCTTCCTGCTGGATCTATTATTTCCTCTTCTATTTTAATTGGTACATTTTTACTGATTAATATAGCCACTCCTCTAGCTTTTGAGTTATATGACGCTGCCGTTACATGTCCTATCCAATCTCTCTTTAATTTCTTGTGCTCCACTTCAGTTAAGTGTGTTTCTTGCACAAATGCAATATCATTTTTTTCTTTTTTCAGTAAATTTAGCAGTTTCTTCCTTTTGATTTGGTTATGTATTCCATTAATATTTAAAGTCATATAGTTTAATGTAGTCATTTTATACTTTGTTTATCTTTCCCTTCCGTTTCCTCATCATCACCTTTCCTTCTCATCCATTTCTGCTTTCTTTCTTTGAACAGTTTATAAGACAACATTTTTAACACATCAAACATTCCCCTTATTCTCCTACCTAATATTTCTTTAACCCCATTGTCCACTCCCCTTCCTGAGTTGCCCATTATCCCTTGTCGGGCAACCACATCTCCCCTCTCCATTTGGATTTGCGAATTCACTCGCAAGCATCAACTGATTTTGCAGTGACCGTAATTTCTCCCTACCCAGCCCCCCCCAGAAAAGATTTCAATTTTTATATACAACAAAGGTCACTCTCTAAATTCCCTCTTTACTCCTCTCTTCCCCTTTTTTCCTCATTAATTCTTCTCTAACACTATATATTTTCTTTTAAATGCACATACACTTATGTAATATATGTATTATATATGTATATAGTCCTATACACACGTCATTTTAGTTCGCAGTCTTTTGTACTCTCGTTACACATCTTCATCTTTCAGTCTATTTTGTAATTGTTCTGCAAATTTTCGTGCTTCCTCTGGATCCGAGAATAGTCTGTTTTGCTGTCCTGGAATAAATATTTTCAATACCGCTGGATGCTTTAGTATAAATTTATACCCTTTCTTCCATAAAATCGCCTTTGCTGTATTGAATTCCTTTCTCTTCTTCAGGAGTTCAAAACTTATATCTGGATAAATAAAAATTTTTTGCCCTTTGTACTCCAGTGGCTTGTTGTCCTCTCTTACTTTCTCCATTGTTTTCTCCAGTACCTTTTCTCTTGTAGTATATCTTAGGAATTTTACTAAAATGGATCTTGGCTTTTGTTGTGGTTGTGGTTTAAAAGCTAATGCTCTATGTGCCCTTTCTATTTCCATTTCTTGCTGTAGTTCTGGACATCCTAAGATCCTGGGGATCCAATCTTTTATAAACTCTCTCATATTCTTGCCTTCTTCATCTTCCTTAAGGCCCACTATCTTTATATTATTTCTTCTGTTATAATTTTCCATTATATCTATTTTCTAAGCTAACAGCTCTTGTGTCTCTTTAACTTTTTTATTAGATTCTTCTAATTTCTTTTTTAAGTCCTCTACCTCCATTTCTACTGCTACTTCTCGTTCTTCCACCTTGTCCATTCTTTTTCCTATTTCTGATATGGTCATATCTATTTTATTCACTTTCTCTTCTGTACTGTTTATTCTTCTTCTTAAATCACTAAATTCTTGTGCTTGCCATTCTTTAAATAAATCCATGTATTCTTTAATAAGAGAAAATATATCCATTGTCTTGCCTTTCCCTTCTTCTTCCATTTCACTGTACTCTTCCTCTTCCTCTTCCTCTGGGTTGGCCATCTGTTGTTTCTTTGTTTTCTTTTTCTTCTCTTCTTTCTTGTTTTCGTTGTCTTCTATGTTCTCCTCTTGCTGCTGCTGTTCTGTAGCTGTCATTGCCGGCTGTGGAGATCGACTCCCCAGCTGGTCGCCCCTCCCGTCGGTGTGGTTTTTTGCATGCGCAATGCGCATGCACGAGGAGTCGCGCATGCGCGGTTGCGCACTTTTACTCGGCTCAGTGAGCCATTTTTGTAGTCCACTTTCTACCGACCTGAGGGAGCGGGTTTCTCTCTCCACCGCGGGCCTCTTCAAACAGGTAAGGCCTTCTCCTTCTTCTTCCGTTGTCTTCTCTTCCTCTCTTCTTACCGTTGGTTTCGACTTTTCTTTTTTTGTCGCCATCTTCTTTCCACCTTTATATTCACTTTACTTTAATTTTTATTTTTGTGCCTTTGTGCTCTCCTTTATTTTTTTCATCTTTTCTGGAGAGGGCTGGAGTTCACCGTCCGGCCACTACTCCATCACGTGACTTCCCCAGCTGCTGTCTCCTCCATTCAGTTGATCATCATACTCAGACATCAAACATGCACAATGATCTCTCCAAAACCAAAACAGTCTTCATAGGACAAGCAGCAATTTCACCAAACTGTGTTCTAAATTAAAATATACACAGAAGGAAGTTCCAATAAGTCTTACCTGCTTCTTCAATGGTCTTGGGATTGTTGATGTTTTTGCCTCCTTTATTGATCCAGTCTTCTCTTCCAAATCCAATTTCCAACTTTCTATGTCTTCAATTCAATCTTCTCTTGATTAACAAGTCAATCCGAGTTCTTTTGACTAAATATTGTGACTATCTTCCTTTATAATCACATGGAAAGTATGGAGTGCCATTGTTTTGACTCGTTAAATGAAAAGTCCATTCTAAAGTTGTGTTGAGTTTTTCCAGTTTATTAGAACCTTATACGATTAGAACTGTGATAAAACAATTAAAATTATACTTAAAGCAATGACCAAACATTCAATAAAACAATTAAATGGTCAAAATAATTATTTGGAGTGCCTCCATGCTGTCCTGGTTCTAACAGTACAAAGGAAAGCGCAAGACAGATTGTTTATCTTAAATATGCAAAAACTAGCCAGCCTTGAAGTTGGCTGTTACTAGGAGACACTTAATGGAATTCATAAACCATATTTGCCAGCTGGTTTCAAGAATATGTTTGAAAGTCATTTTAACCCTTACAAGATCAAACATAGCATTTCCAATTGTTACAGATCCTGTAAATATTGTACTTGCTTTCTATATAGATAAATTGGAAACTAAAGTTGTCTTTGACAGTTTAATTTAAAGTCCACTGATCTTGACATTGTTCTCTGAAACCCATCTTTTTCCTACCATTTCAGAGTCACCTTTAGAAAGACGAAAGCTCAAATGGATTTCCTGATAAGTCTCTGCTCTTTCTCACAGTATAATGGATTGACCCGATGTAAGACCACCTCACCAAATTGACTATTGAAGCAGATAAAACTTGTGCCAGATTATTTCTGAGAACTAGATTAGAAAGATTCAGTCAAATGATCAAGAGTGTTATAAATCTGCCCATCAAAAAAAATAGTAATATTGTCCATGACTGATATTATTGAACCAGTGCAGAAAAAAGTTACTTGGGTCTCCATATTTGTTTCTATGTTGTCTGCTACAGAGAGATTTTCTTTGTAGAAGGTGAATATATTTTCTTGTACAATTACACCACACAAACAAGATTAATAAACTGAAGTCGTGCTTTACTGCATGTACAATCCTACTACTGACATATTTCCAACTTCAGCACTCTGAAGACTATACCATGAAATAAGGTTTCATGTCACAGCTCAACTTAATTTACTTGAGAAGAGAATATAATCCAAATTTTTGCAGTCCCAAGATTGGATTCCAGCATTGGGTAAGTGATCTGCTCATCAGAATGCTAATCTTCCTGACCTGCTACATCCTTTTCTTAGTTTCTAGGTTCAAATGATCTTGTGCTCTGTAATTGAGAAACAGCACAGGGCAAGATAACCTACTTGACAGTTTGCCCATTTTCCAAGGTGATTCTTCAGGGCAGTACAGTTGGCATAGCGGTTAGTGCAACGCTTTTACAGCGCCAGCTATTGGAACCAGACCGGGGCTTGAATCCCACTCTGTCTGTAAGGAGTTTGTATGTTCTTCCCGTGTCTGTGTGGGTTTTCTCTGGGAGCTCCGGTTTCCTCCCACTGTTCAAAATTGTTCCGGGGTGTAGGTTAATTGGGGGTAAATTGGGTGGCACAGACTCATGGGCCAAAAAGGCCTGACACGTACTATAATGTCTAAATAAAAATGATGTAGGTTTAACAAATTTAGCTCCTTTAAAGCAAAATCTAGAAAATGGACAAGTGCAAACCATTTGATGTGGAGCACTTTCATATTGTCTTTGCTGAAGATGCCACACAAGATTACGAAACAAAATTGTTGCATTTTATATGAGCTCTAAAATACTATCATGGATTCAAGATTGATTAGCAGCCAAAACACAGCAAGAATAAATTGATGGGGATAACAGAGAGCAGTGTGATGTTGCAGGGATCAGCACAGAGTTACAATGTACATCAAGGTTTGAATGCAGGGATCAAGTGTCATGAATTAAAGTTTACTTATTAAACAAAGCCAGGTGACAGTATGAATTGTGGAGAGAATGGAGACCTGAGTAAATGGAAAAGAATGTGGCAGATAAATAATGTGAAAAATATCAGATCATCCACTTTGATAGAAAATTAGAAAGGCAGAGTATTTTTTAAAAGATGGGATCGTGAAAGATGTTCAAAGGGCCTTTGGTATCCCATATAAATAATGGAATTTATCAAGCAGGTACAGCAAACATTTAAGAAAATAAATGGCTTTCATTAAGATGATTTGAGTCTGTCTTTCTCCATCTGCAGTGTCCTGGTGGAGCGTTATGTCCAGGACTGCTCTCCTTGTTGATGGGAGGCAACACTAGTGGGGAGGAGTGAGTGCAGTACAAGTTCACTGGGTTGGTTTCTTTGATGGCAAGTGTATCATGTGTCAAGAAATTAATCCGAGTCGGCCTAAACTCATAATTATCTGCAAGAAATGCCCTTTTTTTGACAAGCTAAATATGCCTTTGCTGGCTAGGATGTATAGAACCTGGAATCAGTTTCATAATATGGGATCAGCAATCAGGAAATCAGGAGAGAGATCAGAAGAACTTTCTTCAGAGGGTTGTGAATCCAAGGAGATTTGATGGCAGAGTTCATTTAAGAGCAATTACTGGATCATAAGGAATGTGAGATTCTGGGTTTTTGCGGGAAAGTAGTGCTAAGGTAAAGAATCAGTGATGATCAACTGAACAACAAAGCAGTCACAAGGGGCTAAATAGCCTAAGCTCAGCTATTGATTGATCAGTGTTGGAATATTGAATTGAAAGCCAGACTATACACTGGATAATTAATTAATAACCAAGAATCAATGGCAAATGTGTTTTGGATGATCCAATGGCATTTTGTGGCCATTGGTTTCACTCCAGTTCTATCTACAATTGAGAAATCCAGAAGCTGCAGATGCTGGAACCTTGAACAATGAAAGGAACTCAGCAGGTCACATAGCATCCATGGGTATGGATGGTCAGTCAACATTTCAGATTGGGACATTTGGTTGAGGTACAAACAGTGAACACCCACTGACCATTGCTATCCATAGATGCTGCTTGATCCAGCTTCTCATTATTTGTGCACTGAAGGTCTAATTGTCATTGCATATCTTTGATCAGTTAAATAAATGTTCTCACCTCTTTTCTCCCTCTTCAAAATGCATCATCTGCACAATTTGCATGTACAAAGGCACCGGCAGCTTTCACCACCAAGGAATTCAGAATATGTTAACATGAGTGGTACATAAAGATGAAACAGGTTTAATTCTCTCAAACAGGATTATACCAGCCAGGGTTGTTGCTGGGGTTTCAAATAAGACAATCATAAAAATGAACCAGATCACACAACAATTCATAGTCAGAAGATTGTTTCCGTATGGAAAAGTTATTAAATTGAATTTAGCAACTAAAATTTTAAACCATCGTTCAAATATAATTTGGGCAGTAATGAGGTATTTGGAACCTGGAGAATTGAAGCAGAGTGATTCAGCACCCCGACTTGCATGTTTATGGCAGGTCCATGATCATCAAATCAAATTGAAGTTTTATTTAGTCTGCATGTGTGACAGGGTACTTAACATGTTATTTTATAATGGTCGCTGATCAGTTAGTTGGCCCTAGATTGATGAGCAATGAGTAATGGCCTTGGCAGAGAACTCAGATCCTAAAAAAAATTTGAAAGGTTACCATGCTTCCTTCCAACCATGTAAAACTTTTCTATTTGAACTGGGAGGGAAAAAATTGTTGGTTATAACCCTGACCAAAAGTTTGCAAACTATAACAGCATCTCATGTTTACATAACACCTTCAATGCAGTTAAACATTCCAACACTCTTCACAGGAGACAGTCAGGGCACTTTTCACCACCAGTTCTACAGTGATTCATATCAGGGCTCCCAGCCAGCTTCATAACTTCAGTAAGAGCTGACTTCATCAGGACATGATGATTATATGTTTACAAATAGTTGCATTGCATTCTCTCAACCAGTCTCTCAACAGCTTTAGAATTACTTTAAGGTAAGTTATCCGTTACTGAAGGTCTGCACTATATGAAGCCAATGTGCATCAAGTTAACCTCACTGTGAAGCCTGGCCAATGGGTCAATCACAAACTATAGGTACAGAACTGTATCCTATACTTGAGCTCAAACTCCCTGATGCGCGGGGAGAACCTCTCCAACATACCATGAAACTACCTGGTTCTCTAAACCACTCATTGGATGTACATACAATGCATGAACCAATCAGACGCTGTCCATTCTTCTCATGGTGTTACACAGCTCAGAAACTTGACACTTAACTGGGCAATGCTGGACAATTTGTTGATCTGTGCTAGTCCCATTTGCCCATGTTTGGCCCATATCCCTCTAATCTGTTCCTGTCCATGTAACTTCTAAATATCTTAAATGTAATTGTACCCTCTTCCACCACTTCCTCTGGCAGTTTGTACCACATACTTGCATGTGCTCAAAGTTGTCCCTCAGGTCCCTTTTAAATCTTTCCGCTCACACCTTAAATTTATGCCTGCTAGTTTTAGACACTCCCTTAGAAAAAGACAGTGATCATTCACCCTATCTATGCCCCTCAGGATTTTGTATACTTCTAAAAAGGTCATCCCTCTGACATACAATCCAGTCTCTACTTGTAAGCATTGGGCATCTTTTCAGCTTAATGACCATCTTCCTTTTG
This sequence comes from Narcine bancroftii, assembly GCF_036971445.1. Lineage (NCBI taxonomy): Eukaryota > Metazoa > Chordata > Chondrichthyes > Torpediniformes > Narcinidae > Narcine > Narcine bancroftii. Next base: position 2,283,402 of record NC_091469.1, on the reverse strand, counting down.
CTAGGCAACCAGAACTGCACACATTACTCCAACTGTATTCTCACTAATGTCTGTGTAGTAACATGATGTTCTCGCTCTTGTACTCAATCTCCTGATCTATGAAGGCAAATTTACCAGATTCCTTCTACATCACCCTAGCTACTTTTGTTGCCACTTTCAAAGTACTAAGCATCTGTATCCCTTGGTGCCTCTGTCATACAAGCACACTTCAGATCCCTGGTATTTTCTGTTCAAATCCTGCCTCAGTTTAACTTCCTAAAATGCAACATCTCGCACTTAATTTTTAGAATTATGCTCCCACTTAAATAAAGCTCATCTTCAAAAAGCTAAAAGGAATGGTGGATTGACATTTCCCACCTAATTTTAGATTTTATTAAATTTGCTTCCTTTGTTAGATTTCAATAATCTATTTGACCCTCCTCCATGGGTAGAAATGGAACTGAATTTTACTAAAATTACTTCTATGTTGGCAATTTTAGGGTTTATTTTTAAAATCAGCTTCTTTACATAAATTGACTGATAATCCAATAATTAGACACCTTTTAATTTACAACTTTCTCATAAAGGTTTAATATCTTATTTATAATAATTTGCTTGATTTAAGGATAGCCTCATTAGTTAAAATCAAGAATGATTGGGAACCAGATCTGAACCTTTAATTCTCAGATGAGGTTTGGGACTCTATTTGTAATCTGATTTATACCACCTTCTTTTGTGCACGACATTGTTTGTTGCAATTTAAAGTGATCCATAGAGTACATGTGTCTAAAGTTAAATTGTCTCATTTTTATTCAGATATAAATCTCTATATGACAAATGTAAAATTGGGGATGCTTCTTTGTTCACATATTCTGGACTTGCTCTAGTTTAGAAAAATTTTGGAAAGATATTTGTCACACATCATCAGTGATTCTTAAGATTAAATTAGAACCTTGCTCTTTAATTGCTTGATTCAGATCATTTCAAGATGTTTTACTCATTCCAACTCAAAACAGAATTTTATCTTTAACTTCATTGATGGCCAGTCGTGCAATATTGATTAAATGGAAAGATAATACTCCACCTACACATACACAATGGTAAAGTGATATTGTGTCAAGTCAAATCACCTTGATCTATTGTTCATACCACGCTCGCATGGTAAAGATGAGATAGCGTTTCTCCAGGACAACGGAGCATATTTACATCAATGTAAGTTAGAAGTTGAACACATTGAAATATTAAGAGATATACAGTGAAAGTCCATGATACACTATCCACATATGATATGGGGGAAAAAAATGTTGCCCAATCTGGATGTAAGGGCCTGAGTGATGCAGTACCTCCTATCAGATGGCAGAAGGGAGAACAGTTTAGTCGAGGGGTGTGTGGAGTCCTTCACAATGTTTATTGCCTTTCACCTGCATCGAGTGTTGTAGATCTCCGTCATGGAAGGAAGAGAGCTCCCAATGATCTTTTCCACTAATTTCACTATCCTCTGCAGGGTCTTGCAGTCTGAGGTGGTACAGCTTCCAAACCAGGTGGTGATGCAGTTGCATAGGATGTCAATACATCCTCTGTAGAATGTGGTGAGGATGGAGGGTGGGAGATGAATTTTCTTCAGCCTTCACAGGAAGTAGAGGCACTGCTGGATTTTCTTGGCTATGGAGCTTATGTTAAAGGACCATGTGAGGCTCTCCACCAAGTGCACACCAAGGAACTTGATACACTTGACAACCTCAATGGTGAAACCATCAATGGTCAGTGGAGCGAGGTCCCCCGGCCCCTCCTGAAATTGACAACCTTCTCTCTTGTTTTTTGGACATTAAGATACAGGTTGTTGGCTGTGCACCAGTCCGTTAGCGACTGTACTTCATCTCTGTTTGCTGATTCGTCATTCTTATTGATCAGGCCCAGCACAGACGTGTCGTCAACAAACTTGATGATGTGGTTCAAGCTGTGTTTTGCTGTACAGTTGTGTTCAACTTTAAAAAAAAAAATTGACTATGCCATTAAAGAATCTAGTAACTTTGAAAAGACAT